>NC_044554.1:103459256-104116756 GCF_007565055.1 Rhinopithecus roxellana | reverse complement strand
TCTGCCCTCTGCAGGACCCTGCCTGGCCCTCTTTTCCTATCAATCAGAAAACAGTGACCTGGCCTGAAAGGTGAATATGAATAATTCACCTCTCTACTTGCTCTGCTCCTCAGACATTTTGGGGTCAGGAGAAATGGCTGAATTAAGTTTGTGTTTTTTTTTTTTTTGAGACGGAGTCTTGCTCTGTCACCCGGGCTGGAATGCAGTGGCCGGATCTCAGCTCACTGCAAGCTCTGCCTCCCAGGTTTTCGCCATTCTCCTGCCTCAGCCTCCGGAGTAGCTGGGACTACAGGCGCCCGCCACCTTGCCTGGCTAGTTTTTTGTATTTTTTAGTAGAGACGGGGTTTCACCATGTTAACCAGGATGGTCTCGATCTCCTGACCTCATGATCCGCCTGTCTGGGCCTCCCAAAGTGCTGGGATTACAGGCTTGAGCCACCAAGCCCGGTCTTAATTTTGTGTTTTAATGTGATGAAAACAGCAGCAAGGCCGGGCGCGGTGGGTAACGCCTGTAATCCCATCACTTTGGGAGGCTGAGGCAGGTGGATCACCTGAAGTCAGGAGTTTGAGACCAGCCTGGCCAACAGGGCAAAACCCCATCTCCACTAAAAATACAAAGATTAGCTGGGTGTGATGGTGGGTGCTTGTAATCCCAGCTATTCTGGAGGCTGAGACAGGAGAATAGCTTAACCCGGGAGGCAGAGGTTGCAGTGAGCCGAGATCACGCCACTGCACTCCAGCCTGGGTGACAGAGTGAGACTCCGTCTCAAAAAAATAAAACAAACAAAAAACTCCCACAAAACAAAAAACAAAAACAAAACAGCAGCGAAACAGCGCCGTAGTCCCCCTACCCAGCCACACATGTAGGCTCCTCCCCCATGGCCGGGTGGAGGGTCTCACGCAGCCCCTGACCCCCCTGAGACGCGCACCCAGGGTCGGAGGCAGCTGGAACATACCCTTCTCCCAGGGACACACACCGGGGGGCCCAGCTCCGCTTGCCCTGTTTTCTCTGAAGCCCACGCTGGCCACTGGCACCACTCTCCTAAAAGAGCCCCAGGGAAGCTTGTGATGCCTCCTGCCACCGTCCGAGGGCTCGTGCCCCAAGCCCGGAAACCTCTTGCCTGTGTCGTTGGGACTCGTACAGAAAACAGGGTGGTCAGCAACGTCCTGGGAGCAGGTGAAGCAGCGGCGGGCTGAGCGTGTGGCCTGTGCAGTGCTGAACCCAGCACCGTGGGGATGGGAAGGCGGATGTTCTGGAGGGCTCTGAGAGATGGATTCTCTCACGTTCTGAGGGCCACAGGTCTGGGGCCTTGGTGTTGCAGTTGAGGGATAATCCGTCCCGGCCCCTCTCACTGGCTTCTGGATGGCCGTCATCTCCCTGTGTCTCTTCCCATCTTCTTCCCTCTGTGCGAGCCTCTCTCTGGGTCCAGGCTCCCGCTTTCCATGAGGACAGCAGTCCTACCAGATCGGGGCCTCCAGTGACCTCATCTTCCCTCGATCTCATTTGCAAGGGCCCTGTCTCCAAATGAGGTCACATTCAGGGGCCCTGGGGGTTAGAATTTGGACATATTTATGTTTTGGGGGGCACAGTCCAGCCCATAAGAGACATGCGGTGGGGGACAGTGGAGTCAGGCTGGGGCCCTTCAGAGCACCTGGCATGTCCCCATCTTGCTCTCTCGCCACCTCTTTAGCCAGGCCCCTGTAGGACAGCCCGGCCGTTGGCTGTGGAGCATACGTACATCCGGCCCAGGGTGCTGAAGGGCTGCTGGGTGAGGCCTGCAGGAGCCGGAGGTGCTGACCGCTCTCCTGAACCACCCAGACGACCAGCACACCCGCCCATAAGGCCCATACCCACTCCAGACACCAAACGGCAGCTCCTTCTCTCAAGTCCAGGCCATATCCTCCTGTGGCCAGCCCTGACCCGGAACCACGTTGGGAAGGTGCTTTGGGAAATATCCCAGCTTCCCTGTGCTGCCGTGGCCTCCCACCCCGGCATCCCTTGGTGCCGGTGGTGTAGCCTCCTGCCTCGGCTTCCCACAGTGCTCTAGCCTCCCGCCTTGGCCTCCCACAGTGCTCTAGCCTCCCACTCTAGCCTCCCCTGGTGCTGGTGCTGTAGCCTCCTACCTCGGCCTCCCACAGTGCTCTAGCCTCCCACCTTGGCCTCCCACAGTGTTCTAGCCTCCTGCCTCGGCCTCCCACAGTGCTCTAGCCTCACGTCCTGGCCTCCTGCAGTGCTGGTGATGTAGCCTCTTGCTCTGGCTTCCTGAGATGCTGGTGGTGTAGCCTCCCGTCCTGGCCTCCTGCGGCTACACCACCAGCAGCATGGGAGGCCGAGGTGGGAGGAATGCTTGAGCCTAGGAGTTTGAGACCAGCCTGGGCAACATAGTGAGACCCTGTCTCTACAAAAGACTAAAAAATTAGCCAGGTGTGGTGGCGCATGCTTGTGGTCCCAACTACTCGGGAAGCTCAGGTGGGAAGATTGCTTGAGCCCGGGAGGTTGAGGCTGTAATGAGCTGAGATTGAGCCACTGCACTCCAGCTTGGGCAATAGAGTGAGATCCTGTCTCAAAAATAAATAAATAAAAATTCAGAAAGATGCACAGGGTTTGCACATCCTCAGTAAGGAAAACATGGCATGCGTGTGCCATGGCAGCTCCCCGGCCTCCCTCAGTGCTGGTGCTGTAGTCTCATGCCCGGGCCTCCCTCACGCCCCGGCCTCCCACAGCACGGGTACTGTAGCTGCTGCACCTGGCCCCTAGTGCATCTTGTATCCTCTCCCGGATCTCAGGTGACCCAGCTGTGCTGCACCCTCCCCAGCCTCGCTGAGAAGCCTCCACAGAGCCAGGGCCAGAGCGTGTGATCCTAAAGCTCCCAGAAGAGTTCCAGGTCAGTCTTACTTCACTGACCTCCTGTCCGCTGGGGCTCTTAATTACAAACTACGAGAGTAGATGGTGGTGGATAATGGGATGGCTGACGGCAGGAGGGCTGGGGAGGTGGCAGAGCCACGTGACGCCCGGCGTCCCAGCCAGGGTGGGGTCGTCCCCTGGGTGTCTTTAGGACAACACTGCTGTTGCTGTGAATAATTTCTAAAGTGACCCAGAGCCTTCATCTGTCCCTCAAGATTCAAATTCCTGGACAGAAGCACGTGAGTGCCCATTCCAGAGAGAGAGAGGGAGGCTCCATGTCCGAGGGGAAGCCCAGCTCCTCCTGCCCCCCACGCATGCTCCATGTGCGTGGCCAGAGGGCTTGGGTGTGTTGGGAGGCCAAGACCTTGACAGCCCAACCGGCAAAATCCCATGCTTGTGTGGCCAACCTTGATTCTCCCCCTCCCGCTCCTAACACACATCCTGCATGCTGAGTGTGCTTCCTGGTTGCCTGAACTTTGGCCTCCTGCGCAGCCATGTCCTTGGGCTTCAGCTAGTGGGATTTGGGGGATTTCCAAGCCTGGCCCTACTCCTGCCCCCACCATGATCCCTCTTTCTCTGTCTGAGTGGAGAATTCAGAGGGGCCTGAGTCACGTAGAGCCTGGATCCCTGCATGACCACGTGGACTCTGCCCACCATCAGGGAACAATCCAGGTTGGCCTTCCCCTGAGTGAGAAATAAACTCTACTGTGTCAAGCTGGGGAATATGAGGCTCTATTAGAACAGCTAGAGTTACTCACCTCAACAAACACAACTCGTGAGCCAGCTAAGGGCACGATCCACTTTATGGATGAAGAATCTGGCAATAGGACAATTCTTGTCTTCAAAAACTATCACATAGCCAATTCGTGGGAAATGTCATACCTAACCCCGGTCTCAGGGTGCTGGAGTGTGGGCTGGAGGGGACAGTGGGGGAACCCTGAAGCAGAGGGTGCAGGCACAGCCAACTGTCCCCAGAACTCACTTTGTCCTGGATCTTCTCAGCAGGACCTGGGATTGCCCCAGAAGGAGCCGAGCCCATGTCTTTGAATTCAGATCCTGTGCTCTATGGACAAGAGGACTTCTTATCAAAAAGTTAAGGTTTTTGATTGCAAAAGAAATACATATTCACTTTAGACAGAACAGCACAACGAAAAAAACGATAAACTTCCTATAATCCTTCTAATCCAGAAATCATTATTGTAAACATTTTTGGGTATTTCCTTCCACGTCTTTTTCTTTCTTTTAGAGATGGGGTCTTGCTATGTTGCCCAGGCTGGAGTGCTGTAGTGCAATCACAGCTCACTGTGACCTTGGAGCTTAAGAGATCCTCCTGCCTCCACCTCACCAGCAGCTGGGACTACGGGCATGCACTACTATGCCTGGCTAATTAAAAAAGGGTTTTTTAAAAGAGATGGGGTCTCACTATGTTGCCCAGGCTGGTCTTGAACTCTTGGGCTCAAGTGATCCTCCTGCCTTGACCTCTCAAAGCACCGGGATCACAGGTGGGAGTCACCGTGCCCAGCCCAGTCTTTTCCGTATCAGTCTCTTTATCTCTGTTTCAGGCATTTCTGGTTGTTTCCCGAATTCGACGCCCTCCCCCTTGCTGACTGATGGACTCCTATGGTCATTCCGTCAGCTGTGGGGTGGGGCATGCGGTAGACATGGGGCTGAGCTGCCCAGAGCTCCTTGAAGGAGGGCAGGCTGTTGTTGCCTGGTTGCTGGGCAGCATAGGCACCTCCAGGATCCTTGGCTGCAAGGAGCTTCACGCCCTTCCCAGGGCAGCCCACGACCACGGATGCATCCAGGTGGATGCACAGGCCCAGCAGTCCTGGCCCAACCCACTTGCAGCAACTCCTCCAGCTCCTAGCCTCAGAGCTTCTTGTGGGCAGGCTGCCCAATGTTGGACCTTCCTCGCTCACCCCACCTCCTCCCTCCCTGCCATGGGTGCTGACTGGGGAACATCCTGACACACCTCCTGGCTGCTGGGCTGCACCTCGGTCTGCCTCCTGGACCCAGGGACATTCTCAGCTTGCCCGGGCCCCTGTGCAGCCCTGTGGGGCAAATGCCAAGCAGTCCAAAGCAGCAGCCCCTGTAGCTCCATTTGCCTGGCCTGCCACCGACTCACACGTGGGCAGCAGACAATTCTGGCCACGAGACTGGAGAGAAGCCTACCCATGGCTCCTGGGAGCATCTTCCCGGCTCTCAGAAAGGGGTCCAAGGCCAGGTGCAGTGGCTTCCGCCTGTAATCTTTGTACTTTGGAAGGCTGAGGCAGGAGGATTGCTTGAGGCCAGGAGTTCGAGACCAGCCTGGGCAACATAATGAGACCCCCCATCTTTACAAAAAAAAAAAAAAAATATATATATATATATATATATATATTTATATAAATAAATATAAATATATAAATACACATTTATATATTTATATAAATATAAATATATATATTTATATATTAATATGTATATATCCAGGCGTGGCAGTGCATGCCTGTGGTCCCAGCTACTCAGGAGGCTGAGGTGGGAAGATTGCTTGAGCCCTGGAGGTTGAGGCTGTAGTGAGCTGTGACTGTGCCACTGCACTGTAGCCTGAGTGACAGAGCCAGACCCCCATCTTTAAAAAAATAAAATAAAAATAAAAAATCATAAAAGGGGCAGAAGGCAGGGATGCCTTTAGAGGGTGGTGGATGAGGATGTGATGCCCGGAGCTATGGCAGTCCTCTTGTGACCATGAGGAGACAATGCTGAGGTCTGAGGCCAAGTGAGAACGGCAGGGTAGAGAGGAGGAGGAATCCCAGCTCCTGTGGCATCACGGAATCGCTGAGCGCACACCCTGAACTTCTTGTCATGTGACATAATGCACCGCCTTCGTGTAAGGCCACTGTGCATCAGTGCCTCTGTATGTGTGTGCGTATGCCGCGGCTTGTGTGCAGATTCTCCGCTTAACATCGAAACAAGCCAAAGGTTACTCCTCCTCAGGGGTAAGGCTATGGAAAGGCAGCTCCGGGAAAGGAAGCGTCAAGATGAGGGGGCCGGGGGACCCGCGCTGAGTCCCTAAACCCCAGGCCCGCCCAGCTCCACGAAGATGGCATGGCGGGCGCCTGTAAGCTGTGTCCCCTCCTTGTCACCAGGGACAGTTCAGGGCGGGCTTCAGGGCTGCTCACCAGCTGCCAGGTGTCACCGCCCGGGTCCCTCCCATGCCTTCTCCCTGGGCTGCAGGAGTCGCGAGTGAGCCGGGGCCTGTGGGGTCAGCCCTCTGGCCGACAGACTCTTTCCCACAGAACTTTGGGAAGGGACTGACTCAGCAGAGCTATTTCTGCTGTTTTCAGTCACTGGAGTCACTATCTTAATTTGTAAGACATAGTTTATGCTCCTTCGAAACTTGAGCCTGCCCCGGGAGTCCCTGGGGAGCTGCCAGGGCAGATTTTGCACCAGCTCTGGCCCTCCCTTCCCTTGGAGGGGGAATGCGGGCCTGGCCTGGACAGGCAGTGTGAGGAAGTTCCAGCGACCGCTCCCACGTGGCTGCGTTCCGGAAGCTTCCTGGGCAGTCGGCTGCAGGCTCCATCAGGCCCCCTCTCTTTCCAGCCCCACTGAGGGCCCCTCGGGGACAGGCAGGAGTGACGAGGTCCCCAGAATTCAGCACTGCACCGATCCAGCCGGGCCACCCCTCTGGTCAAACGGCTCAGTGCAGTGGGTTCCCCAGGACTGCTCAACACGGACGCCCCTGGCTGTTGCATGGCTCGTGGGCTGCTGGGGAAGACGGGGCCGGAGCTCTTCTGTCTCCCCTGCTTTGATGCCTGCCCTTGTCCAGGGCCATCTGGGAGACCTCAGTGATCCCCCATAGACCCTGGCCATGGTCATATCTGGCCCCCACCCAGGTCAATTGGAAAGGTGATGGGGAAGAGAGGGCGGTGCGGGGAGCCTCCCGTAGTACAGATGAGAAATGGGGGCTTGATGGGTGAATGGGCTTGGCCCTGCCAGCATAGCTAGGCCTCCAGCCCAGGCCCAGCTCACGCCATGACACCTCCCTGGACCCAGAACGCTCCTGTTCGAGGCTGACACCATAACTTGGGAAGTCAGACCCTGTGTTTCCTCGTCTGCTTGTCCGCCGAGTGTGCCCAGGATGGGTGTGTGCAGGGGTGCACAGAGTCCTGGAGGTGGAGCCAAACAGTCAACAGATGGACACGCCCCCAACAGCATGAAAGGGGAGAAGGGGCACGGGGAGCTACGGTGTGGGGGAGGGGTGTGCTGTGGGCAGGGGGGATATAGGGTGGGGGAGGGGTGTGCTGCGTTGAGCTGTCCCCCAAATTCATGTCCACCTGGAACCTGTGATATGACCTTATTTGGAAATAGTGTTTGCGCTTGTAACTAGTTAAATGCATGTCTTAAATGAGATCACCATAGATTAAGGTGGACCCTAAACCAGTGACTGTTGTCCTCATGAGAGACAGAAGAAACTCACACACACAAGGGGTGGGTGAAGACAGAGGTGGGATGGCAGATGCACCTGCAAGTCATGGAACACAAGGAGGGCCGGCCGCCACCAGAGGCTGGAGAGAGGCCGGGCAGACTCCTCAGAGCCTCCAGAGGGAACCAGCCCTGCCGATGCCTTGATAGCAGGCTTCTGGCTCCGGAAGGGTGAGAGTCCGTTGCTGTGGTTTAATCCACCCAGTCTGTGGTGCTTTGTCATGGCAGCCAGAGCCAACTAAGACAGCATTCGGACTGTCAGCTCTGGACCCCACCACAGTCCCGCAGGGCTCCCAGCCTGTGGACCAGCGCTGGCCGATAGAGCTTTCTAGGATGTACCTTGGATCTGCACCGTACAACATGGAAGCCATCGGCCACATGTGTCTACTGGGCACCAGACATGTGGCCGGTACAGCTGAGGGTCTGAAGGTTTAAATGTCATCCAACTTTAATTTAACATAAGTACCCACACAGGGGTTCATGGCTCTCCTATTGGACCAGCCACCCTGGAGTCCCCTGTGAGACACAGTTATGCAGGGAAGTTAGTTCCCAGAACTTTGAGAGGTGCCCACGTGGGGAGGGCTGTTGGGTGGGAGCTCAGCCCTTGGGCCTCCCATTCTCCATGGCACTTGTGCCCATGCGTACCGGTCACTGGGACACCCTGGGCACTCCCCACAGGCCAGCCTTTCCGCTCGTATCGGTGTCTTCAGGCCCAGGCAGGGTCCCAGACAGAGGAAGGAAGTCCTCGGCTGAGCTTTGTGGAGGCGATCTGGCTTTCCTGACATCCAATTTTTCTTTCTGCAGTTCACAATACCCCAGGGCTTCGCTGAAACCTCCGTCTTTACTTTGCAGGCTGCCCCAGATCCTAACGAGCATACACTTCCCAGGGATTTGCAGAATTGTTTTAAATATAGACTCTACCACCAACCCCATAAAAAGTTTTATTGGTGGTAGTCATTCTTCAGCAGGCCGGTCATCGTGTGAGACTTCCTCCGAGGGTTACGTAAGCGTGAGTGTGGGGTTCTGGGAGTGGGAAGTGGCCCCTGTGTCGGTTCTGCAGGCCACCAGGGTGCTGCGTACCAGTCATGCAATCACTGTAAAGTTAACACCTTTGACTTCATTAGGAAAAAGGAGGAGGTTCCAGATATGTGTGGTTTATGTAGAGGTTTGCAAACAGGATTTCAGAAATGACTTTTAACTAAGCTTTCGTTGACCATGTCTCAGCAACTGAGGATAGGGCCTTTGGCCAGGGTCCTGGTGGGACTGTAGGACCCGGGACAGAGGGGAGAGAGCATGCAGTTGGCATCTGAAGACTGGGCTTGAGTTCAGGGTCTTCTGCCAGCCTGGTCCTCAGACACTAGAACACTCACCCGCATCTCACTAATTAAGGAAATAGGCTATGAGGGGGGTGATGGCAGCGATGACAGTGATGTGGCAGTGGTGGTAGGACAGTTACAGGAATGACAGAGACGGTGATGATGACAGAGGTGATGGTCGTGAGGAGGTGATGGCCATGGGAGGCGATGGTCATGAGGAAGTGATAGTCATGGGAAGTGGTGGGAGGTGATGATTATGAGAGGTGATGGTCATGAGGAAGTAATGGTCACGAGGAAGTGATAGTCATGAGGAAGTGATAGTCACAGGGGGTGGCAGTCATGGGAGGTGATATTTGTGGGAGGTGGTGATGGTTGTGGGAGGAGGTGATAGTTGTGGGAGGTGGTAATACTTGTTGAAGGAGGTGATGGCCATGAGGAAGTGATGGTTATGGGAGGAGGTGATGGTCACAGGAGGTGATGTTTGTGGGAGGAGGTGATGGTTGTGGGACGTGATGGTTGTGGATGGAGGTGATGGTTGTGGGAGGAGGTGATGGTTGTGGGAGGAGCTGATGGTTGTGGGAGGAGGTGATGGTCACAGGAGGTAATGGTTGTGGGAGGAGGTGATGGTTGTAGGAGGAGGTGATGGTCACAGGAGGTGATGGTTGTGGGAGGAGGTGATGGTCATGGGAGGTGATGGTTGTGGATGGAGGTGATGGTTGTGGGAGGTGGTGATGCTTGTGGGAGGAGGTGATAGCCATGAGGAGGTGATGGTTGTGGGAAGTGATGGATGTGGGAGGAGGTGATGGTTGTGGGAAGTGATGGTTGTGGGAGGTGGTGATGGTTGTGGAAGGAGGTGATGGTCATGAGAAGTGATGGCTATGAGGAGGTGATGGCCGTGAGGAGGTGATACTTGTGGGAGGAGATGATGATTGTGGGAAGTGATGGTTGTGGGAGCAGGTGATGGTTGTGGGAGGAGGTGATGGTTGTGGGAGGTGGTGTTGGTTGTGGAAGGAGGTGATGGTCATGAGAAGTGATGGCTGTGAGGAGGTGATGGCCGTGAGGAGGTAGGATAATCTTTGTAATACTCTAGACTTTCCTATATTTTTCCTGTGTCAGCAAGGGCCAGGGAGCCCCCCTCTAGTCTGAGGGGGCTGATATGTTTTTCCCTAACGTCACATGGCTGGGAGACCTGGGGTCAGCTCTTGGTCTCCACCTTTAAAGACCTATTGTGACACCCTTGGCCTGAGGCTCAAGGTGGACTGACATTTGAGCTTGGCCTGAAGGGCCCCCTGCCTCACCTCTCTGTTGTGTAGGCAGCAGTGGTCAGCCCATTCTCCTCAAGGCCGGCCTCTGCCTCCCACTTTGTTTCATAATTTGAGGCTCAATGGAAAGAGGGATGACGGTGAGGGAGGAGGGTGAGGGAGGAGGGCAAAAGAGGAGGGTGGGGGATGAGGATGAGGGTAAGGGATGAGGGTGAGGGAGGAGGGTGAGTGAAGGAGGGTGAGGGATAAGTGTGAGGGAGGAGAGTGAAGGAGGAGGGTGAGGGATGAGGTCAAGGGAGGAGGGTGAGGGTGGAGGGCGAGGGAGGAGGGTGAAGGAGAGTGAGGGAGGAGGGTGAGGGAAGAAGGTGAAGGAGGAGAGTGAGGGAGGAGTGTGAGGAAGGAGGGTGAAGGAGGAGGGTGAGGGATGAGGGTGAGAGATGAGGGTGAGGGATGAGGTTGAAGGAGGAGGGTGAGGTAGGAGGGTGAAGTAGGAGGGTGAGGGAGGAGGGTGAGGAAGGAGGGCAAGGGAGGAGCGTGAGGGAGGTGGGTGAGGGAGGATGGTGAGGGAGGAAGGCGAGGGAGGTGGCTGAGAGAGGAGGGTGAAGGATGAGAGTGAGGAATGAAGGTGAGAGAGGAGGGTGAGGCAGAGGCTGACATTCCTCAAGCATCTACCTGGCTTTCCCGGTAGTCTGTTGAGACAGAATTTCCACGTGGTCAAATCTGTGAACCCGCGGGTGTGGCTGCAGGGCCTCTTCCTCAGGTAAACACCTGGGCCACCACCTTTCCGGGTCAGGCAATAAAAGTCTTCCTAGCGCCCAGAAAGCTTTCTCGGCCCTTAGAACAGTCCCCACGTGGAGGATGCCGCTCTCCTGCTTTCTGTCAGCACCGGTTAGCATGGCCTGCTCCCAAACACCGCGGTGGAGGAATCCTGCAGGCGCACGCTTTCTGTTTGGGCCTTGTTCATTTGCCATAATCCTTTTGAGGTTAACCCATTTTGCATTTATCAATAGGTTAGTCTTTTTTAAATCGTTAGTGTACTGTTCCACTGTACACCAGTTTTTTCTTGTTGTTGTTGTTTAGAGATGGAGTCTCACTCTGTGGCCCAGGCTGGGGTGCAGTGGCACGATCTCGGCTCACCACAAGCTCCAACCTCCCGGGTTCAAACGATTCTTCTGCCTCAGCCTCCCAGGTACCTGGGATTATAGGCGCCTGCCACCACGCCCAGCTAATTTTTTGTGTTTTTAGTAGAGACAGACATTGGCCAGGCTGGTCTTGAACTCCTGACCTCAGGTGATCCGCCTGCCTCGGCCTCCCAAAGTGCTGGGATTACAGGCGTGAGCCACTGCGCGCCGGGCTGTACACCAGTTTTTAAGTCCATGCGCTTCCAGATGGACGTTGGGATTTTGGACCCTTATAAACAGCAGATGTGGATACTCTTGCATGTCTGTTGGTGCTCATGGGACACTTTACCTCTGACATCTTTCATCTCTGTGGTGGTGGAGGCCACAGTCGGTCAGGATTGTGGGAGGGGCTAGGAGCCCCTTCATGCACCTGTGAGGGTCTCTGGCATGCAGCAGGGTCTCCGTGGTGGTCTGCTGAACCGATTCGTGTGTGTGCGTGACAATGTTATGTTCCACGGCCCTGTGGTTCGCCTCTCAATAGCCTGGAGCATTCTATTGTCAGAAACGGCCAGGATTCCAGCATTCCGCAGAAGCAGGAGCAGGACTAGCTGGGAGATGGCCTCAAAACACGTGTTCGCAGCCAGCAGTGCACAGCTGTTTCCTCTTGTGGCGTCCGCAGCCTCAGATGATTGGTTTTATTAGAGGAGAGTTGTGTTTGCTACCGACCAGCAGCCCCGGCGGCCCTGGGGAGGCGGATGCCCGGAAACCCTCCTAGGCCCGGGTCCTGTTTATTCTATGCGTGTGGATGGTTGGGGCATTGGGCACTGGGTGGCTGGTCAGCCCAGCTCAGCACTGAACCACACAGGGGTCTGCAAAGAGTCAATCCACCTGGTCTCCTGGGGACACACACGTGGGGGCCTCATTTGGTCACTGGGAGAACCAGGCCCACATCTGCCAGTCTCCTTTACACAGCTGAGCCTGAGGATGGATCTGCTGGAAACTCAGCCCCCTCTAGCCCCCCCAGGGCCAATGACCTGTGTCCACTCTGCAGGGACAGCCGCAGAGGAGGTAGGGCAGCCCCAAGGTGCCAGGACAGGCAGGAGTGCTGGGACAGAGGGAGTGGCTTGGTTCGGGGCCCTGTCTCTCCGTTTCTAGTTGGGGGCCTTGGGCAAATTCCAGTTTCCCAGGCTCTGAGCCTCCATCTGCCTAAGACATGGTCATTCCTACTGTGCAGGGTGAGGTGAGCCCGGCATGTGGCAGGCCTGACACCTGGTAGGAGTGCAGCCGCTAGACCAGCCGTGGGTCCCTGCGGCCCGCAGAGGAGAGGGGCCACCCCAGAGATGCCGGCTCTGCGCTGCTGAGGGCTTGGCTGTTGTTTTGGGGATGAGCCCCTCCTGGTGGCTTCAAGCCCAGCTCCTAGTGCTCGGCTCAGCAGCATGGCTGGGGCAGTTTCAGCTCAGATGTGCAGCTGTTTTTGAAGAAGACACTTGTGGGTGCCGCCCCGCCCCCCACAACCCCGCAGTACCAGGGGTGGTTTGGTGTACCTTCCAGGGCAGGGTGGGGTGAAGGCGGGCTGTTGGGTGGGGCTGGGGGCACCAGATGGACATGGTTTCCTCTGATGTTGGGGTCAACATTGGCTTCAAGTGCCTGTTTCAAATATTTAACTCAGAAGTGGATTTTAGAACGTGTATCGGCTTTCCTGGTGGTGTGAACCCTGCTCAGAAAGCTGGATTTGAACACTGTCTGGGTTTGGCGTTGGCCCTCAGGGCCCGGCGTCCTTCCCCAGCGCTGGGACCCAGGCTCTGCAGAGCTGTGAAGCCCTGCAGTCTTGTGGCTCCGGGGAAGCGAGACCCGGCAGCCGGGGACGCGGCAGCACCTGCCTGCCTGGACACAGCCACGCCTGCCGAAATCCTCCATTTCATGCTCCCTCCCCGGCTGCGGACGCCAGCAGAGGGTGTTCCTCAGGAATCGCCCCCGCCGTGCCCACCACAGCTGCCGTGCACCTGGCTTGATGGGAAACTGTGAAATGAGATTTTCTCAGGATTCTTTTTTGGGGGGGGCCGGGATGGGGAAGGGCTGGGAGGAGCCTCCTGTGACACAGTGAAACCCCCCAGTGGAAGGATTTACTGCATAAATACTGCACGAATGCTCCGGCCATTAAATCACTGTAGGAGAATGTGTCAGGGCGCTTTGCTCCTCTCCTCTCTCCATGCTGACACCGGCTGGGCCTCGCCCCAGGCTGGCTGGCCCGGAAGCCGGCCTCACATGGAAAATCCTCCCGCTCACCCCCCTGGGTTCGGGAATCCTCCTGGAGGGCGCCCAGCAGGGAACGAGTCCTTCCTTACCGCGTTCTGTGTTCTCCCGGCTGCCCACAGTGGGGCCGGGGCCACGGGAGATTCGCTGCCCTTCCTGGAGCCCCCACTTGGCTGTGCGGGAGGGCACAGGACCGACCGAGTGGGTGAGCAGGAAGAGCAGAGTGCTGGGCCCAGCGTGGGCGTGACCTTGGGCCACCCTGTCCCCTTTCTCGGCTTTCGTGGGTCCCGCGTCTTCCCAGCGAGTCTTGTGCTGTGTGAGGCAGCGTTGTGATCCTGCTGGGACGAGGTCATTGGTGTAACGGGCAACAGGGTTCAAACCTGCAGACACCCCGCAACAAAAACAGCACCCCCATTTCAACCCCGTGGCCGCCTCCCTGGGCCCTTCTGGGCTGGCCTGGCCCAGGGCTGCCTGGGGACCGTTTTGCCAGAGCAGGACCCCACTATATCAGGGCCAGGCCAGGGGGTGCCTCCCCTGACGGCTTTTCCTCCGGCTTGTGGGACTCACCGGGACGCAGCTTTGGGAACTGCGCCGAGGAGGTGGGGGCTCTGGCCCGGGTCTCAGGCTGCAGGAGCCATCAGGTGTGTTTCTCAAGGGTCAGGTCCACCCCACCCTCCCGGGAAGCCCCCAGGCCTTAGCGTGCTCCTGGAGGGGTGGGCGGCCGGGGCTCTCTCACCCATCCCCGGAAGCCCAGCTGGTCTCCTGCATCCCAGGGCAGAACCGTCGGCCTCATCGGACATCACGAAGGGTCCTTCCTGGCAACTGCAGGCCCAGGCCAGGAAGGCACCTGGATCGGGTGAGCACCACCCACAGCCACCCTGTCCACCGGGCGTCACGAGTGCGCAGAGCTGTGGGGCCAGCTCCCTCCCACCGCGGGCTGGGCTCTCAGCTCCTGGCAGCAGACCGACTCCAGCTACTTGAAGCCAAAAAACCATAGATGGAGGGTGGGCCCTAGACTCTCTGGATAGGGCTTGAACAAACCCTGGATACCCTGCTGGGGGCTCCCTAGGCCACAGCCGGCGCCCAGCCTGGACATGCCCGTGGACCTCGGGAGGGGGCCTTGGGCCACAGCCTTCCCCAAAACCAGGTTCCTGCACCCACCTCCCCGTAAGAGCCTGTCTGGTTGGAAGAGCTGGAAGGAGCCGCCTCTCTAGTGCGAAGGAGGCTGGGAAAGCCCTCGTTTCATCCTGGGGACCCCCGCGGGCATTAGGCAGGACATCCCCAAGCCTAGGGAGGGTGTCCTGCAAAGAAACAAACTTGTCCTCTGCTGAGTGTCTGACCACTGCCAGCCTGTCCCTGGATCTGCTCAGGTCGGTCTGCTGCTGGGGAGCTGGGCCTGCTGGGGAGCCGGCCTCCGAGTGCGGGGACCTGGAACAGGTCAGTGCCTCCCGTCTGGGCTGGTCCCGGCTCCAGGCCTTTGCTCACACCTCACACGCTCCCCTTCCTGGAATCCCTTTCCCATGTGTGGACCCAGCTCCCTGCAGGGAGTGCTTGCGCCCCAAGTGTCTGCAGGGAGAGCCCATGTGCCATGTCCTCCCCTGGCTGTGTCTCATGTCTGAGAGGGGCTGGCACACGGAAAGTGCTGCCTATGTGCCCACTGAGGTTAGGCGCACAGCTGGGGTGGCAGCATGGGGGCTGGACCCCGGGTGCCCCCCGACCCTGGCTCTGCCCCGCTTCCTCACCCTTGGGCCTCTTGGCTCAAGCAAGGGCAGGACTGGGTCCATGCTGAGCTGGCAGGACAAGGGCCGTCCTCTGTCCTCCGGTCAGCACAGGGCAGGCGGCGGGCAGAGACCGGAGGTGGCCCAGGGAGGAAATGTTGAAATTTGCAGCCAGGCAGGAAATGGACAGATTGTTGAGGAGGAGTTGGAATGCCATCTGGAATGCCGCCCCCTCGGTGCCCCCCGTTCGAGCCCAGAGTCAGGAAGTGCCTGGTGTCTTGGCTGGAGGAGCTTGTGCCCCCGCTGGGAGGGTGCCTGCCCAGTGCTACCTCCGGTTCCCAGCTAGCGGCATTGAGGGGGAAGTTTGGAAACAGACAGGGGGCCGCAGGGCAGAGGAGAAACTGGGGACTGGAGCCAGGACAGTGAGGTGCTCCCTCTGCTACTGCCCGTGTGGGGCTCCCTCTGGGCTGCCCTGCTAGTGAATGAGGAGCTTGAGAACTGAGTCACGATGTGCATGGGATTCTGCACGCTCTTTCACACTTTGCACACAGCCTTCTCCACATGCAATGCTCTTCCCCAGTAGAAAACTCCTATTCAGTCTTCAAAACCCAGCTCTGGCAGCAGCTCCTTGATCAAGCTGTCCCTGAAGCTCCCCACCCTCACAGGTGCTTTGTCCCCACCCATCCAGTTTCACAGGCCAGATCCATGCCTTGGGACCACCCACCCACTTGTCTTTCCGACTAGGCTGAGGGGTCTCTGTGGACAGAGGACCTGTCTGACTCCCTGTGTCCCCACACCCCAGCACCCAGTGGGACACATGGTTGGCCCCCGGTGTTTGCTGGGCTTGGAAGTGCAGCTCTTGAAATTTCAGCAAACTTCCCCTTGGCCACCCAGGAGATGGCTGTTGGGGTCAGGGCACACTTCCCGGCCTCCAGGGATCTGTGTGGACTTAGCCTTCACTGTACACAGTGGCTGTTTCTGACATCACCCTCTCTTTGAGTGGGAGGTGCTTGAAACCCCAGCCTAGAAGTCAGGAAGCCTGCATTTAAATCCTGGCTCTGCTGCCCTGAGCTCTTAATTTTGGCTCCTGAGCCTTGGTTTCCCCTTCTGTAAATGGGCCTGACAGGCCAACCTCAGAGCAATGTGGAGACCTGGAGATGGAGAGGGTGGTTCAGAGCCCGGCCCTGCAGGCACCCGGCCATGTGAGCTGTTACCATCCATCCCTCACAGGCACTCTCTGCCCTGGAGAAGGGAGGGCCCCAGCGGCTGCGGATCTCCAGGCTGGAGTGGCCCCCTCACAGGATTCCTCTGTCCCTGAGGGGGAGGTAATTAGCATTCCAGCCCTGGAAGGACAGTGAGCTCCTTGGAGTGGCCCATACATGAAAGTGTGCCCAGCGGTTTCCTCAGGCCAACTCCTCCCGCCTCCTCCTGCCTGCCCCACCGTGGCTGAGCCCACGCCCAGAGAAGACGACACCTTCTGGGGAGCTGCTGGTCCTGGAAGCTGTGGGAGAAGGGTTTCCCTCGGGATGGTGAGGAGTCAGGTTCACCCTCAGAGCCGGAGAGCCCAGCTGGGAATAATTCAGCCCTGGAAGCAGCTCCAATCACCTGGGGCAGGAGTGCGGGGGCAGCTGGTGGGACCCAGGGGTCCGGTGGAGTCTGGACGGGTGCACAGTCACAGCCTCTCTGTTGAATATTGTGGTGCAGACAGGCAGGCTCAGTGTTCTCTCCTTGGGCCATCCTGGACCTATTATCCTGTGCTATTGTGCACAGGGGCTGGGTTCCTGTTGAGGCTGGTGAAGGGGAGGCACTGATCCTGTTGAGGCCAGTGAGAGGCACCAGTCCTGTTCAATCCAATGGGAGGCATCAATCCTGTTGAGGATGGCCAATGGGATGCACTGATCCTGCAGAGGCTGGCTAGTGGGCTGTACTAATCCTGTAGAGGCTGGCCAATGGGAATCACTGATTCTGTTGAGACTAGCCAATGGGAAGCACTGATCCTGTTGGGACTGGCCCCAATGAGAATCACTGATCCTGTTGAGACTGGCCAATGGGATGCACTGATCCTGTAGAGGCTGGCTAGTGGGATGTACTAATCCTGTAGAGGCTGGCCAATGGGAATCACTGATTCTGTTGAGACTAGCCAATGGGAAGCACTGATCCTGTTGAGACTAGTCAATGGGAAGCACTGATCCTGTTGAGACTAGCCAATGGGAAGCACTGATCCTGTTGGTACTGGCCCCAATGGGAATCACTGATCCTGTTGAGAGTAGCCAATGGGAAGCACTGATCCTGTTGAGACTGGCCAATGGGAATCACTGATCCTGTTGAGACTGGCCAATGGGAATCACTGATCCTGTTGAGACTGGCCAATGGGAAGCACTGCTCCTGTTGAGACTAGCCAATGGGAATCACTGCTCCTGTTGAGACTGGCCAATGGGAATCACTGATCCTATTGAGACTGGCCAATGGGAAGCACTGATCCTGTAGAGGCTGGCCAATGGCAGCACTGAGTCAGAGACTGGAAGGTGGGAGGAAGAGAGGTGAGGGTATTTCTTCCTCTGCTCTCTCTGCATCTTGGTTTCCCACCATAGCCCTGTGTCTCTAGGATGCATCTTCTGCTGACTGATGCTCTTACTAAGGTAATGGCTTCCTGCTGCTGCGGGCCCTAGGCTTGTCACTCCTGGGTGCTCCCTGAGCTGCCCAGGCAGCATGGAGTCTCTTCTGTAAACTCCTCCACCCCAGCTGAGCCAGCCTCTGCTCCCTGCTGGGCCTGGGTCACACTAGGTGATGCCCTGGTTGGAGCCCTGGGTGCAGTGTCTGGGGAGAGGGGTGCCTGGCCAGGTGAGAAACCAAGGCACAGCACAGCAAGCCCACAGGAAGCCTCCAGATCGTGGCGGGCGGGGGTGGCCACTCACACACACAGGCTCTGCTCCTGATGGTCAGGTCTCCAGTGTCTGGGGACAGCTAGGCCTGTGGGAGCCCCATCCCTACTGTCCAGGTTCAGCCCACGGAAAGCCCCATCCCTACTGTCCAGGCTCAGCCCATGGGATCCCCATCCCTACTGTCCAGGATCGGCCCATGGGAGCCCCGTCCCTACAGTTCAGGCTGAACCCAAGGAAGCCTCATCCCTACCGTCCAGGCTCAGCCCACGGAATCCCCAGCCCTACTGTCCAGGCTCGGCCCATGGGAGTCCCATCCCTACCGTCCAGAATCGGCCCGTGGGAGCCCCATCCCTACTGTCCAGGCTGAAGCCAGGGAAGCCTCATCCCTACTGTCCAGGCTCAGCCCACAGGAGCCCCGTCCCTGCTGTCCAGGCTCAACCCAGGGAAGCCCCATCCCTACTGTCCAGGCTCCACCCACAGGAGCCCCATCCCTGCTGTCCAGGCTTGGCCTGGGGACCCCCACCCCCACTCTCTGGGCTCAGCACAGGGGATCCCCATCCCCACCGTCCAGGCTTGGTCCAGGGAACCGCCGTCCCCACTCTCTGGGCTCAGCCCAGGGGACCCCCATCCCCACTGTCCAGGCTTGGTCCAGGGACCCCCCGTCCCCACTCTCTGGGCTCGGCACAGGGGATACCCATCCCCACTCTCCACGCTCGGTCCAGGGGACCCCCATCCCCACTGTCCAGGCTCAGTCCAGGGACCCCCATCCCTACTGCCCAGGGGACCCCCAGCCTTAGCGTCCAGCAGGGAGGGCGGGATGTGCGCTCACAATTCCTGACGTTCACCGCCGGCCATGAGATGCGAGTTAAGGAAACATTTATTTTAAATGTAAACTGAGAGCAGCAGAATTCCTGGATGGGCTCTGTGGCTGCAGCCGGTGGACCTGAAGCCAGGCGGTATAAATAGGAACAGTTGTCGCTGCTCTTAACCCAGAGGGGCCCCCGTGGACGGTGGGGCCTAGGGGAGGGCCGTACAGGCAGTGACGTCCCCACGGGGCAGGGTCAGACTCCGACCCCTGGCCCTCTCGACCTCACCCTCACACCCCTGGGAGTCGGCGGGAGGACAAGGCCCCACTGCTGTCCCCAACCCCTCATTCGAGGGCTGGTGCTGAGTCCATTCTACCCGCCTTCAGTTCGGGAGTGCCCAGCAGCACCCAAGGCCCCTTGTGCTCCCTCTGCCTCTTCGAGGAGACGACTCCCACCCCACACTGGGAGTCCAACATCAACACAGTGCCCCCACTGCCACCCTTCCTCTGTGGACCCCGGAGGCCTGGGGGGCCCGGTGTTGTGGTGGGAGGCCTGGGGGTCCTGCCATTGCATTGCTGACTCTCCCTGACCCCCCTCCTGCTCTGGTCTCTCCCTTCCCAGTGGACCCAGCGTCATCAGAAACAAAAGCCAAGAATGCTGAGGGCCCCCCCGGGGCCAGTGACAGCGGCTGGCCGGGTGCCAGAAATCACCACAGGCGAGTCGGGGAGCTGGCGGGCGGCCAGGAAGTGTCCCTACGGCTGCCTGGTGGGCGTGTGGGTGGCTGGGCGGGCGGGCAGCCCAGGGAGCAGGCTCCTTCCGGGGGAGCCCACCGGGAAGCAAGGTCACCCTCAGACCCCAGCCCGGCCGTGCACGTGTGGGCATAGGGGTGGGGGCCAGAGGGAGCCCCACTCAGAGGTGGGGAAGCTGAGGCTCAGCAGGGAGCAGCAACTGCCTGTGATACTCACAATGGCCCCTGTGCTCCCGGGGGCAGGGTCACAGCTGTCCCCACATCCTGAGTCCAGCCCAGGCCTGGCACAGGGAGGAGGGAAGGGCCAGGTGCTGTGAGAACCCCGTGTGGTGAAGCTGCCCATGGCCTCGGGTTTAGGTGGAGGCTGCCCATCGTACCCACATGGAGACGGGCCCCAGTGACGCTCCAGGGCGGGAATCTGGCTCTGGGCTCAGACCACTCCTGACTTGTGAGCTTCCCACCTGTCCGGGCAGGGCCTGTGTGGGCCGGTGGAGGTCAGGACAGGCAGAGCTGGGCTGGCCGGGCCCCCGAGGTCACATGGGGGACAGGGTGGATGCTGACCTGGGGCCCGCATCTTGCCCAGGCTGGGCCAGTGGAGAAGGCCCTGGTGGAGGCGTCCACCCCTCCTGGGTCCCCAGGGCACCTCCCCATCTGTGGCCCAGCGGACATGCAGTTCTGCCCCAGCACAGGGGCTGTAACCTCGGCACTCGGACGGACTCAGGATAGAAGCCAGCAGACCCACACCTCACTGAGGGCCGGGTGATGAGGCCTCTCCACCAGGAAGGCCTCCCTGCTCTGGCTGTGTGGCGCAGGCTCAGCAGCCCCCGGCAAAATTTTGTGGGTGCTGTGGGTGCCGTCTCGGGGGAGACGCCTGGTGCTGCTGTGACCTGGGGCAGCTCCTGGGAATGGAAACACTGCCCAGGATGTCGGCCTCCCTCTTACAGACAGGGAAACTGAGGCCTGCCTGCAGCTGTGACAAGAAGGGCTCTAGAGGGACCCATGCATGAAGGTGGGGGCCTGGCCACCCCAGCTGGTTGAGCTCCCACTTCATCGGCTCCGCAGGACCAAGGCCCAACCAGGTGCAGGAATACTTACCCTGTCCTCAGCTGGTCGTGTGGATGCACGGGGAGAATTCTGACTTGGAGTCTGCATAGAGTCAGAACTAGGATCTGCCACCAACTTGGGGAGCCCCTTCCCCGACCTGGGCTTGTTTGCTCAGCTGTTGGGGGCAAGAGACCCCTCGACCCCCGGTGTGGGAAGGCTGGAGGATCCAGGGGTCTCCCAGACCTGTCACAGCAGCACAGGACAGCGGCATCAGGACCACGAGGGTGGTGGGCGCTCCTGTGCTGGGTGGGCATGCTGAGGGGGTGGCATTCTCCTCTCTTCCTCCCCACAAGAGCCTGAGGAGCACTTGCCTGCGGGGCCTGGAGATGCAAGACAAGCATCGTTTGACTCAGGGACCAGCAATGCCAGCCGGGAGTGCCGGTCCATGGCAGGACAAGCATTGTTTGATCCAGGGAACAGCAATGCCAGCTGGGAGCACCCGTCCATGGGAAGATGCTGGAGACTCGACGTGATTCCTGGTCCTCCTGCCCCGTCAGGACCTCAGAGGCCCCTGGAGTATGTGCCCATTCGACCCCAGGCCCTCACCTTCCACAAAAAACTCAAAATGAAAACAGGACCAAACCATACAATAAAAACATGCCATTTTAACAGCGGGGGAGCTTAACGTGGACTGAAGAGGTGGGCTGCCCGGGGTCGGATTCCGGGCCTTTTCTTACTAGCCACATGACCTTGGGGACGCTGCATCCATCTCCCTGTCCTCGATTTCCCTGTCTGTGGAATGGGGAGATCACAGAACCTCTGTCAAGGTCCCTGCAAGTGTGTTCATAAATACCCTTAGAACGACGTCTGGCATTAGAGAAAGTGATCAATACTCAGGTGTCATCATTGAAGGTGAGGCACGGAGTGCGTGTCTGCTGGAACGAAAGCAGGTTCATTCTGGGTTCAGGCTGCTCGTGAGTTTGCTTTGTGATCTGGACAGTCCAGGCCTCTGGGGCCTTTCCCCAGGGCTCCAGCCGGACGATGGTGGACACGGCACAGGGGCAGAGGGTGCTGGCCGGCCCCAGTGCGGCAGGAAGACCTTCTACCCAGAGGATGGGGACGCCTGAGCCACGCCATATCCTGCCGGGAGAGCATGGTCGGTGCAAACGCAGCTTCTCTACGGAACGGTGCCCACCTGGGCCCCAGCCCCAACTCAGGTCCTCATGTTTCCAAGCCACAGCCAGAAGCCCACCTGCAGAGGGTTGAAAGCACGGACCCCCTCCTGGCCTGCCCTCTTCCCTCTGCCCAGGCATTTCCCGAAGCCCCAGTGCCTCCCTGCGGGTGGGAATTCCCCCTCCAACCCCCGGCTCGCTGGGGCCCCAGGCCGTCCTGCAGGAGGGACCTCTGACACCCCTGTTGTCTTTCTGGGGCCCAGGGAGGGCCAGCTCAGCAAGGAAGGATCGAGGGGACGGACGGAGCTGCCAGGCCTCCTCCCTCTTGCTGACCCTTGATGGGGCCTGAATGGCCTCAGAGGGTGGGCCCTGCTGGCTCAGGCCCTGGGGATATTAGCAGTGATCTCCGCAGACTCTTTGCTCCCTTGGCAAATTCCATGCAACCCCACCCAACCCTTCGAGGTGGAGGCTGAGGACCAGTCCCGTTTTACAGATGCAAACACTGAGGTGCAGAGGCGTGAGGCGGCTGACTGAGGCCACGCTGCGCGCAGCGCGGAGCTGGGGCGAGGCGCTGCATCCCGACTGCCTCAGGGTGGCTGCGTGGCCTGGGACAAGTCCTGGAAGCTCTGCACCCGGGGTCCTGGCTGCCAAGAGTGAGGATGGTCCCTCCCTCGCTGGGGCGTGGGGCCGGGAGCCACAGGAATGCAGTCTCCCCTGTCCGAGGCCAGAAGTCCGGTTTCCGAGTGCACAGGGCTGCGTCCCTCGGGGCTCCGGGCAGGGCCTGTCCCTCCCCCGCCTCCCCGTGGCTTCACAGGCTCCTTCCCTGAGCCATTCTCACAGGCTCCGGGGGCTGCCCCCAGCAGAGCCTGGTCTTCCGGACGTTCTTCAAGTCTCCGGTGGGCTTCAAAGGCCCGGGAGCCGTTGCCTTCTGTCCTTCCCTGGCGTGGTTTCTGGGCATGACGGGGGGTGGCAGGCAGCCCTTTGGGGCTATTTCGGGATCACCGCAAATCTCGCCTTCCTGTGAATGGGGAACTTTTCCTCCAACGTGGCTGAGGAGGGGGTGACGTCACTCCCAAATTACAAGGGAGTGGGGCCGGGTGGGGAAGGGTGTGACCTCGCCCTCTGCTCTTCTGGCCGGAGGCCTCGGGGCGGTCACCTGTGCTGGGCTCTGTGCACGACGCTGCCCCCAGAGACCTTGGGGCCGCTCCCGCTTCAGTGCACGTCTGGGAAAATCAGAAACTGGCGGAATGTTTGTTTGTTTCTTTGTGGCGGGCGGGGGAGTGGCAGCTGGATGCAGCTCTGATTCCAGAGAAATGACCGAACCCGCCCTGGTCACTTCCAGGGAGGCCCCAGCCACCCTCGCCTAGCAGCCCCGCGGGGAGGGGGTTCAGCGGCCCCTCTGGAGAGGGTGGAGAGGCAGGTCCCATTTCCAGCCCTGCTAGGGTAACTCAAGCTCTTAATTAGTCCCCTGGCTGCTGAGTGATGCTGTGAAGGCACCTCCGGCCCAACTGACCCTTCTCCGGGGCGGAACAAAGCGCTCAGAGACCTCATTCAGCTCTCCTGGGGCAGCCACACCCCACTGGGAACAGAGAGGAGACAAGAGAGAGAGGGGAGAGATGGAGACAAAGGGAGGGGGAGAGAGAGGGAGAGAGACAGGGAGAGAGAGAGAGACAGAGGGAGACAGAGAGAGATAGAGACAGAGAGACAGAGGGAGAGGGAGAGAAAGGGAGGGAGAGAGAGAGAGAGAGAGAGGGAGGAGACAGAGACGGAGAGAGGGGAGAGAGGGTAAGAGAGAGACAAACAGAGACAGAGACAGAGAGAGGAGAGAGAGACAGAAGAGAGATAAACAGAGAGAGAGGGAAGAGAGACACACAGAGAGAAGAGAGAGCATAAGAGAGAGACAGATGGATAGAGGGGAAAGACAGAGGGAGGGAGAGAGATGGAGGGATGGGGAGAGAAGGAGGGAGGGGGAGAGACAGAGGGAGGGGGAGAGACGGAGAGATGGGGAGAGAAGGAGGGAGGGGAAAACGGGGGTGCAGAGAGAGAGATGGAGGGGGAGAGACGGAGGGATGGGAAGAGAAGGAGGGAGGAGGAGAGACAGAGGGAGGGGGAGAGACGGAGGGATGGGAAGAGAAGGAGGGAGGAGGAGAGACAGAGGGAGGGGAAGTGAAAGATGGAGAGGACTTGAGTGGGGGCAGGAGGGCAGGAGCAAGAGGGGAGGAGAGGCCCCTCTGAGGCAGTGGTGGGTGGGAACCAGGGCTCTGTGGCTTCAGGGCCCTCCTGGTCATGAAGTGTTGGCGGAGGGGGCGTGTCCTGCAGCAATGGGAGGCTGTCCAGACTTCGTGGAGGCAGGAAGGGGACTAAAGCCGACTTCCAGGCTGTGGGGGAGGCTCACTGTGCTCACTCATTCATTCAACAGACACCCCTGGGCACCCGCTCTGGGCCTCCCACGGGCTGTGGATCCTGCTCCATGCTGTGGGGCCGAGGTGCAGAAGCTCTTGTCACCATCCGCTCGGCTGTGGCTGCGGGTGCCTGGTCCAGCGGGAAGCTGCCCTTGCCAGGCCCCTGCATGCAGGTGGGTGGGGGCGTTGGGGGAGGAAAGCTTGTGGGCCGATGGCACAGCCATGCTGTGTGGGCTCCGCTCCCCAGCTGGGCCCTGCGGGAGGGGCTGGGCGTGGCCACCCTGTGGGCTCCATGCAGGCGGGGCGGGCAGAGCAGGGTCTCAGAGCAGGAGGGTGCCCGGGGCCAGGGAGGGACCACGTGGGGTTTCTAGAGTCTGGCCACAGAGCCCGGGAAGAGCTGCTTTAGGGAGAACAAGGGTTGAGAAGGAAGGGAGGGGGGCTTCAGCTTTGTTTTATCTTTTATATTTTATTTGCTTTTTAATTTTCTTTTATAGACAGGATCTCACTCTGTCAAACAGGCAGGAGTGCAGCCCACTGCAGCCTCAACCTCCTGGGCTCAAGCCATCCTCCTGCCTCAGCCTCCGGAAGAGCTGGGACTACAGGTCCTCGCCGCCACATCCAGCTAATTTTAACATTTCCTTATAGACAGCGTCTCATTCTGTCATCCAGGCTGGAGTACGGTGGTATGATCACAGCTCATTGCAGCCTCGAACTCCTGGGCTCCAGCGATCCTCCCGCCTCAGCCTCCCGAGTGGCTGAGATTACAGGCGTGAGCCACGGTGTCCGACTGAGCCTCAGTTTATCCCACCGTGGTGTGAGGGTGTGGCCTGATTCAGGTTCCTAAATTTCAGCCACTGCCTGGCACCCTTCTGACTTTCACTGCCTGACCTGCCACGATGTTGTTTTTGCTGTTCACTCCGTGTGTTTAAAATAATTAACTCACTTTTTCCTCCTTTTTTTAAAAATTGCATTCTCCCTCTGATGTAAAATTAGGTAACTTGAAAAAACTTAAATAATTAAAGAGAAATGCAATATCTCTAATAAAAAACCCCAGCATCTCCTGCCATGAATTGAGGTTAATTTGAGCAACACACACGGACAAAATGAAGTGCTGGTACCAGCTTCCGGCTGCTGCTCCTGGAGGCAAGGCCCTTAGCTCCTGAGTGTTACTGGGTCGATGAGCACCCAACAGCTGCGTTCTCTGTGAATAGGAACTTCCTCACTCTCAAACTGTCCTGGTGTCTCCTAAAACCATCTCTCAACCCCCACACAGTTTGTCTCCCGTTTTGGGAATCGCAAGAAAGCAGAGACAAGGCTTCGATGTCAGGAACCAAAACGCGAGCTCATCAGACACAAAGTAAAGAACTTTGTTAAGTAAGGAAGGAGAATGTGACAGGGCTGGGACCCCAGGGAGCACACAGTAGGAGGGGGGACCCCGGGAGTTCACAGTAGGAGGGGGAACCCGGCGAGTGCACAGTAGGAGGGGGACCCCGGGAGTTCACAGTAGGAGGGGGAACCCGGCGAGTTCACAGTAGGAGGGGGAACCCAGGAGTTCACAGTAGGAGGGGGAACCCAGGGAGTTCACAGTAGGAGGGGGGACCCGGGGAGTGCACAGGAGGCCTGTGGGCACCTGGGAGTGAGTGAGTGGCCAGCGAACGCTCCTTCTCGGAAGGGTGGGTGCCTGCAGGTGCAGAAGTAGCTGCTTGGTCCCCAGTGTGCCAGTTTGGGGGACACAGAAAACGGGAGGGTCATAGGAAGCTTCCAGCCAGGCTTGGAGAGAGGGCTGTGCTTTCTTCCTTCTGTAGTTTTCCTTCCTTCCTTCCTTCCTTCCTTCCTTCCTTCCTTCCTTCCTTCCTTCCTTCCTTCCTTCCTTCCTTCCCTCCTTCCTTCCCTCCTTCCTTTCCTCCTCCTTTCCTCCTTTCCTTCTTTCTTTTCTTTTCTTTCTTTTCTTTCATTCTCACTCTTGTCACCCAGGCTGGAGTGCAGTGGTGCAATCTCAGCTCACCGCAACCTCTGCCTTCTGGGTTCAAACAATTCTCCTTCCTCACCCTTCCGAGTAGCTGGGATGACAGGCCCGCACCACCATGCCCAGCTAATTTTGTATTTTTAGTAGAGATGGGGTTTCACCATGTTGGACAGGCTGGTCTTGAACTCTTGACCTCGAGTGATCTGCCCGCCTCGGCCTCCCAAGTGCTGGGATTATAGGTGTGAGCCATCGTGCTCAGCCCCTTCCATAGTTTCCTCATCTGAAAAATGAGGAAGTCCAGGTTGGTGCTGTCTGATGGAAATAAAATCTGAGCCGCAGGCATAATTTTACATTTTCTAGTAGCCACAATAAAAGTAAAAAGAAACAGGTGAAATCAGTTTTAGTAATGTATTTACCAAGCCCAATATAGCCAAAATGGTATCATTTCAACATGTAATCAAAAACAAAAATTTGGTAATGAGATACTGTCATTCTTTTTCAACACAAAGTTTTCAAAATTTGATGTGTATTTCACACTTACAGAACATCTGAATTTGTACATGACATTCTCATCGGAAATACTCTACCTACATTAAGATTTCATAAAACTTATAGTTGAAAAGAGGATCACTTAGCTGGGTTGCCTGAACTATACTCAAAACATTTACTAATCGATTAAAATGCCAACATAAAAAGTTAATATTTTTATATTAATTCACTTCCATGGATAAAATTGCTTCAGTTTAAAATTCTTCTACTTGCTATTTTTTTTTTTTTTTTTTTTTTGAGACGGAGTCTTGCTCTGTCACCCGGGCTGGAGTGCAGTGGCCAGATCTCAGCTCACTGCAAGCTCCGCCTCCCAGGTTCACGCCATTCTCCTGCCTCAGCCTCCCGAGTAGCTGGGACTACAGGCGCCCGCCACCTCGCCCGGCTAGTTTTTTTTTTTTTTTTTTTTTTGTATTTTTAGTAGAGACGGGGTTTCACTGTGTTAGCCAGGATGGTCTCGATCTCCTGACCTTGTGATTCGCCCGTCTCGGCCTCCCAAAGTGCTGGGATTACAGGCTTGAGCCACCGCGCCCGGCCTACTTGCTATTTTTTTTGAGCATGTTTTCATATAATTAAAGGACACTGGAATTTTCCTTTTCTGTTATTCATTTCTTTGGGCCATTTTAAAAAATAATGTTTGCCTTTTTCTTTATTTGTAGAAACTATTAATACAGCAGAGCTATTAATCCAAACCCAAGTTTGGCCATGACATGACTTGAAAATGTTTTCCCATTTTGTCATTCATCTGTTTAATTTCTTACTTTTTTGTGAAAGCAAAAGTTGTTTTTAATTTTATTTAATTAATTGCTTAATTTTGAGACAGAGCCTCACTCTGTCGCCCAGGCTGGAGTGCAGTGGCACAATCTCGGCTCACTGCAACCTCCGCCTCCTGGGTTCAAGCGATTCTTGTGCCTCAGCCTCCTGAGTAGCTGGGATTACAGGCATGTGCCACCACGCTCGGCTAATTTTTGTATTTTTAGTAGAGGCAGAGTTTCTCTATGCTGGCCAGGCTGGCCTCAAACTCCTGACCTCAAGTGATCCGTCCGCCTCGACCTCCCAAAGTGCTGGGATTATCAGCATGAGCCACCGCGCCCAGCAAAAGGTGTTTTTTAAATATAGAGAATATAGCAAAGGCCATTCTTGTTTCCTTCTAGGCCTTCATGCTTTGCTCATCCATTTCAAACGCTTTTTATTTGGAAATGGTTAGAGATTCCCAGGAAGTTGTGAAAATGGCACAGGAGGTCCCTCCTCCCCCAGTGGTGGCATCTTGGGAACTAGAGGCTGAGTCACAGCCAGGAAATCGTCACTGGGATGACTGCGCAGTTCTGTGCCATTTTTCACCACGGAATCCAGACACAGAGCTGTCCCCTAGCACAGAGGACCCCTCGTGTGGCTTCATGTCATTTTATGTTTCTATGTCTGATTCATTCACATTAGATCTCTGATAATTCACATATATTTCTGGTGTAAGGTGTAGGAAATTAATCTACGTTAACCTTTTTTTGCTATGACTACCGTCTCATTTCAGTATCACATTTCTTTCTTCTTTTTAACTTTTTTATTTTTGAAAAACAGCTTTATTGAGTTGAAATTGTCAAACAACAAGCTGCACATACTTAAAGAACATAATTTGATATATTTTGACCTAAGGGTACACTGTGAAACCATCACTGAAATCAAGGTCAGGCAAGGTGCAGCGGCTCACGCCTGTCATCCCAGTGCTTTGGGAGGCTGAGGCAGGAGGATCACATGGGACTGGGAGTTTGAGACCAGCAACACAGTGAGACTCCATCTCTACAAAAAATAAAAAAATTAAAAAATCAGCTGGCTGTGGTGGCATGGACCATGGGTGTCAGCTACTTGGGAGGCTGAGGTGGGAGAATCCCTGGGGCCCAGGAGGTCGAGGCTGCAGTGAGCCGTGATCTTGCCACTGCACTTCAGCTTGGGTGACTGAGCGAGGCCCTATCTCAAAAAAAACCCCCAAAAGAGTAACAAACACAATAGCAACAAAAACAAGCCCAGCAGGCCACGTGCGCTGGGGCGCCAGGATCAGGGAAGGAACCTGGGCCTGGGCTCCCCGGTGGCAGCACCCAGTCCTTGGGAGGCAGCTCCTCAGTGCCCAGTCCTGCGCTAGGTGATGTGGGGCCCTCGCTGACATCCAGGGAACCATGCCAGCCGCGCGGGCACACACACCATTGGCGCCGGGTGAGGCATTTGTCGCTGCTGGACCAGTGCAGTCTGGGTCCTTGGCTGGTGCAGGGTGGGGGGGTAGGACTGGGAGGCCTTGAGGAAGGCGTGATCCACCTGAAACTGCCCAACGGAACAATCGGGATGGGTGGGCCAGACAGAGGGCGTCTGAGCCCAGGGCACCAGGGGCGGAGGACAAGAGAGTTGGCACGGCCCGGGGCTGCACGTGGAGCCCTCCCTGCCTCACCGAGGGCCATGGGGAGCCATGCAGGGTCCTGGGAGGGGGAGAGGCAGGTGGAGGCTGACCCCGAGCCCCCCTCAGGGCTCACATCAGAGGGCACCGTCGACCGGAAGGTCAGGGAAACCCCAGAACGTGGAATTTATTTTTCTTACGAAGCTTCTGCAGCCGGGGCTGAGCCAGGCTCTGACTTACCTCCCTGCACATCCAGGCCCACGAGGCAGGGACATGGGAGGCCCCTGCTCTGCTCTTGTGCTGGGGCCATTCCTGTCATCCTGGGGCCTTCCCCTCAGCCTATGGAATCCAACCACTTCCGGTTCCCCTGGCCAGGGTGTCCCTTTGCTCCCCTGGGACAAGAGGATCCGCTCTACTGAACTAGTCCTCCCTCCCTCCATTTCTCCCTCCTTCCCCTCCCTCTCCCTCCTCCCTCATTCCTCTACCTCCCCACTCCCTCCTCCCTCCTTCTTCCTTTCCTTCTCCTCCCTCTCTCCCTCCTCCCTCTTCTCTCCCTGCTCCCTCCTGCCTCTTTTTCCCTCCTCCCTCTCTCCCTCCTCCTTCTTTTCTCCATCTCCCCATCCTCCCTCCCCTCCCCCTTCTTCCCCCTCCATCTTTTCCTCTCCCTTCCCACTCATTCCCCCTCTCCCCTCCCTCCCAAATGCTCAGGTCACTCATTCCTGCATCCCTGAGCAGATTGCAGCTAATGCTCAGGGCACTTTGCCTCTGGGCAGATTGCAGGCTCTGGTTGCATGCTCTGTTGGGCTCTGGGATGCGGCTGTTGCCGTGAGGGAGGTGGGGCCTCAACAAGTCTGGACCTGGGCCCAGGCCCACAGTGGGGAAAGGGCAGGCTGGGGGCTGCAGAGAGTGGGGTGGGGCCTCAGGGGCCTCTTGAGGGGACATCTGAGCCAAGAGCTGGAGGATGAGGATGGGGTCTAGGGCAGTGACCAGGACAGCATGCCAGGCAGGGGTTGGGGAAATGGGGACCAGATGTTAGAGTGTTTGGCAGGCCGGGGAAGGGTGAGGGTCTTACTCTGAGTCCAAAAGGACCCACTGGAGAACCTGAAAGGTCACTGTGCATGCTGAGTGGGGAGAGGGACCCAAGGGGACAGGGCAAGGACACGAAGGGTGACAGAGTGCTGGCTTGTGGGCCAGGCTGTCTCTCCCTGGCACAGGCCTGCCTTGCCCCTGCAGCACGTCATGGGTGCACTGGCCACTCTGGCCATGGCGTGTGCAGGGCAGCAGGAGAACCACGGCCACTGCCGGACTTGCTTGGCTCTTGGAGACCCCAGGCCAGCTGGAGATTGGGGTGCCCCCAGCCCACCTCGGCTGACCCCAACCTCTCCCCAAACAAGCAGCTGCTGCCCGGAGGCACGGGGCCTCGCTCCCCGCTGGAAGTGGAGTCTGTGTGTGGTTGGGTGGAGTCAGGACCCCGGGGACCCTGGCTGGGGGCCATGCCCCTTGGATTCCGGGGGTCTCAGGAAGAAACACTGAGCCCATTTCTGGGGGTCAAGACTCAAGGCTGAGCTCACAGAGGGAGAAACACTCGTAATTCAGAGGAGGCCTCTTGATGGGGAGCCAGCGACTGCATTTTGAAGAAAGGAAAGGGAGAAACTTGGAAGGGCCTCAGTGCCTCTGGGGCTTGCTTCTCAAGAATTGGCAGCAAGGCTAAAGACACATCCCGTTTATAGCTCCCGCTGGCCACGCCACCTCTGCAGAGCTGGGCCCTGAGGAGGACAGACGGTTCTGACTCTGGCTCTGTGAGTGCAGGGAAGCTTGGGGCGGGGCTCCAGCCCCTGCGTCAGGGTGGAGGGCCAGGACCCTTTGGTATCTGGGACCTGGGAAGCTTTGAGCTGACCCTTAGCTGACGGCCCAGGCTTCATGGGGTTCCGCGTCTCTGTGTGTGCCTCTCCCTCATGCAAAGGGTACTGAATATCCCTGGAACGTCACAGGGCTCTGGCAGGTGCAGCCTCCTGGTATGGAAGTGGGTGGAAGGAAAGGGGAGATGTTTCTCAGAGCCCACCAGTGCAGTCAAAGATCCTGTTTCAAAGGCCCAGGGAGGGTAAGGGCTGCCTTGGGGCCACCGCAGATCCTAACTCAGTGGCCAAGAAGGTAGGTGGTGGCTGCAGGATGGACAAGGCAGGCAGTGGCTGCAGGATGGACCACAGGCTCAGCCGTGTAAACAGGATAAGAGTCCCCAGCAGGCTGTGCCGTGCAAACAGGATGACAGTCCCCAGGAGAGCCCCTGCAGGGTGCTGTGTGCCCACTCCTGTGGCACAGGGAGCACGCAGTGGGTGCCTAGGGAGCAGCAGGGAGTTCTCCCCTGTCCCTGGAGCCATTAGGAGAGTGTGGAGGGACGGGAGGTGTCCATCAGGAGAGTGTGGAGGGACGGGAGGTGTCCATCAGGAGAGTGTGGAGGGACGGGAGGTGTCCATCAGGAGAGTGTGGAGGGATGGGAGGTGTCCATCAGGAGAGTGTGGAGGGATGGGAGGTGTCCAGCTCACCTGGGCTCTTTTTCCTCAAGGAGAATCTGCTCAATTTAGATACCGAAAGCGGGTTGGGGGGGATGATTTGGGGAACTGACTTTCCCAACTGCAAAGAAGGGCCTGGGACTCCTCAGAGAAACAGAGGCTAAGAGCCCAGGCTGAGAAACCTCTCCTCCAGCTGCCCAGCGGAAGGGCTAGAGCCCATGTGGGCTATGCCAGCCTGTCCACATTCATCCACCCATCCATCCATCCATCGATCCATCCATCCATCCTCCCATCACCATCCACCCACCCACCTATCCACTCATCCATTCACCCACCCACCTTCCCATCCATCCATCCCCCCATTCATCTATTCACCCACCCACCCATCTACCCATTCACCTACTCATCCATTCACCCATCTACAATCCTCCATCTACCATCCATCTATTCACCATCTATCCTCTATCCTCCATCCATCCATCCATCCATCCATCCATCCATCCACCCACCCACCATCTATCCACCATTCATCCTCCATTTTCCATCCATCCATGCATCCATGCATCAATCCATCCATTATCCATCTTCCATCCGCTATCCATCCACCATCCACCCATCCATCCATCCATCCACCATCCACCATCCCTCCACCATTTACCATCCATCTATCCATTCATCATCCATCCATCCATTCATGCATCCATCCATCCATGCATCCATGCATCCATCCATCCATCCATCCATCCACCATCCATCCACCATTCATCCTCCATTCTCATCCGCCCACTATCCACCATCCACCATCCATCCATCCATCTATCCATTCATCAATCCATCCATCCACCATCCATCCATCCTTCCACCATTCATCCACCATTCACCATCCATCCACCATTCATCCTTCATCCACCATCCATTCATTCACCATCAATCCACCATCCACCATCCATCCATCCACCATCTATCCTTCATCCTCCGTCATCCATCCATCCATCCATCCATCCATCCATCCATCCATCCTCCATCCATCCTTTATCTGCCATCCATCCATCCATCCATTAGCCATTGTTACCTCCTCTGAGTCAGATGTGGCTCTAGGTGAGGGGATGCAGTGACAAGACACAGCCTCACCCTATGAGGCAGATACTCCAGTGTTTTAAGGCTCGGGGGAAATCAAGCGCAGAAAACAGAGGGATACACGAATATTTTGCCCCCAGGGCTGGGGGCCCTGTGGGGGCGTTTCTGAGTGCCAGGCATTGTTTCACAGAGCCCTTGAGCCTGTGGCAGGCGACAGACTGGGAGCCACATTTATTGTGCACCTGCTGTGCACCAAGCACACTTTGGGCTCCTACCCAGCCATGAGCTCACCTGAACTCCTGTAAGGGAGATTCCACTTTGCAGACAGGAGAAGAGCTGGGGGAGGAACCCACACGCTGGGGAGAGGCCATCTGGGGTCTGAACCCAGGTAATCAGTCTCCCTGCTTCTGTTTCTCAGCAGGGAGCTGCCCCAAGGGCTGGGTGGTGGCCGGGTGCTGTGGGTGGACACCTGTGAGTTTCCTGGAGTCCTGCTTTCATTCAGAAGCTGGGTTGGAACAACAGGAGACCGGACAGCCACCCTCAGTGTGACCTTTTATCTCGGCAGCCTTGCTGGCCCTGGCCGAGGTGGTTCTCAATTTCTTTCTGGCCTCCACCGGAATTACTTAATGGATAAAAAATAACCACGTCCAGGGCTCAAATATCAACTGCGGGAACAGCCAGCATCGGCGGCCAGGGACCTCTCGCTGCCCAGCCAGCTCCGGAAAGAGCCTGCCCCTCCTCCGCACAGCTGGCTGTGTGTGGGTGTAGCAAGGGTTAGGGAGTGGAAGGAGCACCAGACTTGGAGTCGACTTCACCCCAAGGAAGTCAGCATGACTTGAGGCAAACCAATGACCCTTTCTTTAAAAATTGGCCAATGAGGGCTCAGTATGGATCACCGTGAGGGTCCAATGAGGTGACTCAGGTGGGACCAGTGGTGTCACTGTCATTTTCTCGTCTTCTTCCTCCTTCCTTCCCCCTCAGCAGTGCAGGGCGTGATGGCTTCCTTGCCTGATGGTGACACAACCAGCCCCATCGTGGTGGTGGGCGCCCATATCACACAGGCCACGCTCCAGCTTCGTGGGTACCCACGTGTTTATGAACCAGTCTCATCATGGTGGTGGGCACCCATGTCACACTGGCCATGCTCCAGCTTCCCGGGTGCCTACATGTTTATGAACCGGTCCTTGTGGTGGTGGGCACCCACTGTGACACAGGCCACGCTCCAGCTTCCCAGGTGCCTACGTGTTTATGAAACAGCCCCAGCGTGGTGGTGGGCATCCATGTCACACAGGCCATGCTCCAGCTTCCCGGGTGCCCACGTGTTTATGAACTGGTCCTCCTGGTGGTGGGCATCCATGTCACACCGGCCACGCTCCAGCTTCCCGGGTGCCCATGTGTTTATGAACCAGCCCCATCGTGGTGGTGGATGTCCATGTCACACAGGCCACGCTCCAGCTTCCCGGGTGCCCACGTGTTTATGAACCAGCAGTGAGATGGACGTGTCTCCCAGGGCCAGCCAGGCCTTCTCCAGCTCTTCCAACCTCGTTATGTGCTGCGGCCTGGATACACTGGAGCTTTTAAGTAGAGTAGTTCCACTCTAGCATTTGATTCTGTTACGAATGGAATGGCATCCTCCAAATTCATAGGTGGAAGCTGTAACCTCATGTGACTATATTTGGAGACAAGGCCTTTAAGGAGGTAATAAGACTGAATGATCCCATAAGGTTGGGGCCCTAATCCTAATCCTGTAGGACCAGTGTTCTTACGGGAGGAGGAAGAGACACCAGGGATCCCCGCTGTCTGTGCACAGAGGAGAGGCCGTGTGAGGATCTGGGGGAAGGCTGCCATCTAGAAGTTGAGGAGAGAGGCCTCTGGAGAAACCAGCTGTGCTGGCTCCTTGATCCAGCCTTCAGAGCTGTGAGAAATAAATGCCTGTTGTTTATGACCCTCAGTTTACGGTTTCTGTCACGACAGCTGCCGTACCCTAAAATACTTTCCAAACTCCATGACAATGTGGGCCCCATCTCCCATTACCACTCAGGAGTAGGAGAATGAGAAAAGAGGGATGGCAGGGGCTGGGGATGGGCGTTCTGGGATACTGGGCCCTAGCTGGCTTTGGACCAGTCTCTTTGGTCTCCCCACTGTAAGAAGGGGACCTTGGGCCCAATGGTCTCTACACGATTCTCCACACCAGAAGTTCTCTGGCATCTTGGGTCTGGGGCCACTGCTCAGTGCAGGGAGGGCTTGGTCTTGGTAAGGGCAGCAGTATACTCTCAGAGACCAGGACAAGGCCTGGTGCGTGAGCTGGGCCTTGGACCAGAAAGAAGGATTATTCTGACCCCGGCCTCCTCTTCACCTTGCCTTCTGCAGTGATCGTGGCCAACACCCAGGGCTCCCGTCCATTCCTGGGGCTTGGGGGCATGGGGACCCACAGAGAATGCCCAACTGGCTCAAATGAGGGTTATTGCTGCATGACCACTGTCCCTGAGATGGTCGCCCCCGGAGTGTGCAGAGGACACTCTCAGTACCACCAAGTTCCAGCCTGCCCCGCAGGAGTCCCCAGGATAGTCATCCTTGCCTTCATCCTGAGATGTCTCTGCCTCAGGGCCAGGCTCCAGCCCCCGAGAGCCCCTGGTGGCTCAGCCTCTTCCCCACAGCCCTGCCCTCCACGCGGATGCTTTCGGCCTTTGGGGCTCTCTGTGTTACGGATTGATAGGGCTGTGCCCTGGGCCTGGACCTAAGGGGGTCAGGAGCAATGTCTGGACTTCCTGCCACCCTCAAGGTGCATAGACAAGTATGTGTGTGTGTTCAGGATGATGTGTGTGCTCAGGATGATGTGTGTGCTCAGGATGATGTGTGTGAAGGGAGCTTAGTGGCAACTCCTTGCAAATAAACCTCTGAGATCCTACAGACCTCAGGGGGATGCCAGCAATGGCCTGAGCCCACTTCTCAGTCTATAGATGGAGAAACTGAGGCTCAAAGAAGGCTCTGGCCTCTAGGTATGCCCTTGATTTCTGACCCTTAAGAGAGGTGGAGATGCCGAGGGTCCCGTATCAGTCAACGCCCTTCATAGGGAGAGAGACAGAGACACAGACACAGGGAGATCGATTTAAGGAGCTGGCCCATGTGATGGTCCAGGATGATGACTCTGAAATCTGCAGGGCAGCCCACAGGAGGGCAGGCTGGGAGCCTGGGCAGGATTTGATGTCGCAGTCTTGGGGCCAAGGTCCTTCTCCAGGAAGCCTCAGTGTTCATCCTCAACTGCAGCGGAGGCCCAGCCACGTCTCGGAGGGTGACCTGTGACACAATTAGCCGACTGCGCGTGTCGATCACATCTGCAGCACAGCCACAGCGACATCTGGACGGGGCTTGACCGCACCGCTGGGCACCGCGGCCAGCTGAGTGGACATGGGGGAGTGTCCATTTCCATGCCCATGCTGTTGTCCTCTGCTGGCCATTGTGGTGGCAGTGCCAGCTGACCTCCAGCCATTGGCATCTGCAAACTGCAGCCAAGGGCTCTCCAGAGATCTAGAGCCCTGGGAGCAGCCTGTGACCTCTGACCCGGCTCTCATGACCCTTGGGTTGGATGATTCTGAGGGTCCCATGCCGGCCCCCTCACTGGAGCAGTCCCCCATGGTGGTGACAGCAGCCCTTCCCTGCCTCAGCCCTCATTCCTGCAAAAGTTTCCTGGGATGGCCTCCCCATAAACCTGTTTCTGGGTGACCCCAAGTTAAGACAGCCCTGAGGGAGAGGGGTATGTGGAAGGTGTGGGAGGAGAGGGAGCTCCTGGGGTCAGGGACCATCCCTGGCTCCGACACAAGGGCTGCCTGGGCCCCTTCAGGGAAGGGGAGCCTCCCTCAGTCTCACAGCTTTGGGACACTCCAGATGACCTGGAGCCAGCCGCCTGCCGGGTGGAACGTGGGGCCAGCCTCTCCTGGTCTCTGACCTCAGGGCTCTGTGCATCCACGGCTCCGAGCTAGGTCCAGCAGAGGAGAGTTTCCAAGCCTCAAGCTCAGACTGTCTCGTAGATGGACGAGTCAACATGACGCAGTGAAGGCAGGTGGGGCATGGCCCCAACTTTGCCACCTGAGGCGACCTGGATCCTGAGGCCGGCAGCCCGCAGGACCAGGGAGGAAGGGTGGCGGGAACATGCAGAGAAGCGATCTCTGGGAGCACCTGCCAGGTTCTCCTGCCGTCCTGGCCAGCAGGGGCTGCGGGGACACAGAGGGAACTTGGGAATGAGGTCGTGGGGGCAGCGCCTGCCCCACGCACTGACTCTTCCTAGCCCTTGGTGGGTGCTCAGGGCTGGGCTCTGGACTCAGTCACTCTGGGGCCGGCTTTGCTTCCATGCAGCTGGGGCTGGACAGAGAGGAGGACACCCCCTTCTCAGCAAGCCTCTGTCTGGGCGTGTGATTCTCAGAAGGAGCTGGGGTCTGGTTGGAGCAGGCTGGTGAGTGTCTGTCTCGCAAGGCACCTTTCACTCGGACCCAGGCCTCTGCCAGTGGCCGGTCTCACGTGGACCCCCGTTCCCTCCTGTGTGTGGTGGAAGCGGCCGGGCATTTGGAGCAAAGCTGCTTTCCTCTCAGAGCCTGACAGTGATGGATAAGCCGGCGGTCTGGGTCACTGCCGGTGAGGGGTAAGCCTGCTTCACGCGGGCCCTGGAGAAGCTGGACGCCGTCCCTGGACTGAAGGAGGAAGTTCCGGGGGGAGCGCCTGGGCAGGTGGACGCTTCTGCTGAATCTGGTGTTTCCGTGGTTATTTCAGTGAGCAACCGGTGTGTCTCTTTCCTCACGCCAGGTCCTGCTAAGAAAGAAAAGGCGCCTCACACAGCTGCGTCTGCCAATGGCCAGGCGGCCGCTGCCACCGGCCTCAGCGTGTGCCCATGGTGAGGCCTCCTGGAAATGGCTGGACTGGGCAGTGCGGTTTAAAGAAAAATCCCAGAGAAGAAGGCGTCCATTCCCTACCCCCATGTCCTTGCAGCCTGCCCCAGAGGTCACCTGTCTCTGGAATTTGATTCTTCCCAGGGGTAACCCATTCTCCCTCCTCTCACTCATTAGCCCCTGCAGGGCCAGGACTTTCTTCCTCAGTCCTCCTCTCCTCAGCAGTAAAACAAGGCGGCCGTACTAGGTCATAGCTGCTTGGCAGCCTCATGCTTGGTTTAAAATCTGCTTGTGCCACCTGAAAATATGTAAAAAAAAAAAAGGTAATATTTAGTTTTGAGCCTATATTTTAACTCCATCAACCCAACATTGCTATCACAATGTGCAGTCAATGTAGAAATTGCTGGTGAGAGTCAGTCATGAGTCATCGCCGACTCCCTCCCAGCTGTGGCTGACCGGGACACGCCCCAGGTGCTCCGTGGATGCTGGGGCCTGGGGCCCTTGTGGCTGGCACAGCTCTCCACCTTCCGTGATAAACCTTGCACCTTTAGTGGGCCTGGCTCAGTCTCCGAGTGAGTGCAATGGAGGCCCCAGGTCAGAGAGAAGCGGAGATCCCCGGGCTGGAGATAGAGACGGGAGGGCCTGGATGGGGTAGGATGGGGCCATGGGGAGGGGTCGCCATGATGCAGACTGTGGGGCCCTCGGTCTATGCACCCTGGGCTGCCTGAGGCCTGGAGGTCGGCACTGGGGTGGATCTGGCCTCCGGTTCTGCCGTGTCCACTGGGCCACGTGGTCTGGGTCTCCAGGGGCTGGGGAGGTCCCCCTCACCCACTCTCAGGCACGGCCCCCGATTGGAGCAGGCCATGGTGGCAGAAAAGGGTGTCCACGTTCTCAGACTATAGGGACTTGTATGGCAGCAGGCTCCCTGCAGACCACTGAGGGTGCTGAGACCCGGGTAGGTGGGAAAAGCCAGGCCAAGCCTGGCTCCACCCCTGGGTGCTGCTGCCTCCGGCCTTACTTCCCTCCGGCCGACCTCGGCTGTTGGGGGTGGTATCACCGCACGGACGGGCACAGGGGCCTCCAGGGCCTCACACGCCGGACGTGACCAGCAGAGACGGTCCCTGCAGCCTTGGCCCTGGGATGCCTGTGCCGGGAACAGGTGGCTTAGTGGGGCCTGGCTGTGGCCTCCTCTGCGTCCAGGCCTCCCGCCGCCCTGGCCCCTTGGCCCTCATTCTGGGGCGCGTGGGCCAAGCTCCCTGTGATCCCTTCTAATGGGCAGCCCCTCCTGGAGCCCTTTCATCTGATCCGCAGAGTGTTTCACAAACACTGACTCATTCACCTCCCATGGCCTCAGAGGTAACTCGGTCCATTTGGTAGGAGGGAAACTGAGCCACCTCACTGTTCAGGAATCACTGCCGGGCCACCCAGCAACCCATCCTAGCCTCCTGCCCTCGAGACCCCAGATGCAGGAATTTGGCTCGGAGGAGCAAGGGGGCCCCCTGCCAGAGGGCCAGGTGGAAGGGTCAGGCCAGGCTCTGAGCTAAGACAGCTCCACTGTGCGTTACAATGAGGCAGTGGCTGCTGTTCCACACTGGGATGTGCCATTGCCAGACACTTGCTCACTCATGTCGCTTTGTGTGTGTGCAGCTGAACTCTCACGCGAGTCACAAGTCTTCCAAGTAAGTTCCGCTCTCCCCCCTTTTATAGGCAAGGACACAGAGCTTCAAATTCGGCTCTTTCGGCCCAGGTAGTGCAGAGACAGCCTGAGAGCTACCGAGATCAAGCCTGTCTGGCCCCCCAGGGTCAAGCTTTTCATTGCACGTACGCCGTCACCACAGAGGGGCATCTTGTTTATGAACTGCCAAGCATGAGGTGAGGGTGTGTAGTCGGGATCCACGGGGAGCAGGCATAAGCAGAGGACTGAGGTGGGATTGTCCAAAGAGGAAGGTGATTGTGGTTGCTGAATATTACCGTTCCTTCCTCTCAGTTTCCATCTCAGCGAAACTGTAATCAGACTTCGTTACAGCTTAGACGGCGTTTAAAGGGAAAAGCACGGGGCCAGCGATCGCTGTGCCTGTTAAGTTCCTGCTTTGGGACCTCCTGCCAGCCGAGCGGGCCTTTCTGAGCTGGGGAGCATGCCCGTTCTTGCCTGCCCACCTGTGTCTGCTTTGATAACCCGGACATTATCCCGGCGCTCCCCAAGCCTGCCTGTCAGTCAAGCCCTTTGTGAAGTCACTTTCATTCAGACACTTCTGCTGCTCCGACTCAGGGTAAAAACGTGTCTTCTGTGTGACATGGAGGGAGGTGGAAATTACTATGTGCATAGAAAACTGTAGGTTACACAAATAACCTGTCACCAGAGATCAGCAGCCGAGCTTTAAATCAACTCAGGGGCAGCCAGGGCCTTCGTGTGCCCTGGGGCCACTCACCCTGCACGGGGTGGGGGGGGGGGGGACGCATTGCAAAATTCCGCCTCCCTCCTGGTGGCGGCTGCGCAGAGCTTCCGTCTGAAGCTTGTCTAACAATGTGGACATTCTTCCCCGCTCTCTTCAGCAGGTCCCGTGCCCCAGGAAGGTGGGGGAGGACCTGGCCAATCTCTCCAGAGCCCGCAGGATGCACAGCAGAGCTCAGAAGGGCAGCTTCTGATTCCTCAAGCAGGAGCGTTTGATTTTCTGTCACCGCTGACACCAAACGGCTGCTTTTCCCCCTCCAGGTGCTGCTGATCTCCAGCCAGCATGTGCCAGATTCGGAGGGAACAGCAGCTTGAGCTCATAAAGATACAATGATAATCGTAAGGAACAAAGCAGAGGCCGGGCGCTGTGGCTACTGCCTGTAATCCCAGCACTTCGGGAGGCCGAGGCAGGCGGATCACGAGGTCAGGAGATCGAGACCATCCTGGCTAACATGGTGAAACCCTGTCTCTACTAAAAATATAAAAGATTAGCCGGGCGTGGTGGTGGGCACCTGTAGTCCCAGTTACTCGGGAGGCTGAGGCAGGAGAATGGCATGAACCCGGGAGGCGGAGCTTGCAGTGAGCGGAGATCCGGCCACTGCACTCCAGCCTGGGTGACAGAGCAAGGTACCATTTAAAAATAAAATGAAATAAAATAAAATAATAAGGAGCATAACAGTGGCAGATGCCGTTTGGTTGTTGAGTGTCTGGCTGAGCCTTGAGGGACACCACATTCGATTCTTGCCGTCCCAGGAAGCAGGTCTCGGTGTCCCAGGGAAGTGCCTGGGGAGAGGGCAGTCGGCCTGAGCTACACCCCGGCCAAGGGTACAGGAGGCTTCGAAATAGTTTTCTGAGACCTGGCCTGGCCCGAGATGGCTCCGCACTAAGCCGGACATCCAGTTTCCTGTTCAGAAGACTGGCCCCTCAGTCATGCAGGGGGTGGGGACAGTGCTTCTGTGTTTGGGGAGGAGAGATTTGGAAATCCATTTAAATGAAAAGCCACTGGGGTAGACAATGTGCACTGGGGCCATGTGAGGCCTTCTGAGGTAAGTCACTGGGTCTGGGGTTCTCTGTGTGGGAGGTTGAGGGGATGCCAGGCACTAGGGCCGTGTGAGGCCTTCTGAGGTGGGTCACTGGGTCTGGGGTTCACTGTGTGGGAGGCCCCTCAGCAGCCAGTGCCAGGGCTGTGGGCATCAGAGGGTGCGGTGCCAGACCCTGCCGGTGGGATCCACCGCACCGTTTTACAGGTAACTCGGGAAAGTTGCCGGCACCAGGCTGTATGCCTCCCCTCCCGCACACGGAGCCCCTGCGGGGTAGGCTGCTGAGGTTTGTTGAATGAACTTGGACATTCTCTGTGCCCCACGCCTTGGCCACCTGGGCCGGGGGGAATGGGTGAGCCGGGGTGGTCCCAGGGCGTCTGGGGAGGCCTCTCCCAGCCCAGTGCAGGGCCCGGCTCTCCTACCTGGCTGGCCTGCAGGGGCAGCAGCTGTCATTGGAAAATATGTTACCCAGCAACCTGAGGCCTGGAGTCGGGGTCTGTGTGCCCGGGCGAGGGCGGCCGCTCTGCTCTCCAGGGTCATTTCTCCGGTCGGCTTAAGCTCCTGGAAACGGGTACCCATGTGCCTCCTGTGGAAGTGAGGGTCTGGGCCACCCCGGAGGTTCTGCTGAGCGGGGCCCGGCCCGTTCTTTAGCCACCAGGCCTCAGCCACCAGCGCTGGTCTGGGAGCTGCTGCGTCACCTGCAGGTGTCACTCAGCACAGATCCCAGGGGAGCCAGGTGCGGGGGGTGGGGATCGCAGCCACTGGCTCTGAGCCAGGTTCCTGGGCAGGGGGAGGGAAGCAGCACTCCGGGGCCGACTGGGGCTGAGGTCCTGTGTCCACCAGGCACAGCTGGGAAACGGGGCACTGATTTGCCTGGAACCACCAAGACCATGCTCAGATTTTTCCACGCCCGACGCCCGCAGCCTCCTGCAGAGAAGCTGCCCCCTTCCAGTTCCTTGCCACTCCCCAAGGATGCCAAGAAACCCACCAGGAAGGTGCCACAACTGTGGCTCCTGCCGACCTGCGGCTGACCCAGGCAGTCCCTCCTTCGCCCATCTGGAAGGTTTATGTGCCCAGGATGGGGTGACCCAGGAGGAAGGAGGGCCTAGTGTTTCACTGCAAGGAGGGCGCTGGGGTCCTCCAGACGGGCTGGCTCCAGGCGGGCACCCACATCCTGTCACCCCTGCCGGGACTCCCTTCTTCCCCCCGGCACCCAGCCCAGGCCCTTCCTTCCTTTTTCAAATTAAAATAAAAAAATTCTTTTTTGAGGCAGGATCTTGCTCTGTCACTCAGGCTGGAGCGCAGTGGTGCGATCATAGCTCACTGCAGCCTCGCCCTCCCTGGCTCAAGGGATCCTCCTGCCTCAGCCTCCCGAGCAGCCGGGGACTACAGGGCATGCCACCACACCTGGCTAATTCTTCTATTTTTTGTAGAGACAGGGTTTCCCTATGTTGTCCATGCTGGTCTTGAACTTTTGGGCTCAAGCGATCCTCCTGCCTCAGCCTCCCAAAGTGCTGACCTCACAGGCGTGAGCCACTGCGCCCACCCCTTTCCTTCCCTTTTCCCTTCCTCACCTTCACTTCCTGAGCTGGACGCCGCAGCATCTGAGGAACTGTGAAGTGCTGTGCGTGGGGATGTCCCCCATGGTTTTTCTTGGTGGGTTTTATGAAGTCAGTGAGAAGGATAGCGGTTGTCAGGTGACTGCCCCAGCACTGCAGGATCCAGGTCGAGTCCCAGTACGGGGCTGAACCCCACCCCCAGCCCAAGGAGCCCCTGGGATCCTGCCTGGAGCCCAGCCTGGGACTAGGGCAGCCATGGCCGGGCGGCCTGGGTGGACATGTTCTCCACAGTTTCAGGAGGAAGCGGCTGGAGTTATCGGCCCCATTTTTAACCTACGAGGCTTGGAGTGGTTACGTGGCATGCCTGGGGTCACACTGCTGGAAATGACAAGGGGCGGGGAGTGGGGACCTGACGTGGGGTCTCGTGGGGTCCTCTCCCCACGTCCCACCTCCCCCTGTGCTGGCGAGGCAGGCTGAGGAAGAGCTGGCTTCCGTGGGGCGACAAGGCTCTGCCCCTCAGAGACCCTTCCTCTGGGTTCGTCGTGTGGCTACTTGGGTTTGTGTCTTTGGAACAAGGGTGGGGGCACTGTGGCCTTGGGAGGGGCTCCAGAGGGCCCGAAGATTCTGGGATGGAAGAGAGGAGACTTCGACCCAAGATGCAAGATGAGGGGGGCAAAGAGGCAGGGAGAGATGGCAACCCCAGGAGGCTGTGCTCAGGTACAGCTGCAGAGGCATTCAGGAAGCCTGCAGAGCCACAGACAGACCAGGCTGCATCCTAGCAGAGGGCGTTAGCAAGGACTCTTCAGATCTGGGTGCTGGAGACCCGCTCAAATTGATTGAGGTCAAGTGGGTATTTACAAGGTGGGCATTGCTGGCTCCTACCAGAAAGTGCAGGGTGGTGGGTTTCAGGTACGGCTGGATTGAGGTGCTCCAACAGCATGATCAGGGCATGGACTCTCCCACCTCTGGCTCTGCTTTTCTCCACCTGGGCTCCATTCCCAGGCAGGTTCCCCACACTCTGGTGGCCCTGTAGGGAGGGGCCTCTTTCTGAGCGTCCCAGTCCCAGAGCCTGAGTGACATGGCCTGGGTCGCTGTCCAACTCTGGGACAATCACCGGGGTCGGGGCCAGCCCTGGGTGGAGGGCCCACTGGGAACCCAGGGGTGGGAGAGTCCCCAGTCACACTGACTGAGATCGAGGACTTTCCCAAAGGAAAACCAGAGTCTTAGCTGGAAGGGAAGATTGAAGTTTGATCAGCAAACACCACAGAGGGCTGAGTACCCCTCTTGTTTACCTCCCATGATGGGGAGCTCATCACATCTGAGGACACTTCTTGCTTACCTCCCATGACAGGGAGCTCATCACGTCCGAGGACCCCTCTTGCTTACCTCCCGTGACGGGGAGCTCATCACATCCGAGGACCCCTCTTGCTTGCCTCCCGTGACGGGGAGCTCATCACGTCTGAGGACCCCTCTTGCTTACCTCCCGTGACGGGGAGCTCATCACATCCGAGGACCCATCTTGCTTACCTCCCGTGACGGGGAGCTCATCACATCTGAGGATGCCTCTTGCTTACCTCCTGTGATGGGGAGCTCATCACATCCAAGGATGCCTCTTGATTACCTCCCATGACAGGGAGCTCATCACATCTGAGGAAACTTGTTCATGGAGTCCCTGAAGGGTGACGGCCACCCTGTGGCCGGTGGGGGCAGCCAGCACTCACTCCCTTTGCAAACCCAGCAGTCTGTGCTCAGCCCCACCCCGCAGAATGAATGATGCTTCCTGGCCACAAGAACTCCCCGGGCCCCGGGTGAGAGGAGCTCTGGGAAATACAGGAAGAAGATGGTCTTGGGCCTTCGTGCCTGTCTGGGAGGACCCACACCTCCCAGGCCGCTTGGATTGGGTGCCCGTACAGGTCACGGCTCATGTGTGGCCTCCTGTGTCCCAAGGCTGAGCCGCACTGCCACCCACACACACCTGCCTATGATGGGTGCCCCCGCCAGTCTCCTGGTGCAGGCCCAGCCCACTGTCCCCCGTCCCTAGGACACCCCCACCTCCAGCTTCCCAGACGCACAGCCTGAGGGCTCACAGTGGCCCAGCCCCAGGATGGCAGGGCCTTGCTCTCAAGCCAGTGCTGGCCCTGCTGTCCATCTTCCAGCTCTGAACTCCCAGTCTGCCAGCCCCAGAACCTCAGCCCTAGCCCCCGTCTCCCAGCCCACCGAGTGCTGGCCACAGCCCCCATACCCTGCCTCCACCCCACAGCTGCTCCCAGGAGCCTGCATCCCTTTTCAATTCCCCAGCTCTCTCTGGGTCCTGGGCCCAGGGCTTTCTTTCCCCAGGACCACGGGACCAGGCGAGGCTGCCCAGTCTGGGGGAGCGGGCGCCGGCCTCCCTGGAAGGCCACAAGGCACTCAAGCTCGGGGCCAGAGATGTGTCTGGAAGCCGCTGGGGACAGGGCCAAGGCTGTCCAGCCCAGCTGCTCCTTTGTTCCAGCCCCTGCCCCCCACACCCTCGGCCATGGGGCTGGCCTCAGCAGCACTCTCCAGCCAGCTCTAGGCTGGAGAGGAACATCCATTGTGGCTGCAAGGCCTTACCCAACCTCACGGCAGCTGCCCGGCCCCACCTCCTCTTCCTTTGGTTGGGACATTTGCTGACCGTGGCCTTTTCGGTCCAAGGTGGGTGGCCACAGGGAGCAGAGGGTTGGAGGTACAAAGCCCAAAGGCCCCCGGGACCCAGGCAAGCTGAAGCCCTCAGACAGCCCATGTCCAGCCTCTTTGCTTTCAGATAAGAACTTAAAAGAGAAAACATCCTACTGAAAAGAAGCTCGGCTTTTCCCCGCTGCTGGCTGAGTGGGTTTTTCCTCCACCCCAGCAGCGCTTTTCAGCAAGGAGCATCTCCGTCTCCGTGGAGGGCAGCCTGGAATGGGGGAACGTGGTCAGGCTGCCATTGCTGTGGCCTGTGTGGCTCGGAGTGGGCTGGTGACCGTGACCACTGGCTCCAAGGAAGAAAGAGCCCAGATGGGGAGTGTCTGCCAGTACCTGTGGTGCAGATGCTCCCACCGGGGCTGGCTTGGAGCTGCCAAGGGGACACACTGCAGGCCGGGGTGGGCACCCTGCGGTGACCCCACGTGACCCGGCCTCAGACAGACACAACACACGACCAACCTCAGGAGCCTGGAGGAGTGCACAGGGCCACACCGCGAGAGGCAGGGGCGAGTGCTGTGTTCAGCGCTTCTGTGTTTAGTGACTCCTCTGTTTGTAAGTTCTTATGATTTAATTTATTTTTGAGACAGGGTTTTGCTCCATCACTCAGGCTGGAGGGCCGTGGCGCAACCACAGCTCACTGCAGCCTCAACCTCCTGGGCTCAGCCTCCTGTCTCAGCCTCCTGAGGAGCAGGGACCGCAGGTACACGCCACTGCATCCAGCTTATTGATTGATTGATTGCTTTTTGAGATGGAGTCTCGCTCTGTCGCCCAGGCTGGAGTGCAGTGGCGCGATCTTGGCTCGGTGCAAGCTCTGCCTCCCAGATTCACGCCATTCTCTTGCCTCAGCCTCCCGAGTAGCTGGGACTACAGGCGCCGCCACCACACTTGGCTAATTTTTTTGTATTTTTAGTAGAGATGGGGTTTCACCGTGTTAGCCAGGATGGTCTCGATCTCCTGACCTTGTGATCCACCCACCTCAGCCCCCCAAAGTGCTGGGATTACAGGCATGAGCCACCGCGCCCGCCCAATTTATTTTATTTTATTTTATTTTATTTATTTATTTTTTTTGAGAGAGAGTCTTGCTCTGTCACCCAGGCTGGAGTGCAGTGGCGTGATCTCAGCTCACTGCAAGCTCCACCTCCCCGGTACATGCTATTCTCCTGCCTCAGCCTCCCGAGTACCTGGGCCTACAGGTGCCCGCCCCCACACCTGGCTAATTTTTTTGTATTTTTAGTACAGACAGGGTTTCACCATGTTAGCCAGGATGGTCTCGATCTCCTGACCTCGTGATCCGATTTATTTTTTTATCTGTAGAGATAAGGCCTTGCTGTTTTGCCCAGGCTGGTCTCTCACTCCTATCCTCCAGCGATGCCCCCTCCTTGGTCTCCTGGCATGCTGGGATTGCAGCATGAGCCCCGACGCCCAGCTGATTTCATTTTAATAGTGCTGCGTATAATGGGCCAGCTGACCCGATTCCAGGACATGAAGGCTCAACTCTTATGAGCTGGCTCTGCACACCACCTGTGGGATGGCTCCAATTCACACCAGACCCCAACAAGACCAAGGCTTTGGTCTGAGCCTGAAGGCCCCACCCTTAGCTCCAAGCAAGAGGGGTCCTGTGTTCCCCTCCAGTTCAGCTGAGGCCTGAGCTGCCTTTGCGACCCCATGCTGAGTACATCAAGGCCCTGGGATTCCTGCAGCTCCCACGCCAAAGGTCCCACGAGCACTCCGTGTCTTCCTCTTCCACGTCCTCTGCCTGCAGTGCTGTGCTCGGTGTGGGGGCAGCCAAGGGCACTCCGTGCAGGATGTGGACGCAGCATGGCCACTCGGACTGCAGGCCCAGCAAGAGCCCAAAGCCCCTTCCCATGAGGGTGAAGCCGGAGGCGACGGAGGGAGGCAGGGGGTGTGGCCGCGTTTTGTCAGGAAGCAGAGATTTCTAACCTTGAGTCTGAACGTCCAGGCTGGTGTGAAGTCTGTCAAGGCAGGAGCACGGAGCGGACTCTGCGAGTTCCACGGGGCATCAGCCGGGGCGGTGATATTTAAACCGTGCGTTCCACAGGGCGTCAGCCGGGGCGGTGGTATTTAACGCCAGGACCCTGCAGTGCGTGGGCCTCTCTTGAGCTCCGGGCCCTGCCTGCCTTAGGGCATCCGTCGGGTGGGCTGTATTTAAATGCTTTCACGTGTGGTGCCTGGGCCTTGACAGAGCTCCAGGGCCTGCCCACGACGGTGCAGCCGCGTTCTAGGTGAAAACACACCCAGTGAAGGGTGGAGGAGGGAAGAGTGAGCTTTCCCTGCTTGGGAGTCTCTGAGGGGTCCAGACTGAGGGTTGGGGGTGCAGAAGGGGAGGCCCCAGGCCTCAGCGGATCCCAGGGTGTTCCCAGTGGGGTTCAGTGGGTTTTGTTGAGGAATTTGGACTCTGTTCCAGGGGTAATGGGAGCCAACAGGCCGGGGGTACCTCCTCCCTCCTCCCCACGATCCGGGTGCTCAGAGGAGCCAGGCAGCGTGGCTGAGGCCCCACACGTGTGCGGGAGGGAGTGCAGAGCAGGGCACCATGGTGCCTGAGGACAGAAGGTGCTTCCTTCCCGGGGCAGCAGCCTCCCTGCAAGAAGGCAGCTCTCCAGGGCTGCCTGGAACGCATAACCGACAGCTTGCAATCTGCACCCTGTGATTTATTTATATGGGGTTGAAATACTGCAGGGATCCCATGCTGCTGTGTCAGGATTAGGCCCACGTAGGAAACCTAATGCACGGCGAACCATTCGCCTTACATGAAAAATGCACAATGGCGTTAGAAAGCCACTAGGAAGTTTCAAGATGTCCGTGCTGTGGTCCTCACATGGCCGACTGGCTGTAAACGCCCTGGTCCTGCCGCCCGTGTTGCCAATGGATGATCCAGGCGTCCCTCGTGCGAGGTGCCTTGGAGAGCCTGCAGACACCAGGCCTCTAGCCAGGGAGTGAGGGAAAGGTCTTCCTCGGGACCCACGAGTTCCTCCTCAGCTCCACCTTCACCCACAGGCCACGGGGAGACCGTCTGGTGCAAGGGGCTCGGCGCACCACCAAGAGCCTTTTAAAAAGGCTTTGGGCAATACGGAGGAAGAAAACCCAGTTTTAAACACCAAATGTGGTTTGTGGGAACTTCCTAGGGTAGCACGTCCAGTGGGAGTGTCTGTGGAGATGGGAACGCCGGTGTCTGCGTGAGCCACGTGGTGGTGGTGGTCACCGGTCAGGTGGTGGGAACGCCCGTGTCTGTGTGAGCCACGTGGTGGTCACTGGTCACATGTGGCTGCTGAGCCCTTGAAGTGTGGCCCATGTAATTGAGGAAGTGTGGCCTGTGCAATCGAGGAGCCGGCTTTTAAATTTTATTTAATTTTAATGAATTTAAGTGTTAATATAAGTAGCTACAATATTAGACTGTGTCTAGGTTGATCACAATATTGTCTTTTTTTTTTTTTTGGTTTTTTAAAGTGGTTGTATCATTATTATTATTTAATTAAATTAATTTATTTTTGAGACAGGGTCTTGCTGTGTCACCCAGGCTGCAGTGCAGTGGGGCAGTCACAGCTCACTGCAGCCTCAACTTTCCATGCTCAAGCCATCCTCCCGCCTCAGACTCCCGAGTGCCTGGGACTACAGGCACGTGCCACCACGCATGGCAAATTTTTTATTGTTGGTAGACACGAGGTCTCACTCTGCTGCCTGGGCTGGCCTTGAACTCCTAGGCTCAATTCATCTTCCCATCTTGGCTTCTTGCAGTGTTGGGATTGCGGGTGTGAGCCACCTGTGCCTGGCCTATGTTTTATTTGTAAATATAAGGGGTACAGGTGCAGTTTTGTTACATGGAAACACTGTGTAGTGGTGACCTCGGGGCTGTCCGTGTGGCCATCACCAGACAGTGTACATTGTACCCACCAGGAACTTTCTCATCCCTTGCCCGGCCCTCCCAAGTCTCCATGGAGGAGTGTTCCCCACTCTGTGTCCACCCACGGGCACCCATCATTCAGCTCCCACCTGTAAAAGTGAGGACACGTGCTCTGTGTCCGGTTTCTGAATTGTTTGACTCGGTACTATGTTCTCCTGTTCCATCCACGTCCCTGCAAAAGGCACGATTTTACACTTTTTCATGGATGAATAGTACCCCTTCGTGCATGTGCACGGCATTCTTCTCCAGCCATCTGTTGGTGGAGCCCTAGGCTGATTCCGTGTCTTTGCTATTGCGAACGGTGCCGTGATGAACGAACACATGCAGGTGTCTTTTTGATGTAATCATTTCCTGAGTAGCTGCCCAGCAGTGGGATTGCTGGATGAGTTGTTTTTAGTTCTTTGATAAATCTCTTTACTGGGGCAGTGGGATTGCTGATGAGTTCTCTGTTTTTAGGTCTCTGATAAATCTCCGGGCTCCACAGGGGCTGACAATATTCCCGGTGAGGGTTTGGGAGACGCAGGTGTGTGTACTTCTCAGAACTCAGCTCGCGGGACCGTTAAGATCTGTGAATTCCACTGTAAATTCTACCTAAAACAAGAGAACTGTTGACAGATATTGGACTCTAGTTAATACTTCTGAAATATTTGTGTGGAAATATAACGATGTCTACAACTTCCTGTGAAACGCGTCCAATAAAGTGAGATGGGTTGACGGACAGGTGGAGGGACGGAGTGGTGAACGGGTCTACGGTGAAGACAATGAGCCCATGTTAATCGTAGAATCCAGGCGGAGGTGCCGGGCTCCACGATAAAATGCTGAAGAAGTTCCAAATACAGTCAGGGATGGAGTGTTCTCTTATTACTCTGAGCGGGTCATGGTGTAAGTTTCCCCCATTAGGAGAATTACAGAGCAATGGGAGGGGGTGGTGGGGAGTGGAGCTGCCTCTTGCCAGCTCCTGGGAGCCACCACATTCTCTTCTGCAGGGCCATGTTCGGCAACATCACAGGGGCAGCGTAAAGACGGCTGTGGCGGCAGCATTTACACCACGGGAAGTGGCAGTCCCTGCGAGTCAGGGTCTTCCTGGGTTGCTGACTGTTAGACGTTTGCCGGCACAGCACGGGGAGTAGCAGGGAGGCCGCTATCCCCCAGGGAGCATCCCTGAGGACAGGGCAGCATCGACGCAACTGTGCTGCCTGCACCTGGCACAAGTCCTGGCCCAGAGTGAGTGCCTGGCCTTCGTGTGTGGACTTGCTGTGGAAACAGGATGGGTGCAGGACAGCGAGTGCTGGTGGAGCGTGGAGGGGAGGAGAGGGTGGGCCCAGACACCTCTTAATTTCCAAGCCTGGAACTGAGGGGCCCCTCCTTCTGCCTTCTCCACCCCCACAGGGGCTGTGCTTGTTCCTGGGGCGGCTCAGTGTGGCTTTTGAGCCCCAAACCCACCGGCTGGACGGTCCACGAAGGGCCACTCATTCATCAGATGGCTCAGGGCCATTCGCAAATCAGGTCGCCACCTTCTAGAGTTTGTCTCCTCCTCAGCGGGCCCAGCAAGGGCGTTCCTCGGCTATGCATGTACAGAGGCAGGTGGCCAAACTCTAGCCCCATGAGGGGCCCTCCTCACCTGGTCTGAGGGTCCAGTCCCTCCCCGTGTCCTCACATGAGCAGCGGCAGGACGATCTCTGCCTCCAGGGACTGACCTCCCTCCCACGGAGCATTTAGAACAAGTCCTGGGCATGGGAATGCATCCCTGGGCTTAGTTCCTGAGCAGGCTGGGAGGGGAGTGGCCCCGTCTGCCTTGACTAGAGGCCCAGTGGCTTCAGTCCACACTATTGCACACGCACACACACACACCCTTGCACACCCTCGCACATGCACAGTTGCACACACGCTCGCATGCAGCCTCCCACACCCTCTCACACACGCACACCCTCGTGCACACATGCACACGTGCACACCCTTGCACACGCATGCACACGCACACACACATGCACACACACGGCATGTGCCATGTTTAGATAAAACGTGTTCGTGGCCATTCTGTTCTGCAGCTTGTTCATTGTACCATTTCGACTCTTGCTGTCCTGCTGTCCACACGTGGATGTGCCCCGACGCTGTGTCCTCTGCTGTGGGGTGTCCCATGGTGCTCCACACCCCTTGCCCGGTCCCCAGGTGTGCGGCCCCCATGCTGTCCACCTGCTGGATGACAGGCACCTGTACCTCAGAAGCATCCGCACAGCCCCCGCCCAGGGTGGAGGCCTCTTTCTTGCATCTGCGTGGGGCTGGCTGCTGCTGGGCACTGGTGCCGTCCGCCGGGTGGGCTGGAGCAGCTTCAAGATGGGTCTGATGTGCGCATCATTGCCGGTGTGTGAGGTCAGGTGTCTGGTCACTGACGGTGGCCTCCCTGTGTGTCCTTCTCTGGGAATCGCCTCTCCTGCCCTTTGAGAGAAGCATGCCTTCCATGTTACACAAATGTTCCTCCCGCTCCAGCGCTGCCCTCCCCAGCAGCAGGACACAGGCTGGTGCTGAATAAGCCCTTGTTGGCCGGGGCTGGGCACACAGTGAAAAGAGTTTGTGAACCGAGCCAGGGCCGAGAAGAAAGCAGCGGCCGCCCCTGGGGAGCGGGGACTGGGCCGGGGGCTTTGTGCCAGGGCACACTGATGTGCCAGGGCACACTGAGTCACGGGGCAGGGGAAGGTCCAAGGGGCCGCTCCCATCCCGTGGACGGCCTCTCTGGCCAGCGTGCCTACCCTTGTGGGGCCTCAGTTTCCCAGTGGGCAGGTTCCCCTCTGTTGTCCTGGGGTCAGGCTGGCTCACGTGCCCTGAGGGATGTCCCCTGGGGCCTGCCCTGCCCAACTCCCTGCCAACCAGATGCCCCCACTGTGGGGATGTTTTCCACCAGGTGGGAGGCCAGATGTGGAGGTGGGGTGCTGCTTCCACGCCCCAAGGGTGTTCCCCATCCCTGACCCCTTTCCCCAAAGTCAAGGAGCAGCATCCAGATACACAGGGTCCACGCGGAATGGACGGGCCCTGCCCACCTGGCGGCTGAACGCCCTCAGCGGAATTGCCTTCTGCTGAAAGCAGGTGCTGACGTGCACCCAGGTTCTGTGACACCATCTGTCAGCGGCCTCAGTGCAAGGACCAGGCTCTGGCACAGACACCTTGCCTCCTCCCAGGCCCCCCTTCTCCTCTCCCAGTCCCGAGCCCATGAGCCCACCAGGGAGGAGGGAGGAGGAAGGAGGGAGGAGGGAGAAGGCTGACCTCCACTTCCTGGGGTGACTCCTGACTGGAGCAGAGCTTTGGTGGGGCAGAGGCCTTTCTGTCTCCAGCCCATGTGCCCACCCCAGCCCAGCCCCCTCCTTCTGAGGCTCCTGGGGTAGGATGTCCAGTGCCAGCTGCCCACGGGGCTGCAGGTCTGGGCTGCTTCTCCTGGAACTCAGGGTCTTGCGGCTGTGCTGGAGAGAGCTGAGCCTGAGCCCCACGGGCCCGGGAAGGGCAGAGCACATTCCTGGGCTCCATGCTCAGGGCTCCTTCCCCAGGGCCCTCCACATGCCTGATCCTAGGGGCGGTGTAGACAGCAAGAAAGGAAGTGTGTTCTCTGGGGGGCTGGAGTGTGGGCATGGCGTCACTGGCCGTGGTGCATGCCAGGAGGAGGTTGAGGGGAGTCCTGCAAGGCGGGCTGGGCAGGGGTGGGCAGCTCCCGATTCTGGATCTCTTTGGCCTGCAAGTGACGGAAACTCAGTCAATCTCAGCGAGAAGGCTTGGGTCACAGGGCTGCAAAGTCTGGGGGAACATGCAGCTTCAGGTCCGGCCTGATCCAGGGACTTGGACATTCAGCCATGGTTGCACCCTGCCTCCTTCTCTGTCCTGCTGCCCTCTGGGATGGCTTCTGCTGCGGGGAGGCACCCACATTCCACGTGCAAAGTAGGTGTGACCTCCTTCACAGCTGCCGGGCTTAAGGACGCACGGCTCTGCCGGTGTTTCTGGAGGACAGCCCAGGCAGCACAGGTGGGTTCCCAGGGCCTCCTGCTCACCGTTGGCCACTGCTGGTCCTCTGGTAGGCCGGATCTGCAGAGATGCCCACTTGAGATGGAGCAAGGTTGGTCCTCCTGGATTCAAGGATGAGGGGTCGAGGAGGGTCCCAGAGGGAAGTGGGGGGCCAGGCAGAGGGTGTGTTCTGGGCCCAGAGTGGCCACACAGCCCCCAAGGGGCCATCTCCACAGAGTTTGTGGGACCTCATCTTAGTCCCTCCGGCTGCTGGAACAGAAGACTGTGCACTAGGCAGCTCATAAGCAGCAGAAATTCACCACTCACAGTTCCAGAGGCTGGAAGTGGAGACTCGGGTGCCGGCAGGTTCAGCGTCTGCTGAGGGCTTCCTGGGGCATAGACGGCGTCTTCTGGCTGCGTCCTCACATGGGAAAGGGGTGAGGAAGCTCTTGAAGCCCCCTTTTGTAAGGGCACTAACCCATCCACGGGGCTTCACCCCATCCCCTCCCAAGGCCCCGCTCCGAACACCAGCAGCTTAGGGGTGAGGATTTCAGAGCAGGAGTTTGAGGCACATTCAGTCCATAGCCCCCTAGGACCCTCAGTGGGTGGTCCCCATGGCCTTCTTGGGGGTGAGCAGGCTTGTTCCTCGGCTTGTCGTGGGGGCCACAGTGCGGTGCCTGAAGTCTCCTCCAGATCTCGTCAGAGAAGAGAGAAATGCCCCCACCCCCTCATGCTTCTCCTAAAATTCTAGGAGGGTCCGGAGGGCCCTTAATCCCAGCCTGAAACCTGGGCCGGGCATCCCGTCCTGGGCGCCATCCCCCTCGCCCTGAAAGCTCCCAGCAGCCTCCGTGGGTGCCCCTTCCTCACCAGGCCCGGGGCGGCTGGCCCTCTGGGAACGCTGGGTCTTGGGGTGGACACGATGCTTTCTTATTCCCCTGAGGACTAGCTGGCCTGAGCAGGGGGTGCAGTGCGTAGGGCGAGGACCCCCTGGAGCCAACGCCCAGGCTCCATCAATGCTGAGAGTTTTGGGGAGTCTCAGGGTCTCCGTCCAATGCTGGGAGTGTTGGGGAGTCTTGGGGGTCTCTGTCCGATGCTGGGAGTGTCGGGGAGTCTCGGGGGTCTCTGTCCAATGCTGGGAGTGTTGGGGAGTCTCAGAGTCTCCATCGATGCTGGGAGTATTGGGGAGACTTGGGGGTCTCCATCAATGCTGGGAGTGTTGGGGAGTCTCGGGGGTCTCCGGCCTCAGCAGCTGCATCCGTCACATGGAAAGGAAGCCGAGTGCCTGGTTCTTGGGTTCCTGAGCCTCGGATGAGCTCAGATTTACAAAGAGCTGGAAGAGGCCTGGCCCCCGGCAGAAGCCCAACAGGTGTTTGTCCAACAGGGTCAGGCGATGCAGCCCCCGAAGCCGGCAGGCCTTCCCCTCTGGGCAGGTGGCAAGGAGCTGCCTCCATTCACAAAGCTCCAAACTCTCCTTTTCCTTCCCCCATGCCCGAGCTTAGTTGAGCGGAGGGAGAGGGGGTGTCAGGCACGCAGCCCCTTGTGGGAGCTTCCCCTGCCCCGCAGGCTGCGCGGTGTCTGAGAAGGACTCCTCTGCCGTGGGCAGGAGGCGTGCCCAGCACCCAGACCCTGCCCTGACCAGCTGTCCTGCACCCACATACACCTCCAGGACCCTGCAGCCTGTGGAGGGAAGCCCTTGGCCGTGGTGGGGTCCTGAGCTCCCTCATTACTCCCCACAGGGGCTCAGCTTTCCTTTCCCGGACCACCTTTCCCTGAATTAACTGTTTTTGGCATGGGGTCCCTTCCCCACGACTCGCCTCAGGCTCCCACCATCGCCCCCCAGGAATTCTTCAGCTTTTGTGTTGAAAAGACCTCAAAGAGTACAGCTGGGGCCCTGCTTCCAAGACAGCTGGGAACCTTCCCATGCAAGGCTTAGGGTCCCCAGCGCTCAGGGTGGCCTGTCCTCCCCGGAGCATCCGTGTCCACTGGGAAGGAGGTGGTGGCTCTGGCCACATCAGGAAGCCTCTGGTGGGCATGGCCGGGCCCTGTACATGGGCCTGGGGGTCCCCTCCTGCAAGCAGGGCCCTGGCCGTGATGGACAGACAGGACCTCAGGAGGGTTCAAAGGGGGCTGGGGCCGCCCCTGTCCTGATCCTGGGCACCGCACCTGATGACCACAGCTCCTGGGACAGGGAGGGCCGTCCCCAGGCTGCAGAGAATGAGGCTGGCCTGTGGACTGTGGATTCATGGGGCCTGGCTCTCTCTTAGTATGAGTAGGGTCTTCTCCCAGCCAGAGGCCTCCAGCGGCTCCCAGGGCCCTTTCAGAGATGGCGGGTGGGTGGGACATGGGGGCTGGACTGTCTGTCATCCAGGTGCACCTTGGGGAGCATCGTTCCTCGTGAGCTGGTTGTAGATTGGTCACCACTTAGAGGCCCTTAGGTCCCTGCGGGCAGGAGCCATGGGGGCCCCTTTGTGGCTGTTTCAGGACAGCCTTGCACCTGGATCCCACCGCTTGGTGTTTCTTGATGGGGACAGGGGAGCTGTTCTTGGGCCAGGCTGCATAACGAGGCCCCCCTGCCTTCACTGTGGAGTCACTGAGGTTGGAGGGGTGGGACAGGGGAGAGTGGGTGGGGGACTTGTGCCCAGGGCTGCTGCTCCCCAGAGCCCCTTCAGAGAAGCCCCTGCACTGTCCCCCTGCCTCAGGGGCCTGGGTGGGTGCTCCTGGAGGAGGGCCTGGATGCAGAGACTCTGGCACAGACCTTCTGCCACCATGAACTGCTCTGGGCCCTGCCCTGGCTGTGTTCCCCACCCCTTTTGAAGGGGGCAGGCCAGCCTGGAGCTGGCTGGAGGCCGTGGCTCCCGGGTTCCTCTGTGTCGGGTTTTTCGCCATGTCGGGCAGCACTTCCAAAGCAGAAACTCAAGACAAACACCAAGGACTCCAGAGTATCCTGCGGGAGCTTGGGAAACGGTGAGTTTTTGAGGGGTGGAGGCCCAGCCTGCCCTCGGAAGTAGTTGCTGAGATAGTGACCTCCTCTACCAGCCACTGGCAGGGACCCAGGAAGCACCCTCCATCTTTGGAGCTGCAACGAGGAGTGGGCAGCGGCCCCTGGACGGGGGGCACTGACCATAGACCCAGACAGTGGTGGGCCGCCCCTTTGTGCTGACTGGGCCCGGTGTCAGGCCCTGAGGTCCTCAGGTACCCACCAGGATTGACACTGCTGGTCTCATCAAAGGGGATGCCCCGGCCTTCCGGAGGGAGGGCCCAGGGATGGGTATCTGGGGATTCCTGCAACTCTCACCTCTGTCCTTCGAAAGCCATCAGAGATGGCCAGGCCTGGGGCCACCAGGGGTGACTGGGGGGAGCTGGGACTGTGAGGGCTGCGAAGGCTTTGCCTGTCCTGGGCGGGGCTGCACCTTCAGTCCCAGGGCCCGGACACCCCAGGCTTGTCCGGGGGATGGTGATGGGAAGGGCTGTCCTGGGGCTACTGAAAGTTAAGACAGGATCTGACGTGGAGAGAGCCCCTGGGCCTCCAGCTTCCAGAGTCAGCTCCCGCAGCCCCTTCCAGGCCACGCGCCTGGCCCAGAGCCTTCCCGCTCACTCCTGGCTGCCCCTCCAGGCCTGGACTTGAGCTTCAGAGAGGGGCAGGATTCCAGGGAGATGGAGCCAAGGGTTCTCTGGACAAAATGGAGTTGCCTCTGGCCAATTGGGATGCGATTCCAAAAAAACATCCTGCTCTCCTGGCCATCCTGGCTGGACTGCCCACATGGCCTCCTACAGACTGGGGGTGGGGAGGGGAGGTGTCAGCAAGGACCTTTCCTGCCAAGACCAGAAGAGGCCAAACGGGCAGAGAGAGCACTTCTGTCCTGGAATCAAGGATTGAGGCCAAGGCTGAAAGCCAGCTTAGCCCAAGGTCACACCAAGGTGAATGAGGGGAGCTGCTGTGTGCTCATCCCCGAAATGGGAAGAAAAACCAAGTATTTTTTGCTAAATCTCAGTAAAATAATTATTAACAATAATAAGCCCATGACACATTGACATAAATAACATTTTTAAAGAAAGAACTATTTTCTCCAAAGTACAAAGTAAATAACATTTTTTTGCATTTTTGCAAATTTCTCTAACGTTTGAACTTGCAAGAGAGCAGTTGGATTCTTGTCCTTGTGTTTGCATTAGACCAATGAGAAAATGAGAGCCAAAAGGACAAATGACAGTTTAGTATTATTCATATGCATGTGATGGTTTGGACACTATGGATTCCCCTGAAGGGGTCTCGGGATGCCTCAAGGGTCCGCAGGTTACACTTCGAGAACTGATAATGTAAGATATTTGATTAACACCAAAGAAGGCAGGAAAGAAGAAGAAAAAACTCAGAAGAACAAACATACGTATGATACAGATAGGAAACAAGTAGCAAAATGGCACACTTAAATCCAACTATTTTGATGTTTACAATAAACGTAAATGGACTAAACCCTCCTGCTTTGCCAGCCCTTTGGGGAAGGGAAGCAGCTCTAACGGTGGAATGTTAGACATGCTGGTGTGTGGCTGGAGACAACATCTTTAGGAAAGTATGTTTTTCACCACTGTTTTTTACCTCAAATATTGTGAGCCCTTATATGCTGGGCCCTGTACAGGCCTTGGGGAGATGAAGATGATTCGAACATGGGCTCCACTCGAGGCCTCATGGTCTAGGGGATTGTAAGCTGGGCTCAGAGACCCTCTTCCTTCCAAGCACTAGTGATATTTGTTCAATATCGTCCCCATGCATCTTGCTTAGTCTCTTTGCAACCACACTGAGAGCTGGACCTCTGGATTTTTATCCCGTCTCAGACAGCGCACAGGTGTGAAAACAGGCTCACCTGGATCATCAACCAGCATTCAATGAGGTTCTAATTCAGTAGAGGTGGGTCACAGGGTTTGTCTAGAGCATCTCACAGGCTCTATTTTATAGATGAAAGAACTGAGGCCCAGGGGTGGCGGGTGAGAGACCCAAAAGGGGAGGCTGAATGGAGGCAGCGAGCTCAGGCCCTCTCAGCTTGAGCACACCGCCTGTCTCGCATGTGAGTCCTCAGGGTGCTGTTTTGCAAGTGTCTCATCAATCAGAATGCCATGTTGTTAGAAGACTGTGGCTTGGGAAGGGTGTAACCCTCCTGAGTCAGTGTCTAACCCTAACCTGGCTGAGAGGCTCAGCTCGCTCACCTCCTAGGTTTGTGGCTGAATTCAGTGGCTGGGCCTGTTTCCTCGTCTGTAGAATGGGCATAGGCAGCCTATCAGATGACTGCTGGGAGGATCCTGGGAGCAGAGGAGGGTCCAGGATGGGGACCAGGACTGCTGGGCGAGGTTGGGCTCCGAGACCAGCCTGCACCTGGCGGACAGGTCAGGGCTGAGGCTCAGGGGATGCTGGGTGAGGACTTTATGGATTCTCACAGAATGACCTTTGCAGCCTGGGTTGTGTTTCAGTCCTTGGAGCCAGTCTGAGGCCAGCATCACTGCAGGGTTCTATTTCAGCAGTGGCCGCTGGCTGCATCTGAAACCAGAGGCACCCACCCAGCGCAGGGGCTTCCTGTTGATTTCAGGTTGGCTCAGGAGCCTGGGGAGCAAACCCCAGGGGCTTTGACTTGCCACAAAGACAGCTGAGGAAGCCAGGAGCTGGGGGGCCATGGGGAGCTGACAGGCCCCACGGGACCACTCCTCCCTCTTCCCGCTCCGCGGTACCACCCAGGGTCTTGCACCCCCAGAACAACCCATTCCGTGGTTTCCCAGAAACCCTGGAGATGGTCTCGGTGGTCTGGTCTCCCAGGCAGTGACCTGCCACTGCGATGGACACCACACCACGGAGAAAGGCGGCTCCAGTGGGGAATCTGGCTTGGCGCTCAGCGAGGCCATCTCAGTAGTCAACCTGAATTAGGGCTTTTCATCAGCTACTTCTTCCAACCAAAACGATTTTTTTTTTTTTTGGAGACAGGGTCTGGCTCTGTCACCCAGGCTGGAGTGCAATGGTGTGATCTTGGTTCATGGCAGCCTCAACCTCCTGGGCTTGAATGATCTTTGCACCTCAGCCTCCTGAATAGCTGGGACTACAGGTGCACACCAGCACACCCAGCTAATTTTTCTATTTTTTACAGAGATGGGGTTTCACTATATTGTCCCAGCCGTAAAATGATTTTGATCATCATTTTCCTTTTCCCTTTAGTGTTCACTACCCTCTGGGGGCCAGACCTCAGTTCTAATATCCTTTACACCATTTTTTTAAAAAATAAAACATCACATGAGAAAGTGGGCAAGAACTCTCCAGGCAGGCGTGGGTTTTGAAGCCCTCAGCTTCGAAGGGGTGAGGGTGACCCTGTGGGGGCTTTGCCAGGACGCAGGGGTGGATTGGTGTGCCAAGTCCACTGGGGAGGCTGCTGGTTTTCCCTGGACAGGTTCCCGGTCTCTGCCTCCACCCTGAGAGCACAGGTGCAGGTGAGGTCCAGCCCCGTGGCGGGCAGGCTGCTCCCTGAGCCCCTCTCAGCCTCGGGCGCCCCAGTGCCTCCTCTCACTCTCTGCCTCTGTGGTGTGAACGTCTGGGATCTGAAATCTCTGCTCCTGGGCAGCCCGTGGGCTCCGCTGAGTGTCTGGGAATGTTTCGCTGCCTCTCTGGCGTCCCCGACGTGTGTCTCCTTGTGAAATTTGGGGTCTGGCCTGGGGTCGGCGTGCAGTTCCCTCACGGATTTCTGCTCTGTCTTCTCTCCCCTGCTTGGTGCCCCTTCAGAGCAGACCCTCCCTGTGGGACCCACCTCTGTGTCCCCAGCACCAGCCCGAGGAGGTTCCAGAAGGCGCCAGGCTCTCCCAGCTCCCGGCGGCTCCCTGGCTAGCAACGGCGTTGCTGCAGTCTTCACCCAGCGTTCGCCCCGCGTGCCTGTGTCCCAAGCTCCCGTTTGTGAGGGCACGTGTCATGCCGGGTTAGGGCCCCTCTGATGACTTCATCTTGACTTAATCACCTTTGTGAAGGCCTCGCCTCCAGGTAAGACCACATTATGCCATGCTGGCGCCAGGACTCAGTGCGTCTTTTTGGGGGACATGATTCACCCCTCACAGCTGGCTGGTGCCTCTCTCTGACCCCCACTCCCCTCCTCCCACAATTGCCCAAGGTCTCATCCCATTCCAGACCCTCATCCCATCCCATCCACAGGGCCCCACTTCCCTGGAGGGCGCCACAGGCTGGGGCCTCCGTGAGCTGGCCCTGTGACCTAATCCTGGAGGACACCGCAGGCCGGGGCCCCTGTGAGCTGGCCCTGTGACCCAGGGTGATCCTGGAGGACACCGCAGGCCGGGGACCCCGCGAGCTGGCCCTGTGACCCAGGGTGATCCTGGAGGACACCGCAGGCCGGGGCCCCCGCGAGCTGGCCCTGTGACCCAGGGTGATCCTGGAGGACACCGCAGGCCGGGGCCCCCGCGAGCTGGCCCTGTGACCCAGGGTGATCCTGGAGGACACCGCAGGCCGGGGCCCCCGCGAGCTGGCCCTGTGACCCAGGGTGATCCTGGAGGACACCGCAGGCCAGGGCCCCCGCGAGCTGGCCCTGTGACCCAGGGTGATCCTGGAGGACACCGCAGGCCGGGGACCCCGTGAGCTGGCCCTGTAACCTAATCCTGGAGGACACTGCAGGCCAGAGCCCCCGAGAGCTGGCCCTGTGACCTAATCCTGGAGGGCACTGCAGGCCGGGGCCCCTGTGAGCTGACCGCGTGACCCAGGGTGAGCCACACAACCTCTCCGCGCCTTGGTTTCCCTTCTGTGAAGGGATGAAAGCAGATGCCGGTGCTGGGTAATGTACACATGAGAGGCCAGCACAGGGCAGGCGCCCAGGAATCCACAGCCCTTGCCCAGCATGAGGCCCTGTTCCAGGGGGAGAGGAGATCTCCGTTTTCAGGTTGCTCCCTCCCTCCCAACCTCAGTGTCTCAGTGACGCTCGTGGGGTCAGGAACACTCCAGTCACGCGTGCTTTCTATGCCTGGCTACAAAGTGACCTGGGGTCTCCTCTATCTGTGGAAAGTGGCAAATCAGCTCCTTTCACACCACGGCTCTGGCCAGGGGTGACGGGTGGGAGCCCCACCCGTGTTTCACACATGGGGTGTTGGGTGGCCCAGGTGCTTCATGGTGATGACGAGATGATGGTGATGTGACAACACTGGGGTAGGAGGAAGAGGAGCAGGAAGGGGAGTAGGGGGAGGAGGAGGGGAGGGGAGGAAGGAGGAAGGGAGATGGAGAGGAGGGAGGAGAAGGCGGAGGAGGGAGGAGGGGGAAGAGAGGGAGGGGGAAGACAAAAGGAGGAGGAAGGGGAAAGAAGAAGGGGGAGGGGGAGAAGGATAGAGGAGGACGAGGAGGGAGGAAGAGGGGAGGAGAGAGGAAGAAGGGAGGAAAGAGGAGGGGGAGGAGGGAGGAGGGGGAGGAAGGAGGAGAGAGAGGAGGGGAAAGAAGAAGAAGGGGAGGGGTAGGGGAAGGAGAGGAGGAGGGGGAGGAGGAGAAGGAGGGAGAGGATTGTGGAGGAGGGGGGAGGACAAAGGAGGGGGAAGGAGGAAGGAAGGGGGGACGAGGCAGTAGGAGGGGGAGAGGGAGGAAGGGGGAGGAGGAGGGAAGGAGGGGGCAGGAGGGGGAGAGGAGGAGGGGTCTTCAGTGGTTGAAAATACAGGCCTCCCAGAGCCAAAGGCAGCCTCTGTGGGCTCCACTTCCCAGCTGAGGAAACCGAGGCGTGGAGAGGTGACCGGACGTACCTGTGTTGATGTTGCTTAAAGGGGTGAGGGTGGGACCCTGCCCAGGCTAGGGACCCCTTTACTGCCACTGGACAAGTTCGAGGAGCGTTTCAGCCGTCCGGCGAGGGTGCGTTCTCAAGGTTGCCAGGGCTTTGAACGGCTGGGGTGTCAGGAAAGGCCTGAGCACTGAGGCTTCAAGCTTCTCTTCTCCAGCGTGGCATGGCCGTGGGAGACACTCACGGGGGCCACGGCCTCTGCTTGGCAGTTGGAGACGTGGATGAGCAAAACATGGGCCTGTGAATGAAAAATACCACGGAACGAACTCTGAGCGCTTGTGGACCGGCTCTTTCAAAACAAGGTGTCGGGCCGGGCGTGGCGGCTCAAGCCTGTAATCCCAGCACTTTGGGAGGCCGAGGCAGGCGGATCACGAGGTCAGGAGATCGAGACCATCCTGGCTAACACGGTGAAACCCCGTCTCTACTAAAAATACAAAAAACTAGCCGGACGAGGTGGTGGGCGCTTGTAGTCCCAGCTACTCGGGAGGCTGAGGCAGGAGAATGGCGTGAACCCGGGAGGCGGAGCTTGCAGTGAGCCGAGATCGCGCCACTGTACTTCAGCCTGGGCACAGAGTGAGAGACTCCCTTCTCAAAAAACAAACAAAAACAGAAACAAAAAAGGTGTCAGAGTCACCACCCAAGGGCTTTTTCCAATCCCCCTCCCTCCTGGACCCCTTGGCAGACTGCAGGCCTCCAGCACCTGGTGGTTTATTTATGTATTTGAGACAGAGTTTCGCTCTTCTTGCCCAGGCGGGAGTGCAATGGCGCAGTCTTGGCTCAGCACAACCTCTGCCTCCTGTGTCCCGATTCAAGCGATTCTCCTGCCTCAGCCTCCTGAGTAGCTGGGATCACAGGCGCTGCCACCATGCCCAGCTAAGTTTCATATTTTTAGTAGAGACGGGGTTTCACCATGTTGGCCAGGCTGGTCTCAGACTCCTGACCTCATGATCGGCCCGCCTCCATCTCCCAAAGTGCAGGGATTACAGGCGTGAGCCACCGCGCCCGGCCTGGCTGTGGTTTAGAGTGGAGCCGTTAACCACTTTCCCACTGATGCAGGTTAATGGATTCATCTAGAGTATGTCTGCATGCTACAGAGGTCAGAGAGAAAAGAAGGAAGTAGCTGTGATTTTGACTTAAAAACAGCCTAGGTATTCCAAATATTCCCCCAAGTCCCCGCTGAATTCTGGGGTGGCAGGAGCTGTTTTGGTAGCGTGGAGAGCAGGCTACAGGCAAAGCTTGGCCTGCAGAGACGTCGCTGTGACAGGCAGGGTCACGTCTCACTGAACCAGGTGTCTCCGGGGGATGTGGGAGCCCTTTGGGGGATCCATGTCCTGCCTCAGCCGAGTTTCACCTACCGGGTGCAGCATGGCGTGGTGTGTCTGTGTGGTGTGATGTGACGTGGTGTGGTGTGACGTGGTGTGGATTGCCATGCTGAGCCTGGCATGGGCCCTGGGTTAGCTGTCACCTCTCTGAGCCTCCATTTGGTCACCTGAAGGGCTTGCCCAAAGACTCTCTGAGGAATTCTCCTGTTCTGAAACTTTCTGTGTCTGTCCTGCAGCAGAATGCGACAATTTTCCGTGACCGCACCTAGGCAGGCCTCTGGTCGCTGCAGGAGCAGCTGCCTGGGGCCTTCTTCCTCCAGGAAGTAGACGTGTGCGTTCAGCCTCCCGCCTGTTTCTGCTGCTGGGCTGCTGCGTGGCCAAGGCAGCTCTCCGAGCGTGCGCTCACCTCCGAGCACATTCCAGAACCTCCTTCACACAGAGGCGGCTGCAAATACTCATTTAATTGTTCTCCACCTGCCCCATGCTGGGGCCCCTCCCTGATCACCTGCTATGGTCCTCTAGCACCCACTGTGGGTGTCCGTCCTGGACGGCTGGGTGGGTGAACCCTCAGCGGCTGGAGAGGCTGCCCTGGGTGTGTGGGCCCTGGAGGCAGGTCTGCTGGCTGGGCCTTTGCAAGGTGTGGTTCAGAGCTGGGGCTGCAGGGAGGGCCATGGGGAGGACCCCTCCAATCCTTCACAGTGGTGACGATGACAGCAGGCTGTCTGCAGAATGGAGCCACAGACCCTGGTGGGGTCTGCCCTGCACGCATGCTGCTGCTTGCTGCAGTGAGGCCCGCGTACTCTGCCCCACTGCCACACACACCACGTGGCTGTCTCCTTCACTAGGTCTGTGTCTATGTCTTCCCTGCAGGATGCCCTGTCCTTGTGCTGGCCGGCCCACCGGCTCCCTCCTGCTCTCCAAGGTGGTGGAGGTATGAAACGCCACAGGCATCCCTGCCACCTGCTGCAGGTCTGTGTCTCCACACATGGTGACCTGTCCTGGGATGTGCGGCTGCCCCTGCAGGAGTCACACCCCGCATGGCCCGGCTTGTCTTTCCCTGCTAGGCAGCCAAAGCTGTGTCGAAGGCCTGTGGCACAGCCCAGTGCCCTCAGATCCGGTGGCCCTGTGTCCTGCCGGCACCTGCGGTGGAGAGCAGGGTTTGCTGAGGTGGGGAGGCGGCTGCCTGGGCAAGGTGTGGCCCAGTGTGAGCGGGGAATGTCCACCCGAGTGTCCCCTCGGGGGCCAGAGGGTCAATGCATTGCTGCTGTAGCCTGACCACAGCCTCGTCCTCCCCCAGGTTCATCCCTCCCTCCATTCCCCGCTTTCCTGCCCTGGCCTGCCCCTCCCTCCTCTTCACCCACTTCCCTCCTGAGCTTGCGCCCATGCTCCTGGGGTCACACTGCTGACAACCCCCTCCCTGGGCGTCCACGGGCCCAGGCGTCCCAGGCCCCGGGAGCTGAGTGGGGCCAAGGTCCCCAGCTGTGCACAGAACACGGATTTCTGGTGGCCTAAGGAGCTCCTACAGGAAACCATGGGACAAGCCTGGTTCAACATGAATTCTGGGTGCGTTTCTGCGTGGCCGAGTCATGCCTCACACACGCCAAAGCACCACGCCTCAAAAGTTCTGAATCTGGAAGACTAAACACAGCCAGGGAGTGGGGCTGAGCGGGCCAGGTGTCATTCTTGGGGGCAGAGGAAGGGGTGTTGGGAGGCCAGGGAGGGGAAAGCCGGTTGCGGCTCTGTCCCCCCAGGCCTCCTGCAGGTCCCCAGCCCTCCTAGGATGCCACCTGCAGCCCTGCAGACAAGTGCCTTGAAAATCCCAAACCAGAGGCAGCCAAGTATGAAACCAGCTCCCAGAGATGGAAAAGAGGACAGGCCCCGCTCCTGTTTTATCCGATGCCAAAGGGGAGATCGCTTGACATTTGAGAAAACAGCGTGTGCAGCTTACACGCCCGCTCCTGGGAAGGCACTCACGCGTTCATCTGTGATGAGGCTCCGTTAGGGAGGGGGAGGCTGGAGGGTCCAGACAACTACAGGGTCCCCCAGCTGAGGTCCTGGCAGGGCGGGGTGGGGCCGGGGCGAGGTGGGCCAGGCAGGGAGCAGGCAGGCAGAGTGAACCGACTGGGGCTGTGGGGGCTAATCCCAGATAACTGCCCTTTGGACACTTGGGGACGGAGCTGTCTCCTTTTTCTTTGCACTGAGCGCGGTCTGAATGATCCTGAGAACAACTTGGTCTTCCAAGGTCCCGCACACATTCTGGGCTCTGGGAGAGCTGGGCCTCAGCGGTCCGTCTGGAAACCTGATCAGGCCCTAATCGTCTGGTGGGGATTAGCTGGCCCGGCGGCTCCTTCTCCAGGTGAGGGCTCCCTCAACCCTGCCAGGGCCACCCTCCTGGGAGCAGGGCTGCCATTGACCCTGGATTAGTTGAGGTAAAGGGATTCATCTTGGGGCCTTCAAAGGCTTCAGTACTCCCTGTGCCTCCTCCAGCACAAAGGGAAGGCCCTGGATACCCCCCATGTCTCACGTCCCGGTGGACAGACCCTGGAAGGGATGTGGGAGGAGTCAGTACAACGGAGGACGCGAAGTCTGGCCTGAGCTGCTGCCAGCGAACCCGGGGTCACGTGGTGCATCGAACCCTAGATAAGGGGCGGCTCCCCTCCCTTGCCTATGCGTGGCGCAGAGCAGGGCCTGGCAGTGCCTCCTTTTGACTCTCCAGGGGCTCCCATAGCCCTTCTTCCCGCCTAGTGCCTCCCTCACCCTTCCTGTTCCAGCTGCAGGCGCCGTCCTCTGCCTGCCTCCCTGGCCGAAGCCTTTTCCCCAGGCGGGAGCATCCTCCCTTCATCCCCACAGCTGCCGGTGCTGCAGATAGCAGCTCCAGGGTCCCCTCCCTACAGGGGACTCCCCCACCCCCACTGCTGTCCCCACCCCTCACCGCTTCTGTATCCTATTTTACTTTTGTGAAATGACTGCTCCCTTCTCCTGAGATCCTAGTAACCTGTTTGGTATTGTTTGTGTCACCTGCCTATTTACCTACCATGTATTCATCTTCCCCACCTGGGACATTTTTGGTCTCATCCTGTCTGTGCTTCCAGCACAGAAGAATTTGATGAATGTTTTTTACATGAATGGGTGGATGTATGGGTGGATGGATGGATGGATGAATAGATGGATAAATGGACAGGGGGTGAGTGGATGGGTGGATAGATGAGTGGATGGATGGGTGGGTGGACGGATGGATGGATTGATGGGTGAATAGATGGATAAATGGACAGATGGGTGGGTGGATGGTGGATAGATGAGTGGATGGATGGGTGGGTGGACGGATGGATGGATTGATGGGTGAATAGATGGATAAATGGACAGATGGGTGGGTGGATGGGTGGATAGATGAGTGGATTGATGGGTGGGTGGATGGATGGATGGATGTATGGGTGAAGAGATGGATGGATGGATGGATGAATAGATGGATAAATGGACAGGGGGTGAGTGGATGGGTGGATAGATGAGTGGATTGATGGGTGAGTGGATGGATGGATGGATTGATGGGTGAATAGATGGATAAATGGACAGGGGGTGGGTGGATGGGTGGATAGATGAGTGGATTGATGAGTGGGTGGATGGATGGATGGATTGATGGGTGAACAGATGGATGGATGGATGGATGAATAGATGGATAAATGGACAGAAGGGTGAGTGGATGGGTGGATAGATGAGTGGATGGATGGGTGGGTGGACGGATGGATGGATTGATGGGTGAATAGATGGATAAATGGACAGATGGGTGGGTGGATGGGTGGATAGATGAGTGGATTGATGGGTGGGTGGATGGATGGATGGATGGGTGAATAGATGGATAAATGGACAGACGGGTGGGTGGATGGGTGAATAGATGGATGAATGGATAGATGGGTAAGTGAATTGATGGATAGATGAGTGGATGGATGGTGGGTGGATGGATTGATGGGTGAATAAATGGATAAATGGACAGGCCGGTGGGTGGATGGTGGATGGATGGGTTGTGGATAGATGGATGGATGACTGGATAGATGGATGGGTGGGTAGGTGGATAGATGGGTGGATGGATGGTGGATGATGGGTGGATGGTGGATGGATGGGTTATGGATAGATGTGTGGATGAATGGATGGATGGATGAGTGGGTAGGTGGATAGATGGGTGGATGGATGGGTGAATGATGGATAAATGGACAGATGCATGGGTGGATGGGTGGCTGGATGGGTTGTGAATAAATGGGTGGGTGAATGGATAGATGGATGGGTGGGTGGGTGGATAGATGGGTGGATGGATGGGTTGTGGATAGATGGGATGGATGGGTTATGAATAGATAGGTGGATGGATGGTGGATGAATGGGTGGGTGGATAGTGGATGGATGGGTTGTGGATAGATGGGTGGATGAATGGATGGATGGGTGGGTGGGTGGATAGATGGATGGATGGGTGGGTGGGTGGACGGGTTGTGGATAGATGGGTGGATAAATAGATAGATGGATGGGTGGGTGGGTGGGTGGATAGATGGGTGGGTGGATGGTGGATGGTAGATGGATGGGTGGGTGGATGGATGAGTAGATGGATGGACGAATGTTTGGCAGTTTTTCTGAGACCTGATTAGCAGGGAGGAAGGAGACCTGAGCTCCAGCTGTGCTTCTGTTGGTAACAAGCCCTGGGCCACTGGGGTCAGGAGGTTTCTTCTTTCTGACCACAGTTGCCTCGGCTGCCACCCTCGGTTCATACAGTGAGTCCCCTTCTCATTAGCTCCTTGCTGGTTGCCCTCCGTGAAGCAGAGGGTGCAGTTGTCAGGTTTTTGAGGAGAGACGAAGAGACTCAGGGAGGGGCAGCCACAGCCCTGGGTGTAGGGGAGTGGTCCTGATGCGGTATCCCCCCATCCCCCAATCTTGTGCCCACTCTGCACCCGTCCAGGTCAGTAGGGTGGGTGCGGGCACCAGGAGTGTACAACCTTATTCTTGTGATTGTCAGGACCCTTTGTGAAAATTCATATTTCAGAATGTGGGAGGAGAATCTCTCTATTTCTCTCTCTGTGTCTCCCTCTCTTTATTTTTATGGTAAAAACACATGTCATAAAATTTACTACCCTAGTAAGTGTATGGTTGAATAGTGTTAACTGTATTGACGTGATTAGGCAACAGATTTCCAGAACTTTCTCACCTTCCAAAACTGAACTCTTAATTAAACATTAAACATGGACTCCCCATTCTTCTCACCCCAGCCTCTGGCACCCACCATTTCACTCTCTGTCTCTATTATGTGAATTTCTCTAGTACCTGATATAAGTGGAATTAGATGGTATTTGTCCTTTGGTGTCTGGCTTATCTCACTGAATATGATGTCTTCAAGACCTGTCCAGGCTGTAGCAGGGGTCAGAACTTCCTTCCTGTTTAAGGCTGAAACATTTCCACTGTGTGGACGGACGACATTGCGCTTCCCCACTCATGCCTTGATGGATGCTGGGATTACATTGTGAATCATGCTGCTGTGAACAGGGGTCTCTGACCATCTCTCCAAGATCAGGGGTGTTCGACCATCTCTCCAAGATCAAGGGTGTCCTACTGTCTCTCCAAGATCAGGGGTGTCCGACCATCTCTCCAAGATCAGGGGTGTCCGACCGTCTCTCCAAGATCATGGGTGTCCGACCGTCTCTCCAAGATCAGGGGTGTCCGGCCGTCTCTCCAAGATCAGGGGTGTCCGACCGTCTCTCCAAGATCAGGGCTGTCCGACCGCCTCTCCAAGGTCCTGCCTTTGATTCTGTCGGGTGTGTCCCCAGCAATACAATTCCTGGATCGTGCGGAATCTTATCTAGGGAGTTTGCAATATCTAACTGTGGTTTTGATTTTCATTTCCCCACTGACAAGAGGTGTTGAACATCTTTTCAGACGGTGGTGGCCATTTGTCTGTCTTCTTTGGAGAAATGTCTACCCAAGCCCTTGGCCCATTTTTTAAAATCAGGTTGTTTGGTGGTGTTGGTGTTGCTGAGTTGTAAGAGTTCTTTATTTATTCTGGAGATTAACCCCTTATCAGATAGATGGTTTGCAAATATTTTCTCCCACTCTGTGGGTTTCCCTCTTCACTCTGTTGATTGCTTCCGTTGCTGTGCAGAGACTCTCAGGTTTGATGCAATTCCATTTGTCTATTTTTGGTTTTCTTGCCTGTGCTTTGGGGTGAGAAACTCTCTCCTTATCTGACTTCCACGGAGAGTGGCTGAGGATCCAGCTGGCTCTTCCCTCCTCCATGAGGGGCTTGCTAACAGCCAGACACTTAATTAGTTGGCACATGAGGTGTTTCCAAAATACCTTGCTTTCTGTTTTGATCTTTGGAAAACCTCGACATTCAAAGGAAGCCTCCATACACTGCTCTGTCTGAGGGCTTGTTGGAGAAGGTTTGACCACACCAGGGATGGGAGGACCCCCGTGCTGGGTCTGGTTCTTCCTGCACCAGAGTAGTCAGGCCCAGGGCTGGTCATGCAAAAGTTTCTCCACCCCCAGCTGTTGGCGAAGGCAGGTTGGGTGAGTACCAGGGTGGTCTGGAGGTGGGAGGGAGAGTTGGGGGTGGCCCGCAGCCCAAGGGGTTTCTGGTGAGGGGGTGGAGGCTCGGCGGCTGGCCAGGCCAGGCCCTTCCCCTGGAGCTGCAGGTCCTCATTCTTTCAAAACACCAGCTGGTAGTCCAGCCCTTACCCTCTCCTGCTGGGTTCCAGAGACTCTGACAGCTGGCTCCTGCCTCGTCTTTGGTCCCGGGCCCCCCGAGCATGGGAGCACGCGGGCTTCAAAGCTGTCTGGACTTCAGCTTCACAGAGTGACAGGCACAGACTCAGAGACAGATGCTCTGGGGGGGCCAGGCTCGGCCTCAGAGGGGAACAGCCCCTTCATGGAGGGTGTGGGGGTTCAGGCCCAGGGCCTGAGAGGCAGGAAGCGAAAGCAAGTCTGGAGCTCCTGCCATGCCTCGGAGAGCTGGGCATCCCACAGACTCCCCTCACTTCCCTCAGCAGATGGGCTTCCCTGTCACTGCTCAGGGAGCTGCACTCAGGTCGATGGTGTGGTCCTGGGGTGGTGACGGGGTGTGGCCACGGCAGGTGCAGCTCCAGGAGGATGCTGTGGGCCAGGGGGCTGTGTGGCCTTCACCCTGGACATACGTGGCTCCCAGTCTAAGGCAGAACCTGCTTTTTAATTCTGTGGTTTTGAATATCCGCGTATCTCACGCACGTGAAAAACTGCACACATCGCAGGTGCACAGCACAATCCTTTCGCTACAAAGTGAGCCTGTCTGAGGAGTCAGCACCACTCCGGGAAACAGATCACAGCCAGCACCCAGAGCCTGCCTGTCCCTTCCCTGACTCAGGGTGGCTGTCATCCCCACTTCTACTCATTGATAACTTTTGCGAGGCTTTTGATTTCATTCATTTGCTTGGCAGTCTTTTCTGGAAGTGGAATTTGTACCGTTCAGCTGGTTTCAACATAAGCCTATGAAGGCAGAACATGTATGTCCCCCTGTCCCCCTGAGGTTCCCGGTGAACTGTCCCCATCACCGGCCCTCCCAAAGCAACACTGAGCTGAGTTTTAGCTTGGCCAGTTTTGTGTGTGCTGGGATTTCACGTCTGCACGCCTGGCCCTTCACGTAGCGTGCTGCTTCTGGGACTCATCGTCTGTTGATGGGTCGCTGCTGGTTTCCTTCTCTCGCTGAGTGATGATTCCGTCTTGCGTTCTATCCCGTGTATGAACTCATTCTCCTGTTGGGTAATTTCTCCTGTGCCCATCTAGTGTATGACCTCGTTCTCCTGTTGGGTAATTTCTCCTGTGCCCATCTAGTGTATGACCTTGTTCTCCTGTTGGGTAATTCCTCCTGTGGTCATCTAGTGTATGACCTCGTTCTCCTGTTGGGTAATTTCGCCTGTGCCCATCTAGTGTATGAACGCGTTCTCCTGTTGGGTAATTTCTCCTGTGCCCATCTAGTGTATGAACTCGTTCTCCTGTTATCAGACATGTGTATTTTTTCCTGGCTTTGGCTCCTGTAAGCGAAGCTGATGCAGGACGGGTGAGTTCCACCATGGAACTTAGCCTGTGAGGGTTGATGGCTCCACCTAGGAAAGAATTCAAGGGTCAACTGGTGGTAGGGAGAAGAAAGCAGCTTTATGGAAGTGCCCGTGTTGCCGCTTTATGGCGGCTTCTGCAGAGCAGGTAGACAGCAGGAGCTCAGGGCAGTTTTGCAGCCATGTTTATATCCACATTTAATGTCACCCAGAGTAAAACGCAGTTTATGTGGACATTTCTAGGGAGGGGGTTGTAACTTTTGGGTCTTGGGTCATTGCCATGGACAAGTGCGGTCTCTCCCAGGTGTTGCCCTCATGATGGTAAATTGACATGGTGCATTGGTGGAGGTTTCTTAGGCAAAGCTGCTTCTGCTCTGGCCCATTTTAGCTAGTCCTCAATCAGGTCCAGTGTCTGAGGGCTGCCTCCTACCTCAAAGCTGGTATAAACATTCTCCTGCAGCTGTTATTGTGACTGTCTGTCTTCGTGTGTCTTGGACAGATATCCAGGAGTGAGATCGATGGGCTGGGGCTGACGCATATTGGACTTTTTAGGGAACCATCGCATGGTGCGTTCTGTACTCCCCGAGGCCTTTTTCCTGAGCCGTCCAAGTCAGTGTGGCCCCTGAGGCCGGCATCACAGGGAGCTGGCGTCCTAGGAAGCTCACTGTGTCTGTCTCCTCTGCAGGTGTGAGGACCCGCTTCCTCCAGTGGCACTGTGACGTCTTGAACGTTTCTGGGCCTCCCCACCCCCATCCCTGCCAGCCACTGCTGTCCCCCTTAAACTGCTCAGACGTTCCCATGTCAACGTTTCCAAGTCCCTCAGCGGGAGGGAGTGTGCACGGGGCCCCAAGGACGGTGTTCCAGGATTCAGAGAGTGAGGCCCGTAACCCTGCCCACCCTTGTCCACCCTGCAGGCCTGCCCTGCCCATGTACCTATGAATGGAACTGTTTCACCATCATCCTCTACAGAGAGGGAAAATGAGGCCTAGAGAGGCTGCGAGACTTGCTTCCAGCCACGGAGGTGGCAGAATGCACCTGTCTGCCCTGCACGTGTCCTGGGGAGGCCACCACTGCCCCCTCAACATTGCTTTGCTCATTCTGTGGGGTTTTTTTGGCAAAGAGTGTCTGACCCATTCTCCTTTACCCCAAGCATGAGTCCTTGGCGTGGACTTGGCCAGAGCTCTCCATATCCCTGGCAGGAGGGTCAGGCTGGGGTGGGTGGAGTGTGGACAGAAGCCTCATGCCCATACTCTCTGCTGAGCCCAGGAGAGCTCGGCCTTGGACTTGCCATCCTCACTGTGCTGATGGGGGCACTTGGGGTGTGGCTGGGCTGGAGGTGGCCTTGCTGGGCCCGGGTGGGGCTGTGACAGGGGGTTCTAGGTCGACCTCGCTTCCGGTTCCCCCACCCCTTCTTCGCAGAGGCTGGGTACCTGCTCCAGGGGCTGATGCCGCCTTGGTCATCCCATCTGTTTCCTGCTCCTTCAAGACGGCTGTCCCACCCTGGCCCTGGGAGCAGAAGCCCCACGTCTCCCGCTCCTACAGCCCCTCAGTGCCACGTTGGGTCCCACCCTGAGCCTCACACTTGAGATTTGTGCACTTCATGTAAGTTGCATGTCAAGAAACACAGAAACACAGCAGAGCATACCACGTCTGTGCTGTTAAACGTCATCATTCACATGGGGCTGGAGCAGATGGAATCGTTGGCTCACCTGATGGCTTCTCGTGGAGGCCACGCATGGATGGGTCTGCTGTCGTTTTTCTTCCTTTGTCCCTGGCTCAGTCCTCTGCCTCCTCCTCGCAGGCCTGCACTCCCTGGAGAAGCCCCCCTCCCCTAAGACACCTGGGTGGGGTTTAGCCGGTTCCCCCACAACCCCCTCCCCACGTCCTCACAGCTGTGGCCTGATATGAAGCCACAGCCCTGGTGGTGGATGGGTTTAGCTCACCGCTTCTGTCTCCCTGCCCTATCTGCTCCCCCTGGCCAGGGCCCTGACGCCTCTGTCAGTCTACACTTGCCCTGAGGACCGTTCCGTTACACACGTATAACAAGAGAAAAGGAGGGAAATTAAATGAGGGAGAAAGCTCTCAGCCACACAGTGGGTTGATCATTTACTGAGCACCTACTATGTAGCAAGTACTGCTCTAGGTGCTGGGAAGATGGGAGGAAATGGCATAGGCATAACGCTCAGCCCTGAGATCATTGAGTTACAGAAAACTAGAGCAACCATATTTCTCCTAAACAACTAAATGTATGTGTGAGAACTTGTGTCACCAAGATGCATTGACAAGAGGACCAGATTTACCCTCCTATCAGAAACAACCTGAAAACAGACAAAATATATGAAATCATGGTCTTCAAGAAACTGGGCATCAGAAAGTGAAGGGTGGTGATCCTGGAGAGAAGGGAAGCAATGAGACAAGCCCTGAAGAACTCTCGTCTTCTGTAGTCACTGCCTGGGGACAGTTTCTGGGCTGTGAGGCAGGGATTGGGAAATGAGATGGAGCCCAGCAGACCCCCCGTGTGGAGGAGATACAGCAGAGAGTGTGGGGAGACCACAGTGGCTGAGTTCTTAGGACACATAATTGAATGAAGGGAAACTCCATAAAACTGTGTATGGTCCTTAAATATTTAAGAGAGGACTGATTGGTGCTTGGGTGTTCAAGGCAAGGGAAAGAAAATCTACCTGAAATTATTAGAGGAAACAGTATGTAGCACGTACAGAGTCAGGAATTGAGGCTGTTTTTATCTGCCAAACTGGATCATCTTAGGATTGATGGAATGGGAGAGATTATTCAGAAGGTCTAGCCTCAAGTATGGACCATGTTACCGACAAAGCAAATTTTATAATGTGTGGCACCCAACAAAAATAGCAGCCATATAAAGACGTAGGAAAGTCTGACTCCTGAAAAAAGAAAAATCAATCAATTGAAACTGACTCAGAGCTGACATGGCTGTTACGATTAGCAGACAAAGACATTAGAATTGTTACCAGCATGTTATTCCACATGTGCAAAATTAAATAGGGGTATAGAAAATATAGGAAAAACAATCAAACCAAACTTCTAGAGACGAAAAAAAAAAACAATGTCTGAGATGAAAAACTCATTGCAGTGAAAAATGACAGATTAGACATTATGGAGAAAAAGATTAGCAAACTTGAAGATGTGTCAATAGAAACTATCCAAAATCAAACACACAGAGAAAGAAGTTTAAACACGAACAAAGCATCAGTGAACTTTGGGACAATACATAATATACGTGGCTTAATAGAAGTATAAGTGGAGTTCCTGAAGGAAAGGATAGGGAGAAGGGGACAAAAAATATTTGAAACAATAATGACTGAAAAGTTTCCAAATTTGATAAAAGAAATCCACAGATCCAAGAAGGCAGTAACATATAAGTGCAAGAAACACAAAGAAAAGCACACCAATGTGCGTTATAAATTGCTCAAAACTGGTAATAAATAGAAAATCTTAAAAGCAGCCAGAGAGAAAGCTATGATGCTCCATGTGCAGAGACAGCAAAATGTGAGGGTGACGGCAGGTTTCCCACCGAGGCAGCAATGTGAGGGTGATGGCAGATTTCCCGTCGGAAATGATACAAGCTAGAAAAGAGTAGAATGGTGTCTTTAAACTATTGATAGAGAAAAACCCTGTAAGTCTAGAATTTTATACCCAATAATAATATCTTTTTTTTTTAAAGGTGAAGTAAAGACTATTCAGACATGCAAAAGCTGAGAGAATCCATCACCACAGCAGACTTGCATAATAAGAACGCCTTTAGGCAAATGTGTGTGTATGTGTGTGTGTGTGTGTAGATCACAGACATACACACACACAAAGTACCACAAATGGCAAACACAGGGTAAATCTGTAAGATTTACTCTTTTTTATGTTTAGAGTCAAGATCTCACTCTGTCACTCAGGGTGGAGTGCAGTGGTGAAATCATGGTTCACTGCAGCCTTGAACTCCTGGTTTCTAGCGCTCCTCCTGCCTCAGCCTCCTGAGTTGCTGGGGTTACAGGCAGGTGCCATCACACTTGGCTAAGTTTTATATTTTTATTTTTAGAAATAGGTCTCGTGATGTTGTACAAGCTGGTCTCAAACTCCTGGTTTCTAGTGCTCCTCCTGCCTCAGCCTCCGGAGTTGCTGGGGTTACAGGCATGAGCCACCACACCGAGTTCTAGATTTACTCTTATTATTTAAGTCTCCTTAAAAGGTAATTGGGCTTTAGAAATGGCAGTGTGAGGAGTTTGGCAAAACCTCTTCCCCAGACAGACATCTGTTAGACTAATCAAAATAAACAAAGACAATCGTTTGAAGTCTCTGGAGACTGATCAAAAGGCTCACAGAAAAATTGAGCAGCATTTATTCAATAAAATCTGTGAAATTTGCCAAGCATGATAGAAGGCCTTGGCTTCTGAGCCATGGGTTGCACACATCCCACTGGCTCTGCTGCAAAGGAGCTATTCCAGAAGGCTTGGTGGCTTAGTGCAAAGCTTCCACCTTTTCCAGCTCCCTGAAATGGAATAGCCATTCCATGGGTGTATCCAATGGCCAGAGACTATTAGTAGAGAATTCTGTTCTGTTCCGTTCTGCAACGTGCTGCAGAAGAGCTATACTGAGCAGGCAGCTGGACGAAATTATCTTTTCCCCCATCCCAGCAACTGCTCCATAGGAAAGATTGAGGCAGAGAAGATAACACAACACTCCTCCTCCCCCAGGCTCTGTGCTGCAGAGGAGCTATCCTGGTGGGTTCAGCAGCAGTGTGGCAGCTCCCATCTCCTGGCGTCCTAGAGTAGAATAGCTACTTGGGGTGTATTTGGTAACCAGTGAACACTGGGAATCCCATCCTCCTTGGCTCTGTGCTGCTGAAGATATGTCCTGGGTGGTGGAGGCAGCCAGATGGTACATCAGTTACTGCTCCTGCCTTTCCTAAACCCTCGCTCCATAGTGAGATCCGGTGGGGTGACTGGTGAAGAGCGAGGTCCCCACTTCCCAGCTCTCAGTGCTCCACAGCACAGAGCTTCTGCCCAGGGGAGGGTCATAGCAAGCTTCAAAGCAACATCTTTTCCAGCCAAGTGATTCTACTTTGTTTGGATCGGACTATGGGCTGTGGAGCAACAATGCTCTAGGGCATTGCTCAAAACAATAGAGCAATCAGATGGTATCAATGTGGGGTGATGCCAATAGAGGCAGAAAAACAGAAGTTTATCATGGGAAGTGGTGGAGACTCCAGCTAACACCATCATCCCTGGTGGTCCATTAGACTGTGTGCACGCCTAAGACTGCACTCTCTGAGGAGTGACGGGAGGAGCACTGGAACCTCTAGTCCCTGCCTGAATGTGGGGTAAAGTCATACACTCTCTGTGAGTGGTTTCCAACCACAGATAGATCCAACAGCGAAGGGTTGGGGGACCTCATAGGCTTAAGAACAAATTCAGACCAATTAGTGGCTGACCACCAAATTGTGTTAAATAAAGGGATGACACTTAGGAGTGGGTGAAAGATAAAAATGAGGGGAAAAGTGTGAGCAGGATGCATACTGCAGGAGATACGACTTCACAGAATTATTTCAGTCAAACCACTAAACAAACAAACAGGTGAACAAACAAATAACAATGATAATAAGCCCGTAGTTGGCAGATGAGGATTCAGACTTGCTACAATATCATGTTACCTGAAGTGTCCAATTTTCAACAAAATATTAAGATGTGCAAAGAAACAGAAAACTGTGATTCATACACGGGGGGAAAGAAAAACAGGCAACAGAAGTCGCCTTCATAGGGGCCCAGATGTTGAGCTTAGTGGACAAAGACTTAAAAGAAGCTATTGGAAACATGAAAGAGCTAAAGAAAACCAAACAAAAGAATGTCAAAGAACTAAAGGAAACCATGTTGAAAGAATAAAACAGAGGCATGATGATAATGAATCATAAAATAGAGACTATAAAAAAGGATGAATTACAAAAAGAATCAAACGGAAATTCTGGGGTTTATAGTACAATAGCTTAAATAAAAAATCCACTCGAGGGGCTCCACAGTAGATTTGAGCTGAAGAATCATTGAATTGAGATAGATCAATAGAGATCATATCACCTGAAGAAAAGAAAGAAGAATGAAGAAAAATGAACAGAGCCAAGGGGTAGTGAGGGACACCGTTAAGCACACCAACATGTGCATTTGCATAATGGAAATATAGAAGGAGAGAAGGAAAATATTTGAAGAAATAATGACTGAAAACTTCCCAAATTTGATGGATGACAACTATCTCCTTCCAAGAAGTTCAACAAGCTCCAAGTAGGATAAAAGCAAACAGATCCACACCCAGACGTATCACAGCCAAAATGTTGAAATCCAAAGATTAAGAGAAAAATCCTGAAAGCAGCAAGAAAAAAATGACTTTTCGTGTGCAAAGGAACCTCGAGAAAATTAACAGCAGACCTCTCATCTGAAACAATGGAGGCCAGAGGCAGTGAGATGGCAATTCAAAGTGCTAGAATAAAACAAAACAAAACAAAACAAAAAATCCCTGCTAACCAAGAATCCTATAGCCAGGGAAATGATTTTTCAAAAACGGAGGTGAAATAAAGATATTCCTAGTAAACAAACAAACAAACAAACAAACAGAAAACATCAAGCAAATTTATTGCTAACAGACCTAACAGAATTAGTCAAGGAGGCTTCTCAAGTGAAAAGGAGGGGCATCTGAGAAACTCCCTTGAGTATTTCAAATTCAAATTCAAATTCACACCAAAACACAAAGAGTGCCAGTGAAAGTGACCATAAAAGATAGAATAATTTCCTATTTCTTCTCCTAACTGATTTAAAAAATGGTTGCAATAAAGCAATATCTTTACAATTTTACTGTTGGACCTATAACATACAGAAATGTAATATATTTGACAGTGACAACACGAGGAGCCTGGAAGACGTGAAGCTGTATCAGAGTGAGGCAATGGTGCTCAGAGGTGACTGGAATCCACAGTCACCTGGGTGAAACGAAGAGAACCAGGCGTGGCAAATAAGGAAACTAACATGTATGTCTTAAAAACCTCTGTAAATGTATTTTCTCCTCTTTGCTTCTTTGAAAGCCATACAATCATCATTTCAATTTTTTAGAAAATTTTGTTTTTTTAAAGACAGAGTCTCACTGTCACCCAGGCTGGAGTGCAGCGGTGTGATCACAGCTCACTGCAGCCTTGATCTCCCAGGCTCAAGTGATTCTCCCACCTCAGCCTCCTGAGAAGCTGGGATCACAGGCATGTGTCACTAAACCTGGCTGATTTTTGTATTTTTTTTTTTCAGAGATGAGATCTTGCTATGTTGCCCAGGTTGGCATGAAATCATCTAAAGCAATGATTATATAACATGTTGGGCATAGATGTAACAATAAGAGCACAAAAGGGAGATAGAATGGACTTATATAGCAGTAAAATTTCTAGATCTTGCTGGAAATACATGACTACGAATCTGAAGTAAAAGTTATAAATTGTTAGCCCTAGAGACACTGCTACAAAAGTGAAAATGACTGTAAAAGATAGTATAATTTCATGTTTCTTCTCCAAACTGATTTAAAAACAATTGCAATAAAGCAATATGTATACAGTTTTACTGTTGGAACTGTAACATATAGAAATACAATATATTTGATGTATATAAAAATGTATAGATAGATAAAAATAATCTAAGGAATTAAAATGACATTGTCAAAAATTTCCACTAAATACAAAAGGACGAAGTAAAGGAGGAACAGAGGAGCAAATATTAATGAGACATAGAATACAGAAAGTAAAATGGCAGGCGCAAATCCAACCATATCAGTAGTAACACTAAATGTAAATGGGTTAAACAATCCAATCAAAAGCAGAGATCATCCAAGTGGATTAAAAGGAAAAAGATCCAGCTCTACACTGTCCACAGGAGACACACTTTAGGTTCAAAGGTACAAATACATTGAAAGTAAAAAAGGACAGAAAATGATGTACCATGCCAAGAGCAGCCATGAGAAAGTCATGGTGCTTTTATTGACACCAAACAACATGGACTTCAGGACAAAAACTGTGACTAGAAACAATGCCTGAAATATTCACTCTTGGGCCCTTTGCAGAAAGGTTCGCTGACCCTGCAGTGAATGCCTGTGTTAGCAGAGAAAAAAGGAGTTGAGTCAGTGGCCTCAGCTTCCACATGGGGAAACTAGAAAAAGGGCAAATTAAACATGAAGAAAGAAAAAGAGCAAAATAAAGATCAGAGTGAAACCAAGAAGTGGGAAACAGAAGAGCAATGGAGAAAACAAATGAAACAAAAGCTAGCTCTTTGAGAAGATTAAGAACATTTATATGAACATCGAGATAGACTGGTCAGAAAAGAGAGAAGACACAAATTACCAATATCAAAAATGCAAGGTGATGCCATCCTAGGTATTAAAAGGGATAATAGGAAGAATAAGAACCACCTTGTGTCATAAATTCAGTAACTTAGAAGAAATGGGTAAATTCCTTGAAGAACATAAACTACTAAATCTCACTCAAGAAGAAATAACCTAAACAACTGTCTATCTATCAAAGATGTTGAACTTGCAAATAAAATCCTTAAATTCATATAACATCACAAAGATCCTGGATCAGCTCAAACAACTTCACAAAAGAAAAACAAAGCTGGAAGGGGGACATTACATGATTTCAAAGCTTATTATAAAGTTACAGTAGTCAAGACAAGGTGTCAAGATAGACTAGGTTGGTGGTGCAGAATAAAGCCCAGAAACAGATTCCCATGTATGCGACATCTGATCATCAACAAAGGTGCAAACGCAATTCCATGAAGCACGGTCAGTCTTTTCAAACCAGGGATGCTGGAGCAATCAGATATCTGTTTATTGATCGATGCAAGAGAACTTTGATCATCCATATCTATACAAGAAGTAACTCAAAATAGATTATAGACCTAAATGTAAAACCTAAAGCCATAAAACTTCTACAGGAAAAAGTTTCCTGACACAGACTTAAGCACAGATATTTTAGATATGACATCAAAAGCACAAACCATAGACAGTAAAAATGGATAAATTAGTTTCATCAAAAGTAAAACCCTCTGGGCATGGTGGCTTATGTGTAGAATCCCAGCATTTTGGGAGACTGAGGCAGGAGGATCACTTGAGCCCAGGAGTTTGAGATCAGCCCAGACAACATAATTTTAAAAATTAACTAGCTGGGTGTGGTGGCCTGTGTCTGTAGTCCCAGCTACTCAGGGGGCTGAGATGGGAGGATTGCTTGAGTCTGGGAGTTCAAGCTTGCAGTGAGCCATGATTGCACCACTGCACTGCAGCCTGGATGACAGAATGAGACTCTGTCTTTAAAAAATAAAAATAAAAAGAAGAAGGCCGGGCGTGGTGGCTCACACCTGTAATCTCAGCACTTTGGGAGGCCGAGGCAGGCGGATCACAAGGTCAGGAGATCGAGACCATCCTGGCTAACATGGTGAAACCCCATCTCTACTAAAAAATACAAAAAAATTAGCTGGGCATGGTGGCAGGCGCCTGTAGTCCCAGCTACTCAGGACGCTGAGGCAGAAGAATGGCGTAAACCCAGGAGGAGGAGCTTGCAGTGAGCCGAGATCTCGCCACTATACTCCAGCCTGGGTGACAGGGCTAGACTCCATCTCAAAAAAAAAGAGTAATGGCTCTGTTCTGTTACTTTTCAACGGGCTCTGTTAAGAGAGTGAAAAGGAAAGTCACAGCCTGGAACAAAATCTTTGCAAGTCACATATCAGATAAAGGACTTGTATTCAGAGTATGTAAAGTCTCTCAAAACTTGATGATAAAAATACAAACAACCTCACAGAAAAGAAGATACAGAGATGGCAAATAAACACACGGAAAGATGGCCAGTGTCACTGGGTACTTGGTGAATAAAAATCGAAGCCACAGTGAGATACCACCACACATTTATTAGAGTGGTTAAACAGACTGACCATACCAAGCATTCATGAGTAGATGGAGAAATAGTCTCTCAAACATTGTTGGTGAAAATGTAAACAAAACAAAACAAAACAAAAAACACTTTGGCACCTGTAATTCCAGCACTCTGGGAGGCCAAAGTGGGTGAATCACCTGAGGTCGGGAGTTCAAGACCAGCCTGGCCAACATGGTGAAACTCCATCTCTGCTAAAGATATAAAAATTAACCAGGCCTGGTGGTGCACACCTGTAATCCCAGTTACTTGGGAGGCTGAGGCAGGAAAATCTCTTGAACCCGGGAGGCAGAGGTTGCAGTGAGCCAAGGCTGCACGATTGCACTCTAGCCTGGGCAATAAGAGCGAGACTCCATCTCAAAAAAAATAAAGTAAAATAAAAATAAAAATAAAAAATAAAAAATAAACACTTTGGGAGAGTTTCGAGGCCTACTATGTGATCTCACTATTCTACTTCTAGATATTCACCCAAGAGGAATGAAAGCTTATGTTCATACAAAGACTTGTGCACAAATGTTTGCAGCAACTTTCTTTGCAGTAGTCTGAAACTGGAAGTAACTCAAATATCCACCAACAGGTGAATGTATAACAAGTTCTAATATGTTCACACGATGGAAAGGTACTCAGCAGTAGAGGAATGAGCTAAAGACACACACAGCCACATGGAGGAATCTTTAAGTAATTACATTGGTGAAAAGAAGCCAGGCAGGCCCAGCTACTGAGGAGGCTGAGGCAGGAGGATCACTTGAGCCCAGGAGGTCGAGGCTGCAGTGAGCCATGATAACATCACTGCATTCCAGCCTGGATGACGGAGTGAGAACTTGTCTCAAAACAAAACAAAACACAACAAACTAAAAAAAAAAGATGTCATATGATATGATTCTGTTTATAGAATTCTAGGAAATGCAAACTAGCCTGGGGTGATAGATATATTCATTATTTCGTTGTAATGGTTTCGAAGGAATTCATACATATGTCAAATGTATTGATTTTACCCTAAATATGCACAGTTTATTTTATGATAATTATGCCACTATAAAGTTTTGTTTTTGTTGTTTTTGTTTGTTTATTTGTTTTGTTTTCCTTTTGAGACAGGTTCTGGCTCTGTGGCCCACGGTGGAATCGTAGCTCATGCAACCTCCACCTCCTGGGCTCAAGCCATCCTCCCACCTCAGCCTCCTGAGTAGCTGGGACCCCAGGCATGAGCCACCACGGCCCCTAATTTTTGTGCTTTTTGTGGAGTTCGGGTCTCACTTTGTTGCCCAGGCTGGTCGTGAATGCTAGAGCTCAAGCCATCCACTCACCTCAGCCTCCCGAAGGGCTGGGATTACCGTGCCTGCCCTAAAGTTGTTTTTAAGAATGTAATAAATCCTTAAAACTCACCACTTCCTAATCATTTTGCCACGTTTTGGTATCGCGTGTGCATGGGCTTGCTGACTTTCTCTGTGAGGGGCCAGACAGTAAAGATTTTGTGCTTTTGGGCTATCGATCTCCTTCACAACCTCGCAACTCCATGCCTGTGGTGAGACAGCAGCCACAGACGATGCTCCAACCAGTGGGCGTCGCGGCGTTCTGGCAAAACCTCGTGTTGCAACGTAGGCCTATATCTGGTCTGGCCTTGGGCTCCGGTTTGCATGCCCCCGGATGCGTGTTCTGTTGGGTGAAAGCGTCCACGGTGGCTGCTGCACCCTTCTTCCCAAATCCGAACACTGCAGCTGGTGGACGTCCACATTGTGAGCTCAGGTCGCCTCGTGACTAGGCTTTGGCCGATCCTGGCTCACTGGAAGCATCTGTTCTCACTGCGGACTCTGTCGTGGGGCCTGATCGCACACGGGGTTCCTGCCACAGGACTTACCCAACCTCTTCCCACACTGAGTAGGCAGAGCTCCGGGGACCCAGGTGCCAAGCCCAGGCGGCCGAAGGGGTGCAGAGAGGCGCTGGGAAGGGAGCCCCAGGCACACAGGTGGTGAGGCCAGGATTCCTCCCTGTCGTCACCCAACTCATCCCTCCGGGGGGCTAAGGCCCCTGCCAGGTGCACGGCCGCCTCCCTGCCTGGCTCCGGGAAAGCCCCCTCAGGTCTCTGTGGCGAGAACGTCCCAGAGGTGAGTCAGAGCCCTGGTCTCAGGCTCAGGGCTGCCAGCTCAGGTGGGAGGCCCAGGACCCTGCCAGGGGCAGTGTGCAGGTGCCCCCGGGCGCTGGAGACTCAGTCCCCATCCTCGTCACACCCTCCATCTGGGCCCCTGCAGGGATGCTCGTCAGACAACACGCATTCCACAGCGGCGAGCGCAGGCCTGGCCTCCTGCAGCAGCACCCGGGCCTGTCCTTACTTGCGGTGGCAGCAGGATCCTAGCAGCTGGCAGCCGCTCCCTGCGTCTGCTGGGCCGCCCTGCCTGTCTGCTTCTGCACACACAGCCCCGTGCCTGGTGGCTTCAGCATCCGGAGCTGGCCTGGGTGAGCCTGGGAGTGGAGCCCACACACCCCACATCTGAAGCTGGCCTTGATGAGCCAGGAGGTGGAGTGCAGCCCTCAGAGACAGGGACAGAGCCTGCCCCCAGGAGCCCGCACCCTCCCCTAGGGCTGGGGACTGCCGGGGGATGGTCAGCTCCGGTCAGCTGTTCCCTAGCCACTTCCCTCAGGGCTCCTCAGGACCCCACTCTGGGCAGGGACACCAGCTGCGTGACACTCACCACCTTCCACTACTCCCCTGGGCTGACGCTTGCTCAGGCCTCCCCGTCAGGCCCTGTGCTGACCGCCCGCCCCTGCCCTTCAGGCCCTGAGCTGCTGGTGGTTCTGGGCTCACCATCCTCCATGCAGGCCCCTCCCCAAGGAAGGCCTCCGAATAGGCCCAGGCTGCATGCAGCCCCCCAGCCCTCTCAGGAGGGATCTGTGTGTCTCTGGAGCTCCTGGAGGCCCCGGTTCTCACCCGCTTGCAGGATGGGTGTGAATGTCTATACGTCTCGCTGGTGAGTCCCAACTCAACCCCGGCCCCAGCCACTTGGTGAAAGTCACTCGGCCAGGACCGCCAGCCCCTTGCAGTCCCCAGACCAGCGTCCGGGCGGCTGCTACACCCTCTCCTTGGTTAGCCTGGACCCAGGCTCTGACCTTGGCCTTCCTGCAAGATTCTGTCTCTACCTCCTGGACAGCCAATTCCTCTTTTAAGAGGAAAAAACTCCCCTCTGAAGTCTGGTTCAGAAAGGCCTCATGCAGTTAGACAAATCCTCAGAGAAACAAGGGATTTAGCTCAGTTCCTGAGACACGGATCCCATAGTGGGGAGGGAGGAGGAGAGCCGGGGAGGGGCCTTCCCAGAGTCCTGCAGAGGCGCCTTCTCAGAATGCTGCTGCCTTCGGGAAGGTGAGGACCTCCTTGCTGGGCTGGGCCGGGCCCACCCCTCTGGCCTCTCTCCCACCCTCCTGCACCCAGTGGACCCTGCCTTGGGGCTTTGCACACGTGAGCCCGTCGCCTCCCGGCCAGGCCCTCCCTGCCCACCTGGCCCCACCCTGCTGTGATTTCATCCTCACATCTGCCCATTATTCCCCTTCCTCCTACCCTCCCGCCCTCACACCTTCCACCTTGTGCCTCCCTTCCTGGTCTGTCTCTCCCTGAGAGCACAGCCCTGCGTGTGCCCGGGAGAAAGATCTTGGCAGGTATTCATCAAACAAATGAATGAGCCCCAGGCTCTCTTTTCTCTTCTACCTTCGGTCCCTGACCCTCAAATGGACTGCAGGTTGGGTGGCTCCAGCACCCAGCACATCTGGAGCAGGTGGGGCTGTGGGGCCGGAACCTGGTCCCCTGTCCCTTGGCTGTGGGAAGGCCAGAGCGAAGGCTTGGGGCTTACGGCTGCTGTCCATAGGAAGCCCAGCCTGGGCTCCAGTGAGGAAGAACTTGCGAATGTGGGGGTTGTGCAGCCCAGGGGGCCACTTCCTGCTGCGTGGTGAGGTGAGCTCCGCATGTAAGCAGGAGCTAAGACAGTGCCGATGTCAGGGCAGGGCTGACCCACGTCACGGACTCTAACCCCCCACATATCTGACAACACACTAGTGTGGCTCCGGAAAAAGACAGGGCATCGAGGGAATCCTGTCCCTTCTGACCGTCCTGAGACGCGGCCACTGACTGTGCTGTGAGTTTCGGCAAAGCCAGAGAGATGCCCCTGACCAGAACTCAGGGCAGAGGGTGGGGTCAGCTCTTTATGGGGCTGAAAGGCTGGCAGGGGCGGGCTTGGGGTCTTGCAGAGTCTGGTGGGCCTTGGGGAGGAGTTGGGTTTACGCTTTAACCCTGGGTCTTCCTCGCTAACTGCACGCTTTGATTTCAGGCAATGCACTCCTGGACCTGGCTCCTTCAGGATGCAGGGACCTGTCTCTCGGCCACAGGGTACTCTCACTGATGGGGGTACCGTGTAGCAGGCGTCTAGTGAGCATCTGTTAGAGAATGAAGAAGGGGCTGGTGCATGGCTGGAGGTTAGGGCAGGGTTGCAGGGCCTCCTGGAGGGGAACGGCCTGAGACTCACCAGCTGAGGAGTCAGCCCATCAGAGAAGAGCACAGGCCCCAGCCCCAGGCAGAGAACTTGACCTGCAGGGAGCCCCAGTCAGGGTTACTCCAGTAGCTATTGCTGCGTGACAAACATCCCCAGGCTAGGGGATTGAAAGAGCGGCTGCTGCTCTGGCTCCCATTCCGACTCAAAATCCAGAGTGGGCTGGGCGCGGTGGCTCACACCTGTAATCCCAGCACTGTGGGAGGCTGAGACGGGCGGATAATGGGGTCAGGAGATCGAGACCATCCTGGCTAACACAGTGAAACCCCATCTCTACTAAAAATACAAAAAATTAGCCAGGCGAGGTGGCGGGTGCCTGTAGTCCCAGCTACTCTGGAGGCTGAGGCAGGAGAATGGTGTGAACCCGGGAGTCAGAGCTTGCAGTGAGCCGAGATCGTGCCACTGCACTCCAGCCCCAGCCTGGGCGACAGAGCGAGACTCTGTCTCAAAAAAAAAAAAAAAAAAAAAAAAAAATCCAGAGTGGACCCTCGCCCGGGCGGCAGCTGCAGCGTTGCTCTCTGAGTGATTACTTTGAAAACAGGGTGTGCAGACGAGGGCAATGCCAGAGGCCTGGAGGCTTCCCACTCGTGGTGCATTTTGGAAGGGGCCATTTCCGTTTCCTCTCAGATCTCTAGACCCAGCAGCTGATCCCGGCTCCCCGGGTGGACACAGCCCTCATCTTCTGGGTGATGTGGATGCAGCGTCCCCGTCCTGAAGCCAGAGGCCAGGATTTGAGAGGCCAGGCCGGGGATGGAAGAGCGGGGCCTCTCTGTGTCCGGCTCCCTCCTGGCTCCCTGCCTGGGAGCAGGCTGGAGTGGGGTGGTGGGGAGCACTTCACAGGGAGGCAGGGAATCTGCCTGCAAGATCGATGGGGCAGGATGGGGTCAGCCCTGGCGATGGCCTCTCGATTGGCTGGACTGCTGCAATTCCCTGCAGCTGCAGCCGGATGCTGAGGAGTGCCTGGTGTTCCCCGGGCTGCGCGCTGAGGCGCATGGGTTACCAGGGATTCCTGCATCCCCATTGTCCAGTCTCAGGACGGGGCCTGGTCAGAGCTCACAGCCCAAACGCCAGCAGCAGCCTTGTGAGCTGCCCTCACTTCTCCCGTGAAGAGCAGAGGCTGGTGATGCTTCTCGCCGACCTCCTCGTCCTCCCGCACGGGGCGTTGTGCTATATGAGGCCCTGTCCCTCCACTCCCAGCAGCCGGAGTCGGCTCTGTCCCCTTCTCGGTCCTTGCTGTGTGGGTCTAGTCTGCCCCTCTCCGCTTTTCTTCCCTTCCCCTGTTGCCAGCCAGTCTTCCTTTGCAGGAAGGTGGACGAGGAGGAGATGAGCCCCTGGGCTGCCTCTTCCTCCCTGAATCTCCATCTCCACGACGGGCTCGGATCTGGAGGCCGAGGGACGTGTGGCAACGGTTCCCTGCCCAAGGTGTCCAGACATGCAGGAAAGGAAGTCGGTGGCTGGAGAGGCCATTTCAGGGCAGCTGAGCTGGCAATGGATCCAGGACGCCCCCCAGGTGGTGAGCGAGAGGATGCCGCGTACCTGGGACGAACATGGTAGAGGCCACTCTACACAACCTGTGGCTCGGCCAAACCTTGACGTTCTGCCACCTTGCGTCACATCTTGGTTGTTTCTGGGAAAGAGAACGTCCCACGTACCGTTCAAACCAGCGAGGGTGTTTTGGAAGTGAACGGCCAGCCCAGGTCAGGGTCAGGCCAAGAGACAGCCGCGGCCTTCTGATGTGGCCACCCTGGGCCTTCCACGTTCCCACAGTCAGCCGGTGGCCCTGCTGGGAGCCGAGCCTTCTGTCTGTCTACCCCAAACCAGGGATGGCCTTGAAGGCAGGGCGCTACCTCCCAGCCTAGGTTCCTGGCAGTTCAGCCATCTGTCCCCATCCACGGCTCGGAGCTGCCAGGAGGGACGTCCAGGTCCAGCACAGCCACGACAATTTCATCAGGGGCTGAAATTCTGTTAAGAAATACAGGAAAGGCCGGGCGCAGCGGCTCACGCCTGTAATCCCAGCACTTTGGGAGGCCGAGACGGGCAGATCACGAGGTCAGGAGATCGAGACCATCCTGGTTAACACGGTGAAACCCCATCTCTACTAAAAAATACAAAAAACTAGCCGGGCGAAGTGGTGGGCGCCAGTAGTCCCAGCTACTTGGGAGGCTGAGGTGGGAGAATGGCGTGAACCCGGGAGGCAGAGCTTGCAGTGAGCTGAGATCCGGCCACTGTACTCCAGCCTGGGCGACAGAGCGAGACTCCATCTCAAAAAAATAAAAATAAAAAAAAGAAATACAGGAAAAATGACACAACGTCCCCCAGGGCTCAGGACCAGGGAAACTGAGGAAAACTTGGGCAGAATTCTGGACAGAGCCCCATTAGGTGCTGAACCATGGGCAGCCCTGTGCCCTTCTTGTGCCTCAGTTTCCCTATCTGTGAACCTGGAATTGTGTCCTCGCCTGGGGTCATGGAGGATAGAGGGAGGCGGCCAAGGGCTGGGGACGGCGCCCGGATACAGCAGTGCCCAGAGCTCTTTCTGCTGCTTGTTTCCGGATTTTCCCCTTTATTAAGATTTGCTGCTGTTTGGGATCATTTCTGACCCAGAAAGCAGTCCTGCGTGTGTGCGCCACTGTCCACCTTTGGAGCCGAAACCCTCAGTGGTGCAGGACCCAACAGAGAGGGGGCCTGTTTGGAGGCATTCGAGAAGCCCCACGGCCTGGCTGCCGAACCTGCTGGGCGCTGGCCTCTGTCGCTTACAGTCCCAGCCAACTCTAATGCTGCATCCTGTGCTTGGCTGTGGGTTTTCAAACCAGCAGCATTTATGACGCTGTCTCCCACCTGGACGCGCATCAAAGTCACGTCACAGGTCGGGCGCGGTGGCTCACACCTGTAATCCCAGCACTTTGGGAAGCCAAGGTAGGTGGATCATTTGAGGTCAGGAGTTTGAGACCAGCCTGGCCAACATAGTGAAATCCCATCTCTACTAAAAATACAAAAATTAACCAGGTGTGGTGGTGCGTACCTGTAATCCCAGCTACTGGGGAGGCTGAGGCAGGAGAATTGCTGGAACCTGGGAGGTGGAGGCTGCAGTGAGCTGAGATTGCACCACTGCACTCCATCCAGCCCGGGCAACGGAGTGAGACTTTGTCTCAAAAAATGAAAAACAAACAAACAAACAAAACAAGAAAAACCCCAAAAAACAAAGTCACGTCACAGAAAGAGCACTACTGACGTCCATGGGCTGGGATTTTAGGCTTTTCTGGGCCATTTTAAAAATACATGTTTCAATTTTGAGGATCATCGTAGACCCATATTTAGCCGTAAGAAAGAATAGAAAAAGAGTGAAGAGGGCACTCCTGATTCCCTCAGCCTCCCACGACGTCCGTAGTGCCGCCCCACAACCAGAACCTTGGCACCGTTTGAGTCTCTCGTTTACGTGTTGTCTGAGGCCATTCTCGTGTTGCTAGAAAGGAATGCCCGAGGCTGGGTGATTTATGAGGTTGATTTGGCTAACATTTCTGTGGGCTGTACAGGAAAGGTGATGCTGGTATCTGCTTCTGGTGAGGGCCTAGGGGAGCTCCAACCATGGCGGAAGGTGAAGGAGCAAGACAGAGAGAGAATGGGGAGGCCCCAGACATTTTGTGTTTTTTTGAGACAGAGTTTCACTCTTGTCATCCAGGCTGGAGTGAAATTGCTCGATCTTGGCTCACTTCAACCTCCACCTCCCGGGTTCAAGCCATTCTCCTGCCTCAGCCTTCTGAGTAGCTGGGACTACAGGTGCCCACCACCACGCCCAGCTAATTATTTGTGTATGTTTTTAGTAGAGATGGGGTTTCACCACGTTGGCCAGGCTGGTCTCGAACTCCTGACCTCAGATGATCTGCCCACCTTGGCCTCCCAAAATCCTGGGATTACAGGCATGAGCCACCGTGCCGTTCCAGTCCCAGACTTTTACACAACCAGATTCTTCCTTGAACTAACTGGGCAGGAACTCGTCATCAAGGGGATGGTGCTGGGCCATTCGCAGGGGACCCGCTTTTATGATCCAACACCTCCCAGCAGGCCCCACTTCCAACATTGGGGATTGGGTTTCAACACAAGATTTTTGAGGGCAAGCATTCAAACCACGTCAGGTGTACCACACGCGTGTGTGTTTAGCCCCATTCAATCGATCACAGGTGCAGTTGGCTCAGCCCCCGCTGCAGTCAAGATGCAGACACGCGTCAGCATGAGAACCCCACTGCCTTTTAATAATCACCCCTCTCTCTTTGGAAACGCCAGCAACCACTCACCTGTTCTCCATTTCTGCAGTTTTGTCGTTTGCAGAATGTTATACACAGAGCATCACATAGTGTGCGACCTTTTGGGGTTGTTTTGGCTCAGTAACATTCCCTAGAGAGTCATCAGAGTTCTAGTTTCTCCCCTTTCTTTGCGGAGCCATATCCCGTGACGTGGATGCACCCAGTTTACTCAGCCACTCGTCTGCTGAAGGAAATCTACGTTGTTTCTAGTTTTTGGCTATTATGAATAAAACTGACATAAATTTCCATGTCTAGGTTTTTGTGTGAACAGAAGTGTCCATTTCTCTGGATAAATGCCCTAGAGTGCAATTGCTGGTGATATGGTAGTTCATGTTTAGCTTTTATTTTCTGAAATGGAGTCTTGCTTTGTAGCTCAGGCTGGAGTGCAGTGGCATGATCTCGGCTCACTGCGATCTCCGCCTCCCAGGTTCATGCCATTCTCCTGCCTCAGCCCCCCGAGTGGCTGGGACTACAGGTGTGCAATACCACACCCGGCTAATTTGTGTATTTGTAGTAGAAACACGGTTTTACCATGTTGGCCAGGCTGGTCTCAAACTCCTGACCTCAAGTGATCCTCCTGCCTCGGTCTCCCAAAGTGCTGGGATTACAGGTGTGAGCCACTGCACCTGGCCCACATTTAGCTTTCAAAGAAACTGCCACACTGTTTTCAGAGTGGCTGTTACATGCTACAGTCCCACCAGCAGTGGACGAGAGATCTAGCATCTCCATATCCTCCCCAGCATTTGGTGCAGTCACTGTTTTTCACTTTGGCCATTCTGATGGGTGTGTTGTGATATCCCACTGTGGTTTCAATTACCTAATGGTGATGGTGTCGAGCATCTTTCAATATTCTTATTCGCCATCCAGATGTCCTCATTGACGAAATGTCTGTTCATGTCTTCTGCCCGTTTTCTAATTGATGGATTGTTTTTGCACTGTTGAGTTTCGAGAGTTCTTAAGTATTCTTTATATAGTTGAGATACTAGTTCTTTTTCAGAAATATGGTTTGCAAACATTTCCCCCCTAGTCCACATTTATCTTTTCATCCTCTCTATGAGGTCTTTTGCAGCACAAAGCTCTTTAATTTTGATGAAGTGCAATTTAGGAATTTTTCCTTTGGTAACGAGTTTTCAAACTTTGGTTTCAATATTACAGGTTTTGTTGTTTTTGTTGTTGTTTGTGTTTTGTATAAGGTGTGAGGTTTTGGTGGATACTCATTTTTTGCCTATGGATGTCCAATTGCTCCAACACCATTTGTTGAAAGGCCATCTGTCCTCCAAGGAATTATGTTTGCACCTCTGTTGGAAACCAGCAGGGCATATTTGTGTGGGCCTGTGTCTGGGTTCCCTGCTGTTCCATTCATCCGTGTGTTCAAACCTCCTCTGATATGGACTTGGTGAAGACAGTAATCTTTTGTACCCAGCAGAGTAGCTCTTCATGCTTTTTCCAAGATTGTTTAGCTGAGGCCTATGCCTTTCGATATAAATTTTAGAATAAGCTTGTCTAAATTTACAAAGAGACTTGCTGGGATTTAGACAGAGATTTCATTAAATCAATCGATCAGTTTCATGGTGGGTGATACTATGTTGAGTCTTCCAATCCATGAACACGGCATATCTTTTTTCATTTGTTTAGGTCTTTTTTGGTCCTTTCATCAGCATTTTGTGATTTTCAGCCTACAAGTACTAGACATATGTTATCAAGTTTATGTCTAAGCATTTCATTATTCTTGGAGTGCTTATAAATGATAATACATTTTAAAATTTTGTTTCCACATTTTCATAGTTAGTCTATGGAAACGTGATTGATTTTTGAATGCCGATCTTGTATCCTGTGATTGTACTGAACTCACTAATTAGTTTTTTGTTTTTTTGTACATTTGTTGGGATGATCCATGTGAACAATCATTTCCTTGATAAGCAGAGATCATTTTATTTCTTCCTTCCCAATGTGTATGTCTTTTATTTATTTTTCTTGCCTTAGTGCAGTGAATAGGACTTCCAGTGTGTTGAATGAAAGTGGCGGGAATGAATATCCTTATCTTGCTCCTGATCTCAGGGAAGAGCATTTGGTCTTTTACATTAAGTGAGGTTAGCTGCAGGGATTTTGTAGATGTTTGTTGGCAGGTTAAGGAAGTTCCCTGCTACTTCTAATTTGCCGATAATTTTTATTAAGAATATGTGTTGAGTTATGCCAAATATGTTTTCTGAATAGATTGATAAGGTTATATCATTTTTCTCTGTTTTTTAGCCCGTTAATCTGATGGGTTGCATCATCTAGTTTTTCAATGCTCAGCCAATCTCACATACTTGATATGAATCTCACTTGTTCTTGGTGTATAATTATTTTTATACATTGTTGGATTATATTTGCTTACATTTAGTGGAGGATTTTTGCCTCTATGTTCATGAGAGACATTGGTCTGTAGTAGGATTTTAAAACTGTCTTTAACTAATTTGGTGTCAAGATAGAGTCAGTTTCACAAAACAAGTTGGAAAGTGTTCCTTCCTCTTCTATGTTCTGGAAGAAATTGTGTAAAATTGGTGTTGCTCCCTTGAATGTCTGGTAGAATTCTCCAGTAAAACCATCTGGTCTGAGAGATTTCTTTTTGGGGAACTTTCAAATTATGAATTCAACCTCTGTAATGGTTCTAGGACTATTCAAATGATCGATTTCATCTTGGTTGAGTTTTGATGGCTTATGTTTTTAAATAATTGGTTCATTTCTTCTAAGTTGTCAAACTCTTGAGTGTAAAGTTATTCATAGTATTTTCTTATGATCCTTTTAATGACCACAGGATTTGTAGTGATACTCCCTGTTTTATCTCTGACATTGGTGATTTGTGTTTTCTTTTTATTTTTGTCAGTCTTGCTAGTGGTTTATCCATTTTATGGATTTTCAAAGAACCAATTTATGTTGACTGATTTTCTCTGTTGTTTTCTTGTTTTCAATTTCATTAATTTCTATCCTTTATCATTTCCTTCATTCTTCCAGCTTCTCATTTATTTTGCTCTTCTTTCTCTAGTTTCCTGAGGCAAAAACTTAGATGATTGATTTGAGATGTTTTCTCTTTTCTAATGTTAAGTATTTGGTACTAAAAATTTCCCTCTGAGCCCTGCTTCATACCACAAATTTTGATGTATTTTTATTTTCACTCATTCTGTGAATTTATGTTTTTCACCACATTTGAGAAGTGTTCAGGTATTACTTATTCAAATCCTCAGTCAGTCCCGTTCTCTTCCTGAAAATCGGATGAGACTTTTGTTATTGTTCTACTGGTTCCTGAAACTCTGTTCGTTTTTTCTCCTTCTGTTCCCTCCTCCTTCCCTCCCTCACTTCTCCCGTTTTCCTCTCCTTTCTCCCTCCCTCTCTTCCTTCCTTCCTTCCTCCCTCCCTTTCTCTGGCTATGGCTCCTATTGGGCCCATTCTATTGCTGTGTCCTCATCACTGGCTGTGTCCTCTGCCGTCTTCACTTTACTTCTGAGTCCATCTGGAGAGTTTTGTTTCTGTGTTTGTAATTGTTAGCTCTGTGTATTCCCTTTGGTTCTTTCTGACAACGTCTGTGTCTTTGCCGAGGTCTTCTATTTCATTTGCTTCTGGAGAGTGCATTGCTCCGTCACAGTGCCTGTGGTGACAACCCTGGCCCCCTGGTCGTGTCCTCAGCCTCGAGCTGGTCCTGGCATTGGTGTCATTCATTGTCTTTTCTCATTCACGTGTGTGTCCCCTGGCTTTTGCTGTGATGAGCAGCTTTTGCTTGTATCCTGGGCATTTTGGCCCTGCTTAGAGACTCTGAGTCTTGTGGACATACTTTATTTTCCTAGGCCACTGCCCTGTAGGTTGGCACCAGGTCCTGGCTGGTGTCATGAGCTGTGGTTCCTGACATTTTCACTCTTTGGATGGGTGGTGCCGTCTGGGTATCCTTGGTTGATCTGGTGCTGGCAGAGTTTCCACTGGAGCTTCCTGAGGGGCCGGGGGTTTCCCAGGCCATGTGGCAGCTCTAGGTGGGGAAGGAAGTTTCTACCCCATGGCCACTTCCTGTGCTGAGCCAGCACGCCCTGGGATTCCCCTACCGATGCCACCCCTATTTCTTGGTGGGGAGGAGGGTCTCAGGTCCACGGGGACCAAGGGACTTTCCAGGCGTGGTTTGCTGTGCTAAGCCCCCTGCTCCAGGACCCTGTTGCACCTGGAGGGGGAATGGGTCCCCCCAGCTGCCTTCTCTTGCTAGGCTGGGAGTCAGGAAATGCCCGGCCTGGGTCTCCTTCCTGTCACTGGGCTGTCTCTGCCACCTGGGCCCTGACCACTTGCATGCTTTGGAATTTTCTGTCCACTGCCTGTGCAATTTCCTGGATTTATAACAGGGCTTAGTGGGAGGCGCCTGGATAAATGAGCCTTGTCTGTGCCAGGCGTCTCCTGATGTCTTTTTTTAGGCAGAACTCTTGGTAGGTCCCTTCTCGGTGCCTCAGTGTCCCCACCTGTGGGCATTCCCCACTCCCCTCTGGGTGGTTTGAGCCAGTGCCATGAACGGCTCACCAGTCTACACAGCATGCATGCAGGCTTGCGGGGCTCCTGACATGGTTGATGCCATCCAGCATCTCCACACTTATGTGCTAGTTTTGCTGGCCAAAGCCCTGGACCCGCCAGGAGGTTCATGGGGACCAGGAGGCAGGGAAACTGAGGCAGAGGGGAGGCTCACTCTGAGCTGAGGGCAGGGGCTTCCTGCTGCCTTGAGATCCAGCACCCACCCCGGCTCCTCTGAGCTGTGAGCAGGGGAATGTGATCCCCCAGGGCACTGCCTGGCCATCCTGCCCCTTCCTTCTGCGTCCCCGTCTCAGGGAGTCCTGGCCATCACCCGCCTCCTGAGTGAAGGCTGTTCATGGTGCAGCCTCTGCAGATGGGTTAGCAGCTTCAGCTCTGACCCAGCCGGATTACAGGGACGCAGCCTTCCAGGGCTTGCCCAGAGGAGTAAGTGACCTGGCTGCAGGTTTGCAGAGCTGACACCCCATGGCCCACAGTTACCAGTGGGACCTGGGAGATTAGAAGGGGCAGGCAGGTGAATTTCCCTCCCTGCCTCTCCCGGGGAGAGGGCTGGAGTCCCAAGTGGCTGTGGGATTGTCCCTTGTGGCCGGTAATTGGCTGTGTCTGGCCCAGGAGCTCACCTCCTGCTGTTTTGCTCTGGTCCCTTCCCCTCCCTCCTTCTGTCCTGCTGCCCCCTTCCCTCCCTCCCTCTGTCCTCCTGCCCCTCTCCTGCCTCCCTCCGTCCTCCTGCCCCCTTCCCTCCTTCTCTCTGTCCTCCTGCCCCCTCCCCTCCCTCTCTCTGTCCTCCTGCCCCCTCCCGTCCCTCTCTCTGTCCTCCTGCCCCCTCCCCTCCCTCTCTCTGTCCTCCCACCCCCTCCCCTCCTTCCCTCGGTCCCAGCTGCACCTGCACGAAGGTGTCACTCAACTGGAGGCTTTGCTGGGGATCGGTTTTCCAGACCAGGCCCCTTGTCTGCCACTCTCTGTGCTGAGCATTGAGGATCCTGGGAACAGAAGCCACCTCCACCGCCTCGCCTCCTGCACAAGAGCCTGTTATAGGCTGAGTCGTGTCTCCCCAAACCCACGTGTGGAGTCTTCACATCTGGGGCCTCAGTGTGTGGCCATATTTGGAAGCAGGGTTGTTGCAGCTGTGATTCGTTTAGATGAGGTCACAGGAGTAGGGTGGACCCAGCGACCTCATAAGAAGGGGAAATTTGCACAGAGCGGGGTGGGCGTGGGGCGCATGGAATAAGCCCAGAGTCCTGCTGACCTGCGGGTGGATCGTCCAGGGGGGCCACCGGGGCAGCTCCTCGCCTGCCTGGAAACCAACCCAGAGGCACCTGCCGCGGCCTCCTCTCCCCACACTTCCCTCTCCAATTCCCGGAAGTTCCTTTGGCTCTGACTCTGCTCAGCTCCTTCCTGCTGAGCCACACTTTCCTAGATGCTTATCTCAGCCCAGGGTCCAAGACAGCAGGACACTGGCCCCCGCCCAGGCCACGCCCCCCAGAGAGGGGCTCCCAGCAGGGGCCGCCCCCACCCACTTCCTCCCCTCCCCGGCCCAGGCCAGTCGCAGGACAATGCGCCTTCCCTGTGGGCTGGGCCGGGTCCTTGCGGCCATTGGCCTTGGGGAAACTGGGACTGAAGCCGGGAGGACGCCTCCGCGGTGTTGGGCAGCGCCTCCAACGCACGCCCAGTGCCTGGCGGGCCCCAGTCTCTGGTCTGCTGTAAGCCAGAGCCGCGTCCTCACGTCACAGACCAGGAAACTCAAGTGCAGGTGGCCCAGCCCCCAGGGATGAAATGAGTCCTCCTGGGGCAGCCGCTCCCCTGGAAGCCACGTGGGGCCCTCACCCCTCTCCTCCTGGTCTCCAGGTGGCCTGAGCAGGTGCCACAGTTATGCCCACTTCACAGATGAGTGGACGAGGCTCAGAGAAGCAGACGGAGGTGCCAGCACAGGGCAGGAATCCTGCGGGTGGCCCCTCCCCTCCGGGGCAGCTTCAGAAGAGTCCGTGACAAGAGGTCCCGCCCTGGACTTCGAGCAGGCAGGACGTGGACAGCCGCGGGGCTGTGAAAGCAGGAAGCCTGGGCAGTGCCTGGCTGCCCACAGCCAAGTCCTCCAAGCCCTGTGCCCTCCCCAGACCTGCTGCCCAGCGTCCTGCACCTCAGGAGCTGCACCTGAGCCTTCCTGGTCCTGGGCCGGCCTCGTCCTCCGGGCAGGACAGCCTGGAGTGTCCACAGGTGGCCTCAGGGCAGTGGCCTTGTTCACGGGACCCGGGCCCACCCGGTGCTTGGCTGTGAAGGAGCTCTCCCTGTCAGGCCACATGGGGAGAGGAGTTGCCCCCAGGCCTGTGTGACCCAGGGGAGAAGCCCGTGGGGGCAGCAGCCCGGGACCTACAGAGGGGCGGTTGGGAGTTTCTCTTGGAGAAGAGGGCGTTACACCCCCAGGCCTGGGGGTCCCGGCGCCTGCGGAGCTGTCGGGCGGGAGGAAGTGTGAGGATCCTGCCGCGTGGCAAGCACAGAGCCTGAGAGCGGGGACAGGCTGTGGGTCAGACCCTGGCGTCCAGGTAGGGGAGGCTCTTACCGGGTGTGGTCCAGCCGCAGCTCTGCCGGCCTGGCTGGGTGACCAGGGCCCTTCCCTGCTTTCGGCCTTAGGGTTGTCATCTGCAAGGAGGGCGTCCTGGGTTCTCTACCTAGGACTGGTGTGGGGCTCTGTTGAGACCCCAGGTGTGAAGCAGTCCCACAATTGTGCAATGGGGGCAGACACGGTGACCTCCACGCCTTCGGCCCTGGGCCGTCATGCACTGGGGATGGGCTTGTGAGCTCCCGGAACCTGTGAGCAACCGCAGGTGGCCGGGTTCAGGAGCTGGCACCACCAGCACCTCGCAGGGACTTGTGGCTGTCCCTGAACACCAGCGTCCTGTGTCTCTAACTCACTTGTACCCCAGGGGCTTTTTGGTGAATGAAAAATAAATTAATGATGAAGATCATTGTTGCAATTCATCGTTTTCTGTGTTCCGAGCAGTGAGGATTTCCTGGCTGACTGTTCCCAGTGATTCAGGAGGTGGCTGTTACTGTCTTCCCATTTCATAGATAAGAAAACTGAGGCCCGGCCGGGCATGGGGGCTGGAACCTGTAATCCCAGTACTTTAGGAGACCAAGGCGGGAGAATCGCTTGAGTCCAGGAGTGCAAGACCAGCCTGGGCAACACAGGGAGATCTGTCTCTACAAAAAATAAAAACGGTAGCTGGGCATGGTGGTGCCTGCCTGCGGCCCCAGCTACCCAGGAGGCTGAGGCAGGAGGATCATTTGAGCCCGGGAGTTCCAGGCTGCGGTGAGCTGAGATCGCACCACTGCACTGTAGCCTGGGCAACAGAGGGAGACCTTGTCTCAGAAGAAAGAAGAAGAAAACTGAGGCCGGAGGAAAGTGAGTCCCCAGCCCAAGGCCACAGGGCTGCGGGTGGGATTCGGAGCTGGGTGTCTTACCGAGAGGGGTGTGAGCTGCTTTAACTTCTGACTTCTGTCCAGTAGCCAATGCCAGGAGCAGGGCCACGTCCACACCTGGCAGGCAGGAAGGGGCAGGTCTTTTCCTGCTGTGGACGGTCACCTTTCCCTGACCTGGCTGAGCCCGCAGAGATTCTCTCCCGCTTCCTGAGGCTCTGGTCAGCCGGCAGGAGGGTCAGGCTGGGGTGGGCGGAGTGCGGACGGAAGCCTCACGCCCGTGCTCTCTGCTGAGCCCAGGAGAGGGACGAGCCCCAGCCGCCCACCCAGCCCTGCTCCCCATGACTTCTTTTGTGCTTGGCCTTGGGCTTGCTGTCGTCGCTGTGCTGACGGGGGCACCCGGGGTATGGCTGGGTCGGAGGTGGCCTCGCCGGGCCTGGGTGGGGCTGTGACGGGGGCGCTCGGCCAACCTCACTCCCAGCCCCCCACTCCCTCTCCGCAGGGGGCCTGGGCCGCCCTGGTCAGCCCATCTGTTCCTGCTCCTTGGAGAAGGCCGTCCCACCCTGGCCCCGGGAACAGAAGCCCCCCCGTCGCCCGCCCCGACGGCCCCTCCGTGCCAAGTCAGGTCACTGCCCTGAGGGTGGGAGGGGGCGGAGCTGCCTCCTGGGGTCCTGCCATGCCCTTCCCAGCAGAGCCCCAGCTACTCCCTCCCATCCACTGCCCCAGCCACCCAGGCCACTTTGTCCTCTGCCACGCGCAGGGTGGGCCGGCCTCAAGTCCTAGGCTGTCAGTGCTGATTTATTTTCCTGATGTGGGACCGGTGAGAACAATGGCCTCTCCCACGGGCACAGGGGACCACATGCTTTCCCCGTCCGAGACCCCGGCCTCCAGGTCCTCTGCCTTCTTGGAAACGGGGCTGAGACCGCTATCCTGGTCACAGAGGAGGAAACTGAGGCCCAGAGAGGGGAATGCTGTGGTGAAGGTCCGAACGCATTGTAGCGTAGCCTGGGTGTGTCTGCCGGGAGCTGCCATCCCGCCCGCCACCCTTGCACCTCGGGGCCTGGGTCTCAGGCCTCAGAAACCCTGACTTCAGGTAGGATTGATGGATCCAGCAAAGACACCAGCCCAGACGCCGCCCGAGGACAATGGCCAGTGGGAAGGGGCTCCCAGCCACGACCCCACCCCAGTGCCTGCTCTCCTGCTGGGGGACACACGCCGTCTCTGCCCACCGTCCAGCTGTTCCCTGGGCCCAGCCTGTGTCTCATGCCCACCGGGCTGCAGAAGTGGCCCTCTGTCCCCACAGCCTGGGCCGGGCTGGTCACGGGGCAGACATCAGACCTGCGGGCCCCAGTCGCCAGCGCACAGGCCCAGACCTGCTTTGAGGACAGAGTAGGAGACAGTGGAGTGTGGATGTGAAGCCAGGAATCCCAGAACAGGGGACAGGCAGGGCCCAGGGTGGGCTGGGGCCTGCGGCTGTGAGTCGGGGGCTGAGGGGAGGCTGCCGGTGGCTGCACGTCCCGACTTGCACTGCGAACGCCCGGCCAGGGAGCCCCTCCAGCCCCAGCAAGCCACTGCCCGCCCGCGGCCTTCCTGCCATGCACAGCCCTCACCTGGCACCCCTCCCCCCGTCCTGCAGCTTCCCCACCCCCGCCCTCCCCTCCTTCCATTTCCAGCAGGAGAGAAAGCAGAACGTCTTCCTGAGCAGCCACGGGCCAGGTAGCCTGTCTCCGGGGCGCGGGCAGGAAGGGCTGCTGTCTCCCGGGGGTCTTCCAGAGCCACCAAGTCCCCTCAGGAGGGGATGGGCTTGCCAGCTCCTCGGGGGCTGCCCTCTCCTCTGTCCTCACACCCCGCTTCCTGCCGTGCTGGCCACGCACGTCCACTCCTTCGGGTCTCTGTGCAGCGTTCCCACGCCCTGGCCGGCTGTCCTCCCTCCGCCCCGGCTCCGAGGCCCTGTGTAAATGCCACTTCCTCTGGGAAGATGTTGGGACTTGAGTTGGCAGCCAGTGGGAGTCATGGATGGCTCTTGAGAAGGGAAGAGCTCTCAGAGGTGTGAGGTGTGAGGTCAGGGAAGGAAGGGTGGGCGCTGGAAACCCCACCCGCTCTCCCCTGAGGGACGCACTCTCTCGGGGCAGCTGCCGACTGCGTCCTTGCTGGGTCTGTGTCGGCCCCGCAGCGTCTCTGAGCTGGTGGCCCGTTTGCCCATCTTTAGGGACACCCCTGGCTCCACTCCTCTCAGGGCCAGGCCCCTCTGCGTGTGAAGATGCAAAGCGGCCCCTCCCCGTGCCCTTTCGCTTTCCCCGCCACACCCCTGCCCTTTCGGTTCCCCCGCTGCACCCCTGCCCTTTCGCCTCCCCCGCTGCACCCCTGCCCCTTCGCCTCCCCCGCCGCACCCCTGCCCTTTCAGTTCCCCTGCCGCACCCCCGCCCTTTCACATCCCCCGCCGCACCCCTGCCCTTTCGCCTCCCCCGCCGCACCCCTGCCCTTTCGCCTCCCACACCGCACCCCTGCCCTTTCAGTTCCCCCGCCGCACCCCTGCCCTTTCGCCTCCCCCGCCGCACCCCTGCCCTTTCGCCTCCCCCGCCGCACCCCTGCCCTTTCGCCTCCCCCGCCGCACCCCTGCCCTTTCGGTTTCCCCACCGCACCCCTGCCCTTTCGCCTCCCCCGCCGCACCCCTGCCCTTTCGCCTCCCCTGCCGCACCCCTGCCCTTTCGCCTCCCCCGCCGCACCCCTGCCCTTTCGGTTTCCCCACCGCACCCCTGCCCTTTCGCCTCCCCCGCTGCACCCCTGCCCTTTCGCCTCCCCCGCCGCACCCCTGCCCTTTCAGTTCCCCCGCCGCACCCCTGCCCTTTTGCCTCCCCCGCCACACCCCTGCCCTTTCGCCTCCCCCGCCGCACCCCTGCCCTTTCGCCTCCCCCGCCGCACCCCTGCCCTTTCACCTCCCCCGCCGCACCCCTGCAGCTGTGTTTTTTCCCACGGCCCAAAGAAGTGATTTCCGTGGTCCGGACATGGGGACAGTCAGGGAACTGAAAGTGGCCTTCGTCATTTAAGTCACTCCAGTCTCTCTACGGGTGCTGCCGTTTCCCTTTCTGCAGCCGCGTCTTTTCAGGAGCATCTGCCCTGGGGATGGACTCACAGGCCCTGCTGCTTCCAGGGACTTCCGGCACCTTCCTCTGGCTCTAGCATCCAGTCCTCAGATTCCCCATCTGTGAGATCAGCGAGCTCTGCTCGTCCCCCACCCCAGATGCACGCCGTGCAGCCTGGGACCCCCGTGGAGCTTTGAAAGTCCAGAGCAGGCTCAAGCCTTACGCGACGGGTTCCAAACTTCCCGGCCATGGGCCTCACGGACCGTGGGGTTGGAATCTCAGCACCTTTAGCCAAACAGAGCTTGGGTGTGGGTCACTGGGGGTCAGAGAGGTTGAGCGGCCTGCCCAGAGCACAAGGCTGTGATGGGGAGCTGGGCTGTGAGAGGCAGGCCCGGGGACAGAAGGGCCTGTCTCAGGGGAGGCTGGCTTAGTCCCTGAGTGAGGATCTGGCTGTCTCCAGCTGCACGAGAGACGCTGGGGCAGAGGCTGCCTCCGAGCCTGGGATCTCCCAGCTGGTCCCGTGACGGTGTGGGTGTCGACATGGACCCCATACCTTTTGCGAGACATCCTGCCCCTGTGGACCTCTGCAAGCTCCACACCGCAGGGCTCACTCAGCCGCCTGGGCTCGGGTCTCCTCCCTCAGGGGAGGCTCCTTCCAAGGAGGCTGGGCCGGGTGGCTGTGGGCCCCGAGAGACCCCCAGCACACAGGGCGGCCCACAAGCCAACAGTAGGGCCCACACACCCTTCCCACCCCGTTCACCTTCCCATCCCGTGTGCGCTCCAGCTGGAACAAGGCTGTCCTTGTCTCTAGAACTGGTGACTCTGAGTGGAGACAGTGAATCAGAGACCGCAGGACAGATTTGCTGCATTTGGGGCAGGGGGACGGCGAGTGAGCGAGGGCACGTGTGCCTCCATCGGCCCACAGGTCCAGCTCTCCACGGAGCGTGAGAGAAAAGTGGTGGCCGCTGTGGTGGGAGTGGGGTGAGGCCTGGAACCCCGCCATTGCTTTTCTGAGACAGTGTTTGTGAGAAGCACCCCGGACCCCAGTGTGAGTTTCTGTACTGGGAAGCAGCAGCTGGTTCCACTGGGAAGCAGGCGTTCCACGGAGACAGGCCTTTTAAGGGGAAAGAAGAATCTCTGAGGCCTCCCAACTCCAGAGGGGGGTTCCACCCCGCCGGCCCGGCTGTGCCCCGGGAGAGGGAGGGACACCTCTGGGGAGGGACACAGTTGGGGAGGGACGCGGCTGGGGAGGAACACGGCTGAGGGGGAACACGGCTGGGGAGGGACATGGCTGGGGAGGGACACGGCTAGGGGGGAACACGGCTGGGGGGACACGGCTCGGGGGGAACATGGCTGGGGGGGAACATGGCTGTGGGGGAGGGACACGGCTGGGGAGGAACACAGCTGGCTCAGCTCATTCATTCACTGACTCCCTCAATTCATGCCCTTGGTGCCATCACATGACAGAGGCCAGGTTCTTAAAACTTCAGTCAGAACTATTTTTCTGAACTCTCCTTCCATCCTTCCCTCTCTCCCTCCCTCCTCCACCCTCCTTCCTCCCTCCCTCCCTTCCTTCCTTTCTTCCTTCCCTCTCTTTCTTCTTTTTTCCTTCTTTCCTTCCTTCCTCCCTGCCTTCCTTCTTTCCCTCTGTGTCTCTCCCTTTCTCTCCTTCTTTTCTTTTTCTTTTTTTTCTCCCTCTCTCCCTCCCCCTCCCTCCCTCCTTCTGCTCTCCTCTCTCTCTCTCTCTCTCTCTCTCTCTCTCTCTCTCCCCCAGCTCCCTCTGTCTCTCTCTCTCTTCTTTTCTTCCTTTTTGGTTTTTTGGTAAAGTGTGTTCACAAGTCCCAGGCCCTCCTAGGAGATCAAAGGGGGAAGGATGCACAGAGCAGGCTGCACCGCCCAAGGCCCCCCTGTGGGGTTTCTCCGAGTCTGGACTTTGCTTTAAACCCTCCTTGACTTTCCCTCGCTGTCCGCTGCAGGTGTGACCTCTGTGTCCAGGCTTAGCTCCCGGCACCGTTGTTTCGAAGTCTGATGGAGCTGCGTGGTGGGGAACCAGGCTCCAGGCGTCTGATGCCCGGATGGGCAGTCGGCCACATTCACGGTGCCAAGCTCAGATCAAAGGCCAACGGAATGGGGCAGCCTGGCCCAGCCTCGGGTCCCCACAACAAAGCCCGGGCCCACTGGTCACAGAGCACAAAAGGCCCAGGCGATGCAGCCTTGCTTGTGTGGGGAAGACCTCAGAGAAAGCAACAGGGCATTCTCGGGGCCGCTGTCCCACCACAGAACCGCTTGTCACACATGAAACAGCAGATTAAGAATTTCCTTTTCTATTTTTGCTGCAAAATTTTCACTGGAAAGGGCTTGGTTTGGAAACACTCTCCCCTTTGAGCTGCTTGGCTGCAGACGAAAGGGGCGTCCAGCCTGCGGTCCGGCCCGGAGGGGCATTTGCAGCCTGGGCAGCCTCCTCCGTGTGACAGCGATAAGGGATCAGAAACCTATTATCGCTGTTTTTATCGTGCTGGTTAACCATTAAAAACCGAGGTGGAGGTGGGGGCTGGGGGTGATTTGTTGACTTGAAGAATGGTTTCTGGCTCTGTGGAATCCTTGCCCCTAAGCCCCAACTTGGCGGCTGGGTGAGGAGGACGCTGGGGGCCGGTTTGGCCTCTCTGCCCCGGGGAGAAGAGAGACTCAGATGTGTCTGTGGGCTGGTGGTGCCTGGGTGGAGTCCGGCACCTTCTGGGGCTGACCGGCGGTTAAAGACATGTGAGAGCCGCACATGGAGAAGCTTTTCCTGCAGAGGACCGGGCCATCTTGGGCAGGGAATAGGGCTTGCTGGAGGCCTCGCAGTGGGGAAGGGAAGGGGATCTCTGCCCAGCTCTGCCGCACTTTCCAAGGGTGGGGCACAGAGTCTGGGTGAGAGGCACTGGCTGCTGTCCCGATACCCAGGGGGCAAAGCACTGGTGTGAGTGTGGACAGGGCTGCTTGGACTTGGACTACAAGCTCGGTCATGGTTGCCTTTGGAGCATTTCTTTCCTTTTCTCGTGGTGTGGGGTTGGGGGTGTGTGTTAGGGTCAGTGGTGCAATCACGGCTCACCGCAGTCTCAAACTCCTGGGCTCCAGCGATCCTCCTGCCTCAGCTTCCTGAGTAGCTGGGACTACGGGTGTACGCCACCACACCCGGCACATTTTTAAAATTTTTTATAGAGACAGGGGCTCGCCGTGTTGCCCAGGCTGGTCATGAAGTCCTGGGCTCAAGCCATCCTCTCGCCTCGGCCTCCCAAAACTCTGGGATGACAGGTGTGAGCCACTGCACTTGGCCTCCGTTGGGTCATTTCTGAGCCCACTGACACACAGGCCTGTGAGGATGGCTGTCCTGGGTGTGGCTCACACTTTCTCCAGGGCCTGGTGTTCCGGCCGCCCGAGCAGCATGCAGGGGAACGCAGGCAGCAGTCGCTTTGCTGGGGTCCGGTCCAGGCCCAATGTCTGCTGTGTGTGGCCGGGCAGGCCCAGCCTCCCTTCTGCACGGGGCGGATTGATCCTGCCTCAAGGGCTGTCAGTGGAGAGGCAGTGAAGGGCCGCCTGTGAGGTGGGAAGGCCTGGTCCATCGTAGGTGCCTGTAACCTGCATCGGATCAGAGCTTGTGCCGCAGCGGGAGGCTGTTGCTGAAGGCACCCCCGGCTCCCAGCGCAAGAAGTGGATTTGGCTCCGTTGCTGCTTTTCCCCCTTGCCTGGCTGGCGGGGCTGTTCCTTCACTGTCTCAAAGGTGTCTGGGCCCCTGAGGCTTGACCTGGGTCTTCCAGGGAGGGGGAGAGGGAGGGTTGTCCCCACCAGGGAGGAGGAGAGAGGGGGTCCCCCCACCAGGGAGGAGGAGAGTGAGGGTCGCCACCCACCAGGGAGGAGGAGAGAGGGGGTCCCGTCACCAGGGAGGAGGAGAGAGGGGGTCCCCCCAACCAGAGAGGAGAGAGGAGTAGCCCCCATCAGGGAGGAGGAGAGAGGGGTCCCCTCACTGGGGGGGGGGTCGCCCCACCAGGGAGGAGGAGAGTGAGGGTCGCCCACCACCGCCCCACCTCTGCATCCTCCTGGTAACAGGGCTCAGAAGGGAGGCTCTTGGGAACACATGGAGGGACGACCTCCCCAGGAGACCAGCGTTGTGATGTACAGCTCTGTGAACTGACTTCCCTCAGTGACCCTGTGAGGTCCCTGCGCCCATTTCACAGGGGAGGAAACAGGCTCAGCTGGCGGAGCCACCCAGAGAACAAGGGACTCGTGGTTTCGAATGAGCTGCTGGCCTTGGCGCTTTGCCCTCCAGACACCTGGCAGGGAGGGTGTGGGCGACTCAGGACACAGAGGACGGGGAGAGCTCAGCGCCCTTGACCTTTGCTCCCACAGGACTGTCACTCTCCAACCCCTGACAGGCCCTGTGCAGCCACCTGCCTCAGGCAACACCACCAGCCATCCTGACGTCTCCTTTTGTCTTGGGCACCTACTGTGCACTGAGCCCCTCGAGTGTGTTGGAGGCCTACTATACGCTGGACTGTTTGGGTGTGTTGGTGCCTACTGTGCGCTGGGCCCTTTGGGTGTGTGGAGTGCCTACTGTGTGCTGGACCCCTCAGGTGTGTTGGACACCTGCTGTGCGCTGGGTCCTTTGGGGGTGTTGGACGTCTACTGTGTGCTGGGCCCTTTGCGTGTGTTGAGCACCTACTGTGTGCCGGGCCCCTCCAGTGTGTTGGACGCCTACTGTGCGTTGGGCCTTTTGGGTGTGTTGAGTGCCTACTGTGTGCTGGGTCCTTTGGGTGTGTTGAGAGCCTACTGTGTGCTAGGCCCTTTGGGTGTGTTGGGCACCTACTGTGCGCTGGGCCCTTTGGGTGTGTTGGGCACCTACTGTGCACTGGGTCCTTTGGGGGTGTTGAGCACCTACTGTGCGCTGGGCCCTTTGGGTGTGTTGGGCACCTACTGTGCGCTGGGCCCTTTGGGTGTGTTGAGTGCCTACTGTGTGCTGGGCCCTTCAGGTGTTGGGAGAAGTCTAAGGGTCAGTCCTTGCCCTCTGGGAAATGGATGTTCAGTTGGGGAAACAAAGTCCACAGGAGGGAAATGGAAGCATGGCCCTGACCAGACGCCTTTCATGTCCGAGGTGGGCCCTCATGCGGCCACAGCCCCCGTGTTCACCCAGGTCCATCTAATAGGCTGCCTTGGGTTTTATGAGATAACGGTCTACACCTGACAGCTGTGACTGGTAGGAGGCAACCCAGCCGGCCGGGTCAGTCTGTCTGTAGCAGAAAGCCAAGGAATGAGGTAATACACCTGGACGCACACATTGTGGTTAGAAGTCAAATCCTCCAGGGCCTTGTAGAAGAACTGAGAGTGTCTCTGGGCCCTTTCCTGCTTCCTGGACCCAGTAACCTAGAAGATCACCGGCCATCTTTGCCCGCAGCAGCCTCTCCCGATGCCCTCAGGGCAGCCCCCTTTGCCCTGTAGGACGGAGGCTGTGACGTGGCTTCCCGTAGGATGCGGCATGGTATTCGTGAGTCAGGGCCAGTGCACCGAGCCACGGAGCACCCTCGGCTGCCAGCTCCGCCCTAGGGCTCACCTGGCCCTCGACAGAGTCTGCGAAGCATCTGCCCTGGGGCTCCAGCGCCCACAGGCACAGCCTGGCAGCTAGTGGTGGGAGTGGGGAGACCAGGCCTGGGCTGAGTCTGCCGCTGAGGCCTCCTCCCTCTGCTTGTTACCTGGGCCTGGCTTGGCTGCCTTGCTTTTAAAAACATTTTATTTGAAACAAAGAGTCTATTTATTACATTTTATTAACAGGGTGTGGGCCTGTGCCAGAGCATCAGGTGGGCTCGGAGTCAGGTGGGCCTGGGCTGGGTCCAGTCCTTGCTTTACAACCTGTGGGACCTGGGGCCGCCCTGGCCTCTCTGAATCCCGGTTCCTTATCTGTTTAATGGGAGTGGAATTCCCACCTGGCAGGGTTGTTGTGGGGCACAGGTGAGATAATGTGCCATAAAGTGCCCGTCGGGGACTTGGCAGCTGTGGAGCAGCCTGAGTGGCCTTGGTGGCACCACCGGGGTAGGCGGCCCATCTGTAGCGCCAGGCAGGCTGCGTCGTTTGCCTCTGCAGCCAGCCTGGGGCCCGGGGCCTCAGCACCGTGGACGCTCGCCAAGCGTCTGGCCACAGCAGATTTGAGCCTTGGTCAGCCCCTGTCTAAGGGCTCGAGTACCATGATTCATTCCCTGGGGCCCGGCACGCAGGGTGCGTGGTGGGACCCAGGAATGTGACCCATCTTCCCAGCCCCGAGGGACTGATCTTCCGCCTCCGAGAGGCCACCTGGAGCCCGGAGACGCTGCCCTGGGGGGCTGGGCTGTCAGCACCGGGAGGGGCCCCCTGTCCCGCAAGACCAGGCATGTGCCGGGACCCACATCCGGAATTCGACTGGGGCGGCTTCCTGGCCGCCGAGGCCCATGTCTGCTCTTGTCCAGGAATGCCCCGCGCCCCTCCCGAAGCCGTCTGCTACCCAGGCGTCTGTTCCCCCTTCCGTGACAACGGGTTAAGGAGCCACCGCGCCACACAACGTGTCCCTTCACAGCCTCTGGGAGTACGCAGTCACAGCCAGACCCAGTGCCTGCAGGAGGAGAGGTTGTCACCACAGGAATCCGAGAAGAGGGAAGGGATCTCGGCTTGGGGCGCCCTGGGGACTCCCTGGGGCGGGGGTGACTCCAGGCTCACGGTGCACAGGGCCTGTGGATGCTGAAACAGCTCCCAGGTGAATAAAGCCACATCGTGTCCCCGAGCAGCCCATGAGATTCAGGAGCAGCTGGCCTGGGACCACAGCAGGCGTGGGAGGGTGTGCTCCAGCCACAGATGCGGGGCACTCCGTGGGACATTAGGAGACGCTGCTGGTCACCAGACGCCGTGGTCCAGGCGGGGCTCTGTGCTGCGGCACCAGGAAAGCTTGTCCACCCCCGATGGCTGCTGGGGCTCCAATGCATTCTCCTCTCTCCACCCTCCTGGTGAAGTCCAGGATGCCCACTGCCGGGGAGACACCAGGCCTCTGTGGCCGGTGGGCAGACCAGATCAAGGTCAGATGGACCCTGGAGAAGTGGGGTCACTCGGGACAACTGTTCTGAGCACCCACAGAAGAGGCTGTTGCGGGCTTTGATTTGATAAGCTATGGTGGGCCTGGCAGCCCCCACTGTTGCTGCTAAATGTGGGGGTCTTTTTATTTTTTTGAGATGGGGTCTCGCTCTGTCACCCAGGTTGGAGTGCAGTGGTGCGATCTCGGCTCACTGCAACCTCCACCTCCCGGATTCAAGTGATTCTCCTGCCTCAGCCTCCCGAGGACCTGGGATTGCAGGTGTCCACCACAACGCCCAGCTAATTTTTTGTATTTTTAGTAGAGACGGGATTTCACCGTGTTGCCCAGGCTGGTCTCGATCTCCTGACCTCGTGATCCACCCACCTTGGCCTCCCAAAGTGCTGGGATTTACAGGCATGAGCCGCTGCGCCCGGCTGACTGTGGGTATCTTTGAGCCACACTCCGAGAACCTGTGCTCTGAGCTGGGGTCCATGGGGGACGCTGGGTCAGGTGGACGCTGTGATCTGTTCCACGTGGCAGCAGGAAGAAGAACACACCAGGGGCATCTGGCCCTGGCTCAGATCTGAGCAACTCCCTCCATGCCTTGGGCAGGCCCGTCCCTCTTTGAGCCTCAGTTTCCCCACCTGTTCAAGGAGCTGATGTCCACAGACCCTTTCTTCATGAGGACCTGTCTAGTAGCCACCCCAATCGAGAGTTTCTCACGTCTGACAACCCATCTACAGAGCCCAGAGAAGCATGGTTGACTTTAAACTCACCAGAACCTCTTAGCTCAGCTGGCTGACCAGGCTGGGCTCCAGGCAGTCCATGCCTTCTGGAAGGGGCTGGGACTGGGGTTTCCCTCCGTGAGCAGGCTGGGGTCTTCAGCCTCAGGCCCTTTCTCCCATGCCTGGGTGACAGGAGGTGGCCTTAGAGCTGCAGAGGCTTTCTCAACTATCATCGATGGATGACGGCTCACACCACCAGCCTGCGGTGGGCATAGGGGCCTGAGGCCTGTCAGGGCCCCCTCCCTCCTCCCCAGGCTGCAGTCTGGATGGGGGGTCCTGTTTGCATACACTCTGCTGCCCCGCTTGTGCAGGTGCTGCACCCCCTGCCCCCCGCAGAAGTGCCCTCTCGCCTCCTCCTTTTGGAGCAGCCTCTGCACCTTCCACTCCAGCCCCCAAGGCCCCAGGCAGGTGTGTGGGTGACACAATCATTCATGCGACTTTACAAGACTAACTTCCAGGTCTCTTCTCTGGATAAGGCAATGTTCTCAAAACATGACCCCCAGACCAGCAGTGTGAGTGTCACCTGGAACCACTGCAAATGCAAATTCCGGGCCTTGGCAAGCCCTGCCCGTGATTCTGAAGGTGCTCAGGTTGGAGAACCTGGCTGGGTGAGGTCCAGGAATTGTTTTAAATGTCAGGGTGATTTGTGTGTCTTCTTTTGAGAAATGTATCCTTAGATCCTTTGCCTGCTTTTCAATCAGGTTACTGGTGTGGTTTTTTTTTTTTTTTTTTTTTTTTTTTGCTGTTGAATTGCTTGAGTTCTTTGTAGATTCTGGATATTTGTCCCTTGTCAGATGAATAGTGTTCAAATATTTTCTCCCCTTCTGTGGCTGCCTCTTCCCTCTGCCGACCGTTTCCTTGGCCTTTTGCAGAAGCGTCTCAGTTTGATGTAGCCCCATTTGTCTATTTTTGGTTTTGTTGCCTGTGATTTTGAAGTCTTGGCCATAAAATCTCTGCCCAGAACAATGTCCTGAAGTGTTTTCCTAATGTTTTTCTTCTCGTAGTTTTATCGTTTTGGGTTTTACATTTCAGTCTGTAACCTATTTTGGGTAGGTTTTTGCCGAGAGACAGTATATGAAAAAAATGCTCAACTTCACTAATCACTGGAGAAACGCAAATCAAAACCACAATGAGACACTATCTTGTCCCAGTCAGAATGACTATTACCAAAAAGACAGACAAAAAACCAAAACACAAAACAAAACGAAAAACCACGTGGGTGAGGATGTGGAGACAGCGGAGCTCTCATACACAGATGGGGGCATGTAAACTAGTAACAGCCACGGTGAAAAACAGTATGGAGCTTCCTGAAAAAGCTAAACACAGGACCACCACGTGATCCCACAGTCCCAGGACCGGGTATTTGTCCGAGAGAAAGGAAATCGGCACACGATTGAGTTATCTGCACCCTCTGTTCACTGCAGCACGAGTCCCTGCAACCAGGATGTGGAATAAACTCATGTCTGTCAGCAGAGGAAGGGGTTAGGGGAATGTGATCTGTGCACACAGTACAGTTACGATTCCGCCGTAAGAAAGAGTGAAATCCTGTCACTCTAGGCATCACGGAGGAGCCCCGAGGACTTTCCACCACATGAAATAAATCAGACACAGGAAGAGAAATGCCGCGGGTCCTCACTCACGTGTGGAGGCTAAAAGCGTTGAGCTCGTAGAAGGAGAGAGGAGCGCGGTGGTTATGCGAGGCCGGCCGGGGGGAGTGCGGGGGAGACGTTGGTTAATGGAGGCACAATTACAGTGAGACAGGAGGAATGAATGTGAGGGTTCGACGGGACTGCAGGATGACTCCAGTTAATGATAATTTATTGTGTATTTTTGAAGCTAGAAGGGAGGACTTTGAATGTTCACAACACGAAGACAGGACAATGTCAGAGGGGCTGGATTCACCCATCTCCCTGATTGGATCATTACGCTTTGCATACGTGAGTCCAAACATCGCTCTGTATCCCCCACACGCATGCAGTTAGTACGTGTCAACCCCAAAACACACATGTTGGCGTGGCCCCCGGCCGCTGGAGGGCTTGCATGAGGAAGGCACTGCCTTGCCCTCTTTATCTCAGTGAATCCCTAAACAACCAGCGGCATCCGGGAATTCGTGCCCATTTTTCAGATGAGAGAACTGAGGCTCACAGAGACTGAGACTCCCAAGCCCTGGCACCAACAAGTGGCAGATCTGGCCTCGAAGCCGTCGAGCCACGGAAGAGTGAGGATTACACCGAAATGAACGGGAGCCTCACTTCGGCACCCGTGGATTTTTTTCTGCGTTTAGTACGTTCCAATAAACATTTATCTAAGTGGAAACTGAAACCTTTTGTGTATCAAGGGAAAAGGCAAGTAAAATGGGTACCACATCTGCAACAACTATGGCAAGGAATTCGCATTTTAATGACATGAAGACATATCCAAATTGATGATAACAAGACAACAACACTGGCCGGGGCGCGGTGGCTCACGCCTGTAATCCCAGCACTTTGGGAGGCCGAGGTGGGTGGATCACGAGGTCAGGAGTTCGAGACCAGCCTGGCCAACATGGTGGAAACCTGTCTCTACAAAAAAAAAAAATAGCTGGGCGTGGTGGCAGGCTGCCCTAGCTACTCAGGAGGCTGAGGCAGGAGAATGGCGTGAACCCAGGAGGCGGAGGTTGCAGTGAGCCGAGATCGCGCCACAGCACTCCAGCCTAGGTGACAGAGCGAGACTCTGTCTCAAAATAAATAAATAAATAAAACCCAAAAACAACCACAAAAAGCAACAACACTGAGATCCCAGTAAGTAAAGAGGCAAAGGACCAGAGACCCTTTGCAGAAACAGAAAGTGCAGGGAGCAGGTGATGAGACCAGTGACCCACCAGATGCGCAGCTCAGGAGGTGTCTCCTTGAGGATCCGTGTGGTTCTCTAAGGACTGCTGGGGTCAGAGGGGCTGAGTCGGCAGGAGGAGGCCCAGGCGTTTCTCTTCTCGGCCCGGGGTGAGTGGCTTGTCTGGAAGCCTCGGTGGCCTCATCTGTGAAATGGGTGTATGATCCTTTTGGACCTCTGAAGAGGCGGAGGGAGGTCATACGTGTCCAGCTTTGAGTTTGGTGACTGACTTGGAACAGCTCACCAGAAAGACTCCACGTGAAGGAGGCACGTGGCCTGACTTTGGTGGTGGTACACCCCTGTGCAAATCAGAAAATTGCCTGTGACACATCGAGGCCTAAGAGGATTTGAAGCCATCGTGGGCGGTGGCCTCCCACCCCACACACAGGCTTGTCAAGGAACAGAATCCAGAGAGAACAGCCAGCATCCAGCAGTGGTGACAGTGGGGAGGGGGCATCTTTGCAATGTAGTTGGATCATGTCTGTTCTTTTCATTGCCATACAACACAGTGTATGATGTGGCGTGAGCTAATATGAAGTGCACAGATCAATGAATTTTATTTATTTATTTATTTATTTATTTATCTATCTATTTATTTATTTATTTATTTTGAGAAGGAGTCTTGCTCTGTCGCCCAGGCCGGAGTGCCGTGGCACCATCTCAGCTCACTGCAACCTCCGCCTCCCAGGTTCAAGCAATTCTCTGCCTCAGCCTCCCGAGTAGCTGGGATTACAAGCACCCGCCACCACGCCCAGCATGGTAGTTTTGGTAGAGATGGGGTTTCACCATCTTGGTCAGGCTGGTCTTGAACTCCTGACCTTGTGATCCACCTGCCTCGGCCTCCCAAAGTGTTGGGATTACAGGTGTGAGCCCCCGCGCTCGGCCCAGATCAAATAATTTTTTTACAAGACACAGAACCTTCCCAGGATGCCACAGGCTGCCTCCTGCAGCTCCTGTCCGTGTAGCCTCTGTGTAGCTGTGGGCCTGACTCTCTGGGACCCCCAGGTCCCAGGCTTGCCAGCTGCTGCCTCCATTGGTGAGTTTCACCTGCTCTTCAGCCCATAACTGAAATCTCACATGTGCACTCTTTTGCTTCCAGCTTCTTTCCCTCCTTGTCATGCCTGCAAGGCCCGTCCAGGGCATGTTCTGTGCCCTGATCCGCTCCCCTGCAGACGCGTTTGCGTGGTCTCCAGCTCCTTGCGGTCACCAGTATAGCAGGTGTGGGTGCTTGTGCGTGTCCTGGGCAGATGCATGAACTCAGTCTCTGGTGTGACCCAGGATCCTGCTGGCAGCCGCACGTGGCTTCGGGGCCCGAGTGGATGTTACGGAACAGTTATTCGAAGTGCATGTGTCAGCTGCTCCCATGCCAACAATGCCTGAGAGTCTTCCCACCAAGGAAAGGGGGCAGCCGGGCTAGGGGCAGCGGCTCGTGCCTGTGATCCCAGCACTTTGGGAGGCCGAGGCAGGAGGAGCATTTGAGGCCAGGAGATTGAACCCAGCCTGAGCAACATAGTGAGATCCTGTACCTACAAAATGCAAAATGCAGCCGGGTGTGGTGGCGTGCATCTGTAATCCCAGCTACTCAGGACGCCAAGTGGGGGGATCTCTTGAGCCCAGAGTTTCAGACCAGCGTGGGCAACATAGTGAGACCTCATCTCTCCAAAAATGTTTAAAAATTAGCTGGATGTGGTGGCACATGCCTGTGGTCCCAGCTACTCGGGAGGCTGAGGTGGGATGATCACCTGAGCCTGGGTGGTCAGAGCTGCAGTGAGCTGTGATTGCACCACTGCACTCCAGCCTGGGTGACAGAGCAAGACCCTGTCTCAAAACAAATTCCCAGCTCAAATGCCCTCACAGGTGATTTTTATCAATATATTCAAGAAACAAATAATACTACCTTTAACCTGTGAAGAGAACAGCAACGAAGCAAGCATTCTCCATCCCATCTCAGGGGGGTGAGAGGCCCTTGATACCGAAGGGAGATAACAGCCTATAAAAGACGGCAACAAGGCCCAATGGCTAAGCACGTGGACAGGATCGCACCTCGTGGCTGCCGCGTCTGTCCCAGGACTAAAAGGGGTTGAACGTCACAACAGCAACAAATAGAACCCTCCGCACCAACAGGTTTAAGGGAAAATCTCACCGTCAATTCAATAAATGAAAAAAGAATGTTTGATAAAAGGCGACGTCCATTCAGGAAAAAGATAGTTCAAGTAGGAACAGCAGCACCTGCTAACCTGATAAACGGTCTGTACAAACACCCACAGCAGAAGCACCCTCGGGAGCTTTTGCTTTGATACCGGGACCAAGGAGGGATGTGTTCCTGCACCATTTTGCCGGCGACATTCTGCAGGTCCGGGCCGAGGCAGGAAAAGGAAATGAAAGCTAACGAGATTGGAAAGGAAGAAATACAACGCCTGACAGTCACAGAGCACCAGGGTAAATTATTAAATCAGTAAGACAGCTGGGAAGTTTGCTGGAGACAAAGTCAATAGACAAAAAAAAAAAAAAAAAAAAAAATCAGCTGTTTTGCTTCATATGCCAGAGACAAAGTGAAATTTAGAAAAGACGTCATTTACAAAAGCCTGAACCTATTAAATACTAGGAAGAACAAACAATGTATAAGATTTTTATAGAGGAAGCTGCTGTAAAGAAAACATGGCCGAGAGACATTTGAGAAGGTTCAAATGAATGGTTCTGTAAATAACTGTGTTCATGAACTGAGAAGTCCCAAGTTATCAAGATGTCAACTCTCCCTAGAGGAATTCACACGTGTCACGTATTCCACAGCCAGACTTCTGCAACTGCTTGTGGTGGTTCATGGAAAACTGATTGTAAAATTTATGTTGAAAGTCAAAGAACTGGGAATAGCTAAATCACTCTTGAAGGACAAAGATCAGGGCAGGAGCTGGGGTTGTCTGGTATTGAGGCTTATTAAAAAGTCGTAACATTTGTGACAAGGTGATGCTGAGGTGGGGACAGAACAGTAGCCCACATAGCATGGAGTCGGGACAGGGAGGCAGAGGCATGAGTGGGAGGGAGTTGGGGGGACAGGGAGGCAGAGGCGTGAGTGGGAGGGAGTCGGGGGGACAAGGAGGTGTGAGTGGGAGGGAGTTGGGGAGACTGGGAGGTGTGGGTGGGAGGGTGGCTTTGGGACAACCAGATGCCCATACACAGAAAGCAGAGTGCTGTTCCTCCCCACGCCACTAAAGGGAGACCTGCGTGGATTAAATTCCTAAATGTAAATAAGCCCATCATGGTTTTAGAAGAGGATTTAAAGGGCTATTTTCATGACTTTGAGTTAGGGATGGATTTCTTAAACAATCTACAAAACTAATCGTCTTAAAGGCAAAGATTGGTAAATTGTAAAACATTAAAATCAAGACGTTCTGTTGCATCAAAATCTACCACAAAAGGAGTGAAAAGGCAAGCCCCCAAAGGAGAACATTTGCCATCTATTTGACCGGAAACGGGAGGCCCAGAATATTTTAAAACGTTAACAGGCGTGGACATAGCAAAGCCTCCGACGGTGGAAGTCGGGCGCCGAGTCACCCAACAGCAACCCAGGCGAGACCAGCGCTCAGTTCCTTAGCAATCAGGAAAACGCAGGTCGAGATCACAGCGAAGGAGCCTCACGCACCACCAGATTCGCAAAAGCTTGAAAAGCCTGGCCCTACCCAGGGCTGGCGAGGACGGAGCAAGGGGACCCGCGGCCGGACAGTGACGTGTGGCACCAGCACCCGGAGCTGCTGGGCTGCCCGCGTGGGGCCGGCACGACTCTCCTGCCATCTCTAAAGACGTGCACGGCAGACTCAAGGAGTCTGTGGGATGCTCACGGCAGCGTTGCCCGGAACACAAGATGCTGGAAACTGCGGGAAGCTCAGTGGCAGCAGAGAGACGGCTCAGCCCTTTCACACCTGGGAGCACCGCCGGGAGACGTGCGGGCGCTGGCGGGAAGGAGGCTGGCGGTGCGCACTGGGGAACAGGGCACAGGCCATCGTTGGGGGTTCAGTTTTGTGTTTTAGGAGTTAAGAAACAAAGCTAAATAATCTATCGCAAAACTGCATGGGAAAAGGCAAGGCAGCGGTCGTCACACACCAGGGCAGTGGCTTCTGAGAGAGGAGGGTCGGGTGTGAGAGGGGAGGGCTCGCTCTGTGTCCTCCTGGGGTGCTTACGGGGTCCCCGCACAGCCGTTGTGCAGAGCCGACACCGATGTCTGTGTTCACTCTGCTGGGAGCACAACCGCTCTTAGAAACAGAACTTTCAACAGAAAGGAATCTACTTGGAGCTGGATCGGGCTGCTTGTGGCACCCACCCGCTCTGGGGCTCTGCCCCACCCTGGCTGGGCCAGTACACCTGCTTCCGCCCGGCTGTGGCCCCCACGTGCGTCCCGGGGATGCCCCTGCTGCAGCTCCAACACCCCACATCCCTCCCTTCCTCCCATGCGGTTTTTCCATTGACTTTGGCGGCTGCCACAGACGAGCCGGCCCTCAAATCCCTTTTGCCAGTGGTCAGGGTCGGAGTAAACACACAGCCCTGAGCCACTTCTGGGTGCTCAGCTGGGCTCTGCAGTGAAGCAACTCTCCCACGAAACGACCTCAGCCGCACCCACTGGGCACCTTCCCCAGACCTCCTGGGAGGAGGGTCCCCACCTGCAGGCAGCCACGGCCTGGGCTCAGGAGGTACCAGGAAAACAGGCCAGGCCATCCTGGCTTTCGGCCGAGCCCCAGGATGGCCTGGCTGTCCAGGGGTCCTGGGCTCCACCCGCCACCTTGTACCTGTGCAGACACCCTGTGGTCCGGCCAGGACCAGGAGAGTGTGTGCATGGCCAGATGGTGGGAACCTGGGGCCCAGGGCAGCCGGGTCTGCTGTGTGTAGACACAAACCGCATCTCATCCTAAGAGCAAAGAAGTGTTTGTTTAGCTTTCAGAGAAAAAATAGCTTGGAGACGTCTGTGAGAAAACAGCCTTTGGGAGGAACCTGGGTCGGGGGCAGAGGGTGGGCTGGGAGGAGGGACTCTGGCCGCCGCACCACTGCCTGCCTGCTGGGTGGCCCCAGGCGGATTCCACAGCCTTTCTGGGCCCTTGTCGGTACAGGTCGAGGGTCATGCTCCATCCCTCAGTCTCTTCTAGGGCTGCCAGCCTCTGATATGTGCAGGAGAAACAGGATCTTCTCCATCTCTCTCCTCCCTTCAGGCTGGAAACACAATGGGATAAATGGCCAAGGATGCGGGATTGCCAAAGCAGGAACCCACATCCCCAGGCAGAGACACCCACAGGCTCCCTAGAATGTGGCTTCAGGACAATGCCCAGGGACCTCCCTGCAAAAGACTTTTCCAGACACCCGGTTTTTAATGGAGGGGTGGCCAAGGAAGCCCCTCGAAGAGCTCCTTTGGAGCCGAAAGCTGCAGGGGTCCGGGCTGGGGGCCGGACCTACTTCCCCAGGCACAGCTTGGGGTGGGTGGGCCTGTGGGGGCAGGTGTGGAGGGGGCTCCCGAAGGGCAGGGGACAGAGAAGGGAGTCCCTCTTCTCGTGGGGCCTCTCTGACACCGGGGTCCACCTCGAACCTTAAGGCCTCATACTTCACCACAGTGGCTCCTGAAAAAGCTCCATAATGCAAACTCCAGAACTGTTGAAAAGTGCATTATCTGCTGCCGCGTAACAGGTCACCCCAAAACTGAATGGCTTTAAAGGATAATAATAATTTATCATCTCTCATGGCTTCTGTGGGTCATGAACTTGAGAGTGGCGCAGCAGAGCTTTTCTGCCTTAGGTCTCATGAGTCTGCCAGGCGAGCCCCTTCCAAGGTGGCTCCTGCATGTGGCTGGAAGGGAGGCTCCTCCCCATGGTGGGGGGGCTCTCCTCAGGGCTGCTTGAGCTTCCTTACAACATGGCCACCGGCCACCACGAACGAGCAATACCAAGAGACTAACCTGCAGGGACTTTGTTTTTGAGACAAGGTCTAGGTCTCTTGCCCAGGCTGGAGTGGTGGTGTGATCACAGCTCACTGCAGGCTCAAACCCTGGGTTCAAACCGTCCTCCCACCACAGCCTCCTGAGTGGCTGGGACTACAGGCATCCAGCACCACATCCAGCTAAATTTTAAAATTTATTGTAGAGATGGGGTCTCACTATGTTGCCCAAGCTGGTCTTGAACGCCTGGGCTCCAGTGATCCTCCTGCCTCAGCCTCCCAAAGTGCTAGAATTGCAGGCTTGAGCCACCGCGCCTGGCCTTACAATGGCTGTCATGAGCTGCCATGGGGGGCAGCTACCTAAGTGTGTGAACACCAGGAGGTCTTGATTGTCGAGGCCCACTGTGGAGTCTATCAGAAAAATTGACAAAGATTCTTACAGAGCAGGAGAACAGGAGTTACAAGGTACATCATGCCAAAACTATCTTTGTGAAGCTGATGGATTGATGGCTTTTTTGTTGTTGTTTCAGTAACCGTTCCAGAGTCTGACAGGAAGGCCTTTGTTCTCAAGGCCTGCCTTATTCCCAGAAGTGAGTGAGCCGGCCTGAAGAGAAGCTAAGCGTTGCTCTCCTCTTGGAAGGGGCAGGAGAGGAGACCGTGGTGCCTCTGTGGAGTTGGGGCTGTAGATGCTTGCTAATGTGGGAATGTGGGGAGGGCTGCTCCACGGCCCTGTCTCCAAGCAGGGTGCCAGGGTGGGTGGCAGGAAAGGGCTGGAGATGGTGCAGACACCAAGGCCTGGGCACGAGCACAGCCGGTTCACTCGACTGCATGACTGGGCTGTGGAGGGGACCTCTCACAGCTCCCAGGGCTCCTGGGGTCAGGGCAGTGGGGCCGCCTCCTGCAGAGCCCCAGGGCCCCACCAGCGGGGCAGGAGGGGGCTGAGAAGAGCTCCTAACTTGAGCTTGTCATCCCTGGGGGAGAGCCAGTGGTGGGAAGCAGATCTGGTTTGATTTGGGAAAAGTCTCTTCCCTGCAGTGCCAGGGAGCAGTTTGTGCACGTTGGACACCACTTGCTTTCCACAGTTGTAGGTCCTGGGGCAGCCGCCACACGCTCTCCCTTCTCCTTTTCTCTCTCCCTCAAAAAGCGCAGCCAAACACTCCCTCCCTCTCAGACTACCAGGCTCTGTGCACCTCTCCTTCCGGATTCCCTCACAGGTCCTCAGCCCCGTGACTCTCAGAAGGCGAGCGCAGGGCCCGCTGCATCCCCACCTGCTTCCCAGGGCTGCCATTGCTGTGGAGACAACCTCCAGGACTCCTCGTCCAGAGGCTTTCTCTGGCCCTCGGCGCTGCTTGGCCCAGGCTGGGGACGGGCTCTGAGTGCCCAGCAGCTGGCATGGGGAGCAGCTTCCATTCAAGGGCGGCAGCGGCCCTGTGCTGGGGCCTGAGCTGAGGTCTTTCTGGTCTGAGGGTTCCCCTGTTCCCGCAGCAGCAGCCTGCTCCAGATGCTCTCTGTCAGCCCCCTTCCCCTCCTTGCTGCAGGGCTTCCTGGGATCAGAGCATCCACCCTGCCCGCCCAGGCCCCTGGGCACGGATGAGGCGGGTGAGGCTCTGGGGCCTGAAGAGGGAGGCCTCCCTGGGGAGAGAGGAGGGACCCATCTGTGCTATGTCCCTCGGCTGCCTGAGCCAGACTCAGCCCAGCCCTGCCTGACATCCTGGCAGAGCGGTCCAGGGTGGGCTGGGGGCCTAGCACAGAGTGCGCCATGGAAACCTCACTCCTCCTCTCTTCTGACCCAAAGCCCTTGGAAGCCTTTTCTCAAGGCCTCCTGTGATCCAAGCAGAAGGGGAGGCATCTGCAGTAGGAACAAGGACATTTAGGGTAAAACCAGGACACCAGAGTCTCAGCCCATGCCCCAGACTCTAGGCGCAATTAATTTGCAAGTGTTTTGAGATAGACACCTGGATTTAGATCCCAGGTCTACCATTAGGTGGCAGTGGGACCATGGACACATCGACTAACTCTCCTGAGCCTCTGTTTCCTCATCTGTAAAAGAGGATAGTAAAAATTGCCCACATACCAAGGCTACAGTAAGATTTAAACGAGAAGCTCCTTAGAAATTTAAAACATGGAAGTAACCAGTAGTCCCAGATATATGTGAGCCAACACTGACTCAGAGGATAGTAACTCCCCTGCAACCTGCCTACACTTGCAGTTGATACAGATAAGCTTTCTGGCTGGAAAAAGAACGAAGAATTTTATGCATCAGCTTCTGATAAAAATATAGAAAGAGCAATGCAGAAGTGACAGTGATGATGGTGGTGGTGGTGATGGTGGTGGTGATGGCGATGGTGGTGATGGTGATGGTGGTGGTGATGGTGATGATGGTGATGATGGTGATGGTGATGATGGTGATGATGGTGGTATTGGTGATGGTGATGGTGGTGGTGATGATAGTGATGGTGATGGTGGTGATGGTGATGATGGTGGTATTGGTGATGGTGATGGTGGTGGTGGTGGCGATGGTGATGGTGGTGATGGTGATGATGATGGTAGTGATGGTGATGATAGTGGTGATGGTGATGATGGTGATGGAGGTGATAGTGATGGTGGTGGTGATTGTGATGGGAGTGGTAGTGAGGATGGTGATGGTGATGATGGTGATGGTGATGGTGGTGATGGTGATGTTGATAGCGGTGATGATGGTGATGGTAGTGATGGTGGTGATGGTGATGGTAGCAATAGTGATGATGGTGATGGTGGTGATGGTGATGATAGTGGTGTTGGTGATGGTGATGATGGTGGTGATGGTGATGATGGTGGTGGTGATGGTGGTGGTGATGGTGATGGTGGTGGTGATGATGGTGGAGGTGATGGTGATGATAGTGGTATTGGTGATGGTGATGATGATGATGATGGTGGTGGTGATGGTGGTGGTGGTGATGGTGGTGGTGGTGATGGTGATGGCAATGGTAGTGATAGTGATGATGGTGATGGTGGTGATGGTGATGATAGTGGTATTGGTGCTGGTGATGATGATGATGGTGGTGGTGATGGTGATGATGATGATGGTGGTGGTGATGGTGATGATGATGGTGGTGATGGTGGTGATAGCGATGGAGGTGATGGTGATGGTGGTGGTGGTGGTGATTGTGATGGGAGTGGTGGTGGTGAGGGTGATGGTGATGGTAGCGATAGTGATGATGGTGATGGTGATGATAGTGGTATTGGTGATGGTGATGGTGATGATGGTGGTGATGGTGATGGTGGTGATGGTGATGGTGATGACGGTGATGGCGATGGCGGTGATGGTGATAGTGATGATGGTGGTGGTGATGATGGTGGTAATGGTGATGGAGGTGGTGGTGATGGTGATGATAATGGTATTGGTGATGGTGATGATGATGGTGGTGGTGGTGATGGTGGTAGTGGTGATGATGGTGATGGCGATGGTAGCAACAGTGGTGATGGTGATGGTGGTGATGATGATTGTGGCGAGGTGATGGTGATGGTGGTGATGGCGATGATGGTGGTGGTGATGCTGGTGATGGTGGTGATAGTGATGGTGATGATAGTGGTACTGGTGATGGTACTGGTGATGGTGGTGATGGTGGTGGTGGTGATGGCGATGATAGTGGTATTGATGATGATGATGATGGTGGTGGTGATGGTGACAGTGGTAGTGGTGATGATAGTGATGGCAATGGTAGCGATAGTGATGATGGTGATGGTGGTGATGATGATGATGATGGTGGTGAGGTGATGGTGATGGTAGTGATAGTGATGATGGTGATGGTGGTGATGGTGACGATAGTGGTGTTGGTGATGGTAGTGATGGTGATGGTAGTGATGGTGATGGTGATGATGATGGTGATGGTGGTGATGGTGATAGTGATGATGGTGGTAGTGATGATGGTGGTAATGGTGATGGAGGTGATGGTGATAGTGGAGGTGATGGTGATGATTGTGGTATTGGTGATGGTGATGATGATGGTGGTGGTGGTGGTGATGGTGGTAGTGATGATGGTGGTAGTGATGATGGTGGTAATGGTGATGGAGGTGATGGTGATAGTGGAGGTGATGGTGATGATTGTGGTATTGGTGATGGTGATGATGATGATGGTGGTGGTGGTGATGGTGGTAGTGGTGATGATGGTGATGGCAATGGTAGCGATAGTGATGATGGTGATGGTGGTGATGATGGTGGTGAGGTGATGGTGGTGATGGTGATGATGGTGGTGGTGATGATGGTGATGGTGGTGATAGTGATGGTGATGATAGTGGTACTGGTGATGGTACTGGTGATGGTGGTGATGGTGGTGGTGGTGATGGTGATGATAGTGGTATTGGTGATAGTGGTGATGATGATGATGGTGGTGGTGGTGATTGTGATGGTAGTGGTGGTGATGTGATGGCGATGGTACTGATGGTGATGTTGATAGCAGTGATGATGGTGATGGCGAGGGTAGTGATAGTGATGATGGTGATGGTGGTGATGGTGATGATAGTGGTGTTGGTGATGGTGATGTTGATATTGGTGATGATGGTGATGGCGATGGTAGTGATAGTGATGATGGTGATGGTGGTGATGGTGATGATAGTGGTGTTGGTGATGGTGATGTTGATAGCGGTGATGATGGTGATGGCAATAGTAGTGATAGTGATGGTGATGGTGCTGATGGTGATGATAGTGGTATTGGTGATGGTGGTGGTGATGATGATGACAGTGCTGTTGGTGATGGTGATGGTGGTGATGATGGTGATGATAGTGATTGTGATGACAGTGTGGATGGCAGTTGTGATGATGATGGTGATGATGATGATGACAGTGATGGTGGTGATGATGGTGGTTATGGTGATATTGATGGTGCTGGTGGTGGTGATACTGAAAATGACAATAACAATACTGGCCATTCACTGAGTCCAGTCTGCAGCCAGGCTTGGTGCTATGTATTTTGCATTTGTCATCGTATTTACCCCTCACAGCCAGTCTGTGAGTTAGGTCAGTGGTTCCCAAACTTTGCTGAACCCGTGAACCACCTAGAGAGTTTTTAAAATTCCAGTGCTAACTCAGTCCCAGACCAGCTAAGTCAGAGTGCCTGAGGTGGGAGCCAGGCACGGGGCTTGTAAGCATCCCCAGGTGATTCTAGTGTGTGCAGAGTTGAACACACCCTGAGCCAGACAGTCCCTATGCACAGGGGGATGCTGACAATGAGAACCTGACTCAGGGCTCTGTGCTCAGAGTGAGTAAACTGGGAGCACGCACACAGTCCCGTTCTGAACCACTGCATTGCTCTGTGAATGGAGGACAGGAAGGCCCACCCCAGCCCAGGCCTGACTGCTGTGGAGAGGACATGGGCTGCAGAGGAAGCTGCCGGAAGTGTGAGAGGCCCGAGGCCCATGGGGCTCTGCCTCGGGCCCCAGGAGACAGAAGGCAAGGCTGACTGTGGAGGGGGTTGGCACAGCTCTGCCTGCCCCATGGGCTGTCCTCAGCAGCCCCTAGAGACCCCTGGCACAGGGGCACCCGTGACATCTGCCCACTGCCACTGAGGGCAAAGGACCCATCCCTGAAGACATCTGGAAACTCCCCAGAGACGCTTGGGAAGAACCAGGGCCTGCAGGCAGCAGCGTCTCACAGGTGTGCAGGGCGGGGGCTGTGAGCCCAGGCGATGGACACAGAGCTGGATCTCCACCCCGGGCTGGCCCCATGGGCTCGTCAGTGGTGCTGGGAGGGTGCAGCGGTGATGTTGGATAATCATAAATCCTGAGGCCTCGGCCCCACTGGGGTGTAGTTTCGCCAACTCGGGCTGGCCGTTTTCCTTCGGGCCTGACTGGCGAGATAGCAGGACATGCCCGTCTGGAACCCCAAAGGCCCTCCTGGCTCAGGCTCGAATTTCTGCTGCCACTGATTTTTATCTTTCCCAGAACGTTGGTTTCCTGGGAGACGAGGGACAACGCCCCCTCCCATGAGCTCACGACTTCATCGACCAGCACTAGTAATGTCCTCAATGAGGTCGCACACGGGCCAGGAGTCTGTTTCCCACGCCTGGACCCTGGAGCCCCCAAAGGCCCCCTTTCTAGAGGGCTTGGGATTTGACTCTTCTCTGGAGAGAAGTTTTGGGGTGTCAAGATTTCCCCTGGACAGGACTTAATTTCACCCCAGATGGGCATGGGCAGCACAAGGTCATGCTTCTTGAAGACAGACTACCCTTCCTTTTTTTGCACCTACTGTGTACACGCTGTAGCACTGAGAGTCTCACATGGGCCTGGGGAGGTGATGTGGGACCTGCCCAAGGCCGTCCTGCTATGGAGTGAAGGACAGGACCCGGCCCCAGACCTCCGTCTGCGCACCCAGGCTGCCCCTGCACTGGCCACCCCTGTAGCCCCTTCCCTGGAGCCCTCAGGGATCTGGTGAGCCTGAGGACCCTGCCAGGCTTGGGCACATCCTGTGGTGGCAGACTGCGGTAATGACGCTCCCTCCTGGCATCCCATTCCCTGGCAACGCACATCCAGCCTGGAAGGAATGCTCCCGAAGCATGCCCGGCGGCGGGCACTGGTCCTAAAGGGCTTCCCCTGTGGGCGCTGCGCCCACATCCTCTGGGCGAGACCTGAATTGTGAGCAGCTGGCCTGCCCGCCCAGTGTCCCTGTACCCCATCCCCTTCCCCTCCCGGTGGCCGTTGCATAATTCGGAATCGCCCAGATTCTGTGGACACTGGGGCCTGTGACACAGTAGCAGGGGGCAGAGAGAGGGACAAGAAAGCCGGGGACATCAGAGCCCCAGCCCCGCCCTCCAGACCCCACAAATGGGTGGGAGAATGGTGCCCCACTCAGGGCCTCCCAAGAGCCATAGCAGGGATCACAGAGAGAAGGAACGGGAAAGCCGGGGGCGTCAGAGCCCCAGCCCCCACCCCCTGCAGACCCCGCAAACGGGTGGTGAACGGTGCCCCACTCGGGGCCTGCCAAGGGCCCCCTCCTCTTTGCACATCTGTTGGAACCAAGGCCTCTGCGGCTCGAGAACCCACAGGCTGGTGCCTCGGGGTTGTGGTGTTTCTACCGAATCTGGAAACACGAAGAGAAAATGCCTCCTGTCAGCCTGGGCCTCTGAAGCGCTGGAGCCAATCGACAGAGAACGGGGCCTGTGTGGAGGGTTCCTCGAGGTCTCAGAGCCTGTTTGCTCACCTGGAAAATGGAGCCAGGGGGCCCTACTGGGTGGAGGAGGTGAGGTGGGGAGGTGGTGTGCACCCCACGGCACTTTCTCAGCTGCGTACGGGGTCAGGGACTAACAGGAGTGAGGTTGGTTCGTAAAATACCAGGTGTAGGTAGTGTGGAGGAAAAGGGGTGTCCGGAGACTGAGTGCCTCGTTCAGGGAGAGAGGGGCTTTCTGAAACAACAAGGGTGTCCAGGGAGAGCCGGTGGGGTCGGAAATGAGCACTGCTTGGCCTCACCTTGGAGGATGTTTTGCAAGCAAGAGAGAATGGATGGGGTAAGAGGGCCGAGATCTGGGAGAGGAGCCAGGGAGACATCTGTCCCTAGAATCGTGGCCCACACTCACCGGACACAGCCAGGCCGTGGTGGACCTTGGTGGATCCAGGCAGACCTTGGGAACAGAGAAGTCTCCCAAAGCAGATCCCAGCCCCGCAAGGCGCTGGCTGTAGCTAGTGGGGATCAGGGTGACACAGAGCACAGATGTCCGCAGCCTAGGCAGGCTGGTGGAGGCCGCACTCCTTCAACCGGTCATCCATTTGGAGGGCAGGCCACATGACGGGCACCTCACAGGTGCCAGAGCCTGGACCGGGTCCGGATGGAGACACACCAGGTCCTGGGGGTGGGGACGGACACAGACGGGAGGGCAGGGAAGGAAGCAAGATCAGTCAGCTGGCGTCAAACACAGAAGAAACCAAAGCAAGGCAAGAGGGTGGGGAGAGCCGGGCGGGGGGGCTGCCTTAGACGCAAGGACGCCCTGCGTGACGAGAAGCAGCAAAGCCAGGATCTGGGGACAGGCCGGCAGACAGAGGTGCCACCAAAGGCCTGGGTGGGAGCAGGTCTCTGATGGAGGCCTACGGGGCTCTCGGCCCTGGAGGAAGAGGGAGCCTGTAATGGGGCATGAGCAGCGGGAGGCATGCTTTCACGCGCTTTCGAAGGCTGTGGCCCTGGCTGCTGGAGGGAGAGAGGACCGCGGGAAAGCAGAGCCGCTGGCTCTGGGGACGGAGTGAGCTGGGTGCGGACTGTGCTGGGGCACGAGGCACAGGCTCGAGGTCTCTGCGGCGCTGGGAGCAGGACTCGATGACAACAGGTCCTGTTTGGAGGATACTGGGGATGGGGCAGGACTCTAGGAGACCACTTCGGTTTTTTTTTTTTTTTAATTAAGTTTTTATTTTGAGATAACTGTAGATTCCTGTGTAATTTTAAGAATTCATACTGCGAGATTCCATGTGCCCTTTGTGCAATGTCCCCTCTGGTTCCATCTCGCAAAGCCGAGCGCCGTGTGGCAGCCAGGATGCGACGTCAGTGCCATCCATCAGAATGGCTTCGGCACTGTCAGCTGCCTCTCCTCCCTCTGCGGCCCCCACCAGCCCGAAAATCGAAGCCTCTGCCATCTGGCCTGCATGGTTTCTGATGAGAAATTCGCTGTCATTCGAATCGGCATTTCCTGTCCGAGGAAAGTTCTGTTGTTCCGGCTGCTTTCAACGTGCGTGTGAGCTTTGGACGTTGTGTTTTGACGTGTGCTGGTGCAGGTTTCTTCGGGTTTATCCTACTTGGTATTTGCTCAGCTTCTTGTCGCTGGTCTGTTTCTTGACCAAATATGGGAAACTTCCAGCCATTATTGATGTGAACCCACTTTCCAGCCACCCTTCCCCTGTCCTTTCTTTCTGAAACACTGGTGATACCCCATTCATGTGCTGAGTTTTTCACTGAGATGGTGCCGGGCCCCGACTCTGGCACCCTGTGTGTGTGTCTCTTTTCTCTGTTGTTCACGTCGGGTGAATTCTGTTGCTCTGTCCTCAGGTTCACTGGGCCTGTCCTCTGGCCTCTCCATTCTACTACTGAGCCCAGTAGTAAGTTTTTATTTCTGAAACTGCATTTTTCAGCTCCCTAATTCCCAGCGTCAGGCCTGCAGGAAAGAAGACGCTTCCTGGGCCAGGTGTACATTGCAGCAGCGTCCCCCATGCAGGTGCTCCAGGCTCCCACTGGGAGGAGAGTCCCAGGCTTGGGTGGTGGGAAGGAGAGGGATTCCCACCACTCATTGCTTGTGGGGTTCCCGACCAAACCTCCATGCCAGTTTCGCCAGGCCCCTTGTCCGAGGGATGCCCATTGCTCTGGGAGAATGACCCGAACTGAGCCACCACCTCTGCTAGGTGGCTGGGAAAGGCTGGGCCTATTCCCCGTCTTCTGTAGGGTGGGGGAGATCATGAGACACCCGCCCTGTGCATTCACTCTACTCTGAGGCCCTAAGCAGCCCACCGAATGTTTCTGCTGCACCAAGGCCCTAACCCTAACCCTAACCCTAACCTGCTGTTTCTGCCCTGCTAAGGCCCTAATCCTAACCCTAACCCTAACCTCCTGTTTATGCCTCACCAAGGCCCTAACCCTAACCCTAACCCTAACCTCCTGTTTCCACCTGTGGCATGCTTTGCTTGTCTCTGCCGCGATTCCAGGACTCATAGCTGCTTTTAGCAGTGAGAGTGGGAGACACAGGCCCACATGGGCTTGTCCACATGGGGAGGTCCCCTGCATTTTTGAGCCGTGCACGTGGGCGGGGGGTGGGCAGCGGTGGTCCTGTCTCTGGAGATGGGAAGGCGGACACAGGGGCGGGTTGGGCAGGGTGGAGGTTAAAGCCAAAGGAAGACGCTCAGTGTGGAGCACGGGGCTCCTCAGGGCTCCCAGCGACCGTGGCTCCTCCACTTGGGTAGGGAGCCCTCGTTCACACGGCCTTCAGTGAGGTGACGCTGTCTAGACAGGATGGCACCTGGGGCTGGGGCCCAGGGACCTCAGCACTCAAGGCCCTAGTCCCATCGCACCAGGGGGTGCCACTGCCAGGGGAATGTGCAGAGAATTCCCCCAGACAGACAGAACCCCAGACAGACAGAATTCTCTCCTAGGCAGAAAGCAAGAGGGACGTGGCGGCGTCTGCGATGTCTGCAAGGTTCTCATGGAGAAGATGGGTCAGACTTTCAATCCCAGTAAGTCACAGAGAACACGTCTTACCCCGGGGCCCTCAAGCGTGGAGCCACGTGGAAGTTCCCCTTACCCCCGTTCCCCTGCTGTATGCAGCCCTCTGCCAGGTGACGCTGCCTTCCTCCCTCATGGGGACAGAGCAGCTGCCCCTGCCCCTGCCCCGGGACTCCGGTGCGTCCTGTGACTTGCTGTGGCTGACAGGGTGAGGCCAAGCAGCCTAGGCTTTGGGTTTGCTCTCCTGTGGTCCTGCCCAGGCCGAAAAGAGAACAGTCCAGCGAGCCAACTGGACTGTGGAGGACGAGATGCATGTGGACAGAACTCACCAAGCACGGCCTGCAGCGGGAGGGGCCATGCCTTCAAGACCAGCCTGCGTCCAGGGCCATGCTGACCACGGCCTGCAGCAAGAGAGACCGTCCATTGAAGGACAGCGTGCGTCCACATCCCTGCTGACCACAGCCTGCAGAGGAGGGACCGTCCATCTGAGGCCCTGCTGACCCATAACTGTGCACGCCTGCTCTCTCTGTTGTGGCTGGTCTCTCAGCAGCACGGCAGTGGCATGGAGAACTCAAACATGAGCTACTTGCCCCGTGAAGACCTCTCGGCTGCTTTCGGAAACTGGAGTCCCTGCTGGTGTCCCTGAATCTGGCTGTTAATGAAGACAGACACAGGCATCGGCAGGCCACACTTTGAGAGGGCCTGGCGCTGGCACTGAGGCGAGGCCTGAAGAGGCACAGGCCCCGGAGGGGGTGGGCGCTGCACCCTGGAAGTGGAGAACCCCACCTTTAAGGACACGTGAAGCTGGCTGGCTGCCAGATGCCGCAGTCAGGGGAGGAGATGGGACTGTCCCTGTCCTCTGGGCCTGAGATGGCAGGATCACCAGGGGACCCTGGGTCACCTGTGTGGAGGCTGCCCCAGCTCCCAGCCTGGTCCTCGGTGCAGGTCAGGAGCTGCTGGGATTCCTGTTTCACTGAACAATTGGTTCTTACCTTCTCTGCAGTGTTTCCCATAGGGTGCAGACCCGCTGCCCAGGCGGCTCATGCGTATCCCAGCAGCTCACAGGGTCCTCGTCTCCTGAGCCCCCCTGCAGTGGCGGTGTCCAGGTCCAGGTGGCCGGGGGCCTCCTCTCCTGCGTCCTGGGCCCGTGGGTCCTGTTGGGTCTGAGCCATATCCGATCACCGGTTTACGGCTCCTGTACTTGCTGATTCTCTTCCACCGTGGCTGTGGGACAGGCACCCAGGGGGGCTGGACACAGGGTGCTTGGTCTCCTTACTGGAGGGTCCCTGATAAGGGCCTCGATGCCTGGCCTTGTGAAGACCCTACTGGGTTCTCTGTGTCTCAGGAATGCTGGTGGGTTTGGCAGCCAGTGTCCACTGAGAGGCAGTGTCTGGGGCCAGGGCACCTGGGCATGAGTCTCGTCTTCGCCACTGACCTCGCCCCTCCTGGACACTGTTTTTCCATTTGTAAAGTGAAGTGAAAGCCACTGATGGCCCCTGGGGGCCTTTCTTCCATCTGGCCATGGTGGACTGAGATTGTCGCCATCCCCGTTGTAGATCTGGGAGTCTTGCGCTGAGGTTGGGTGTGTTGAAAATGGAAACGTGCCCCCCCCCCCCGCCACCACCCTGGGATGTCCATTCCTGGAGCCACATGCTAAGTTCCCTTGAGCATGAGGTGCTCCCAGCTCCAGCCTCATCCCAGAGACTGGTCACCAACCTGTGGTCTGCAGAGATCAGGCGGGACCAAGCCGGGGTCTCCACAGTCAGGCCTGGAAGGCTGTGCTCTCCCCGGATCACCAGCGGCTCAGCCACACTTTCGGGGCCCAGCGAGGATGTCCATGGGTCACCCCTGGTTCTTTGATCCTGATTTAGAATCTTAATCTCTGTACTCAGGAAAGGTTTAGGAGTTAAGAGCTGCAGAGATACAGCAACAAGGGACCCCCAGCAGGGACTGGAGGGATCCTGAGCCCCCCTGGAGCTGCTGGTGGTCCTGAGGTGCTGCAGACGTGAGTGCCCAGACCTGTACAGGGGTCCCTCGGTCTTTGGACCCTGGTGCTGTTGGACAGATCTCCCCGCAGGCTCCCCAGCCATTTGCAAGCGAACAAGGCAGAGAGCCGGAGAGAGAAACCAAGAAGGAACACCTGCCTCTGCTCTGGTAATTAATTCAGGTTGAATTAAAAAGGGACTGGCGTGCCCACAGACGCAGCGGGCAGAGGAAATTGGTTTTCTCCAGCCCAGCAAGAGAGATGTTGCTGTGAGATGTCCCTTCCTCTGCTTGTGGCCCTGTCCCCAGACGCCCGGGTGGGGGCCTCTGTGTTCTGGGTGCTGTCTTCCACCTTCGCAGGGATGGCTTAGACCCGGGATGGGGCTGGGGCCCCTCAGCTGCCCTGTGCACCCTGGGGCTGGAGCTCTGTCGATGCAGTGGTGGACGTGGGATTGGCGTCAGGGACCCTGAACCCCAGCCCCACGGCCTGGCGTCAACAAGAAGGTCGTGGTGAGAAGCGGAGGAGGGGCTGGGGGGTCAGGAGCCTCCCTTCCTGCGATGCTGAGGGGGACTGTGGTAAAGGCTGGATGCATCCCACAGGGTGGGGCTTTCCACGGCTGGGAGGTCCCTCGGGGCCTGTGAGCAGCTTCCCAAGGGGCGGAAGCAAGTGCACCTGCTGTTCCCAAATGCGGGAAGATTCCGGGAGGGCAGGGCCGTTGGTTCTGCTCTGAACCAGAAGACCACCTGCCCCCCGGTGTCGGAGAAGTTGCTGCAGACCTGACCTGCCAGGGCAGGGGTTAGACTCCCCGCCCCCTCCAGCCAGGGCCTCTTTTCTGCCCGCAGGTGGGTGCGAGGAGGCCTCCCCCAGCCACTGGACTTCTGCAGGGCTGAGCTTCACTGCCCTGGACATGAACAGACAAGAACCAGACCGAGGCTGCCCGAGGCTCCCCTCAGCCTCTGACCCACCGCCTGGCTTGGGCACAATGGTTCCTCTCTGCCAGTGGCTGGGGGGCAGCCTGGGCATCCCCCTGAGCACAGGTGCCCTGGAATCCTGAGAGGCCCTCCCCTCCCCTCCCTCCCCTCCCCTCTCCTCCCCTGAGAGGCCCTCCCCTCCCCTCCCCTCCCCTGACAGGCCCTCCCCTCCCCTCCTGTCCCCTCCTCTCCCCTCCCTTCCCCTCCCCTCCCCTTCTCTGCACTCCCCTGACAGGCCCTCCCCTCCCCTCCCCTCCTCTGCCCTCCCCTCCTCTCCCCTCCCCTCTCTCCCCTCCCCTCCCCTGACAGGCCCTCCCCTCCCTTCCTCTCCCCTCCCCTCCCCTCCTCTCCCCTCCCCTGACAGGCCCTCCCCTCCCCTCCCCTCCCCTCCCCTTCCCTGAGAGGCTCTCCCTTCCTTTCCCCTCCCCTCCCCTCCCCTCCTCTCCCCTCCCCTCCCCTCTCCTCCCCTGAGGCAGTCCCCTCCCCTCCCCTCCCCTGACAGGACCTCTACCCCCATCTCCTCCCATCCCCTCCCCTCTCCTCTCTTCCCCTCCCCTCCCCTCCCTTCCCCTGCCCAGTCAGCCCCCGGTTCTTTCAGCAGGGAGCTGGGGGACACTGACTTCAACCTGGGCCTGGGTTTGGAGGAGCTTGTCCCTCTCACACTCCTCATATGCCCCGTGAAGCCTCAGCCAGGAGCAGGCACGGAGCCCTTCCCGGCCTCATGGTACTTCCTGAATTCGGAATGTGCGTGTTCAAGCTGCTACCGTATCCCCCTTGCCTGTGAGGAACCCCACGATGCTGTACGGTCCCGGGCTTCAGAGCTACCGCCCTTTGTCCACGCACTAGTGTGGTTGTGTGGTTCTCTGAATCGCCTGCATCTCACGCTTGACCCTCAGCGTGTGCAGCTCAGGGACAGGGTTTGCCTCATTCACTGCTGGGCCCCCTGGTCTCACGGTGCTGGCTGCAGGCACAGGAACCCCCAGACACCTCGAGGCCTGGCCTGGTCTGGCAGGCGGGGCCTCCAGGGAGCCAAGAAACAGGACCTCCCTGCCCTGGGCCACCCGGAGAAGATTAATGTGGGCAGCTCTGGAGCTTTGTTTCTCCTGGGCTGGGGTGGGGGTGCGGGTGGCTGGGGGGCACAGCCCGGGCGAGTGCCTGTCTTCTCTTTCGCAGGCCTCTCTGGTTTCAGCCTCTTATTTGTTCTGACATTAGGTGAGGTTTATCTCCTGCTCGTGGCTTCTTGATACAACCCCAGATGCTGCTGGGATTTTCTCTGGGGTTCTGGGGCCCTCGGGGGCTGGTTGAGAGGGGACTCACTGTCCACGAGGGGCTTCACCCCTCCCCAGAGCCCGAGCTCCAGGGGCCTGAGAGATGCCATGGCCTGCAGGTGCCACGGGGCTCTGTGTTCTTGTTTCTGTTCCTTTCTTTTTAAAAGGGTGCAGTTTGTCCCCTAGAGCAGGGACCCATCATGGTGGTTCAGACCCATCGTGGTGGCTCTTGCCTGGTGGCCAAGGGCTGCCCTGCTCCGGCCTCTGGGACACACCTGTGGGCTGGGCCATTGGAGTCCGGGGCTTCGGCTGTGCTTGGGGCCTGCGTGTTGAGTTTGTGCCCTGGTGAGGTGTGGCCAGAGCCACCAAAGGCCAAGGGCCCAGAGGGGACTCTTCTTACCCAGGCTGAGGCCTGCAGGCTGGACCCCACCTCTTCCTGCTCCAAGGCCTCCTTCCCGACCCCCTGGCTCTGCTCCCCTCATCTGGCCACCCCAGAGGCCCTTCCTGTCGGCTCACTAGGCTCTCAGGACGGTAAATCCAAAACGAGTGGAGACGGGGGCTCGATACCCACAGCCAGGAGCAAAGCGGGCCAGAAACGTGGCAGGTGTCATCAGAAGTCTGATTAGATTCTCCGTGGAGCTGGAAACACAAATATTGATAGAAGTCGGAAGACTTAGTGATCTCTGGTCAGATATGATGTCACCTGGAACACCTGTTTCTGGACAGAGTTTCGAGAACATGTGACCTGTGTCACACGCTGGCACCGCCAAGGGAGGCTGATAGTGTAATCGCCGCGAGGTTTCTGGCCGGGCCCGAGGGATAAGGAGGACAACGTGTGGCCTGGGCGGGCTGTTTGCTGAGCTGCCAGCACCGACCGCTGGGGCCCGGCCTGCAGGACTCACCAAACCCTGCCGTCCCGGTCTGGCCCGGCCTGGCCAGTAGACATGGGCCGAACAGTGAGCTGTTCTCCAGCCTCCGGAACTTATCTTGAGTCAATAGAAATGCTGGGCAGTTATAGAGGCTATTAACAGGGGCCAGGAGACAAGGGCTGCATTCAGGCCTGCAGCCTCGTTTCCAATGAGCTCAGCTGTTCCACAGCTGGGGCCAGGGACAGACCCGCACCCCCGCCGGCCAGGCCCGTCTTCCCCACTGGTAAACAAGGGGGCGGGAGACAGGGGACAAGGGACAGGGCGCCGAGCGCCTGGGAGCTGGACACACGGCCACGTCAAGGGGCCCGAGAAAGTCCTCACACCCCAGCAGTCAGGCCCAGGTACTTGAGCGGGGCGGCAGTCAGGGTGCACGGGAGCTGCCTATACAGGTGCAGGTGAACCAGGAGGTGGCCCATGGCCATTTCCTCCTTTTGCAGGACTGACCAGGACATGGCTGATAACACCTGCCCCCGCAAGACAGGGTTTCTAGAAAAACATGCTTGATGGTCAAAAACAGTTTGGAGTCCTTGAAGTAATTAAGAGTAGTGGGAACCCACACAGCAGATCCCAGTATTTCCGGAGTGTTGAGGGCTGCAGGAGACCCTCACTGTCAGAAACATGCCTCGTGTGGACCAGTGAGCGGAAGGAGACGTCATCCTCACTGCTACATCCTGTCCTGTCTCCTCGGGACGGCTCTGGACAAGATGAAGACCACTAGGGACAGGTGTGGATGCCGGGGGACAAGCGTGGACACCAGGGGATAAGCTGTCCATTGATCTGGCCACACAGGCTGATGCTTCTCACACATTGCCAGATGCAGGAATCGCCTGAGGGTCTTATGATTGATTCAGGAGGTCAGGGCGCAGCCCTGTGATGCTGGAGCTGCAGGTCCAGGAACCCCACTTCGAGTACCCAGGCTGGGGACAACTCTGGTAGGGGGAATTGTCACCCCTAAAGAAAAAATGTTTCCATGAAGCAATGCTCGGTTTGCCCTGAAGAGTTCAGGGTGGTGAGAGATGACAATTTGAGAGGCTGCCCCTCTGGAGTGGGGGGTGGGGGAGTTCACAGTGGAGGAGGCACCCACGCAGGCCGGAAGGCATGGAGACCCTCAGGTTATACAGTTACCCAGGCCCCTCAACAGCATGGCTCCTTCAGCCTGCACCATCCTGCCCTGCACTGTGAACCTGCAATGCATTTTAGCACAGAGCCTTCCCCGGGGCCTGCGTTTTGGCACAGAGCCTTCCCCAGGACCTGCAGCTGGAAAGTCACTGTACTGGACTGGACAGTAACCCCTCAAAGTTCATGCCCACCCAAACCCTCAGAATGTGACCTTTGGAAACAGGGTCTTTGCAGATGTAATTAGCTGAGAACCTCAAGATGGAATAATTTTGGATTTCCAGTGGCCTTGAATCAAATGACAAGTGTCCTTTTCAGAAGAGGAGAACAGAGAGAAGCAGGTCATGGAGACATGGAGACAGAGATTCAAGGGGCATGGCCACAAGACAAGGAGTGGCAAGGACTGTGGCCAGCACCGGAGGCAGGAGGGGCCTGGAGCCAACCCTCCCTTGGCCTTCAGGGGGACCCACCCTGCTGGCCTCCTCAGTTCAGACTTCCGGCCTCCAGAGCTGTAAGACCTTCTGTTGTGTTAGGCCCTGCTATGCACGGTAATGTATTCCGATGAGATGCCCAGGAGCGTCACATGACCTTTTCCTTGTTCCTCGGTAACCCTCGGGCAAGGTTGCTATCATCTCTTCGTGCAGTGCACACTCACCGCACCCTCCTCCCGTGTGCCGGGTACAGGAGTGCCACACGGAGGGTGCCGTTCTTCCCTCAGAGGGATTTGTTGCTTTAATAGACACTAAGTGTCCTGACCCACGGCCCCTTGGGCCACTTTTGAGTCCACTTGCAGGTGCATCAGATGGCTCCCGTGCACCCTGACTGATGCCCCTCTCAGGTCCCTGCATCCCACGGCTGCTCTGCACAAGGGACTGGAAACGTGCTCAGCTTCACTCAGAGCAGCCCCAAAGTGCCAGGCGTTATTGTCTCCAGAGTCGACCTCAGGCCAGTGACAGATGCCAGTCCTGGAAAGATACGTGGCATTCCTGTGCCTCCACAGGGCGGTGTCGAGGTGTGTTTCACAAGGAGCTCCTCAGGCGTTGCCAGCACGGCGGGGCCCCTGCTGCCTGCAGGAGAACCTGTTCCTCTGCAGGTCGTCAGCCCACCCCTTCCCTGTGCTTCTGAGACCACCTCCCAAAGCAGACCCTCCACCGAACCCTTGCCTTAGGACCTGATTTTGGGCAAATCCAAAGTGAGGCCCACGCTGGGATCCAATTGCTCCCCTGTTTAGGCCAGTCCTTTAGGAGAGGACGTCACAGGGTAGCCAGAGGCAAGGTCTCGGGGCTTCATCCAAGGCCCCTGTGGGAAGATAGCAGGCCCCAAATGGTGGCCGCCTCCAGGAACTTCCCAGTGCTCTGAGGGAAGCAAAGCATGTGGTCTGTTTCCTATGGAGTTTGGAGCAGCCTGGGGATGGAGGGCCGCCTCTGGGGAGGAGGGGCCGGTATGGGCTTTGGCCATCCAAGCCCTCAGTGAATGATTTCTGGGCACTGACTGTGTGCTGGGCATGGTGCTGGGATGCACTGGGGGTGCACTAGTGAGAGGGGAGTGGAGTGTAATGGGGAAAAGGCACCTAATTCCATCTGGGAATGTTCTGGCTGGACAGGAGGCTTGAAGCTGGGAGTTTAAGACTAGCCTGTGCAACGTAGCAAGACGTCGTCTCTACAAAACATTTAAAACTTAGCTGGGTGTGGTGGTACTTGTAGTCCCATCTACTTGGGAGGCTGAGGGCGGAGGATCTCTTGAGCCTGGGAGGTCAAGTCTGCAGTGAGCTATGATCATGCCGCTGCACTCCAGCCTGGGTGACTGAGTGAGACCTTGTCAAAAAAAAAAAATTAAGAAAGAAAGGAGATTCTGCTGAAAGCTAAGTTTCTCTGGAAGACAGACTAAGAGAGATAGTGAAGCTTGGGCTTTGGGAGGCCACAGAGGGAACAGGACTTGAGCCCAGGGGTGTGTCCAGGGCTCACAATAGCGGCAAACATGATTATCGCTGTGTGTTTCCTGTGTCCCCCAGGGTGCATCTCACTTTTCAACCCTCCCCACAAGCCTGGAGCCCTCTTCTGCAGTGGAGGTAACTGAGGCTGAGAGTATAGACGGGGCTTTCTTGGACCATGGACAGGCACCTGCGGTGCTGAGCCGCTGGGTGCGTGGCTCCCACCAGGATCACCTGGAGGCCTCCAGCAGAGCTACCCACCCTGCCCTTAGGACACCGGCAGCCAGCACGTGCCCTGGGCACTGCCATCCTCATCACACAGAGCAGGGGTCCTGCACGGAGTCCTGCCTGCCCTCGACCTGGGAAGGTATGGAGGAGAGTGAGAGATCCAGCTCTCCCACCCCTGGTTCTGCAGCCCTGGGAGATCAGCTCATCTTTGCAACCTCAGTCTCCCCATCTGTGAAAGGGGCTAGCAGTTCTCTCAGAGCAGGTCACTATGAAGGAGCCATCATCGATGTTGCTGTCCAGCCAGGCACCTTTGGAGGTCCACGGAGCCCACGTGCCGCCATGAAAATCGGCACAGGCAGACACCCTCGCAGGAGAGCAGGATACCGGGTGGGGAGCGGTGAGCCTCACAGGGTCTCCTGGCCCCGCAGCCCCGTCCAGAACAAAGGTCATTGCCCCCATAGCCGGCAGGAGGGCTTTGGCCTGGCCTGGTGTCCACTGAGCACTCCTGGCCCACGGGATTACTCTGAGCCTGGGCTGCCCTGTCCTTGAGACCCAGAGGGACACCCAGAGGACACAGGTGTTCAGGCGCACCCTGGCTGCTGACCCCTGCTCTCACCCCGTGTCCTCGGCGGCGTGGCACGCTCCCCTCACCCCTGTTGTCAGACACGCCGTGTCAGGACAGAAACTGTCAAATTGCGGGCTGTTGGCGCCTGCCAGCTCTCGTTGCCAGCCTGGCCTAATTACTGAATTTGCACTAATTCTCATGCCATTAACATGCTGCCTAAAATAACATTGCCTAGAAAACGAACTTGTCTATGACACTATTTTTATCAGTTTTTTAGAAAAAAAAAAGACTCACACTGCTGGCGTTTCCAGATGTTTCCCGTTTCTTCCCCTTTATTTGCTGTGTGTGGTGCTAAACTTAGAGGCAGGAGTGCTGGGAGACGTTTAGAGGGATATCAGCGTCTCCACGGGTTAGACCCGAACACGCCTGTCTTCTGGTGAGGGCCCCTTGGGGTTAATAAGCATCACTCAGGAGGGACCAGGACGACAGGCTCCTCCACTGGTCCAGGGGAGCCCTGAATGGGGTGCAAAGGCCACAGACACATCCCTAGCTGTGGGGTCCCGTGTGTGCGTAGCCACGCAGATGCCTGCTGTGGCCAGGGCAGCAGTCAGCTCATGAGCACGTCCTCTCCTGACTTCCCTTCTGCTCCTCCGGCTTCCTCAGGTTTCCTCCCAAATAAAGCACCTGCACCGAAATCCCTGCCTCAGGCCCTCTGCTCCTCCGGCTTCCTCAGGTTTCCTCCCAAATAAACCACCTGCACTGAAATCCCTGCCTCAGGCTCTGCTTTTTGAGGAATCTGGACTAAGACAGCATGTCTGTTTGTCTGTCTGTCTGCAGACACAGGTGGGCACGGGACGGGTGTACACATGTGTGTTTTGTTCACATATGCACAGGTGGAAGGCAGAATAACGCCCACCCACCCAAAGAGACAGGATACCCACATTGGAACCCGGTGTTCCCTTATATGGCAAGAAAGGGCTCTGCAGAGGGGCTGAGTTCAAGGCCTTGAGGGGAGATGCCCTTGATCCTGCTGCCCATGGAGCCTGTGTCCAGGAGTCAGCCTCTGTGTCTGGGGCTGTTTCACGGAGACCAGGAGGATGCCTGGAGGCAGGGCTCTGCCCTCAGGCTTCACGTCTGTGGCATTTAGGAGGAACCTGGCTCAGACTACCCCACATAAGAAGGGGTTTACATGGGCTTTTGAGATGCTTAGGTTGGCTGCCAGTGTGAACTTCAGGGTGAATTTGATTCAGTTCTGCTGTGTCCCAGGACCTGGCTGTCTGGGCCATTGGTGGTGTTGGCCTTGTCCTGGGACAGCTTCCCTCATGGTGGTGGAGAGGACCCAGACGTCCTCCATGGCAGTGGAGAGGTTCAGATGTCCTCCATGGCGGTGGAGAGGCCCGGACGTCCTGGCAGTGGAGAGGTTCAGATGTCCTCCATGGCGGTGGAGAGGCCCGGACGTCCTCCATGGCAGTGGAGAGGCCCGGACATCCTCTATGGCGGTGGAGAGGTTCAGACGTCCTCCATGGCGGTGGAGAGGTTCAGATGTCCTCCATGGCGGTGGAGAGGCCCGGACATCCTCTATGGTGGTGGAGAGGTTCAGATGTCCTCCATGGCGGTGGAGAGGTTCAGACGTCCTCCATGGCGGTGGAGAGGTTCAGACGTCCTCCATGGCGGTGGAGAGGTTCAGATGTCCTCCATGGCGGTGGAGAGCCCCTCCATGGCGGTGGAGAGGCCCGGATGTCCTCCATGGTGGTGGAGAGGCCTGGGTCTCCATCATCCTAGTAGAGGCCCTGGATGTCCCCCATAATGGTAGAGGGGCTTGGACGTTCCCCATCGTGGGAACGATGGAAGCCTGGACATCCCCATGGTGGTGGAGAGGGCTGGATGTCCCCCATGATGCTAGAGGGGCCTGGGTGGTGGAGAATTTTCTACCACAATGGGCCTCCTTTCTTGTGGTAGAGGCCCTGGATGTCCCCCGTGGTGCAGGAGGGGCCCGGGTGCCCCCTGTCCATGCTGCTCAGGATTGGGGCCTGAGCAGCCAAAGCATTGCCATCTCATTTGCTGAGACTGGGCCACATGCCCATAAATGAGCCAACCCTGGTGGCCTGTGGGTGGGACTGTGGCGCTCAGCTTGGACCTGAGTGAGGTGCCCCAGTAGCTAGGTGTAGGATGCTCACCGGGGCACGCTTAGGGGCACAGAAGTAGGGCAAGGAGGGGCCCACATTCCCTCTTGCCCTCTGCACAGGCTATGTGGTCTTTTTTTCTTAGAGATTCCTGTCCTGCTGGCACCTCTGCCATAATCCCAGCATGGCCCCAACTGGAGAGGACAAAGGTGGCCCCATCCAGGGCACCGCAGGGGAATGTGATGGCCACTGCACTGTGCCCAGTGCCTTCTGTGCACCTGTGACCCTTGGCGGGCCACGCAAACCTGCAGCCAGTGTCTGGGGACCTCTGGAGGGGATGAGGATGGAACAGCAAGAGGCAGTATCACTGCCAAGGGCGTCTCTGCCCAAGTCTGGAGGCAGCAAGGCCCCTGCACTCTCTGGAGCAGGTCTGGTGTCCTCTGGTGTGCCCCAAATTTCAAACCAGCCCAGATTCCTGGGGCAAGAGCAAAGAACCACACTCCTGATTCTTGTGCCAGATGTTTCAACCACTGTAGTGTCCCTGTGTGCACATGAGTAAATATGGCATGTGTGTGTCCTGGGGACGTGAGCTTCTGTGGGCAGGTGAGCATCTGTGCACAGGCACATGTGTGTGTGTGCATGTTTGTGCATGTGCGAGTGAGCATGTGTGCAGGTGCATAGGCATGTGTTTTGTAAGAGTGTGCTTCTGCATGCACGTGGGTGCATGTGTGCTTGTGTGTGTGTGCATGTGTTTGCGTGTGCATGTGTATTTCTGTGTGCTTCTGTGCATGTGCATATGTTTTGCATGTGCTTCTGCTTACGTGTGTGCATGTATGTCTGTGTGTGTGTGTGCATGTGTGCCTGTGTGTGTGCATGCTTCTGTCTGCATGTGGGTGTGTGTGTGCTTGTATCTGTGTGTGCGTGTGTGTATGTGTTTGTGTCTGCATATGTGTTTCTGTGTGCATGTGTGCACATCTGTGCGTATGTGTTTGTGCGTGCATGTGTGTGTGCATGTGTGTGTTTCTGTGTGCATGTGTGAGCTTGTGTGTATGTATTTGCGCATGTGTGCACATGTGTGTGCATGAGGGTGCACATGTGCGTGTGTGCACGTTTGTGTGTATGTGTGTGTGTTTCTGCATGCATGTGGGTGCACATGTGTGTGTGCATGTTTGTGTGTATGTGTGTGTGTTTTTGCATGCATGTGGGTGTGCGTGTGTGTGTGCACGTTTGTGTGTATGCGTGTGCATGTGTGTGTTTCTGCGTGCATTTAGGGGTGTGTGTGTGCACGTTTGTGTGTGTGTGTTTCTGCATCCATGTGGGTGCATGTGTACACGTTTGTGTGTGTGTGTATGTGTATTTCTGCGGGCATGTGGGTGCATGTGTGCATGTGTGTGCGTGTGTGTGAACTGCCTTGGGGGGTAGGGTAGGACAAGGACATTCCTGGACCCGGCGCTTGACAAGCTGCCAGGCCGTCTCCATTGTCATGTCAACCAAATATTTTCAGCCTCCACGCCCAGAAGCCTCCGGAGCTCGCTGTCTCCTCGCGGCTCACACACCCCGGGCCAGACTTCCAAACCGCTAGGCAGATTTCGAGTCCCTTTTTTTAGCTGCTGAATGAAAAAAAATAAGCAAACACAAATCTGCTGATCCCAGGCCGCCTCCTTTTCTGGAGAATTTAATTTCCGAGCTTTGATCTGATACCAGGGCCCAGAGGACTTGTTATTTCTAAATAATGAGCTGAATGTTTGTGCTCCCGGCCTGAACTTTTCTGGTTTGGGGAAAAATATGACTTTCCATAGACGCTCTTTGATGCGGCCAGTGGCGCTGCCGGCTCCGGGATGAAAGGCCTTTCAGAGGGCAGGCAGCGCTGGGCGGGGCGGCCGGGCCCTGGTGCCCTCAGGACAATGTCCTCTGCGGGGGCCCCACCCGCCGGCCCCTCCCTGGGCAAGGGCGGAGCTCGTTCACCACGAGCCCCTGTGCTGGGACCTGAGCCCGGGGCCACCTGCATCCCGGCCCAACCTGTCTCGGGCCTTCTCCTCTCTTGGTGACCGCAGGGGGTCAGAGGGTGCCCCAGGCAGGGGCTATCAATCCTGGGCGGGTTGTGGGGGGTGGGGGGCTCCAGGGCCGCCTCCCCGGTGGGCCCCACGCTCCATGGAAGGGGCTCCTCCTACCAACGTCCTGCCTCAAACCGAGGCTGGGGGCCCCGCTCCCAAACCGGGGGACACCCGAGCAAACAGAACGAACGGTCTAAGGCTGGGGGAGGCACCTGCTCCTCGCTGGGAGGTTAGAGAAAGGCGCCCCCTGCTGGCGGCTGCGGCCCCCGGGGTGACCTGCAGGGCCTGAGGCCACGTGGAGAGGAAGCAGCCCGCTCCTGGGGTGGGGGCACGGGACTGGGTTGAGCGCCTCCAAGACTCTCCCCGGGCCCTCCACTGGGTGTTCTTGTTGGAGTCTGCACAGCCCTGGCGGTCTGAGGCTAGGCCAGGGTGTGTGGACAGGGAGACCCCTGCACCTGGTGGGAGAGCCCAGCCCTCACAGCCCTGCCCTGGCACCTGCCAGCAGAGCCCAGCCCGCTCCCCCCTGCCCCTGTGACTGTCAGCATCCGCAGGACGGCCACGCTGCACCAGAAAATGATCATTCCAGGTCAGGGCTGGGTGACTGTGGCGCCCTCTCCCCTAACCCCACTGGTGGGCCACTTCACACTTGGGAGAGCATTTCCCCTGGGAAGTGGCCAAGCGTGCTTCAACAGGCAGCGTCACAAAAGGTTAAGAGGCAAACACCCTCGGTCAGCCGCCTCGATAATTAGCTCCTCAGCCAGCCTGCAGAAAAGCCATCGGGCCTGGACAGGCTCCCAAGGAGCACCCCAGCACCCGCCCTCTGTCCTGCCCAGTGTCCATACAGGATCTCCTGGCACCCCAGAGGGCAGCCCCCAACCCTGAAACACACAGCGGCAGCGGCCTGACCTCCCCAGTACTCTCTGCGTCAGGTGTCTCAGATGGGGGCCTGTGAGTCCCGGAATGACTCACGGGTCTGTGTCCACTCCTGGGCCAGGTGGGATTAAGAAATACTTAAAAAAAAAAAAACAAATAGTTTCATTAACTGATAGTTCAGTCACAGGGTGCAAAATTTCAGGCAGGTTTGGAAATCACAAGGAACCCAGTGGGGAAAAAATAATGAAATCCAAATAAAGGTCAGGTTTAGTTAATGCTGGTGTGCCCGTATTGCTTCATTAATGAGACAAATGCCCTGTCCTCAGGAAGGATGTAGGAATGGGGGAAGCCGAGTGCAGAGTAGACCGAAATGTCTTTGCTATCTCCACAAGCTTTCTGTAAATCTAAACATACAATCCGGTGGATCACTTGAGGTCAAGAGTTCAAGACCAGCCTGGCCAAGATGGTGAAACCCTGTCTCTACTAAAAAAAAAAAAAAAAAAAAAAAATTAGTTGGGTGTGGTGGCAGGCACCTGTAATCCCAGCTACTCAGGAGGCTGAGGCAGGAGAATTGCTTGAACCCAGGAGGTGGAGGTTGCAGTGAGCTGAGACTGAGCCATTGCACTCTAGCATGGGTGACAAGAGTGAAATTTTGCCTCAAAAAAAAAAAAAAAAACTAAACATAAAATCTAAAATAAAAGTTTCATTAAAAATAGTTGGGGGAGGATATAATATAGGATCTTGTGGGCCACTCTAGGATTGGATCTTGTGGGTCACTCTAAGGTGGATCCTGTGGGTCACTCTAAGGTGGATCTTGGGGGTCACTCTAAGGTGAATCCTGTTGGTCACTCTAAGGTTGGATCCTGTGGGTCACTCCAAGGTTGGATCCTGTGGGTCACTCTAAAGTGGATCCTGTGGGTCACTCTAAGGTGGATCCTGTGGGTCACTCTAAGGTGGATCTTGTGGGTCACTCTAAGTTGGATCCTGTGTCACTCTAAGTTGGATCCTGTGGGTCATTCTAAGGTGGATCCTGTGGGTCACTCCAAGGTGGATCCTGTGGGTCACTCTAAGATGGATCCTGTGGGTCACTCTAAGTTGGATCCTGTGGGTCACTCTAAGTTGGATCCTGTGGGTCACTCCAAGGTGGATCCTGTGGGTCACTCTGAGGTGGATCCTGTGGGTCACGCTAAGGTTTTTGGGCTTTGCTCTGAATGTTGGCACAATGACTTTTACTATTGCAGGTGCTGTGTCTCTAGGGACCAAGTGGATGTTGAGATCCCAGCTGGACAGCTATTACACCAATGCAGAAGGAAGGAGATGGTGGCTTGGGGACCAGTGCCGGGGGAGTGGGGGAGGAGATGGTTGCTTGGGCCAAAGGGTGGTGCTGAAGTTGGGAGAAGGGGTCTGATTCCAGGTATGTGTTGAAGGTGAAGCCAACAAGAGTTGCTGACAGAGTCAATGTGGGGATGAGAGGATGGGAGGGTCTGATCTGAGCCCGGGGTCTTGCCTAACTTGCTAGAGGGATGAGGCCGCACTGACCCAGGTGGCATGTGGGGATGGACAGTGCAGGGAGGACAATGGGGAGTTTGTTCTGAAAATGTCCTGGCTGAGATGCCTGCTGGAGGTCAAGGTCAAGAAGCCTCTTGGATTTAAATCTAGAGTTGAGAGGAAAGGTTGCCCTCCAGGGGTCCATATGAAAGCTTCAGGTGCTTCTGAGGGACCCTCTGGCACGACAGGTCTGAGCCCGTCTTTCCCTCTCCAGCACTGCAGGGCTCCCTCAGTTCTGCTTAGATTCCTAGCAGTCTCTGCTCAGCCTCTCTGCGCTCACCCTGTGCTGCTGGCACATAGACACCCTGGACGGTTGGGATCCTTTAATAGACATCCCGGATGATTGGGATCCTTTCCTCTCCCCAGGATCTTGTCTCTCTAAGCCCTGGCTATGTGAGCAGTCCTGAACTCTGATTTTCATCTTCCTGCTGGCATGCCAGTGTGGAAAGCTCCTCTGAGCTTCTCGGATTCTCAGCAGGCCTCCCTGCTCAGCTTCTCAGCATCTCCGTTCATGCCAGTTATGGGTTTGCGGTTGCCCCAAAGGGTGTAGAAGTTCAGCTCACCTCAGCGTGTCTCCCTCCCCCACAATATCTTGGGCCTTCAGGTCTTGGCTGCCTTGGTAGCTCTCTGACACATTAGAATACATGTGGTCGTTTGTTTTCTCCAACCTGGTTGATGGACGCCAAAAGCAGACTCCTTTCTTTTTATGTTGTTGTGTTTGTTTGTTTGTTTGTTTGTTTGACACAGGGTCTTGCTCTTTTGCCCAGGCCGAGTGCAGTGATGCGGTCACAGCTCACTGCAGCCTCGACCTCCTGGGCTGAAGCCATCCTCCCACCTCAGCCTATTTCTTGAGTAGCTACGACCACAGGTGCACACCACCATGCCCAGTTAATTTATTTTTGTGGAGATGGCGTCTCATCATGCTGCCTTCCACTTCGGCCTCCCAGAGTGCTGGGATTGCAGGTGTGAGCCACTGTGCCCAGCCTCCTCGTTTTCCTTAGAGTTGAGTTTCATTTTATGGATCTATTATGATTTATATAGCAAGCTCTTATCAACGGGCTTTTAGGCCTTTGTAAATAATGCTGCAGTGAGTAATTTCACACATAGACGACCTCACCTGTGCTTGATGGTATCTATAGGATAAGCAAAATTGCCGGGCCAAAGGGCAGATGCATTTACATTTTTATTGATGTTGCCAACTTGGTGGTCATAAACGTTGTGCTAACTTGTACTTTCATCAGCTATGTACGAGAGCGCCTGCTTCCCCGCAAGTTTGTCAACATCGAGGGTTGCCTGGCATTTTGCTTTTTGTCAGTCTGACCCGTCATAAAATGGAACCTCCATTTAGTTTCAATTTGCATTTCCTTGTTATGAGTATGGTTGGGCGTCTTTCTATGTGTTAAGATGCCAGTTGCCCATTTAAGTTCTTTACCCATGTTTTGATGAGTTTGCTGGTCTTTATCTCATTGTTTTCAGGAGGCTTTTAAAAAATGTATTTGGGAAAGCAGCACTTTGTCTACTGTATGAATTGCTAATACCTTTTCCTCAGTTGGTGGGCTATCTGTTAACTTTGGCTCGTAGTGTTTTAATATTTTAATGTATGTCCTGCATATTTCTTCTCTTTCTTTTTTTTCTTTTTTCAGACGGAGTCTCACTCTGTCACCCAGGCTGGAGTGCAGTGCAGTGGCGCGATCTCAGCTCACTGCAACTTCCACCTCCCTGGTTCAAGTGATTCTCCTGTCTCAGCCTCCCGAGTAGTTGGGATTACAGGCGCCACAACCATGCCTGGATGATTTTTGTATTTTTAGTAGAGACGGGGTTTCACCAAGTTGGCCAGGCTGGTCTTGAACTCCTGACCTCAGGTGATCTGCCTGCCTAGGCCTCCCAAAGTACTGGGACTACAGGTGTGAGCCACCGCGCCCGACCGATGTCCTGCATATTTCTTATTAAGCGTATGCCTAGAAGTTTGTTGTTTTTGCTACTGCTAAAATGTGCTATTTAATCTCATTAACTTTGGTAACCGAGGCCAGAGCTATGGGAAACTCTAAACAAAGTCAACCCAACCAACAGGGCAAGTAGCAAGAGCTTACTAAGCCTCTATGTCGTCCTCACAGTCTTGTCGGAGTGAAGCTGCCCTGTTGGGCGTTGCAGGGACAAGAGAGTAGAAGATTCAATCCTTGCTTTTAAGTTGTTCAAAATTGATTGAAAAAGACATAGAGAGGCACAAAGACACAGCCTGGATGGGGAGAGAGACACAAAGACACAGCCTGGATGGGGACAGGTGGGCGGCCCCAGGTGAGGGGCAGGTACCGAGGTCATCACAGGCACTTGTGTTCAGGCCTTCCGGGTGGCAGCAGGGAGAGTCGAAAGGGGACTGTGGCCGACAGCAACACGGGCAGAGGACTGGCCAAGCAATTTCTAAGAGAAAAAAGAACACCCACAATGAACACAGAGAAAACACACCCTCCTCTCCAGTGCTTAAAAAAAGTGACACTCTAGTGGCCCAACGAAGTGGCAAAGATTTCCTTCAATGTTGAAACCTTGGGTAGGAGTCTTCAGCAGAAGCAGAGGCCGGGGGAACGGCCACCATCCCTCTACGCACCCATCTGGGCAGCGGCACAGTGGGCCGTGACCCTGAGCGTGTCCCACGTGCCAGGCACCCGTCTCACCCCGGGAAAGCAACAGAGAACCAGGCAGGTGTGGGAAGTCGTGTTCTGGCTGGGGAAGCAGACAACACCCAAGTCGGCAAGTGAATATGGAAGCATGAACTGCGACCAGCGTCACCCCACAAGAGGGAATGCGCAGGGCATTGAGGGAGGGAGTTGTGGGGGATCATGGAGCGGGCATGTCCTTCGCAGAGGGTGATCTGAAGGGGAGGTGGCCTCTGAGCAGAGAGGTGAAGAATGCAAAGGGACCGGTCGCGTGGAGACAGGGAGGAGGAACAGCGGTCCAGGCAGAGGGCATAGAATGAGCCAAGGCTCTGGTCTGGGAGCCGTGGTGGGCAGGACGAGCAGGGCGGGCATCTCTCTCTCTCCCCGTGGTCCGCGGGCTTCTCCATGTGCACGTTTCACAGCACAGTGGCCTCAGAGCATCCAGACGGCTAACTGGACAGCTGCTCAGGGTTGCAAGTGCCTGTTCCCAGAAACCAGGCTGACACCAACGCCTCCTGTGACTTCAGACCCCACAAGTCACGCAGATTGTTTCTGCCGTCATCACAAGCCCACCCAGGAGGCCAGGGCAGGGGCCTGGACCCCACCTTCCTATCAGTCTCTCATAAGAAGAGCCCCTGGCTGGGCTGGGAGATGTCGTTGTGTCCATCATGGAGTGGCCAGTAGGCAGAGTGAAGGGTGAGGCATAGAGGCCGGCAGAGACCCGATGGTGCAGGTGCCTGGCAGTCCAGGATGGGCCAGGTGGACAGGAAGACAGTGGCTATGAGATTCAAAGTGCCTACTGAAAGGACTCATCCCGGCTGCCTGTGTACCAGAGCTGTGTGCAAAAGGCAAGGTGGGCGTGGGGAGACCGGGCAGGACTCTGTTGCAACAGAGACGGAAAAGCGTCCCACAGCACCTGCTCGGTCCCCTGGCCACACCTGAGGTCCTCCCCTAACAGGGACCACACCTTTCCTCACGCTCTTGGCCAAAATGAGATGACCATCTTGGTGGTGTGTGTGCTGCAAAGCGAGCCTGCCGGGCCGATTGGAATACATTCAGCAGAATAACACCCAACTGTAATTCAAGCAAAGACAAACATCTCATGTAAAGCTCATGGCATTCGGAGAAACATGGGAGAATTCCTGCCTCCGTGCGGGGGCCAATCAGATAGGGCCGCTCCTGAGTTGCTGTGTGTTGGGAAATGACCTAATAGCCTTACAGCTTGTTACTGATTAATTTTGTTTGATGTGGGAGGCTGCATGGATTTTTAATAAGGGCTACTTGTAATTGCAGGCTGACTGAAGCTTCCAGAATCATGAAGTGCATTTCAGGGAATTTTGCAAAACACAGGATACAGGGCCTGCGTGCCCAGCACTCCCGGCTGGTAATTACATTCGAGCTGCTGTGTAGAGAGAATCTAGGGGTTCTCATTGACTAATGAGAGGAATTAGGGAGCTATTAGGGCCTGCTGGTGGGGCCCGGCTCTTCCCTCATAAATCTCCAGCCCATCGATATTCTGGCCTCCCACTGAGGTGGGGTTTTAGTCTGTATATTAGAAAGTGCTGGAGAGGGTAAAACAAATACAGAGAAAACTTCTAAATCCCCAAGGCCAAGGGAGACCCATGGGCCCCTGACATCTGTGCCAATGTGTTCTTAAAAGGAACTGTGACGACAGCCAGGGCGGCCACTCCGGGTGCTGGGTCTTGGGTCTGAACATGGCACCTGCTCACTGGTGCATCCACAGCTTCATGTGGGGGCGAGAGCCTGTCTCTGTCTCAGTCGCCCCTGGAACAAGCCTTGTTTCTGGGCAGTGGCCACCTCTGTGGGTCTCTGGAAACTTGGCCATAGTGCCAGCTAGCTGGTGGACAGGACACGGAGCGAGCGGGCTGGACTCACAGACAGCAGACCACCCAGTGCCTGGGGCATCCAGGAAAACAGTACAGGGACAGAAGCCAGCTAGAACTGCAGATGAGGGGAAGGAATGAGTTAGGAAGCACTGGGCTGCATGGAGCAGAACAGACAAATCAACTGCCTTCACTGAGAGAGAATGGACTGACCCCTGGGACAGGGAGGGCCCAAGGCAGGTGGAGTTCAGGCTTGGCTTGACCCAGGGGCTCAACAAGGCTGTCATGGCCTCAATTTTTTTCCACCTCTGCCCTTTGCATAGTTGGCCTATTCCAAAGCCAGCTCTTCCTCATGGGCACAAAATAGCTGCTGCAGTGCCAGACTTCACATCTGCATCCCACCCTGCCCAGGAGAGAGGATGTCTCTGTCCCTGCAGTCTGCACGAGGAGGACCCTGATTAGATGCCTGGGCTATGTGAGCACATGGCCAGGGGACAGGACTGTGTGACGAACATGAGGGAATCACAGCTCCTTTGGAAAAGGGGTTGTGGGCAGCTTGGCCCAAGCACACAGAGACGGAGATGGATGGGTGAGGGATGAATGCTTGAACAGTGGAGCCGGAGCTGAAACTTGGAGCTGGAACTCAGGGCCAGATGGAAGGGAGCTTGCCTGCTGAACAAGGCATTTGGGTTTTATTTTTAAGATGATCAGGAGCTAGGAATGCTTTGGGCTGGAGGGAGGGAGGTCTATGCAGCTGGAGAAGGGGTTATGGGGGGCTTGGGGGGGCAGGGGCCAGGAGGTGTGTGGGGCAGAGATGGTGGGTGAAGGGAGAGGGGCTGGGTGGGGCCCGGGAAGCCCAGTCTGCTCCGCTCCACCCTGTGGACTCACTCCATCCTCACAACCATTTGGCAGCAGCGTCTCCCCTCATCGTGGAAGGAGAAGGGTGGGCAGGTGGCTGCCAGTGCCACTCCCATTTTCAAATGGGGAGACTGAGACACAGAACCACAGGTTTCAACATGACACAGCTGGTAAAGGATTCGAACCCGGGCCTGTGGAACCCACTCCCACATGACACCCTTGAGGAACAGGGAGGCAGCTGGTGGCGGCTTCTGGGCAGACCCGAGGCTCCTACTTGGAGAGGAGATGGGTGAAGATCCAGACACCTGAGGAGACGGTCATGGGGCTGACTGGCGGGACAGGGGAGGTGAGGACAGATTTGGCTTTCGACTTTTTGAGCTTGGGACAAGGGTGGGTAAGTAGACAGTTTTACCTGTGTCGGGAAAATTTTAAGACTTTGAAATGGGCAAAAAGGCTCGTGTGTCCCATCTCCTGCACCATTCCGGGGTCTTGCCGCCTTACACGCTCTTTTGCAGACACCTGACGATAATACAATAATATGAATGATGCGTATCTGTAAAAATGTTCTGTAAATCCACTTCGGTGCTCCTTGTTTTTCTTCCTTTTTTTTTTTTTTTTTTTTTGAGACGGAGTCTTGCTCTGCCACCCAGGCTGGAGTGCAGTGGCATGATCTTGGCTCACTGCAACCTCCGCCTCCCACGTTCAAGCAATTCTTCTGCCTCAGCCTCCAAGTAGCTGGGATTACAGGCACCCGCCACCACACCCGGCTAATTTTTTGTAATTTTAGTAGAGACAGGGTTTCGCCATGTTGGCCAGGCTGGTCTTGAATTCCTGACCTCAAATGATCCACCCATCTCGACCTCCCAGAGTACTGGGATTATAGGCGTGAGCCACCGTGCCCGGCCCATTCCTTATTTTCTATATAATGTGCTTTGAATTCTCCTGTGAGCCAGTTCTAACATCTTATTGATTTCCTTGCTAATTAAAGTGTTCAATAAAATCCTTGATACATTTCATATTTGTAGGATAGTCATGCTTTTACCTTAAAATTCAACACTTAAAATACGACACTTGACCATCAGAGGTGGGTTTGGGGCTCCAGAGAGGGCAGAGCTGGGGGAGCCTGGGGTGGGAGGTCCAGGAAAGATGGGAGGAGACACTGCCTGGGGACGTGGCAGGGACAGGTTTGTAAGTACTGCCTCCCGGCCCTTCTGCAAGTCCCTCCTCATAGCACTGCCCCCACGCTGGCCTCCCCCGATGCATGTGAGGCTGGAATGGTCACTGCTGGAGTGGCCATGGTGGGCCAGCCCCGCACCCAACCCTGTGGCATTGGTGTCCTGCCCACACCTGCACTGCTGTCCCTCCAGACTTCCAGCAAATTCTTTCCTATGACCCTGTTAGTGGGGACTGTGGGTTTCAGTGCATTTTCTCAGACATCTCTGTGGGTGTTTAAAATCAGAGGATGCCAAATGTGTGGCCCCACAAGGATCTGGGGTCACCACCTCAAACAGCACCCCCAGGTTCAAAATTTCGTCGACATTTCTGTTTTCTAAATAGGATTTCATGGAAACTTTGCATTCGACTCCAGAGGACATCTGTGTTTGCTTTAGTACAAAACAATGCGTTAAACGGTTTTCCACTGTCCACGGACAGAATGACAACACATACCGTTTAAAGACCTTAATGGACTCTATTTCGATTCTAGAATTGGCCAACGTGTCCCTCTGTAAAACAGAATTAGTGCTTCTGTGAGCTGAGCAGAGGGGGCGGCTTTAGAGACGGAAAGGGCTTCGTAGAAGAAAGCAGAGGTGAAGAACACAGGCAGAGGGGTCATTTCAAAGTCACTGTCCCTGCAGGGCAGTAACTAATTGTCTCACATCGGGTGACTTCAGGCTAAGGATTAAAGCAGAGGGAACTTCATTCCACGCTGGTTGAAGACTGGAACCAGCCTGTTTGGGAAACTGGCCATTCTCTCTCTCTCCTTTTCTTTCTTTCTTTCTTTTTTATTTTTTTTTAAAGAACTTATTATTTTTTATAGAGACAGGGTTCCAGGTTCCAGACAGTGTTGCCCGGGCTGGTCTCAGACTCCTGAGCTCAAGCGATCCTCCTGCCTCAGACTCCCAAAGTGCTGGGATGACAGGTGTGAGCTGCCGTGCCTGGCCAATCGCCCTCTCTTGATTTTTGGGAAGGTCAGATGACAACTTCGTTTGGGTTTGGTGACAGACAGCCTGAGCATGGGTGACTGCATTTGATCTTTAGTCTGACCCATGCAGGGCCCAGAGCAGGCACTTAGTTCAAAACCATGGTCTTCCATAATGTTTATATAACTAACACCACAGAGGAAGAAGACACTAGGGGGGCACCCTCCTATCTGCCTGAATTTCCCACCTCTGAGGCTCCTTCGAGGGGAATGGAGGACACCTCAGTTTGAGAGGCTGGACTTCCTGGGTTTCTCTCCCGGCAGCTGCCCAGGGTCCCTGGGGCCCCTCTGCCCTGCCCTCTGTCCTCAGCAAGGCCCCTGGCTGGGGTCTCTCTCTGGGGCAGCTGCTTAGGGTCCCTGGGGCCCCTCCTTGCCCCCCGTCCTCAGCAAACCTCTGGCCTGGATCTGTCTCCAGCTCAACATCTCTGGGCCCCCCTCCCCGCCTTGCTCTCCTGGCCCCAGCAAGGCCCCTGGCCTGGGGTCTGGACAATACCCCTCCCAGGTAAGGACACGAGTGAATCCAGAGACCACTCGGCTTCATTTTGGTGCAGAGGCCCTAAAGGGCATTTGAGAAAAGATGCGGTACGGAGAGGCCTGAGGGCAGCGCGGCTGGGCGCCAGAGGCTGAGCGGGTCACTGTCTCGCTGCGCCCTGGGACAGCTGCTCTGCAAGCGCTCACCACGTTTCAGACCCGCTTACAGGGTGGCTGTGGGTCAGGGGCTTGCAGAGCCAGCCTTCTTGGTGGAGCCCTCCCACTGCCACCCCAACCCCGCTCCATCCAGAGCGCTGCTCTCTTTTGGGGCGTCGGGCTGCAGACCTGGACCCCAGACCTGGGTCTGCGGGAAGGCGGGGGCGGGGCCTGGGTCTCGGGGGGCGGGGCCAGGGTTGGGGCGGGGCCCGGATCACCGCTCTCTGCGCCTGGCCCAGCCCGCGGTCCGGCCCATCCCTGGCGCTCTGCTGCCACCTGGTGGCGAGGCGCGGCCGTGCAGCCTCGGCCTCACCTGCGGGACAGCAGGTGCACCGAGCTCCTGGAAGGCGGCTGCTGGGCGGGCGAGGACGTCCGGCTTTAGGGGTGGATCTGGAGACGGTGGGATGACGGGGAAGCTGCCGGCTCCTCAGCGTCCGGTCACGCCTCGGCTTCCGTGCCCAGACAGGGACAGGGGCTTGTGACAAGCACATCATCACCTGGGCTGGGGCGCCCTGCGCTGCACCTCGAGGGCTAGGAAGGGCTGTGCATCAGGGGCCCGCCCCCCCCCCTCGTTTTCCAGCCGGGAAACTGAGGCTAGAAAGGCCGTAGCCGTGCATCGACCAGTCACCGCCTGGTCTGTGGATGGAGCCTGTGGGGCAAACAAGGAAACAGACGCACAAAATGGTCACGCAATTAACGCAGCTTAACATCAGAAAGCATGGCATAGTTGCTTCCCACGCGGGAAGTGCAGTGGAAAACACAGCAAAGCCGGAAGGCCACAGCCTGGGCTTGTCCCGTGGGCACTGCTCTGGTCGGGTGGGTTGGGTGTGGAGTGATGCATGAAACCGGTTGCTGCCCAGGCCTGGGGCAGGGGGAGGAGGGTGATCCCAGAGCTCTGTGGGCCATAAAGAGGTGGATTTTATTCTAGGTACCTGGCAGGGTTTCCTAAAGGGGGCTACAGGGAAAAGGAGTGTGACATGATGTGGCTTCAAGTTGCACCCTGCCTGCAGGCCTGGCTGGAGTGGGCAGAGACATGCTGGCTTCAGATGAGTGTCCTGGGCAAAGGGGCTTAGGGCCAGGCTGTTACGACTTCAGCACAGAGGCTGAAGGATTTGCTGTGGGGAGAGATCCAGGGAGGTTACGGCCCACTGCCAGGTGTCAAGCTAAGTCACCCACAGGTGTGACGGGAACAGGGCCAAGTGACGTTTTTAAGTGGCCCTATTTTCGATCCCGGGGTTACACTGTTTGCATGATCTCATTAATTCAGCACAATAGTGCTGGGTGTTTCTCTCCTTATCTTGCTTAATTGGTGTAACAGCCGATGAGTCAGGCACTATTGCCCTTATTTCAGGCACAAGGAAGCTGAAGGCTCAGAGAGATATTAAGTGCTTTGGCTTCCCCAGCAGGAAGGGGCTGCAGGATTCATCCTAGGCCAGACTGTGTGCATGCCCTTTTAAAACGAAGACACAAGGCTGGGTGCTGTGGCTCACGCCTGTAATCCCAGCACTTTGGAAGGCCAAGGCGGGTGGATCACGGGGTCAGGAGATTGAGACCATCCTGGTCAACGTGGTGAAACCCTGTCTCCACTAAAAATACAAAAAAAAAAAAAAATTATCTGGGTGTAGTGGGCGCCTGTAATCCCAGCTACTCAGGAGGCTGAGGCAGGAGAATCACTTGAACTCAGGAGGCAGAGATTGCAGTGAGCCAAGATCGTGCCACTGCACTCCAGCCTGGCGACAGTGAAACCCTGTGACCAAAAAGAGAAAAAAAGAAAGAAAAGAAAAGACAAAAGAAGACACAATTCTTGTAACAGAAAATTACTATTTTAAGGTGTACAAGCCAGCTGTTTTCGGTATACTTACAATATTGTACAGCCATCACCACTACCTAATCCCAGAACATCTGCATCACCCTAAAAAGAAACCTTGTACCTGTTAGCTGTCCCTCCCAAGTGTCCCTTCCCCAGCTCCTGGCAACCCTCTATCTGCTCTCTCTTCCAGTGGATTTGTCCATTCTGCACATTTCATACAAATGCAATCCTGCAATCAGTGGTCTGCTGTGCCCGGCTTCCTTCCCCTGAGCAAGGTGACTTTGAGGCTCATCCGGGTTGAGCCTGGGCCAGCGCTTCCTTCGTTTTCATGGCTGAATAATATTCCACTGCACAGACAAACCACCCTTTGTTTCCCCATTTATCTGTTGATGGACAGGTAGGTTGCTCCCACTTTGTGGCTATTGTGAGTGATGCTGCTGTGAGCATTTGTATCCTAGTATCTGTCTGAGTCCGTGTTTCAGTTCCTTTGGGTGCATACCCAGGAATGGAACGGCTGGGTCATAAGGTAATTATGTTTTCCTTTTTGAGAAAATGCCAAACTGGTTTTCAAAGTGGCGGCACCATTTATGTTCCACAAGCAGTGTGTGAAGGTCCTGGTTTCTCCATATCCTCATCAACTCTTGTTATTTCCTGTTTAAAAAAACTATAACCATCCTAGTGGGTGTGGAGTGGAGTCTCATCATGGATTTGATTTGCGTTTCCCTAATAACTTAGTGACATTGCCGATCTTTTCAGGTGCTTAGTGGCCATTTGTATATCTTCTATGGAGAAATGTCTACCAAATCCTTTGCCCATTTTTAAGTTGAATTATTTGTCTTTTTACTGCTGAGTCTAGGCCAGATGTTAAATCTCACTCCTGCTCTGGCTGAAGTTACCTGGGCTCTGCATAAAGTTCTCGAGTGCTCAGCAAACAGTGCTCTCAAGCAAGGGCCAGTTGTCTGGTCAGGGTGTGAGTTCTCCCTGCCACTGCAGCCTCTGTGTGTGAGCCAGTGATAACTTACAGATGGGTAGTGGGGAGAAGGGGGAGGCTGTGGGTGACCCATCCCACACTCCTGCTCTGCTCACCTCCTGCATTCCTTAGCAAAGGCCCCCACCCCAATCCTGCCCCACCTTTGCCCTCCCTCAGAACCTATGATGTTGAGCCAAGTTCCCCTGACCCTTGTAACCGGGGCTCCTTGTGACCTCAGGCTTCTCCCCGCTGATCTCCGAGTGCTCCTGGCTGCCCCTCTCACTCCCCCAACCACCTGGAATCAGGAAGATCATCCACTTGCAGCACCATCCAACCCTGGGCATGGAGAAAGGTCAAGAACGTGGCTCTGCCACTGCCCCGGCTGGGGCTGGACTAAGCTTAGCCTGTGAGCTGCTCTGCGACTTTGGCCACGTCTCTAGCATCCCTGAGCCCTCACCCCAAATGGGGCTAATCTGTGGGATGGACCTCCCAGGCTGATTGAGAGCTCATGTGGTATCAGGCAATAAACAGGAGGGTGCTGTCACCCCAGATTGTTCTCAGATTCTCTCTCGGGGAAGCCGAATCAGACAAACAAGAGAGACGCATGCTGGGTGCACGTTTCCAGAGATGAGAGGCTGCGTCGGACGCTTTTTGGGGTCCTGGGGAGGAAAAGGCAGAGTGGCACACAGAGTGGGATCCAATCTGTGTGACAAAAGCTAGAATGTGAGGTCTTTATCTGCAGAGAAAGGAGGGTGCAGAGGGCACGTGCTGGTGCTCAGGGCAGCTGCTTTTGGGGTTTGGGGTTAGAGGGAGGCAGGTGAGGTGGATAAAACTGTTATAAACTGTTATATGTTCATCTCCACCCTCTTGTGGAAGGAGGGCACGTCCCCACTCCCTGACACTGGGCTTGGCGTGGAAACTGTTCGGACATGGGGCTTTAGTGGGAGCTGCAGTGTGCGTTGCGGGAACTGCACTCCGGAACCTCTCCTGACCCACCTGGAACGAGTGTCCCCCTGGGTAGCTGCCATCTGAGCCTGTGCCCCAGAAAAAAGCACAAATGGCTGAGCCCAACAACCCACAAGGTGAAGCACAGCTCAGCTCCCCATGAATAGACACCGGCTGTGTCTACCCTGACTGGTGGTTACTGCTGCCCAAGCCTGTGAACGGCCACTGGCTGTGCCCGCCCTGACCAGCGGTTACTGCTGCCGGAGCCCTTGAGTGCCAGGGTGGCTTTCTCCCTGCCTTATCGTGGCAAGAGCTAACGCATACAAAGGGAGGGTAAATGGGGTTTTCACCTTTTACTCCATCCTCTAAGAAACTTAGACCAAATCTGTTATTCTTTAGAGAGAAAAGGAGGCTTAGAATAAACAGGGGTACTGATTCTGTCTGAGAGCGTCTGGCTGGCCCCCGTGCCCTGTGGCCATCGACGCTGCCTGGCGGATGTCCGGTGCAGTTGCTGCTTCTCTGTCCCTCCCAGCTGACAGTGGGCTGTTCGCAGGCACAGTGGCACCCTGTTCTCAGGACCGGCCTGGCTGCGCCTGGCAGGGGGGCAGGTTTGTCAACGGCTGAATCCCAGAATGCCAGAAATGGAATGTAGAAGTCATGGGATCTGCACGGAGGAAATTCAGCGTGTATTAGAGTGGGCCAGGTGTAGCAGTAATCCTTGGTTCCTGGTGAGCTATTGTTTTGGAAGTTACTGAAGTTTCTCTGGGTTTCATCCGGTGCAGATACAGGAAGGATGTGCCCTCAGAATGCGTGCGTCCTGCCTCCCTGCTGTTGACTGATGCATCTCTGCTGTCTCCACCAGAGCAAGTTTCCCTGTCATCCAAGGCCCCACACGTGTTAGCCTGTGTCACTGGGGAAGGAAGGCTTGTGGCTTCAGTCTGCTTACCTGTAACATGGGGTTATCTGGTGTAAGCAATGTTGTGGACCAACTGTCCCAAAAGCACCTCCAACAAATCATTTAGTATGATGTAAATCCCTTAGAAAGATCCCAAAATAGGCTGCGCGGTGGCTCACACCTGTAATCTCAGCACTTTGGGAGGCCGAGATGGTTGGATCACGAGGTCAGGAGATCAAGACCATCCTGGCTAACACGCTGAAACCCTGTCTCTACCAAAAATACAAAAAAAAAAAAAAAAAAGCTTGGCATGATGATGGCGCCTGTGGTCCCAGTTACTCGGGAGGCTGAGGCAGGAGAATGGCATGAACCCAGGAGGCAGAGGTTGCAGTGAGCCAAGATCACGCCACTGCACTCCAGCCTGGGCGAGAGAGTGACACTCCATCTCAAAAAAAAGAAAAAAAAAAAAAAAGAAAGATTCCCAAAACATGGCAGATTCCTTTCAAAGGCAGAGATGCACTTTCAGAAACTGGGAAAAATCCAAGCTGAAAACGGCTGCAGGAGGTGTGTGAGCAGATGGTGCAGCCGTTCCAGGGGTGGGCAACTAGGCTCAGCAGGGAAGAGCCTGTGTTTCGATGCCCATCAACAGAACAGAGATGAGGCCTTGGACTCACACGCACTGGGGGTTAGAACTGTGACCGTGGGTGGAGTCCAGGCCTTAGCGGAGCTTGTTTGTTTTAGTCTGAGCTCTGGTGGGGGAGGAAAGTTTCTGCTAAGAATTATAACAATAAAACTGCCTGCATTGTGGTCAGGTTGAAAAAATACACCACCAGAAGACCCGGGAATGCCCAAATGAGGAACTGGGGGAAAAGTGGGATGAGCCTGGAAACCCCTGGGGGCCTCTAGCAGGAGTAAATTGCAAACCACCCTGGGACACATCCTCAACAGAGGCCACACAGCATTTCCAGATAAAACTATAGACCGTGAACTCACAGTAGAAACCTACAAGCTCTGCAAAGAAGAAATGCAAAATATGCAAAGCAGTGCAGTGGCAAGATGACATCTTCAAGAAATTCAGACAAAAGAGTCATCAAATATGCAACATTAACATTTTTCAAACAATTAAAAGCATGGAAAGAAGATACCTTAAAAAAATGAGTAAAGACCAGCAAAGAAGGTAAGAAAACCAGGCAAATTTGGAAAAGAATAACAACAAAAACAAATCTCCTAAAAATGAAAAATACAGTCACTGAAATTAAAACAATTTAGATACAGCTACTGAGAACTCATAAGATAGATCTAAATAAATTGCCAAGAATGAGACAGACAGATAAAGAGTTCTTGTTTTGGAAGTTAATCTCTCAGCCATTATCTCTTTAAATGTCCCCTTTCCCAGATCTATCTACATGATAGATTACAATGTTGTAATATGTGTCTAATTGGAGTTCCACAGGGAAAATTGGTGAAGGGAGACATTGGAAGAGATAGTGGCTGAGAGATTTCCAGGACTGATGGAAGTCATGCGTCTCCAGATTCAAAATCCTAAGTCCTGAGCAGGTTAAATAAAAACGAATTTTCACACAGCATGTTGTAATGAAAGAGAAGAAAACTAAAGGCAAAGATGATTCAGAAAGGCAACTGGAGACCTTTGCTTCTGGCCAGCATGGAGTAACAGGACCTGGATTTACCCTTCTACCTAAACTAACCCAACCCAGGCAGACTACGTGAAATGAGAAGCTTTCAAGAAACGAGACGTCGTATAACAAAGTATAATGATCCCTGGGTGACGGGAACAACCAGGTGAGCCCTACAACGACTCAGCTGACTGCCTTGAAAACGGTCTCAGGACACAGTTCAGGGAGGCAGAACCCAGGGGAGCCTGGCAGGCTCCTGGCGTTAGGACACAGAACTGAGGGTTCAGGAAGAATAAACCAAGATGATAGAGCTCACAGCACAGAGTGAAGGAGAGGGGCGCGGGCGAGTTCTGGTATCTGCTGAGGAACCCCCTGCGGCTTGAATATTCAGCTAAATACTCATCAGCATTATTTTTATGTGACGAAAATACCGAGAGCTACAGAGTGAACCATCTGAAAGGATTAGTGGAAGGGAATAGTGCCTGTTCTCACCAGCCAGGTCAGAAGCCTCATGTTCACGGGACAGAGAACACAGAGGAGTCTTACTTCCACAGCGGGAACTGTTTGGCCCTAAACCCAACGCTGATCTTTTCTACTCAGGATCAAACTGTTTCCATGTAACTTCAATTAAGATGCTGTAATATGTCTAACCTGTTTCACAGGGAACATTGGGAAAGGAAATATTTGAAGGGATGTTGGCTGAGAAGTTTCCCAAAACAAAGCACAAGAATATTTATAGAAATATAAAAATACCTGGAATCCAATCAAGAAAAATGCACAATGTCTAGCGTCTAATTAAAGATGACCACATGTAAGGAGCAGGAAAACATGACCCAGAGTGAGAAGACGTAATCAATCGAAACCAGCCCGGGCTGAATAGGTGTTAGAATTAGCAGAGGCAAAGACGTTAAACACTTATTATAACTGTGCTTTACGTGTCCCCCCAAAAGTTCACTAGTCAAGTGGAAGATACTAAAAGACACACATTGCACTTCCAGAGATGAAAATTATCACGTCTGAGATGAAAAACAGACAAATGAGGTTAACAATGTATGAGACATTGTGGAAGAAAAGGTTAGTGGACTCACAGCCATAACAATAGAAACGATCTAAGGTAAAACCATGGAGAAAACAGAGTGAGAAAATGACCAGGGTATCAGTGAGTTCAGAAGCAACTTTGAGGAGACTAATGTATGTGCAACTGGGGTGCCCAAAAGTAGGCAGGGGGCGGGGGAGCAAAAGTTTTTAAAGAAATAATGGCTTAAAAATGTCCCATTTTGATGTAACAGTAATAATGAACTCATAGCCTGAAGAAGTTTGATGAACCCCCACACATGATAAACATGAAGAAAACCACACCAAGGCATGTAATAATCAAAATGTTTAAAAACAATGGCAAAAGGAGCATTTTATAAGCAGTCCGAGAAAAAAAGGCATGTTCCATAGGGAGGAGAAAAGACAAGACTGACTGCAGACTTACCATCATAAACCATGCAAGTGAGAGGACAGTGGAGAAACATCTTTACAGTACAGAAAGAAAAGGAAAATGATAATGTCAATTTGCAATTCTGTACCCGGCAAACATATCTTTCAAAAATGAAGGGAAAATATAAAAACTGAAAGAATTGGCCACCACTGGACCCGGACCCCAAGAGAGGATATAGAAAGTCAGGCAAATATCTCCTTCAGGCAGGAGGAAAATGCTACCAGTTGGAAATAGAAGTCTATTCAGCGGAAATGAAGAGCGCCAGAAGTGGTAAACACATGAGTAAATATATGAGATTTTTCTTATTTAAGTCTTTTCAAAAGATAATGACTCTTTAAATGAAAATAAGAGGCCAGGTACAGTGGCTCACATCTGTAATCCCAGCACTTTGGGAGGCTGAGGTTGGGTGGATCTCAAGGTCAGGAGTTCGAGACCAGCCTGGCCAACATGGTGAAACCCCGTCTCTACTAAAAATACAAAAATTAGCCAGGCGTGGTGGCGGGCGCCTGTAGTCCCAGTTACTTGGGAGGCTGAGGCAGGAGAATCAGTTGAATCTGGGAGGCAGAGGTTGCAGTGAGCCAAGATCAGTGCCCCTGCACTCCAACCTGGGTGACAGAGTGAGACTCTTCTTTTTTTTTTTTGAAAGCATAAAAGAAAGAAAGAAAATAACAGTAGTGTATCATGGGGATCATAATGTAGGTAAAAGTAACTATATCACAACAGTAACACAAAAGCCAAGAAGTATCCCATTGTAAGGTTCTTATGCTGAAAGAAAGGTGATATAATACTATTTAAAAGTAGATCGTGATAAGATAAAGAAGTATATTATAAACCCCAAAGTACCCACTAAAATAATAAAGCAAAGAGTTATAGCTAGTGAGCCAATAAAGACAATAAAATGGAATAATAAAAAGTATTCAATCAAAAAAGGAAGCAAAGAGGGGAACAGAGAACTGAAAAAACAAAAAGAAAACAAACAGCAAGAAGACAGACTCAAACCATATCAATAAACACATTAAAGGTTAATAGTTGGCCGGGCGCAGTGGCTCACTCCTGTAATCCCAGCACTTTGGGAGACCGAAGCAGGCAGATCACGAGGTCAGGAGATCGAGATCATGGTGAAACCCCGTCTCTACTAAAAATACAAAACTTAGCCAGGCGTGGCGGTGGGCACCTGTAATCCCAGCTACTCGGGAGGCTGAGGCAGGAGAATCACTTGAACTCAGGAGGCAGAGCTTGCAGTTAGCCAAGATTACGCCACTGCACTCCAGCCTGGGCCACAGAGACAGACCCATCTCAAAAAAAAAAAAAAAAAAAAAAAAAAAAAGGTTAATAATCTAAATACTCCAAGTATAAGGCAGACATTGTCAGATGAGACAAACAGCAAGACCCACTGTGTGCTGCAGAGACACATTTTCAATATAAAAGCAAATAGGTTAAAAGTAAAAGGATAGGAAAGATACACTGCACTAATACTAATCAAAAGAAAGCTGGAGCTGCTGTAATAACGTTAGGAAAAGTAAATTTCAGAGTGGACACGATTACCAGGGATACAGAAGTTTATGTCATAGGGACAAATGAGTCAACGAACAAGAAAATAACAATTCTAAGTAAATTATTCCCCTAATAATATGCTGTCATAAAACAGGAATCAATAACTGATGGAGTTGCCACCAACATCGATCAATCTCCTGCTCTATTTGGAGGCTTCAACACCCATCTCCCCGTAATTGATAAAATACGTAGACAGAAAATTATTACGGATGCAGAATATTTGAACAACACTGTTTACCAACTCAGCCTAGTTGTTTTTACGGAACTCTCCTCTCATAACAGCAGAATGTCCATTCTTTTCAAGAGCGCACGGAACACTGACCAGGTTGTCCATGTTCTGAGCCAGGAAGCAAGTCTCAGTAGATTTAAAAGGATTCAGATGATACAAGATATATTCTCTGACCACAGTGGAATTAAATTAGAAACCGACAACAGAAAGATCTTTGAAAAATCACAAAACAGTTGGAAACTAAATAACACACTTTTAACAATCCAGGAGTAAAAGAAGAAATCAAAAGGAAGATTAGAAAGTATTTTGAAGTGAACAAAAATTTTAAAAGCATCATACCAAAATGAGCAGGGTGATGCTAAAACAGTATTGAAAGAGAATTTTATAGCTCTGAAAACTTGTTTTGTAGAAAAAGAAAGTTTTCAAATCAATGACCTCAGATTCTACCTTAAGCAGCAAGAAAAATAAGAGCAAATTAAACTCAATGTATGTAGAAAAAGGAATTAATAAATATCAGAGCAGAAACAAATGAAATATTAAAAATGAATTTAAAAGTGTGTTCTTTGGAAAAATCAATAACGTCAATAAACCTCTAGGTAGACTGATCAGAAAAAAGAGAAAAATGCCAGTTAATATGAGGAATGAGAGAGGTGGCATCCTAGCAGATTCTATGACTATTAAGAGAATAATAAGCTATTATAAACTTTTTTGTGCCAATAAGTTTAGCAATTTATAGGAAATGGACTCATTCCTTAAAAATCACAAATCACCAAACTTACTGAAGAAGAGATTGATAACCTGAATAGCTCTATATTTGTTAAAGAAATCAAATTGGCAATTAAAACCCTTCCTACACAGAAAACTCACATGGCTTCGACTGGTGAATTCTACCAGAATTTTAATTCTACACCAGTTCTTCCAGAAAATTGAAAAGCTGGGAATACGTCTTAGCTCATTCTATAAAGTCATCATTACCTTAATCCCCAAACAGGTTAAAGTCATTAGAAGAAAAGAAAACTAAAGACTAATATTCCTCATATTAAAAAGTCTACTAGAGCCGGGCCAGGCTCACACCTGTAATCTCAGCTACTCAGGAAGCTGATGGAGGAGAACTACTTTGAGGCCAGGTGTTCAAGACCAGTCTGGGCCACACAGGGAGATCTGTCTTGAAAAGAATTATTTAAAAAAATTAACAAGGGACGGTGGCATAAGCCTGTAGCCCTAGCTACTGGGGAGGCTGAGGTGGGAGGACCTTTTGAGTCCAGGAGTTCAAGGCTAGGCTGAGCTATGATTGTGCCCCTGTACTCTGCACTCCAGCCTGGATGACAATAAAACATTGTTTCTAAAAACACATACAGGCCAGGCGCGGTGGCTCAAGCCTGTAATCCCAGCACTTTGGGAGGCCGAGACGGGCGGATCATGAGGTCAGAAGATCGAGACCATCCTGGCTAACACGGTGAAACCCCGTCTCTACTAAAAAATACAAAAAACTAGCCGGGCGAGGTGGTGGGCGCCTGTAGTCCCAGCTACTCGGGAGGCTGAGGCAGGAGAATGGCATAGACCCGGGAGGCGGAGCTTGCAGTGAGCTGAGATCCGGCCACTGCACTCCAGCGTGGGCGACAGAGCGAGACTCCGTCTCAAAAATAAATAAATAAATAAAAAATAAAAAATAAAAAATAAAAAAAAAAAACACATACCTGTATGTATACATATAATTGCCAAATGGAGTTTATTCCAGGAATTCAGGGATGATTTGACATTTGCAAAGCCATCAATGTAATGAAGCATACTAGTAAAGCAGAAAAGGATATCCCTATAATTATCCCAGGAAATGCAGAAAAATCATTTGACAAAATCTCACATCCATTCCCAATAAAAACTCTCAGCAAACTAGGAATAGAAGGAAAGTTACTCAACCTGATAAAGGGTATCTATGTTTAAAAACTTGTGGCCTATAAACTTTATAACCGGTATAAAGATGGAACGCTTCCCTCGTAACACCAGGAGCAAGGTAAGGATGTCTACTCTCGCTCCTGCTATTCAACATGGTCCTGGAGGCTCCAGCCAGTGCAGTAAAGCAAGAAAGTAAGTGAAAAGCATCCAGACTGGACATAAGACAGTAAACCTGTATTCACAGAAGACAGGCTATATGTAGAGAACCTTATGGAATCTACAAAAAGCAATTACAACTGATAAATGGGTCTAATGAGATGGAAGAATATAAACTCAACAGACAAAAATTAATTTCATATCTGCATACTGAGAAGGAATCAGAAATGGAAAATTTAAAACTGTCATGTAGAGTCCTATAAAAAGTTGAACTACTTGCTAAGATGTCAACTTCCCACAACAGATTTTTGGCTTCAACACAATCCTAATCATCATTCCAGCAGGTTTTCTCATATATATTGACAAACTGATTATACAATTTATTTTGGAATTGCAGAGAACCTAGCATAGCCCAAACAACTTTGAAAAAGAAAAGCTGTAAAACTCTCACGACCTGATTTCAATATGGATTGGGAAGCTACAGTTATCTATACCGTGGTGTTTATGTTAAGAGAGGCAAATAGAGCAATGGAACAGAACAGAGAGTTTAGAAATAGACCCTCACACACATAGGTAATTGATTTCGGCAAAGACATCAAAACAATCTCATTGGGGAAACAAAATCTTTTCCACGAACGGCGCCAGGATGATCGTATGGGGAAAAAACTTTGACATTTATCTAACACTGTTACCCAAAACTTGATTTTAGGCGGAGCATATTACCAAATGTAAAACAGAAAACTGTAAAGCCTCTAGACAAAATTATAACCTGGGTATAGGGAAGGTTTCTTAAGGCAGAGAAAAATTTGTTTTTGACACATCAGACTTTATCAAATTAGTAATTATTTTTGTCAATATTCCATGAAGAAAATAAATAGGCTAAACACAGACTGGGAGAAAAAGCTGTGCGAAACCCGTAGGACTTGATCAGGAGCGTACAAAGAAGTCCTACAACTCAAATATGAAAAAGAGAAAATGCCAACATAAATAAGCAAAACGCCCTACTCAGTAATGGAAAGGAACGGAGCACGGACGCACGCAAGACACAGGCAAGTCTCAAAGCCTTGTCCCAGGAAGGAGCTGTTGTATGAAGTTCTACAACACACAAAATTCATCTGTGGAGAAAAACGTGAGAGCAGGTTTGCCTGTGGGGCTGACTGAGGAGAGAACTTTCTGGAGCCGGGGACATGGTCTTTCTTTTCCTTCAGGCGCGACCACCCACTGCATGCATTTATCCAAACTCACAACAGCGCCTTTAAAACAGGTGCCTTCCGCTCCAGGTACAATTTACCTAAAAAAATAAAACTCTGCAAACAAGTGTTGAGCTCTAGTTAGTTATATACACGCTGAAATACTCAGGGGCCAAGTGCACCTGATGTGAGCAACTCACTTTGAAGTTTATAAAAGATTTGATGGATACATGTCATATAATAAAGCAAATATAACAAAATGGTAACAGTTGCAGAATCTAACCGGTGGGTCTAAGGCTGTTCACTGCGCAATTCTTCCTGCTTGTAATTTTCGTAATGAAATGTCAGTGGGAAATACCAAGAGATGGTAACGGTCAGGACTGATCAATTGATAGACAGCAAATTTTAAAACAACCACAATCCATGCCAGGAGATCATGGAATCCTGTTTTAGAATCGAAACAAAGAAAGAAAGAGAAGGAAGGAGGGAGGGAAAGATGGAGGGAGGGAAAGATGGAGGAAGACATTACTTTTCAGATTAAGACGGAGATATCACCATCAACAGAAAGAACTACTTAAGGATCTAATTCAGGAAGAAGGAAATCTATCCCAGAAGCGAGCAGTAGGACCCGGGAACAAACTATGAGTGAAGAAAATGGCAAACATCTGGAAACATGTATCCAGGTATTTGCTACATAAAACAATAAGAACAGTGAGTAATCTGGGGTTTATAAGAACAAACTGGAACTTGTATCAGTCACGATACTTGGTTGCAAACAACGCATCTGGTCTGGCTAAGTTTAAGCAGAAAGCACACTTATTAACAAATCTTCGGGCACTCGCACTAGGAATGTGCCCAGCCAGAAACAAAGCCTGGCCCTGCCCTGGGGGCTCCCCCCTGGGAGCCTCACCGTCGCCCCTGCCTGGCACCTGCCAGGTTGGACAGTGTTTCTCAGTAGGGCAGGCTGGCATCTTGAGAAGGACTGTTTCTTCATTGTGTGGGGTGATCTCATTTACTGCTGAGTGTTTAACACCTCAGTCCACACCCAATGCTTGTCAGTAAACTCCCAAGTCATCACAAGCACCAAAAACACAAGTGCATTCCCAAGGCCTTCAGGGGTGAGGTGATGCCGTCTTGGGTTGACGTCTCTGCGGGTCTCCTCCCCCTTGCTCTCCTGCTGCCCCGTCCCGCACAGGCAGTGCTCTCAGCAGGGGTCGTTTACCTCCAGGGCATATTTGGCAAAGTCTGGATATATCTTTGGTTGTCATGACTGAGGGGTTCCCACTGAGAAAGGGCAAGGATCCCAGCAAACACCCGACAGTCCCCACCACAATGAATAATCCAGCCCTAAATGTCAATAGTCAACAGTGCCAAGGTGGAGAGACCCTGATATGGGTGGTGTGGTGGTGTTTAACCTTTACATTTTAGGACATTGGTTGTCAGCAGGGGTTATGACTGAACCAGAAGAAGAGTGAACATTACCCAGAGGTGCTGGATGAGGAGGTGGATGTAGTAAGAGATGAGACTTTGCAGGGCTGCTGAGTATAGTTGTACAGGTTGTGTACTGCACAATCAGAAAGTACCACTCACACTGTAGACCCTGTAAATGTGTGTATTTTTTATGCCAATTTTCTAGCAGACAGCAGTCTAAAGCCATTGGTGACAGATCAGGATCCACATGGCAGGTGAGGTGGAGGCCAAGCAGGCAGGGCCCCGGTACCCAGTGGGCTCTGCACCAAGAGGAATAAAGGGGAGGTTGGCATCCTTCCTGGTGAACATCAGGGCCCTTCTAGGAGGTGCTGTGATCAAAATAGACAGAAATTGGTGCTTGAAAGTCAGAAATACCAGGGCAGGTGTCTCCAACCCCACCTGCAGAGGAGGGGCGATCAGGAAAGACTTACTGGAGGAGGCAGCCTGGGAGCTGCATCTCAGGGCACAAATAGGGGTTAGCTGAGCTGAGAGGGGGAAAGATGCCCTCCTGAAGCAGAGGAGCTAACGTTTTGTGTTTTAGCAGACAAAAAAACATGGCAGAGAGCATCTCCGGAGCTGATAGAGAACCAGCGAGGAAGGCAGGCTTGACTGAGGGAGCTGAGGGTGCCCGGTTCTGGGTGGGGGAGCAGGGTGTGGTCATGGTCTCTCCAGGCAGAGAGGGAACAAGGCCACTTGTATTTACTGCAGTCACAGGAATGTTTAAAAAAAAAATAAAGAATTGGCTGGGCGTGGTGGCTTGTAATCTCAGCACTTTGTGAGGCCAAGGTCGGTGGATCACTTGAGCCCAGGGATTTGACAACAGCCTGAGCAACATAGGAAAACCCCATCCCTACTACTACACACACACACACACACACACACACACACACAATTCGCTGGGCATGGTGGCAGCTACTCAGGAGGCTGAGGTGGGAGGATCACCTGAGTCCAGGAGGTCGAGGTTGCAGTGAGCTGTGGTTATGCCACTGTACTCCAGCCCGTGCAACCAAATGAGACCCTGTCTTAAAAAAAAAAGAGGTGGAGAGGGGATTATTTTCAAAAATGGGACAATTGGCCAAACAGAGCTATACCTTTTTAAATTTTTGTTTAAATGTTTAATGTTTACTTTTAGTGATTTGACACATTTCTCTAGTCACACACACCTGTGTACTATCTCATCTCATATAAAGCGTCCTTGTCTGCAGCCCTCACACAGGTGAGGCTTGGAGCCTGTTCCCTCTGGACCCATGAAACCCTGGGCCAGGATTCTGACTGTGGGAAACAGCAAGGCTGCCCTGGGCGGGCACTCAGGTCTGTTTGGAGCCCCTCCCTGGGGCTGGGAGCCACCTGGCCAGAGGGTGCCCAGGGCCAGGACAGAGAGGGCAGAGGCCCGGGCTGGAGGGCGCAGGACACAGGCTGTATAGGAGGTCTGTGCCTGCAAGGAGTTGGGTCATTCTGTCTCGAGTCTGCCCGGTGATCCCACAGATGACTGCACATGAGGGGGTCCCTTTGGGGACATCTGGAAGGTTCTCACGGCCTGGACCCCATGTGCGTGTGCATCCTCAGTGCTCAGCAACGCCAGCCATCCCTGGACCTGGTGCCAGGCCATGAATATTTGCATCCTCAGAAGGCCAGGGGGTGTCTGTCCAGAGCCGAGGGACCATCGGTCTTGACGCTATTGCAGACACACAAACAAACAAGCCACATAATTTCTTCCACGGCCTGCTGTGGTTCCGTGAGCGCGGGTGCCTGGCGCACGGCCCCCGCCCAATTACATCTCAATCAGTGTTAAAAGGCATCTGACATTTCCCTTTGATTTATGTATTAACCTTTACATCCAGCGCAGGCGGGCGCTGATTGCTTTCATCAGCTGCGCTGAGGCAGCTCCGAGGGGCTGCTCCAAAAGCTCTTCCCACCGCGTCCCCAGGCCGAGTGCCTCCTTGAGCACGGAGCTTGCTCGTGGAGACCCCAGGTTGGTGCACGAAGGCCGAGGCTGCGTCCCCGCCATCCCCAGCACCTCCACTGGAGGACAGGCTCCGGGAAGCTCCAGGAGCTGCGGGTCTACGGCTCTGTGCACTCCTTTCTCCGCACAAAGGGCGTTGAAAAAGACGGTCGCTGCCAACTCTGTGCTGATGTGAGCAGTTGTGGGGCCGTGAGACTGTGCAGCTGGCACACAGGGATATGGGTTCCCAGAGATTCCCTCACATGTCTGCAGCCTCCCACAGCTGCCCCGTCACAGCCCCACCCCACGAGTGCACAGAAACCCACACCACACACTTGTGTGCACACGCTAATGGGCACTCACTTGGCACAAGCACATGTGTGCTCACTGACATGCACACTGAACTCATGCACGCGCACGCTCACGTACACTCATACACACTCACATACACATGCGCGCTCACTCACACACACAGTCACAGACACATACACACACGCACACTCATACACACTCAAATACACACTCACACACACTCACATACACATGCACTCACACTCATCCAGGGACACAGACTCACTCCCACTCAAACACACACTGGCACACCCAGCAGACGCGCACACGTGGGCACACACTGGGTGCCGGCTTGCACACAGAACACGCGGATGGCTGAACCTATGGAAGAGACGCCCCGGCACCGTCTTCACCCCAGGGCACCTGTGCAGGACGGGACTTCAACTCACACCTGGACGGAGGTGGCCAGGCCAGATGATCCAGGTGGTTCCACAGCCGGACGTGAGACAGCAGTGTGTTTTGGGTTCCAGGAGATGATGGGGAATGGAGACAGGGACGGGAGGGCGGCCAGTGCAGGTAAAAGGGCAGGTTGTGGCCCAGGCACCTGGGGCTCAGTGTACTGGGAACCCTGAGAGTCACGGGCATCGTGTAGGGGCCCTAGGCTGAGCCCAGCCCTGGATGGGGACCGACGGGACAGCAGGGAACAAACGGTGAAGTAGGTCAGTGCCTCTGTCGTCCCCTCTTCTTCCCGAAGGCCTTTGCAGAGCTGTCCCCTTGCTGACCAAGCCCCCAGCCCTCTATCCTGACCACCCAGAGGGCATGCCCCTCACAACCAGTCCCCAGCAGCAGAGAGGCCAGGACCACAGCTCCCAGACTCTCCTGGGCCTCAGCAGCTTCTGGGAATGCAGACTCCAGCCCCACCTCAGCTGCAGCAGCTCAGAACCTGTGGGAGAACCTGCATTTGCATCAGACCTCTCAGGCAGTTCTCACATAACGGCTGGTAGGCCACACTTCCCCCCGGACCTGAGTCTGCTGTGCCCAGTCTCATCAGTCAAGATTTCACCATTAGGGATATGTTTCTTGGACCAAAGTACTTATCCCCCATTATTAAACATATATTGAACCGCTATTGCATAAATCAGGATTCCTTCCATTGCAACTGTCCAACTGTAGCCAAACCGCCCTGAGCCCAGTGGAGAATGATTGGCTTAGGTGACTGGAAGGCAACACTGGGCTTCAGGCGTGGCTGGATCCAGGTGCTGGAAACAAGCCATCAGGAACCTGCCTCTCCTGCCTTTTGGTTCTGCATTCTGCTATGGAGTCCATCCTCCCACAGGCTTTCCCTGGATGGCTGCAGGTGGCACCGACAGTCCCAGACCACATTCCACTATGTGAACCATCCCTCCCCATCCATTCCAGCAAAAGCCCAGGGCTGGGGTCCATTCCTTGCGTTTAGGTTACATGATGCCTCCACCCCAGTCTCTGCGGCCGAGGGGAAGGGGTCAGCTGGTGAGGACTGGGTCAGGGGTCCACTCAAGGGTGATGGTGGGTTGGATGTGGTGGCTCATGCCTGTAATCCTAGCACTTTGGGAGGTCAAGGAGAGCAGAGCACTTGAGTTCAGGAGTTCAAGACCAGCCTGTGCAACAAAGTGAAACCCCATCTCTATAAAAAATACAAAAATTGGCCAGGCGCAGTGGCTCAAGCCTGTAATCCTAGCACTTTGGGAGGCCGAGACAGGCGGATCACGAGGTCAGGAGATCGAAACCATCCTGGCTAACACAGTGAAACCCCGTCTCTACTAAAAAATACAAAAAAATTAGCCGGGCGAGGTGGCAGGGCGCCTGTAGTCCCAGCTACTCGGGAGGCTGAGGCAGGAGAATGGCGTGAACCCGGGAGGCGGAGCTTGCAGTGAGCCGAGAACGCACCACTGCACTCCAGCCTGGGCGACAGAGCGAGACTCCGTCTCAAAAAACACACACACACAAAAAAACAGGATGAAGGAGGTCACCCCCACCCTAACCAGCGGGCAGGGGACGAGGGACCGCTTCCCAGAGGAAATTCCATGAAAGGTGACTCTAAATGGCTGGTTCCAGATGGGACCAGTCTCTGTCCTCACGCTCCCAGCAAGAGGCCCCGACGGCCCAGGCACGACGGGACCAAAGTGAAAACCTCCCTTAGCCCTGTTGAAGCAAACCAGTGTGGACAGAAAGCCTCCAGCGGCTCCTAGCCCCGCTGTGCCTGGTCTGCGGCCGGCAGGAGGCCACACCTGACCCTGGGACGGATGGCCGTTGGGTACACGGCTGGCAGGAGGCCACACCTGAGCCTGGGCGGTTGGGGGATCACAGGGCCTCTCTGCTGCAGGCCTCAGTCCCCCCATCTGTGGAAAGGGACCAAATCCACTTATCCAACGTTTCATGGAGCTGCAGTGAAGGCTGAAAATGCTGCCGGGCGCTGAGGACTGAGCCTGGGAGGGCTGTTGCTTCTGGAGGCCCATGGGGTCCCCCAGCTCGGGCCCAGGATAGCAGGCTCCCCAGTGCACTGGTGCTGACACAGGGAAGCTGTGGCCCAGGCAGGTCCCAGAAGTCACAGGCAGGGACAGTGCATCTCCCAGGCCCAGCTGGGCAGACACCCTTGGGGATCCCAGGATCCTCAGGCCAGGCCCAGCATAGCCTGGGGTCCCCCCACCCACCCGGGCCCAGACCACTCGCCACGGAGGGGAGGCGTGGGCCCCTTGCGAGCAGGGAAGCCTGAGGTTTCTGGGACCGAGCTGCCAGCCTCCTCCCTGTTGAGGGAGACACCTCGAGCCAGGGTTTTCCTGGCCCACATCTGGCCGAAGTCAGTTCATCTACAAAGAAAACAGTGGGAAAAATTGTTCCCAGCTTTTCAGAAATTGTTCCTAGCTTTTCAGAAACTCCAGACACACGTGGCTCCTCGTCTCTGTGTTTGGGATGGCTGAGCCACATACGTGCCTGCTCTGTGAGCCAAGGCTTGACGGGAGGCAGGAACATGGCCAAGAAACACATCGCAGCACCTACTGTGTGTGGGGTCAACGGCAGGCCGGGAAGCTGGGAGGCACGGGAGCCTCGGGAGGCGGGGCTGGGGGCACAAGCGTGAGGACCTCCGGCCTCCCTTGGGTGTGCAGGCAGGGACCCTGGAACCAGCATGACTTGTGCAAACCCTTACCCCACCTCAAACCACACGGCCCTGGGCAGGTCTCTGTGCCTCAGTTTCCTCATCTGTGACACGGGGAGGAGATGAGATGTCCCCATTAAATACGAGATGCCTCCTCACCTCTCGGCCTGGGAGTGTGCACCCAAACAGCTCTGCCTGGGGGCTGGGCAGAGGAGGACATTTTGCACCAGGCCTTGAAAGCCAAGTGGGTTTTTATGAGTCTACGAAGATGAAAAAGGCATTGCAGAGGGGGGAAACCACGTGTGTGAGGGCGTGGAAGCGTGACCATGGCGGGTCAGACTGGAGCCAGCAGCCTCAGCTCAGCAGGGCCCATTTTCTCTCCCATCCTGTAGACAGAGAGAGGAACAGTCTCACTCTGCCCAAGCATAGCCGTGGGCATTTCACATGCTGTGCACTGTGCATGCACATGTGTGTGGCTATATGTGTGCATGCTTGAGCATACAGGCGTGTGTATGCGCATGTGCGTATGTGGATATGTCTGTGTATATGCATGCATGTTCACGTGTGTGTGTGCCTATGTTGGTGTGCAAGTGTGCAGGTGCATGTATGTCTATGTACATGTTTGTGTGCTCATACATGTATGTGCATGTGCCTATGTTGGTGTGCATGCATGTGCATGTGTGTGTGGATATGTCTGTGTACGAGCATGCATGTTCATGTGTGTGTGCCTGTTGGTGTGCATGTGTGTGCATATATGTCTATGTACACGTGTGTTCATGCGTGTGCATGTCTATGTACGTGTGTGTTCATGCGTGTGCATATGTCTATGTACATGTGTGTGTTCATGTGTGCATTATATGTCTATGTACGTGTGTGTTCATGTGTGTGTGTGCCTGTCCATGTGATATTCTGTCTTTGCATCTCAGGCCTATGAAGGCAGGCCCAGTAGACAGCCAGGCACATCTGCACTTGGTCAGCCTCAGGTGCAAGGAGGCTTCAGGACACCAGGGAGGGGACCTGCTGGCTCTAGGGACAAGCGGGAGAACTGGGTGAAATAAACCACTTCTCCCTCCTCTGTCTGAAACAGCCTGGGGTGGGAATCTGAAGGGCTGGATTTATTCCTGGGTTTGGCTGCTTTAAAGCTGTGGGTCCTCGCAAGCCTCAGTTTCCCCATTTGTCAGGGGAGAGTGTTCTCTGCCCTGACGCCTCCCAGAGTGATAAGGTGACAGCTGTTGGGAGTCTCCTCTGCAGAACCTCGCCCTGGATGATACACAAGACACACTTTCAACACCAGAACTTCCCATCAATGGGCTCACCAGCCTGCGGCATGCTGGCTTCTGCTGCCTGGATGCACCTTCCCTGGGCACTAGAAACAAAGGAGGTTGTGGGCGATATGGTTCACAGAACTTCCTCAAGGCCCTGACTTGTCGAGCCCTCGGCCTGGATGCAGTGTCTTTGAGGAGGGCAACCCATCTCCCCTCTTCCTCTCCCCCAAATGCACCAGCCTTCCCTCCTGTGCCGTCTTTCTCTGGCTAAAGCAGCTGGCCTTCCCTGTGTGCACAAGGCCCAGGATCTGTGGCCGGGACTGCCCTCATCCCTTCTGTTGGGTTCAGACATTAAACTGCCCCAGGGAGGAGCCGTATGCCCCACCCCAGACTTCTTGCTGTGGGAGCTAAGCCATTCCTGTGTTTGTCGACGCCGTCATCACCCAGGATTTCTGTTACTGGTGGCCAAAAGCACCTATTGAGATAGCGTGAGGAGCCTCAGAACTGCACAGGGTGCCCTCATGCGGCAGGGACCTTGCAGGTGTCACTCTGACCACGTCTGTTGCTGTTTGTCTAGCACTGTACGCGGCCCTAGGACGGAGCGGCGTTGCACAGAAGGAAGGGCCTGTGGCTCCACCACGCTAACCTGTGAAGAAGCATCCCATCTGTTAACAGACGTTAAACAATGAATTGCACAAGTGGGCAGATTTTTCTCACTCTCTGGAACCAAACTGATTCAAGTAACTGTCTTAAGAGAGGGCTGGTCCAAACCCTCTCTTCTTCCTACCCAAACTCAGGAACAAAGAACACGGCATTTCTTGCTACCTGACCTCACTTTGCAGGAGCTGAGTTTAGTTGGAGGATCCAGAGGTGGTGTCCCTGGGTGAGAATTAGCAGTTGTGGGTGAGTTTCTGGACACAGGCTTGCTGGGAGGTGTGGAAGGACCTGTTAGCTGGTCCCAAAGGATGGGATGGGTTTCCTTGGCGAGCAGTGTGGATGTTGGAAGCCATCAGTGCAGACACCTCAAGGTCCTCTCGGCCCTGGCTCGGGGCAGGTGCCTGGGAGGGTGCAGTGGGCAGGCATCAGGTGTGGTTGCCGGCTGTGGTGCCTCCATTGGCTGGCGAAGGCTCCATACTCCTCTGTTGCTTCACTCCACACAGAGTGCAGGGGAAGCTGAACGTGTCTCACTCGACACAGGGTCCACAGGGGTACCACTGCAAACCCATGCAGAGCAGGTGTAGTGTGTGGTGTGCGCTGAAGTCACTCCGACGCAGGAGGGGAAGCTGAACCAAGTTCAGGGGCTGTCATTCAATTTCCTTTTCTTTTAAAAAACAATGGCATCCCCGTGTGACCTCTCTTTGTTGATTATAAATCTAATACCGCGAGTTTCAGTTGAGTGAATTCACATCTTATTTGGAATCTGGGTCTACAGTTGCCTAAAGCTGGTGGGAATGTAATTGTACACAAGCATGTGAGGCCTGTTAATTTGCAATCCACGATGCATGGCCTGGCTTGACAAGCCCCAGCGCTGGGTTCTGAGGAGCCGTTCTCCAGAACGGCAGGCGCACAAGGACCCGGCACATTTGCATAAGAGGCACTTGGTATTTTTCGCAGGATGAAAACATGTAATTTTGCAAATGTTTATAGATTGTTAATTTGGCTGAATAGCAAAATCAAATTACAGGTAATAGGTTGTGTGCACTTCCCCTTTCCTGGGTTTCTCTTGTAATGACGGCAAGCGCCGCACACCAGGCCCCTCTTGGTGGAAATGGGAGGGGTGTCCCCCCAGAAGCAGGGCTGCCTCGCAGCAGTGAGTCCTGGCCAGCCACGTTCCAGAGCTGGGGGAGGTTAGGCTGTGCGTGGAGTGGCGGCCCCACCCCGATTTGGGACCCCTGGGATCCACACTATTCCCACCGTCTCTGACACTTGCTCAGGAGTTGGACAGAATGACAGCTAAGGGACGGAGGAGGCCTCAAGCCTGTGTCCGTTAATTTCCAGGTTAGAGGATGTCATTCTGCCCTTGGCCGGGCATCCTGGGCTCCTGGGATCAGGTGAGTCCTGGCCTCTACCCCAGCAGGCTCTGAGAGGCCCCTCCGAGCCTCAGTTTCCTGCTCTGGGCCATGGAGCTGTGGAGTCTGCCCTGTGCTCCGCTTACAGGGCTGCTGGGGCTGGCGGGAGGGCGGGACCCCTGTGGGAGCGCAGAACCATGAGAACCGAGCTTCTTTATGTATCAACTTGGACTGAGATTCCCTCTGCACCTGCTGGAGTGGGGACCGCACCTCCGAGGAGATGAGAGTGGGACCCCTAGCATCCCGCCAAGGGGCCCACCGCCCACAGCCCCAAGCCTTACACTGCAGCGGACGGCACCTCCGTTCTCTCTTGGACTGTCATTACATCCTTCCCTTTCAGTGGGGAGAGCTGAGGGCCCTGCGAGGTGGCGGCACGCCCCGGAGGCTTGGGTGTGTGGAGACCCTGGGCCCTTGGACCTGCACCTGGGCTTGGAAGACCTGTCTCCCCTCCTCCAAATGCCATCAGCCATTCTCAGGGCCCCGACACTGACCCTGTGGGTCCCTCCAGACAATTTGCTGACCCCTGAGCTCAGACCCCTCTGCACGCTGGCCAGGCACGTGACCCTCTCCAGGCCTCACCGGTGCCCTGGGGGGTGAGTGTTACTGTCTCCATGGGGTCCTGGCTGGGTGAGTGTTCTCAGAACCGAGCCCAGCACATGGAGAGCCCTCGGCAAACACCAGCCCCTGTTTCTACCAGGATTCGGATGCCCTCCTGGGCTGACCTGGGTTTGCTGGGATGTGGCAGAGTCCTTGTGAACGATGTAACTTCCCCATCCACCTCCTCCCCTCAGAGAAGCTTCCTCCTCAGACCCCGTGAATCTATTCATCATCTGTGTGCAGGGCGCCTACTGTGTGCAGGAGAGGATGTGACCCACGTGTAGGAATTCTCAAGATTGAATGTGCTCCGTCCACTGTCTCCCAGCACCTCCTCCCTCCACCCTGCAGCCCCGCGTCCCATCATCCACGCGTCCACTCCCTCCCAGCACCTCTCCGTCCACCCCGAAGCCCCGCGTCCCATCATCCACGCGTCCACTCCCTCCCAGCACCTCTCCGTCCACCCCGCAGCCCCGCGTCCCATCATCCACGCGTCCACTCCCTCCCAGCACATCTCCGTCCACCCCGCAGCCCCGCGTCCCATCATCCACCTGTCCACTCCCTCCCAGCACATCTCCGTCCACCCCGCAGCCCCGCGTCCCATCATCCACGCGTCCACTCCCTCCCAGCACCTCTCCGTCCACCCCGCAGCCCCGCGTCCCATCATCCACGCGTCCACTCCCTCCCAGCACCTCTCCGTCCACCCCGCAGCCCCGCGTCCCATCATCCACCTGTCCACTCCCTCCCAGCACCTCTCCGTCCACCCCGCAGCCCCGCGTCCCATCATCCACGCGTCCACTCCCTCCCAGCACCTCTCCGTCCACCCCGCAGCCCCGCGTCCCATCATCCACGCGTCCACTCCCTCCCAGCACCTCTCCGTCCACCCCGCAGCCCCGCGTCCCATCATCCACGCGTCCACTCCCTCCCAGCACCTCTCTGTCCACCCCGCAGCCCCGCGTCCCATCATCCACCTGTCCACTCCCTCCCAGCACCTCTCCGTCCACCCTGCAGCCCCGCGTCCCATCATCCAGGCTGGGGCAGGCGTTCTCGGTGGACGCTTACTGTGGGGCCTCAGCCTGACCAAAGACTCTTAAAACCTTGCCCCCCTGAGTCCCATCTTTAGCAGAGTTTTGTCAATAAAACCCTCAGTCTAGTCCCAGGATGGCCTGAGGCACTGGACACGTGCGGCTGTTTCAGGTGCAGTGGCCTGAGTGTAAAGCACAGTCTCCTGTCTGAGGAAGCCGCTGGTGTTCCCCAGACTCCTGGGAGCCGGGGACCAGCTGTGCTGGGGGAGGACGGGGAGGGCTGGGGGGCAGGAGGGACCAGGCAGGGCCAGGAGGGGCTTGGGGAGCCAGGAGAGTTGGGGGAGTTCAAGGGTCAGGGGGGAAGCCTGGAAGGGCTGGGGGTACAGAAGGGGCCTGGGAACCTGGGGGTGCCACAGGGCCAGTAAGAGTTGGGGGTAGAGAGGGGTTGGGGGGAGAATGGGAGGGGCTGGGAGGCAGAAAAGACCCAGGAGGACCAGGGGGTGCCAAGAGGGACCAAAGGGAGCCAGAGGGGTCAGGAGGACCAGGCAGGGCTGAGGGCATAGGAGGGGCTGGGCAGGACCTGGGAGAGGGATGTGGGAGTGCAAGGTGGGGCCGGGTGGGGCCAAGGGGAGCTTGGGGGCTGTAGGGGTGGTCAGGCAGTGCCAGGAGGGGGCAAAGTCGGACCTTGAGTCCCCAGGCCGCCGGCAGCCTCAGGCAGGTCCTGTGCTTGTTTTGAGTTTCATATTTTGGTGAGAAACAGCCTGTTTGGGCTCCTCCTCTGGAAAGCGTACACTGGAGAGGCTCCGAGGCCCTCAGATGAACTTGGCCTGGCCCTGGGGCAGGGCTGGGAACCGGAAGGTTAGAACCGAGGAATTTCAGGAGCCCAGCCCTGTCACAGCCTGGGGTGGTGGGAGTGGGGGCACCCTTGCTCCCCAAACCCTGTCAGAACCACAGAGGAAGCCAAGACAGAGGAGGGGGTCACCTGACCCCTGCGTGGAGGCCGATGGAGGCTGCTCGGAAGAATCCAGGCGGGAAACGCCCAGCTGTGTCCTCGTGCCAGTCGTAGCTCACTGAGGGCCGTGTCCTCTGGCCCCTCACTGGCCCCTCACTGCCCTGGTATCATCCTGAGGAAGTCCTTGTCCTGGACTGCCAGTCAGATGGGAAGTGGCCATGAGGAAGCTGACAGCGCCTGGGGCAGACCACAGGGTCCCAGGGAAAGAGGCAGGGAGTTCGGGGGCTGCTTCCTGGTAGGGAGGTGCCCAGAGAGCCTCCTTGGCCTGGGGACTGTGGGGAGCCAGGTTCCACGGGGATGCCCAGCTCAGGCCTTTATACCCCAGGGAGCTGGTCCCTTCCCTCTTTGGGTCCCAGGGCCAGGCAGATGCACAGGGGCATGAGATGGGAGCAGAGCTGGGCCAGGGCCTATGGGTCCAGTTGACAGCCTCTCGCCTAAGTCCTGGGTGGTGCTGTGCACAGCCCATGCCACGGGCAAGGAGCCTCGGACTCTAGTGGACAGAGGACCCTGCTGTGGACACACAGAGGCACGACTCCCAACCCAGTGCTCCTCTGTCCCAGGGAAGCCAGCGCCACCGTAGACCTTCAGGGCAGCTGTCCTGGCTGGGCGACACTGAGGAGGGGGCTCACGGAGACCCCCACCCTCTGTACACCATCCTCACCTTCCATGAGCACAGGATGCAACTGGCCAGGAAGAAACGCTTGGGGACAGGAGCAAGAGTAGTGTGTGGGGCATGCCGAGGCCACATCAACCAAGGCCAAGCACCCAGACCATAGGAGGTGATTGTCCTTCTGGGCTGTGCAGGTGTTCCATATATCAGAAAGAACAGGGACAAATGGAGGTGGATGCAGGAGCTGCATTTCAATGACTAAAGAGATGGTAAGTCTGGCCTGGACGTGGGGGCTGGGCGGGCGTGGCTGGGCTCTTCCCATGTGTGGCTCCCTGGCTGCACCTCCCTCCAGTCACACTGGCCTCTGGTCCCCAGCACAGGGCTTGGCACAGGCTGCCCCCCTACCTAGGATGCACTTTGCTCCTAGCTTGTTGTTCCAGCTCACCGTCACCATCATGGCCTCGGCTCCTGAGAGCCTGGCCTGGCCATGCACTTTGCAGCACTCATCCTCTGCTCAGAGCCTTGTGGGCTCCCTTCCTGACCCATCCCGGTGCAGGGCTCTGCATGCATGCGGAGCTGTCTGTCTACTTCACCCTTGTGCTGTGGGGCTGCAGTCTGGGCCTCCTGGGTTCATGGCTGCGCCCCAACTCCCAGCTCAGGGCTCGTGAATGTTTGCTAGTGAATAAACAAACAGCCCCCACCCTGCTCAATCAAGGACGGAAGGAATTTGAAGAAAAGGCTTTTCTCTTCTTCCCCAGGAGGCAGACCAGGGGCCAATGGACAGCAGATTCCAAGAGTCCTACTTCAGCTGGGTGCAAAGGGCAGGTGTCAGCCAAGGAGGCCTCTCTGGAGGGATGCTGCTACGCTACGCCCAACCAGTCAGCAGTACGGGGGAGGGTCTCATCTGTGGTCAGTTTGCACTCAGGGACCTGGTGGTTGCTCTCAAATCTGCCACGCTCCTGCTTCCATCTGTGGGAGGGAGGGATAAATGCGGGATTCCTGTGATTCTCCATCCTCCAGGAACTGCCATGGGCCATCCCCTCACTCCTGTGACATTTGGTGGAGGAGCCTCTGCCCAGCTTCTGCGAGAAGGGACGCCCTAAAGTCTCGGGAAAAGGAGGTCAGGGCCCAGGTGCCACCCAGCCTGGGAACTTTGGTCCCAAGCACAGTCATTTGCACACAGTCATTTGCACGCCGCTGAACGTCCGCCCGGCAGCACCTCCCAACTTTGTTAATGGAAGCCTGGTGATCCGTAACCTGCATGTGGCAGACATCTGCTTGGGGGTAATGTGGTGGTAATGTACATATCGATGATCAATCAGTGGATTTGCAAGAAAGGCATAAAGTATTTAATTATAATTGTGTGGGGCAAGTCTGCGTGGTGGCGGCGACATTTGAGTAGGTCACAGCCAGCCCTCACCCTGTTATGTTGCTGCTATTAAATGCCATTCACTCTAAGGGCTGGGAACCTTTCTGAAGTTGCAGGCTATCACACACTGGCAAATTGAAAATGTCCCTTTGCTTTTAAAAATATGATTGATATCCTTTGCAAAACAAATGCTACACCTCATTGTACACAGATTTCCCCCAGTGCCGCCCTTGCCTCTCCTGGGCATCGAGTCTGCATTTGGCCACAAATTTGTTCTCAGAGAGGATGAGCTATAAAGACCTTGACTTATTCTGAGGCTCCCCAGGAGCGTCCTGTTTAGGAAAAGAGGTTTTGTTGTTGTTTCAAGTCAGGCTTTGCTTACCAGAACAAAGTGCAGGAACTCAAAAGATAAAATGTAAATTTTATTTCCTCTGTTGGCAGCAGAAAAATATATCTTCAGATACTTTCTTTGCCATATACTTATGTATGGGAGCATCTGCCTCTTATGACCGTCTGAATTACATCTTGTACGATTTAAATCTATGCTTTTAGCACAACCAGCAAAGGGATATAAATAACAAGAGTGCAGACAGACACAGGGCACACACCACAATACACATGCACACACAGTGTACACACCATGCCGATAGCCTGTACAAGCCAGCATGGAGAGGGTGAGGAGCCAAACTGGAGCTGCATGCCTGCGATGCAGGGTTCCATCTGTGAAACGAGCATGAGAGCTGCAGCACTCATCATCTCCTAGGATCCTATACCAGGTGGGCGGCGGGAGCACTGGGAATGCTGGCTGCTCTCCCAGCAGAGAGTTCTGGAAACCAGAAGCTGACATTTGCAAAGGAGAGGTGTCCACATTGGAAGCCACGTTTCCACCTCCAGGAACAGGCATCTGAGGCTGAGCTCTGGCTCCTTCTCCCTGGGCGAAGGGTGCCCTTGTAGGCAGAGGCTGCGGTTGTCTGAGCTGGGAGGCCGGAGAGTGGGCGTATCTCCATGGGGTCAGGTGTTCACAGCGTCTGTCAGCAATGGCCTTCCTCTTCTCAAAACAATGAACCAAACACATCAAGTCTATTTACAGGGCAGGTGAGTGGGGGAATGCTTGGATTTTTCTGAATAGAGATGAAGCCAGGGCCAAGCATCTTTTGCATGTTCTGGTCTGTCTCTGCAGCCCGCCTACCTTCACGGCCGCCCAGTCCCTGTTTTTAAGGGTCCGATAAAGCAAGACTATGTAATTCCCAAATGAGCCAGCCAGCCTTGTTGGGTGCGTTTTTTGCCGTTCACAAAATTAGCCAATCGTTGTCACCAAGCGAATCGGATTAGGTGTAATCCATACTAATGTTCCAATTAAGGTCACTGAAAGCAATTAACTCTGCAAAAATGGGCTGGTGAAAAATGATAAGGCTGGTCAAATAGTTTCACTGGGCATAACTGTGTGTTTTTAGAATGCCCATCTCTACAGTGTAATTAAATCATTTACATTTCAAGTGGAGTGCACCCACCTCGAATGCTTGTGACTGTGCCCTGGGAGGTGTTGCAGGAATTTTATCCACAGTGTGCTCTCTTGGGCACCTGATGTTTTGGGAAACCAGTTGACAGAAGGTGCCTGAATCAAGGCTTACTCCCTGCTCAGAAGAATCAAGAAATTTGAACTTTGCCCCAGTATCATCCCAAATTTGGGCCCCACCTTTCCACCTTGCCTTTCTCCCTTCTGGTGTAAAACGCACAACTGATTTCTTAAACTGTCACCAAAATACTCGGCTGACACAACAAGATACGTTTGTCACTTCCGATCACGTCACCCCTAGCACGGACACCATCATAAGCCTCGGGGTGACTAATTCATGGGGCCAATTGCCATCTCTCTTCACGGTTTGTGCCTTACCACTATTATTTTAACCACGGGGAGAAAGTCAACCAGCCCACTGACCGCACAATGGGCACTTGTGACTTTTGGGATGTGGCTGTCCAGAAAGCTCACCCTCAAGTGACCAAGGAATGAAATGTTTGCCGACTCTAGGGAACATGAGCCTGTGTTTACTCCTCAGAGCAAGAGCACTAGGCCAGTGCAGAGCAAACCCTAAGGTGAAACTGGAGCCCAGTGGGGATTTTCCCTGCAAGAGAACTGTTTTCTCAACAGGTAAAGTCACAGCCTCACAGTCTGTACCTTTAAGGAGCTCCACCTCCGCCTGTCCCCCCAATCCAGGCCTGGTGTGGCACCTGACCTTCTGTCTGCAGGAGAAATTGTAGGATTTGTCGAACTCTGGCTTCCTGACTCAAGGTGAGGCTGGAACCGTCTTTCCAGGGAGGGTCTGGGGAAGACCCCAGACTGAACTGCAGGGGCCTCCAGAAGGCCCCACATCACATTGTCCAAAAGTGGAGGCCCACGTTCTCCAGCCGCGCGTATCTGCCCTCCTCTGCGAGGCAGGGTGGCTTGAGTCCGGGGAAGGGGTCTGGGGAGGACAGGATGTAGTCGATGCTGAACTTGAGGTCCCGAGGCTGCTCCTTCCCCGGGGGGGCGGGGCTGGCGGGGCTGGCGGGGCTGGCATGGGGGTCCCGTCCCGGGGCGCCCTCGCCAGCGCTGTCCGGGGCCAGGGACCCTTGCCCGGCGGCCGGCTCGGGCGGACCCGGGGGCCCTTGGGCGCCTCCAGCACGCGGACCCCTCAGCCCCTCGCGCTTGGGGCCGCGCCGCCGTCGCCGCCGCCGGTAGTTGCCGTTCTCGAAGAGGTCCAGCAGCGACTCGCAGCCGCCCGCGAAAGTCCAGTAGTTGCCTTTGCCCTTCTCGTGGCCCTCGGACCGCGGCACCTGTGCGCGCGGAGGAAGGGGCTGGGAGCGGCTCCGCTGGGCTGTGCGCCCGCCCGCCTTGTCCCCTCGGGGTGCCCTGGACGGGGGCGAGGGTGGCGCACTGCGCAGGTGGAGGCGGCCCCGTGGGCTGAGGACGGACCTCTCCGCAGCCGCAGCGGTGCCCTCCCTTCCCCGCCACCGAGGCCCTGGCGCAGGTGTCGCCACGCGGGGACAGCCGGGGCCCGTCGGGGGCGGCGCTCACCTTGACGAAGCAGCTGTTGAGGGACAGGTTGTGGCGGATGGAGTTCTGCCAGGCGCGCTGGTTGGCGCGGTAATAGGGGAACTTGCGCATGATGAAGTCGTAGATGCCGGACAGGGTCACCCTCCCCGCGGGGCTCTGTTGGATGGCCATGGCGATCAAGGCGATGTAGCTGCGGAGTCCGGGGGTCAGGCGGGGTCTCCGCGGGGCAGCCCTCCCCTCGCCCCGTCCTTCTCCCCGTCCCGCAGGGCGCCGTGGGGCGCAGAGGCAGAGGAGTGAGGCGGTGTTGGGGAAAGTGCCCCCCGCAGCTCGCGGTCCCCCGGCGCCACCCAGACCCCAGAAGCTCTTCCCCGGGCTGGAAAGGCCCCTCCCCGGGAGGCCAAGAACGTTCCCCGGCTCTCCTCAAAGTAGGGACAAATGCCATCTTTCTCTGAGCTCCGTCGGAAAGAAGAAAGCCCCCTCGCCCTTCCTTCGTCCCAGGCAGGTCCCGGCTACCTGGGACCCCTGCAGAGGGGTCCCTGTTCCCCAAACCCCCGCCGCCACCCCCGCAGTCACCTGTACGCGGGCCGCGTGAGCCTCTTGTCTTCGTCGGAGCTGCAGGCGGGGTAGTCGTCGGCGTCGTAATTGAAGCAGTTGTAGGGATACTGCGAGGGGTCAAACATCCTGGCGCGCCGGGCGCTTGCTGGGAGCCCCGGCTGCAGCTGCCGCCTCCTCCGCGCCGTCCGCCGGCTTCGCGCAGAGCCCTCTCTAGACGGCCCAGCAGCTACTGCACTGCGGGCTTCTCTCCGCCAGAGCCGGAACCTGGGCTTCTGGGGTCCCCCGCCTGCCCCCACCCCGTCCTCTCGCATCCAATCCCGGCGCGGGGGAGGCCCCAGCCACCCGTAAAGCGATCGAGGGGAGCGGAGCGGGGCGTCTCGGTGACCCTCGGACCGCTGCGGGGGAGGGAGGAGGAGGCGGCGCGCTGGGTGGTCCGACGGGCGGGGAGGCCCCGCTGCCTTCCCGGGGCGCTCAGGTCAGGGCTCGCCCCGTCCCCATCCCTGGAGGCAGCCTGGGGTGTCCTCGCAGCCTCCCTGCACTGGCGGAAGTCTCCTCGGAGCACCCCGGTCCTGTGCACCCCGTTCCCGTGCGCCCCGGTCTCGTGCGCCCCGGTCTCGTGCGCCCTGGGGGCGCCTGAGACTCGGTGGTGCTTTCCGGGTGCCCGGATCCCCCCGGCGGACACTTGGGTCTCAGCAGAGAGCACAGCCCGGAGTCGGCGTCGGAGACCAGGACTGTGGCCCCCTCCGCCACCTGCACTGTCCGCTGCTCTCCATCCCAGAGCGGCCGGGGGTCCAGGCCAAATCCGTGGTGCCCGGCGGCTGTCTCCTGGCCTTGGTCAGTGGGTCAGCTGAGCCAGAAACGCAGGTCCCAGCGCTTTCTGCAGCGCCTGGTGCTCCCGCCCCGCGGTCTCTCAGTGCCTGGAAGTGAGTCCCCGCCGGGGCCCCGAGAGAGGGGGACTTCCCATCGCAGAGTCGCCGCTTCACGGGTCCCCTCTGGGCCGAAGCTCCGTTTTAGGCGCACGCAGAGGGAAGAGAAGAGAAGCCATCCGGGTTAGGAAATTCTGCAGAAAAGTAGAGAGGTGGGATCTTACGGGAGTAGGGGGCTTTGTTTCACGGTAGACATGAGACTGAATAGTATTTCCAGGAATCACCTGCAGAATTCTGACCGAGAGCCGTGTCTGTGAGTCGGTCTGAGGCCAGAAAGCCCTGGTCTTCTTCCAGGAAATGTCGCCTTCACAGCAGCACCTTCAGCTCTGAAACGACCCAGAGGGCGGGGCATGGGGGCTCATACTTGAAACCCCAGCTCTGTGGGAGCCCGATGTGGGAGGATCACTTGAAGCCAGGAGTTAGAGACCAGCCTCAGCCACAGAGTGAGACCTTGTCTCTATAAAAAACAAATGAATGAATGAACTTGTTAAAATATGAGGTGACTTTCGCTGCTTGCACCCAGTTGACCCCAGGGGTGCCCGGAGCTGTCGCTGCCCTTGGTAAAGCCACATCTGCAGGTGGGCTCAGCACCCCTGGGGGTCCCCCTGGGAGGAGAAACCTGGCACGTGGGGGTGGGCACGTGCAACTCCCCTTTCTGGGGTGGGCACTGTGGCTGCCTGGCCTCGTTCGGGATCTGAGTCACACTCAGGCTCGAACACACTCAGTGACTCTGTATTGTCCCTTTAATCGGATGTGAAAACGAACTATGCGGGAACAAGGAAAGGTAAAATGGTACAGCCCCTCTCCAAAACAGTTTGAGTTTCTTTAAAACCTGACCATGTAGCCACCATGATCCAGAAGTTACACTGGTGACCAGTCTATTCCCAGAGTGCAACCCCGGTTGTGGTCACACAAAACCCTGCTAATTAATGTTTATAGCAGCTTTCTGCCTAATAGCCCCGAATTGGAAGCAAGCCAGATGTCCGTCAACAGGTAAACGGTTAAATAAACCGTGGTACATCCACGCTGTGGGGTACGGCTCTGCAACAAAAAGGAACAAACCACGAATGTATGCCATGGTCTCAGTGAATCTCAACTGTGTGAAAAGCAGCTTGTAGAGGCTGCAGACGACATGATTCCCCTTACATGAGAGTCAGCGCGTGAGGTCACACTGTGCGAAGAACAGGTGGATCACAGGGTCATGCAGCCACCTCTGGAAAACACAGCCCACCACAGAGAGGGCCGGAACCAGAGAGCGAGGGAGACAGAGAACAGGAAGAACCAAGACTCTTCCACTAAGTGAGCCTGTGCACCCAAATTGCAAGACGCCCATGGAAATCTAAAGAAAGGCGACCACCCAAGTCCACAACTAGAAAAGGAATCCACTCGTGATCAGATAAGCTTTGTGGAGCAGTTGGACCAAAACCTGATGCCTTAAAATAAAGATGCTGATTCCCTGTCAGATAAACGACTTGCGAATACTGTCTCCCATTCTCCCATTGCACGTGTTTTCTTCATGGCATCCTTTCGTGCCCAAAAGTTCTTAATTTTAATGAAGTCCAGTTTACCGATTTCCCTTTGTTGCCTGTACTTTCGCTGTCATACACATTCATGGATTTGTCAAATCCAACGTCATGAAGATCTTCACCAATTGTTTTTCTAAGAGCTAAACGATTCACCCCAAAAAAGGGTGAAATTTTGATATGTGCTACAACACGGATGGACTTGAAAACATCACGCTTAGTGGAATAAGCCTGACACAAAAGGATAAATGCTGTGTGGTTCCACTAGTTTGAGGTCCCCAGAGTAGTCAAATTCATAGAGACAGAAAGTAGACCGCCAGTTATGGGGGCCTGGAGGAGAAGGGAGGGAGGCTTTGTTCTTTAACATGCACAGAGCTTATGTTGGGGATGATGAAAATGTTTGGGGTAGGGTGGGAGCAGCAGCCCATGCCTGTAATCCCCACACTTTGGGAGGCCAAGGTGGGCCGATCATTTGAGGTCAGGAGTTTGAGATCAGCCTGGCCAACATAGTGAAACCCCATCTCTACTAAAAATACAAAAATTAGCTGGGCACGGTGGTATGTGCCTGTAATCACAGCTATGTGGGAAGCTGAGGCAGGAGAATCATTTGAACCTGGGAGGTGGAGGTTGCAGTGAGTCAAGATTGAGCCACTGCACTCCAGCCTGGGAGATGGAGTAATACCCTGTCTCAAAAGTAAATAAATAAACAAAAATTAACTCAAAATGCATCATAGACCTAAATGTAAAACATAAAACTATAAAGCTTGTAGAAGAAAACATAGATGAATATCTTTTTTTTTTTTTTTTTTTTTTTTTTTTTTTTGAGACAGAGTCTTGCCCTGTTGCCCAGGCTGGAGTGCAGTGGCGCAAATCTCAGCTCATTGTAAGCTCCGCCTCCCAGGTTCCAGCTGTTCTCCTGCCTCAGCCTCTCAAGTAGCTGGGACTACAGGCGCCCGCCACTATGCCCTGCTAATTTTTTTAAATTTTTAGTAGAGACGAGTAGAGACGGGGTTTCACTGTGTTAGCCAGGATGGTCTCAATGTCCTGACCTCATGATCCACCCGCCTCAGCCTCCCAAAGTGCTGGGATTACAGGCATAAGCCACTGCACCCGGCAAGATGAATATCTTTATGATCTTTGGTTAGGCAAAGATTTCTTTAATCTGACACCAAAAACATGATCTATAAACAAAAAAATGCATTACTTGCACATTAAATTGAGAACTTCTACTCTTAAAAGACAGGAGAATTACAAGACAAGCTGCAAACTAGGAGAAAATATTTGCAAGCAACAGCCCAGTTTTTAAGATGGCACTTCACCAAAAAACATACAGCACATGAAAATTTGCCCCACGTTGTCATCCATCAGGGAAATGTACATTAAAACCACAACAAGACACCTCCACACATCTGTTAGTGCAGCTAAGAGGAAAAAGAGAACAAGACTGTGATGGTTCATTTTATATGTCAACTTGACTGGGCCACCATGCTCAAATATTTAGTCAAACATTATTCCGGTTGTTTCTGTGAAGGTGTCTTTTGGATGAGATTGACATTGAAATCAGTGGACTTTAAATAATGCAGACAGCGCTCCAGGATTGAGTGGACTCATCCAATCAGTCAAAGACCTCAGTAGAAGAAAGACTGAGCTCCCCAAGCCACAAGGATTCTGCAGCAGATGCCTTCACATTCCTTCTTGAGTCTCCAGTCTGTGGACCTACGCCATCCGATTTTGCCAGGCTTCCACAGGCACATGAATCAACTCCTTAAATTGTCTCTCCTCTCCCAGTGCCTGCTACACAGACATGCACACACATCCCTGTTGACTCTAAGTTTCTGGAGAACCCTGACTAATACAACCACCAACAAAAACCATCTCCAAATACCAAGTGGTGGAGAGCAGACACAGCAACTGGAACTCTCACTTGTTCCTGATGGGCATCCAAAGTGGCTCAGCCATTTGGGACTCTAGTCTGGCAGTTTCCTGCAGTTACATATATATATTTATTCCATGCCCCAGCCATCCCAGTCCTAGGTGTTTGACAAGTCAAATGCTAACTGGTATAGAAAAACCTGTTTATCAGTGTATGAGGGTTTATAGTGGCTTTAATTGTTGTTCTTAAAAGCTGGAAACAACTCAAATATTCTGGTGAGCAAATGAGCTGTGGTATTGCCATATGCTGGAATACTATGCAGCCATGAAAAAGGAAAACCACTGAGGTGTGCAAGGCTGAACCCCAGTGCATTATGCTGAACGAAAGCAATGTGGTCAAAGGTTCTTACTGAATAATCCCACTTACACAACATGGTGCAAGACAAAACCATGGGGACTGAAAACGTATCAGCAGTTGCCAGGGGCTGGGGGTGGGAGGAGACAGGTTCTGGGCAATGGACTTGTTCTTGTCTTGGCTGTAGTGTTGACTGCATGGCGAAATGCACTTGTCAAACTTGCCCAACGGTACACTAAGAAGCATGGATTTCACAGTATCCAGGTTATATCTTATTTTAAAAACCACTTTGATGATCTTAGAGATGAAAAATAGCCACTAAGCAAAGTAGACCAGATGCCATTGAAGATGTAATTAGGAAATTGGAATGGTCGGGTGCAGTGGCTCATACCTGTAATCCCAGCACTTTGGGAGGCCGAGGTGGGAGGATCACGAGGTCAGGAGATCGAGACCATCCTGGCTACACAGTGAAACCCCATCTCTACTAAAAATACAAAAAATTAGCCAGACGTGGTGGCGGACGCCTGTAGTCCCAGCTACTCTGGAGGCTGAGGCAGCAGAAAGGCATGAAGGAGCTTGCAGTGAGCTGAGATCGCGCCACTGCACTCCAGCCTGGGCAACAGCACGAGACTCCGTCTGAAAAAAAAAAAAAATAGGAAATTGGAATATCAAACTGAAGAACACAGCAGCACCAAGACCCAGAGACACAAAAACAGCTGACAGAGCAGTTGAGAGACAAGAAGGGCAGGTGGAGAGGCTGTGGAGAGGGTGTGGCAGGCAAGCACTGGAATCATGACCAGGGATTTTTCAAAGGATGAAGGAAATATGAAGGAAAGCAGAGGTTCTTTGATCTGAAGGGCACCTGCGCACTGAGCAGGAGGAAGAGGATCCATCCACCCACACATCCAGGCATCAGAATGAAGCTGATGCAGGGCAGGTGAGCCCCAAACTGGGGCCTAGCCCGCAAGGGTTTTTGGCTTCACCCAGGAAGGAATTCAAGGGCCAGCTGGTGGTAGAGGGAAGAAAACAGCTTTATCAAAGCGGCAGGGTTACGACTCCGTGACTGCCCCAGAAGAGCAGGGCTAGCGGCAGGCAGAGAGCAGCGGCTCGGGCAGTTCTGCAGCCGTGTTTATACCCACTTAGATTAAGGGGCAGTGCATGTAGAGATTTCCAGAGAAGGGATGGTAGCTCTTGGGTGGCCGAGTCATTGCCTTGGAAAGGGGCGGTAACACCTGTCGTTGCCACAGCAATGTAAATCCACAGGGCTCTGGTGGGTGTGGCTTATGGGAACCTGCTTTGCCCTGGTTGTGTTCTATCTAGTCCTCTGTTTGGTCCAGTGTATGAGCCTCACCTACGGAATTGAGTCCTGTCTCCTATCTCAAAGCTGCGGAAGAGAAATTCTGAAGCCATCAGATAAACCACAGGCGGATTTCCAAAGGCATCAAACTTTAATAAAAGGAGTATGTTTAGTGAATCAAACAGCATCATGTACTCTTACAATTCAGAAAGGAGCTGGACCTTGGTGGTTTAATTAAATCTCCTTACGTGAGAGCAATGCTGGGGGACGTTCCTACGTAAGATGTAAAAGTGTGTTTCTCTGTTTTCGTGAGTAAGGAGAACTTGCAGTGAAGACAGGGTGGTGAGTTCCAGCTTTACGCCCCGTGTCTGGGCAAACCTTTAGAATTAAGGAAAAACACAGCCACCTTGAACGTCGCCAACGCCCTCTAGGACCAGAACCATGAACACCCGGCAGGGACAGAGACTGTGGCTGCTGCAGGCCTCTGGGTTCCAGCCCAAGAGAGGCGCCGTAGCCTGGGGACAGCACTGGTCACAGGAAGAAGAAGGCCGTCTGTGTCATCACCCGAAACGGGAGCCCTCAACTCTGAAAGGGAACCCCAAAACCCAAGATGGTGACCGCTGCCCAGGAAGGGGCTGCCAGGGCCCCTGGGCCACCCTGCAGGAGCCACTGAACCCGCTTGGGCCTTTGTGTGCGCTTTCTGCGTTCTGCTTTCTGCTTTCTGCTTTGTGTGACGCTTGTCTCCGTTGTCACCAGCTGGCTCAGCAGATCCAGGGAGCTGAACAAAGAATCAACATCTTTGGCATCTTACATGATGTCCTGAGAATGTTCGCCTGCTTTTACCTTGTGTGGCCGCCATCCGCCATCAGGAGAAGCCCGTTCACCGTGCACCGCTGAACCAGAAACGCGTGAGCCAGCATTGTCCACCCTGAGATCTCTCCCTTCGTCTGTCTCCTCACATGGGGCTGCCAGAAGGGGGCCCTGGCGGAGGGGAGGGGATTTAAAGCACGAAATGAGTGAACCTTAAAAACAGATGCTGGAAAAAAAGCAACATAACTTGTCTACTTATTTTGTTGAATAGAAAATAAAGTTTGGTTGCTTAGAAAACCTTTTGCTGTCGCTATGAATTTGGGTTTCATATGTTCTGAAACATTTGCTTTCTTTACTTCTCAAATAACCTCTTGCTTTATTTGGGGCCTGGCAGTGACAGGAAGGGCTTCTCTAACGTTTAGCCCAAAATTGCCTAAAACACCAATAATAATAAGAACAAGAGCGATGACAATGACAACACGCCAGCGGCCGACGTACACGCACTAAGTGCCGGCCGAGTGCCAGGACCTCCACGTCCCCTGGCCTGTGACCATCCGTGAACCATCCAGTGTCTCCGGGGAAGAGGCTGACCCCTCCGCCCGCTGTCTCACCGCCTGTGGCTGTGAGGTGGGTCCCGCCTGGGCACCCTGGCTCCCAACTCCAGCAAGGGCCACACCCAGCCAGCAAATCCCAGCCCTCAGAACAAGGCGGGAGGCCCCCCCCACCCACACGTGCAAGGGAAACATAGAGCAGGCCATCAGCCAGTGGGGAGCTGCAGCCTGTTTTGGGGACGTTCACGAAGACCAGCAGTGAATCTCACGAATCTGGCGGCTCTCGGACACGTCCAGCGAAATGCGTGCGTTCTAGACAACACGTGTAATAAGACACCATTAATCAACCCCGAAAATAGAACAGTGACTTAGGTTGTTTCTGATGCATATCTACGTGGCAAAAATATAAAATTGTAATATTGATAAACACCAAATCTATGCTTGCATTTGGCCTAGAGGGCGATAAAGGAGGATGGAACTGGTGGGGAACCTGGGGGACTTTAGGGTTATTTCTGCGATATCTGGTTATGTCTTTTTTTTTGAGACAGAGTTTCGCCGTTATCACCTGGGCTGGAGTGCAGCGGCGCGATCTTGGCTCACTGCAGCCTCTGCCTCCCGAGTTCAAGCGATTCTCCCGCCTCAGCCTCCAGAGTAGCTGGGACTACAGGCACCCATCACCTCGCCCGGCTCAGTGTTGTATTTTTATAGAGACGGGGTTTCACCATTGGCCAGGCTGGTCTTGAAGTCCTGACCTCAAGTGATCTGCCTGCCTTGGCCTCCCAAAGTGCTGGGATTACAGGCATGAGCCACCGCACCTGGCCAGGTTATACGTTACTTGTAGTTTTTAATTAAAAGCAGTTTTTGTTGCAGAAAGCTTATAAAATAGAGGGAGCTGGCACAGCTCACACTGTGAAGTTTATGTTTCTAATTCTGGAGTGTCAGTGCTGTTTGTAAACTGCCATCATAGAATATGGTGCAAAAGCATGATTTCTGATGTCTACAAACTGTTGAATGTGTCAGAATTCATTTATCAAACATCTTTAAATGTATCTGGGGAGCACGTAATGTCAGGAACCTCATAATATGAATAATCACCTGCCAACATCTAACTATAGATTTATTAGTGCTGAATTTCCTTTGACATCAGACACAATTTTTATTTATTTATTTATTTATTTATTTATTTATTTATTTATTTTGAGATGGAGTCTCACTCTGTCTCCCAGGCTGGAGTGCAGTGGCACGGTCTCGGCTCACTGCAAGCTCTGCCTCCTGGGTTTACGCCATTCTCCTGCCTCAGCCTACTGAGTAGCTGGGACTACAGGTGCCCGCCACCATGACTGGCTAATTTTTTGTATTTTTAGTAGAGATGGGGTTTCACCGTGTTAGTCAGGATGGTCTCCATCTCCTGACCTCATAATCTGCCTGCCTTGGCCTCCCAAAGTGCTGGGATTACAGGTGTGAGCCACAGCGCCCGGCCATCAGACACAATTTTTAAAAAGACCATTAGGAAAATCCTTAGGAGAAGTGTCTGCTTTGCTGCGTGCTTGCTCTTCCTTCAGTATTTTTTAGTCATTCTCTGAACTAGGCAGCTACTAGAGAGGCGTAAATTCTCAAAAATAAAATCAGTTCATATTCCGAAGTCACATAATTCAAAGTGAGGAACTATTTTCTAGGAATTGATTTTTTATTTTATTTTTTGAGAATAGAAGCCTGGGACACGTAAGGTGGCAAATGGCTGTAGTCCCAACTTTTGGGAGGCTGAGGCAGGAGGATGGGGTGAGCCTAGGAGGTCGAGGCTGCAGTGAGCCGTGATCACAACCCTGCACTCCAGCTTGGGCGACAGAGCAGGACTCTATCTCTCAAAAAACAAACAAACAAACAACAACAACAGCAAAAAAAAAAAACAATAGAATCCTTCGAGGTTTGCTCATCTGAGCGCCTACCAGCCTCTGACCCCGTGAGCTTCCCTTCCCACCTGACAGCCACCTGGACCTTGGGTCGGCCTGGTCTTCTCCCGTCGGTGCTGCTGGAACTCCTCAGAGCGAGGAAGGAGCCTGGCTCTTCTGCTTCTGCCTCACGCGGGCCTGATGTGTGGAGAGGCTCAGGGAGAAACAGAAATGAGACGCACGTCACTTTTGCAGCCCGGTCTAGCTGGCATGGCAACACGTTTGCGTCCCTGCATTGATCACGCTCCTGGCAGCCAGCACAGATGAGGAAATCAGCATCCCGAGGTTCTCCTTGGCACGCAGTCGCTGCTGCCTTAACGTCAGAGGCACAGTGCAGCGTTTACAATGTCTCAGGCTTCAAAAATGCTCTACAGAACCCTGCATTTTGGTGTCAAGAGCCGCTAAAGAAAGAGCACAGCCCGTCCGGACGTGGTGGCTCACGCCTGTAATCCCAGCACTTTGGGAGGCCGAGGGAGCGGATCACGAGGTCAGGAGATCGAGACCATCCTGGCTAACACGGTGAAACCCCGTCTCTACTAAAAATACAAAAAATTAGCCAGGCAAGGTGGCGGGCACCTGTAGTCCCAGCTACTTGGGAGGCTGAGGCAGGAGAATGGCATGAACCCGGGAGGAGGAGCTTGCAGTGAGCCGAGATCGTGCCGTACTCCAGCCTGGGCGATGAGCAAGACTCCATCTCAAAAAAAAAAAAAAAAAGAAAGAAAGAACACAGCTCGCAACATCAACTATGCCCTCTAAATGGGGCCGGTGAACCCCTTTCACCTGCCACCAGCATCTCACACGAGGTCCTTCTGCTGAGAACGGCTTTCCCGCTGGCCCAGTAAGTGCCCTCACCTCTCGCTGGCCTGGGAGAGTCACCCTCGCCCCTCGGTCAGTCACTCCCGCCAGGAGGTTAGGGTCCTCCCTCTGGAAATGCCAGGCTGGTGCCCGAAAGGGAGGTCAGCCCTACCCAGACCCGGAGGACTGAGGCGGGAAGGGGGTGGCCCCATGTAAGAGTCAGGGGTCTGTTAACAGAAAGAGGAAACAGAGTCTGGGTGCCCCAAAACAACCATGTCAGCCACAGTGAAATAAACTGGGGCAGTTTCTCTCCTGCTGAAGAACGAGCCATGAGCACACATTTATAAAACCTGCCAGCGTTACACTCGTTTCTTTTGAGAATTGTTAGGGGAGAGGCCTTATCCTCTCCCAGGGAAAGAGACTCTTGTAGACGGCAAGTGGCATCGTTGCTTTCCACGCCCGTGACTCCGGGCGCTCTTCCTGGGCCGCACATGTGGGCAGAGCAGAGTGAGCAGCACAGTGTGACCTGGCCCAGCTTAGGGTCATGTCTGAGCTCCCCTCAGAGGACCCCAGATCGTAAAAGCTGCACTTCGGAAATTAAACACAATAAATCCCGGCCACAGCCCCGGGGGTGGGGAAGAAAATGAAATAAGGCCGAAGTCCAGGAGGAATTTCCCCTGACTGCTTCATCACCGGGACGTATTTGGAGACCTGCCTGGAGACCCCACTAAGCATGCTTTGGCCCACAGAAAGGCGAGGAGAGTCCCTGCCCCTTTCTGTCCCCACGCTGGGACTGGGCTGCAGAACCAGGATGTGTGCTGGCCTGTTCCCTGGTTCTGAAGGAGCCAGCACCCTAGAGGGAACCCTGGGCCTTGCCCCCCTTCCCTTCCAGGGCTCCTCTCCAGGGCCAGCTGCGTGCAGAGCAAAGGGGCCTCGCAGAGACCACACAATGCAGAGCGCTCACAAGCTGGTCCACGAGGACCCCCACACCACTGTGCTCCCGAGCCTCAGCAAAGGGGCCTCGCAGAGACCACACAATGCAGAGCGCTCACAAGCTGGTCCACGAGGACCCCCACACCACCGTGCTCCCGAGCCTCAGAGCAAAGGGGCCTCGCAGAGACCACACAACGCCGACTGCTTGCAAGGTGGCCCACGGCGACCCCCACACCACCAGGTTCCTGAGCCTCAGCATCCTCATCTCTGTGACGGGTCTAATTACGTGGGTTAATCAGACCTGTGTAATTATTAACCAGGTGTCTCAGCTGGGTTGTCTGACTCCAGCGTGAAGTGTCTCACACTGCGTAGCCCACAGTAGGTATTCGGGAAACAGCACAATGGCTGGCATCCCCTCCACTCGCCCCAGAAGGGAGGGAGGGCGAACTCCAACTCAGGCAGGCAGAGTAAACTCAAGGCTTGGGTGAGCCGGGCTGGGAGGTGGTGGCCCTGATCTCCAAGGGGCAGAATATCATTGCAATAGCTTGGTGAGGTTTCCCTCCTGCTGAAGAAAAGGCAGCCATGAGCGCACATTTATAAAAAGCGCTGGCGTTAGACTTGTTTCTTTGGAGAATTTTTGAGATGTGCAAGTATAGCTGTAATCAGCTGAAATGCTGAAACCACATAATTCAAAGTGAACAACTGTTTTCTGGAAACTGATGCTTTATTTTATTTTAGAAAATTCTGTTGGGCACGGTGGCTCACGCCTGTTATCCCAGCACTTTGGGAGGCCGAGGCGGGCGGATCACTTGAGGTCAGGAGTTCGAGACCAGCCTGGCTAACATGGTGAAATCCCGTCTCCACTAAAAATACAAAATTAGCTGGGTGTGGTGGTCGGCACCTGTAATCCCAACTACTTAGGAGGCTGAGGCAGGAGAATCACTTGAACCCGGGAAGCAGAGGTTGCAGTGAACTGAGATCACGCCACTGCACTCCACCCTGGCTGACAAGAGTGAAACTCTGTCTCAAAAAGAAAGGAAGGAAGGAAGGAAGGAAAGAAGGAAGGAAGGAAGGAGAGAGAGAGAGAGAAAAGAAAAGGAAGGAAGGAAGGGCGGAAGGAAAGAAAGAAAGAAGGAAGAAAGAAAGGACGAAGAAAGGAAGCCGAACGGAAGGGGGAGCAGAAGAGCATTCCGTACCTTAACACAGGCACGTAAGTAAGGCACGTAACTTCACCCTTCGGAGCCGCCTTCTGACTACCTCAGACTCTCTACGAAGAAAGCAAGAGGAAAGAGAAAGAAGAAAGAAAAGAAAGATAAGAAAAAAGAAATAAGAAGAAAGAAAGAATTCATGCTTCCCTAGGAGCCACCTAGTTCAGAGAAGGACAAAAAAAAAAAAAAAAAAAAAAAAAGAAGCAGGAACAAGCTCCCCAGCAAAGCTGACTGTTTTCCTAATGATTCCCCTAACATTTTCCCTGATCTGCCAGAGGACGTAAATTCAGTGAGCCTGGTGTATTCGTTCACAGTTCCTCCTCATTTCTACCACAGGGATATGAGGACGCATGTTTAAAGATCACGTCTACAGGGCTGCTGAGCCTGGAGATTGTGTAATTTGATTAGGGGATGTCGACCTCACCTTGGTGTATATGTTAACGACGTAATCCATAGATCACATATTATATATTAATGACGCTGGTAGCTGTGACTGCCCCTTTGAGAGGGCAACACGGCCGTCGGCTCAGGGAGCACAATCTGTCTAGCCAAGCTTCCAGAGAGAGAAAGTATTTACAGAGCCTTGCCTCCATCTAAAGCAAATGTTTTCTGAACCTAAATAGTCGAGCACTTCTCTCAGGCAGCCCTCTGGGAGAGGAACGTGCGTGGAGTCACTCTGGCTGGAGGGTCCAGGCATCGGGGTCGGCATCTGCTGCCAAGTTCCTCGCCTTACTGAGTCTTTAGAAAGAATGGAAAAAGTTAAAAACATTTACTCTTCCAGGATCCTTGACTATACAGTAAGCATATTTAAATGCACATTCAACCCTCACCCCCTTGTTCCCTGCCCTGGGAGCCCCCAGTGTCCACTGTTTAACCCTCATGCCCTCGTTCCCTGCCCTGGGAGTCCCCAGTGTCCACTGTTTAACCCACACCCCTCGTTCCCTGCCCTGGGAGTCCCCAGTGTCCACTGTTTCCATCTTTACGTCCACTAGTACCTGATGCTTAGCTCCTGCGTATTAGAGAGAATATGTGGTATTTATTTTTCTGTTCCTGTTTTTCTTTCTTTTTTTTTTTTTTTTTTTTTTTGAGACAGAGTCTCGCTCTGTCGCCCAGGCTGGAGTGCAGTGGCAGGATCTCGGCTCACTGCAAGCTCCGCCTCCCAGGTTTACGCCATTCTCCTGCCTCAGCCTCCCGAGTAGCTGGGACTACAGGCGCCCGCCACCACTTCCGGCTAATTTTTTGCACTCCTAGTGGAGACGGGGTTTCACCGTGTTAGCCAAGATGATCTTGATCTCTTGACCTCATGATCCACCAGCCTTGGTCTCCCAAAGTGCCTGTTCCTGTGTTAATTTGCTTAAAGTGACAGCCGACAGCTCCATCCATGTTGCTGCAGAGGACATGATTTCATTCTTTTTTATGAATACAACTGCATCGTATTCCATGGTGTACACACACGTTTTCTTCATCCAGTTCACTATCAATGGACACCTAGGTGGATTCTGTGTCTTTGCTCTTGTGAATAGTGCTGGGATGAGCACATGAGTGCATGTGTCTTTGTGGTAGAAGGATTTATTTTCTTTTGGGTGTATACCCAGTAATAGGATTGTGGGTTGAATGGTAGTTCTGTATTACGTTCTTTGAGAAATCGTCAAGCTGCTTTCCACAGTGGCTAAAGTAATTTGCATTCCCACCAACAGTGTTTCAATGTCCCCTTTTCTCCACAGCATGACCAGCATCTGTTGTTTTTTGACTTTTTAATAATAACTGTTCTGGCTGGTGTGAGATGGCCTCTCATTGTGATTTTGCATTTCTAATGAGTAGGGATATTGAGCATTTTTTCATGTTTGTTGGTTTCTTGTATGTCTTCTTTTGAGAAGTCTTTGAGTCTTTTGCTCACTTTTTAACGGAGTTTTTTTTTTTGCTTGTTGAATTGTTTACTTTCCTCGTAGACTCTGGATATTAGACCCTTGCTGGATGCATAGTTTGTGAATATTTTCTCCCATTCTCTAGGTTGTCTGATTACTCTGTTGATAGTCTCTTTTGCTGTGCATAAGCCCTTTAGTTTAATGGGGTCCCACCCAAGTTTCCTTCTAGAATTCTTATAGTTTGAGGTCCCATGCTGAAATCCTTAATCAGCCTTAAGTTTCGTATATGGTGAAAGGTAGGGGTACAGCTTCAATCTTCTGTGTACAGCTAGCCAGCAATCCCAGCACCATTTATTGAATAGGGAGTCCTTTTCCCATTGCTTATTTTTTGTCAACTTCGTCAAGATCAGATGGCTGTAGGGGTGTGGCTTTATTTCTGGGTTCTCCTTTCTGTTCCATTGAGAACATCAAACATTTGAGGGATGTGGTGTCCAGGAAGAGAAGCAGCAATTTCAACATGAGAGGAACTGACTCTGGCAGTCACAGGATGAACAAAACACACAGAAGAGAATTTACCAACAAGCGGATTTAATATTACCAGAGAGTTAGAGAGGACATGACATCCGTGAGGAATGGGGCCTGCCCGACGTTCCTGCTGAGCTCCCAGCCATAGATGCTCACTAGCTGGGTACACAACCAGTTCCACTGTCCCAACTGATGCCATCCATGGAGAAATGCACCTTCCCTCCTGGGCCCCAGCCAAGCTGTAGTTTCAGAGGGAAATAGACGATGGCTCTAGACTTGAGTCACTAGGTTTGCGGGGTGGATTAGCACAGCAGTGGACTAGGTTTGCGAGGTGGATTAGCACAGCAGTGGACTAGGTGTGCAGGGTGGATTAGCACAGCGGTGGACTAGGTTTGCGGGGTGGTTTAGCACAGTAGTGGACTAGGTGTGCGGGGTGGATTAGCACAGCAGTTGTCTAGGTTTGTGGGGTAGATTAGCACAGCAGTGGACTAGGCGTGCGGGGTGGTCTAGCACAGCAGTGGACTAGGTTTTCAGGGCGGTTTAGCACAGCAGTGGACTAGGTGGTTTAGCACAGCAGTTGTCTAGGTTTGCGGGGTGGTCTAGCACAGCAGTGGACTAGGTTTGTGGGGTGGTTTAGCACAGCAGTGGACTAGGTTTGTGGGGTGGATTAGCACAGCAGTGGACTAGGTTTGCGGGGTGGTTTAGCACAGGAGTGGACTAGGTTTGTGGGGTGGATTAGCACAGCAGTGGATAGCTAGAGCACCAGTACAATGTCAAATGGAAGTCACGTGAGCGGCATTCCCACCTCCTCGGAGGAAAATCTTCCAATATTTAATGAGTGGTGCAGGATCCCACAGGAACTGGCCATTTTGGGCGGTGGGGAAGGGGGAAGGCTGAGCAAATAAAGTTGCCAGACATGTTCTGTAGATGTCTTTGGGGCCGTCTTGAAAACCCTGCCTGACGCACCCCCAGGAACATACCCCTGCCCATTTTCTAGATCCTCACCAAGACCCCCCAGCTCTTTGCGTATGGTAATAACAAGAAATTATAACAATTGCTGGCGTTTCTGACACAATCTCATCTAATTTTTGCAGCAACTCCATGAGGAGGAACTATTGTCATCCCATCTTATACTGGGGAAACTGAGGCATGAGCAGTGAAATAATTTGCCCAAGTCTGCAGAGCACGTAGGAGCGGTTAGGACTTGAGGCCTTGCTGGCTGGTCTTTGTGATCCTGGAACCCAAGTTCTTCGAAGCTGGGCCACCCCTGCCCTCCTGGCTCATCCCAGGGGTGTGAGTGGATGTCCACCCAGGCCCCACCTCTGAGCAGCTCAGAACTGACAAGGGCCCTGGACATTCTCCTGCCTTAGGAGGGAAAGGGAGCATTCTCGTCCTGTGTCTCACAAGGAAGAGGCTTCCATAATGGTTTGGTTTTTGAAGATTTCCTTTATTCCATTGCTCCAATCCTGAATTTGGAGGAGAAGGTGTGTGGTCTTGGGCGAGGGCCTGTTCTTGACTCTGACAATGGCGGGACTGTGTCAGGACGTAATGAACAAATTCAACAGCAACAGCTATAGAAGAACTGAATTGCTACCTGTCAAATTGGTACAGGAAATAAGTGCAAATGGAAATTATTATGTAAAGCAAAGAGACAAAAAGAAACAAAACTACAAAGAAACACAAAATCTGAAATTATAAAGCAATATATATATATAAAGCCAAACCTCTCAGTTTTGATAATAAATTTAAGTGTTTTAGATTCCTCATGAAAATAGGAAGAGAAAAGTTATACACATGTACAAAAGAATGACTGAATGACCAGGCAAATGTAAATAAAGAAAAATCAAAGTGCTGATCTTAACATCAGTATAAAATTAAAGTAAAAATATTAAATAAAGGAGTCATTTTATATTCATAAATAGATACTCTTCAGTGAAAACATCACATACTTTTTCTGAATCACTTAGTTCTCAAAAATATAAACCAAAAATGATTAGAAATAAAGGGAGACATCAACAGAAGGCACTTATGGTGAAGAAAGCTTAAGGTCATTCTCAGTCTTTCAGGGATGCACTAAATTAAGACAAGTAGGCTCTATTGTTGAACTATTTGAATAATTAAAACATTTGAATAAATAAGTATACAGAAAACTTTGTCACCTATAAATAGCACATTTCTTATATAATATTAAATGATGTACTAGGCTAAAATAACCAAAACCAAGCAAACCTCGGTTGTCTCAAATGCAAACATCACGCATTCTACCTCTTAAAAGTAGAGTGCAATCAGAGTAGATTTGGTGTGAAAATGCCTCATCCACTAGAAATCAAGAAGCCCTTGGCTAAACAACAGTTGGATTAAGGAGCTAATTAAGATGCAATTTTAGGCTTTTTAACGAATATTCTAAGCGTAGCAAAGGTCAATCAAGATTCTTAAATGTTTTCATTATTAAATAAAAATATTACATTGAATTAATTAAATGTTGAATTAACATAAGTGCACATGCATATACACATGTTTTTATTTATAATTCAAATACCAATCTTTAGAAAAACAGAAAGGAAGAAAAAAAGGCCAGAGCAAAAACTAATACTTTTTAAAATCCAGAGAACCAGTAAATGAATCAAATATCTAATTTGGGGGTGAAAAGAAAATCACAACACGTAAAATAAAATAACAGAATTTGGGCAGTGGGGTAGGAGAAGGAACACCACTCATAAAACGATTCATTGATAAATTGCATTTTGTTAAAATTGAAAACTTCTGCTTTCAAAAGACACTGTGAAAAGAAAGAAAAGACAAGCCACAAACAGGGAGAAAATCTTTGTGAGCACATATCTGATAAGGGACTTGTACCTAGAACACATAAAGAACTTTCCAAACCAACCACGGAGACATCAGTGAAGAAGCTGGGGTAGGGAACCCCGAATCCATCTGTCTACAAAAGCAGTGAACAAACCAGCAAAAACGATCAGAACCAAGTTTCTTGGAACTCTGCACACTAATCAAAGCTTGCAGTCACCAGGGGAGTGTGTCATCAGAAATTTCAGTAAGAAAGCTTTGTGGCCTTTTCACTTATCCTTGACCCGTCCACCACTCACCAGCTTGAGGCCTCAAAGATAACAGCACACATTCCTAGCACAGGAGTCTGGCACCGGCAGAGGAGGGGACAGACCTTAGCTTGTGGCTGTGTGGCAGGAGAGGGGTCCCGATCCAGACCCCCACAGAAGGTTCTTGGATCTCACGCAAGAAAAAATTCAGGGCAGGTCCGCAGAGTAAACTGAAAGCAAGTTTATTAGGAAAGTAAAGTTTATTAAGAAAATCATGGCTGCTCCATAGACAGAGCAGCCCTGAGGGCCGCTGGTTGCCCATTTTTATGGTTATTTCTTGATGGTATGCTGAACAAAGGGTGGATTATTCATGCCTCCCCATTTTAGACTCTTTAGAGCAACTTCCTGACATTGCCACGGCATTTGTAAACTGTCATGGCGCTGGTGGGAGTGTAGCCGTGAGGACGACCAGAGGTCGGTCTCATTGCCATCTTGGTTTTGGTGGGTTTTGGCCGGCTCCTTCACTGCAACCTGTTTTATCACCAAGGTCTTTATGACCTGTGTCTTGTGCCCACCTCCCATCTCACCCTGTGACTTAGAATGCCTTAACCATCTAGGAATGCAGCCCAGTAGGTCTTAGCCTCATTTTAGCCAGCTCCTCTTCAAGATGGAGTTGCTCTGGCTCAAATGCCCCTGACAATTGTGGCCCCCGGATGGACAGGCTCAAAGGGCTTGCCTTTCTTTCCCAGAACTTGGAGCTCTTAGGTGTCTCCCTGTAGGCATTTGTTGAAACATTTAAAGTCAAGTGTATTAGTCACTGCTGCCTGGGGCCAGGGATAACAGTTGGGGCAAACAATAGATGAACCATAAAGCTTGGGAGGAAAGACTGGGGATTGAGATGTTTTGGAAGATACAGATTTTGAGGGTTTCTGCATATTCTTTGGAATCTAGAAGTCCAGGCGCATACCCAGGAGTGTGTACAAATGTAGAAAAGACCTAAGAAGGCTCTACGTGCTCACCTCTGGCTGACCTTCAGCTTCTGTGCAAGCAGGAAACGAAGGCTAAGGCAGAGTTGAAAATTGCCTCAATTTTGAGGGCATGCCCCTGAACACACACAGAGCCCCCTGCTGCAAAGACTGGGAGGTATTTTGCCCGTGTGTGCTATGTTTCAAGTGTTTAAGGAAACCTCTTGTCAATGAAATTTTATAGAAACCTCTGTAAAATATTTGAAGACATTTATTCTGAGCCAAATACGAGTGACCGTGGCCCATGACAAAGCCCTCTGGAGGTCCTGAGAACATGTACCCAAGGTGATCATGTACCCAAGGTGAGTGGCTCCTCCATCACACCAGCTGCAGCAGGGAGGCACGGCTGGGCTGCATGCCCCGTGGGCTACTCCATCACACCGGCTGCAGCAGGGAGGTATGGCTGGGCTGCATGCCCTGTGGGCTGCTCCATTGCACCGGCTGCAGCAGGGAGGCACGGCTGGGCTGCACGCCCCATGTAGCTGGTGGAAGCCTTGGCCTCCTGGGCGGGGCTAAACCCACCCAAACTGCAGCTGTGATTCTGAGCCTCCCTGTCCTCTTGGAAGGGCCAGGAGTAGTCAGGACCTACCTGCCTGGGTGCAGTGGGAGGGAGGGAGCCTCTTGGGCTCCTGAGGGTGCAGGCTGCAGAGATGCCTGGGTCCTGTGCCTTGGAGGGTGGCCGCAGCTGCACCTGGGGAGCTCTTGCCCCACCTGCTCAGAAGTGGCAGGACTTGCTTGTCCCTGGCTCTTGCCTGCTCTGTAGAGTGGGAGGCCCAGGTCTGCAGTCATGGTCCCTGCAGGCTCCAGGATCAGATTCCACTGCCTGGCCTCTCTCTGCTCCGGGTGCCTGTTCTGATCTCACAATGGGGTTGAGGCTAAGCCCCAGGGGCCACGAATGGCAGCAGGAGGCAGATTGATTCCTGGGTGGAAGGGGCAGGTCCCCGGTAAGGCCCCACCTTCAGCCAGGAAGACCCTGAAGGCTGGAGGCTGGACTGTGTCCCCCGGACTGCAGTGCTTCTTCCAGGCCCACCCATGGCCACCCATAGACCAATCAGCATACACTCCCTCCCCTCTGAGGTTCACAAAAGCCCTGGGTTCAGCCAGAGCAGGACAGAGAATGACCAGAGGACAAAGAGGGCAGAGAGACTGTGGGACAACCAGATGCAGAGAAGAGCTACTCCCTCTGCTGAGAGCTACAGAGAAGACCTGCTGGCAGAGAGGAGCTACTCTTTCTCCTGAGAGCTACAGAGATGATCTGCTGGCAGAGAGGAGCCAGCCTCTCCAGGGCCTCTTCTCCACTGAGAGCTGCAGACATCAGGGTGACCAGTTGCAGAAAGAAACTACCCCAGGGCCCCCTCTCTGCTGAGAACTGAACACTCAGTGGATGACCTGCCTACAGATAGAAGCTACCCTCTCCAGGGCCTCGTCTCTCATGAGAGCTGAGCACTTGAGGGGATGACCTGCCTACGGACAGGAGCTACCCACTGAGGGTCTCCTCTGAGCTGATGTAACACTCAGTAAACCTCCTCTTCATTTTGTTCACCCTCCACTTGTCTGCATACCTCATTCTTCCTGGATGCAGGACAAGACCTCAGCAAAGGTGCCACCAGCCACAGGGGTTTCTGGGAAGAAAGCTAAAACCCCAAAGATTCCCTAACACTTGGTTTTATACATTTTAGGGAGGCAGGAGACACCAATACTTAAATACATTTAAGAAATACATTGGTTTGGCCAGAAAGGCAGGACAATTCAAAGGGGGGCCTTAGGGGCTTCCAGGCTATAGGTAAATTTAAACATTTTCTGGTTGACAGTTGGTTGAGATTGTCTAAAGACCTGGGATCAATAGAAAGGAAATATTCAGGTTAAGATAAAAGATTTTGGAGACCATGGTTCTTTTGAAGTCTCATAATGGCTGCCCTTAGAGACAATCAATGACAAATGTTTCCTATTCAGAGCTTTACAAGGTGCTAGACTCTCAGTTAATCTCTTCAGGATTGGGAGGGCCTGGAAGAAAAAGATCTAGCTATGTTACTAGAGATTCTTTACAGATGCAAGTTTTTCCCCACAAAGGATGGCTTTGCAGGGCCATTTCAGAATATGGCAAAGAAACATGTCTTCGGGAAAACTATTTTTATTTTCTTCTTTGTCACGCAATGTTATGCCAGAGACAGATTGGAAAGTAAGTCATAATACACAAGGTTAAATAAAACCCATCTGATGAGAATTTATGGTTCCTAGGGCATGACTCCCCAGACCCCTTAGATAGAAATATGGGCAAGATAAGAAAAAGCCAGAGCTTAGTTCTCACTCTGTAGAATCATTAGCTGAGACTGAACTCACAGAACAGAAACTTCACTGACCACATACAGCATAGAACACAGACTTCATAAAATTAGCTCAGAAAAATTACTAAATAAACAGACATACACTAAAAATAAGCAGCAACAAAATAAACTAAAACAAAACAAACCAAAAACCTAAATAAGCAGCAATGAGTTGGTTCTGATTGTTTTTGTCAGTCTATTCATTGCTTTTGTGAACAGATGGATTTTGGAGTTCCCTACTCCAAATCTGGGGAGAGAGGAACTTTTCATAGCTGCTACATTATAATATTCCAAATGTCTACTTTTCAGCAAAAAATTACAAGGCATGCAAAGAAACAAGAAAATATGGCCCATAGATGGTAAAGTGAAAAAAAAAAAAAAGACCAACTGAACCTCTCTCTGAAGAAGCAGAGACTTTGATGTGCCTTACTAGACAAAGACTTTAATCAACTATTTAAAGTATGTTTAGGAGCTAAAGGAAACAGTGGGTGATTAAAAAAAAAAAAAAAAAAAAAAAAAAAAAAAAAAAAAAAAAACTTCAGCTGAATTAAATTTAAAGAGTTTAATTGAACAATGAAAGATTCATGAATCAGGCAGCCCCCAGAATCACCGCAGACTCAAAGAGACTCCAGTGCAACCATGTGGTGGAAGAAGATTTATAGACAAAAAAAAGGAAAGTGATGTACAGAAATCAGAAGTGAGGTACAGAATGGCTGGGTTGGTTACAGCTCGGTGTTTGCCTTATTTGAACACAGTTTGAACACTCAGCAGTGTATGAGTAGTTGAACTATAGCTGCTGGGATTGGACAAGACTCAGCTATCGTTACAGGTGCAGATTCCTAAGTTAGGTTTTCAGTCTTGTCTACCTATTAAGCTAGGTTGCAGTTTGTCCACAAGGACTCAAATATAGAAGTATAGAAGTACAGAGTCCTTCTCAGGCCATATTTAGTTGGGTTTAACATGGGCAAAGAAAGAAAACCTGGAGAATAATGTTTGAACAAACAGAGAATTTCAATAAAGAGACAGAAATTATGAAAATTACCCAAACAGAACTTTTAGAGATGAAAACTAAAATTACCGAGATGAAAATTTCACTAGAAAGGTTCAATGGCAGATTTCAGCAGGCAGGAAAAGAGAATCAGTGACTTGAAGACATGTCAATTGAGATTATCCAGTTTGAGGATCAGAAAGAAAAAAGAAGAGAGAAAAATGAGCAAAGCTGGAGATACCTGTGGGCCCCAGAAGCCACTAACTGTGCATAATAGGAGACCCAGAAGGAGAGGATTGTGAGGAAGGGACAGAGGATATCTGAAGAAATAATGACCAAAAAGTCAGAAATGTGATGAAATACATGACTGTACACATCCAAGAAGCTCAGTGAATTCCAAGGAAGGTGAACTCGGAGATCCTCACGAAGTTGTCAAAGGCCATCCAGTCCTGAAAGCAGAAAGAGAAATGCCTCACAACCTGAGTGGGTCTGTGATTTGGTCCCTTCTGACCACATGGTGGCTCTTTTTGTCGTGTTGAGTCATTTTTATTTTTTATCAAGAGCTTACAATGTGGTTGATGTGGTTGGGCTATGCCAGCGAACAATGCTGGTAGTAAAAAATCTGCCCTGTCTTTATCTTCATGGGCTTAGGTTCTATTGGAGGAGAAAAATTATTGACCAAAAGGTGACTAAAATCATAATCTAGGTGAGAAAAGTACTATGGGGAAAGAAATATAACAGGATCGGGGTCCAGGGTGTGTGTGCCTGGGTGTGTGTGTGCACCCATGGGTGCATGTGTGGTCATGGGCTGGCCACAGTAGGCTCCCTCTGTGCCTGGGTGTGTGCACACATGGGTGTGTGTGTGGTCATGGGCTGGCCACAGTAGGCTCCCTGAGTGCCTGGGTGTGTGTGTGCATGCATGGGTGTGTGGGTGGTCATGGGCTGGCCACAGTAGGCTACCCTGTGAGATGACATCTGTGCACAGACCCAAAAGAGGTGATGCACCAGCCATGCGAGGCTGGGGGGGACGGGCGTCAGGGCAGAGGGGCTGTGTGGGGGAATGCCCACTGACCGAGAAGCAGCCGGGCCTGGGGCTGAAAGAGAACCAGTGAGAGGAAGAGATGCAGGATGATCTTAGCAAGTGGACTGAGGCCACTTGCAGAGGACCCTGAAGGCCTTTGTGAGGACTCTGCCTCGTGTGGGATGGGGATGGTGCCTGAAGCAGAGGGGGCTGTGATCTGCTCACACATTTACAGATCCCTTGGACTGCGTGCTGAGGAGGCGCTCTTGTGAGGGTCACTGTGCAGGCTGCTGGGATTCAAAACGAGGAGGCAACTTCCGCGTCCGGCAACGTGCAGGGTGGGGGCGTGGAGGGAGGGACGGTGCGGTCCTTCCATCTCCAGAAGTGGAGCTGAGTGCATGAGGGGTGCTGGGGGAGGAGACGAGTCAGGGGAGTTATTATTGATGACAAGGGAAGGCTGCGTGGGGAGAATCTTTTGTGGGGGAAGAGTGCGGGTTCAGCTTTGGTGGAATTTGGGAGGTCCAGCAGCCATCCCCGCGAGAGGAAATCTGGGATGCAGGAACATGGACTTGGGAAGTATTTCTGGAGTGCTCCCTCCCCGCTCCTCCCTGCAGGGGCCTGAGATGCGGCCCCTCCTCCACATCCTCAGCCTCTGCCTGGGAGGAGAGGAGAATGGGAGGGCAGGAGCTGACTCCTGTCCCTAAACAGGGTCCTGAGTTGTGCGAACACATCTTTTCCTCCAGACAATTCATGAAGATGGTGCACACTATCTTATACCCACCAAAAAGCATAAAGAACAGGGCAGTGAACACCCACAAATGCTTCAGCTCCTAAATCCGCCAGTCGTGAACATCTTGACTCACTTACTTGACAGAAGAACGTAGTTTGCATAAAATATTTTTTTTTTTTCTAATTATACTCTGTGGGTGAAATTTCATCCCCAAGCTGAATTTAGTCATCTTATTGAACTCCTGGTGAGTATTTTTTGCTGAAACATTTCAAAGTGAGTTGCAGATGCTGTTACATTTCATCCTGAAGACCTCAGCCTGCCTCTCCCAAGGACAAGCACACTCTCCTCCATGGACACAGGGCCAAGCCCAGGAAATGGGACGTCAACACAATCATATCACTGACGTATAGCCCACAGGCAAATCTGTCCAGTTGTTTCCAAGATGTCCTTTGAAATATCCTTCTGTTTTTATTTTTATTTTTTTATATTTTGGGACGGGGTCACCCCAGGCTGGAGTGCAGTGGTGCAATCACAGCTCACAGCAGCCTCCAACTCCCAGGCTCAGGGGCTTCTCCCACCTCAGCCTCCTCAGTAGCTGGGACCACAGGTGCGCACCACCATGCATGACTAATTTTCTAATTTTTTGAGGAGATGGGGGTCTTGCTATGTTGCCCAGGCTGGTCTCCAACTCCTGGTCTCAAGCGATCCTCCTGCCTCTGCCTATGAAAGTTATTATATATTTTTAGATTCAAGTATTCACAGATCACATATTGCACTGATTGTTAAATCAGCGTGTTCTCCTCTAATCTAAAACACGCCCCCAACTTAGTGTGTGTGTTTTGTTGTTGTTCTTTGTTCTTTAAGCAGGAAATTCAATTTGCAGACTTTCAAACTTTCACTGAAGGGAATTAAAGAGTGAACGAATTTCGCCCGGGCTGAGCAGACCTTGAATTGTGGCGCGGGTCTCTGGGAATGAGAGTGGCAGCTGGCCAGCCTGGGCGGCCGTGGGAGGTTCTGCCTCCGGGCCAGAGGGCAGGAGAGGCCGCTGGGGTTGGGGAGGCTGGAGATGGGGGAAGATGTCCTCGTCCATTCTGCCAGCTCCTTGGGGAAGGCAGAGGTCTTGGCTCCTTACAGAAACTTCTGACAGGCCCCAAATTACACAGTGGGAACTTCCTGAGTGCCTGGGAGGCAGACGCCCCAGCCTCACCCCATGAGGAACTCACAAAGGGTGTTTAGAAGACCAGACCACGACTCTGGGCCCCTTGGCCAGCTGGACCTGGCAGGAGGTCTGAGAGATATCCTTGAGGATCCGAGTGACCCAGGTACCACTGTGGGTGTCCTCGTGCTCACCCCTCGTCCTTGTGGGGATCAGGCCCAGAAGCCCTGACTTACAGCTAAGAAAGGTGGGCAAGGCCGGGCGCGGTGGTTCATGCCTGTAATCCCAGCACTCTGGGAGGCCAAGGCGAATGGATCATGAGGTCAGGAGTTCGAGACCAGTCTGACCAGCATGGTGAAACTCCATCTGTACTAAAGATACAAAAAATTATCCGGGTGGGGTGGCAGGTGCCTGTAATCCCAGCTACTTGGGAGGCTGAGGCAGGAGAATTGTTTGAACCCGGGAGGTGGAGGTTGCAGTGAGCCGAGATTGTGCCACTGGACTCCAGCCTGGACAACAGGGGAAGACTCTGTCCCAAAAAATAAATAAGTAAATAAAAAGAAAGGTGGGCGAGGAGAGGGTGGCTTTGCCACGGCTGCCCCTCGCAGGCTCCCCGGGCAGCTGCTGGGCCAGTGTTTCCCATGGATGCCATATAGGAGAGGTAGGACAGGAGAGGCCCAGGAGAGTGGCCAGCAGTGAGAGGCCAAGGGTGAGCTCTGGGCCCCCTGGGCTAAGACGGGGCTTCCACGGCCACCAGGAATGGAGGGGGTCTCTGTGAGCCCCTGGGCAGAGGAGAGGTGCAAAGAGCTAGAACATGACCACAGGAGAAAGGAGGGTCTCCGGAAACCTCCAGAACCAGACCGAGGAGGAGATGACTGCAGGAGAAAGGAGAGTCCCCAAACCCCTCCAGGACCAGACAGAGGAGAAGATGACCCCAAATGAGAGGTGGGTCTTCATGCCACGCACTGCTGGACCGGACCACGGAGGCAGCTTCAAGGTTCTACTCAGTGCCCCGGCCCCCTCCCTGCCTTTCCCACCAGCGAAGCAAGCTGGGGATAGGGAAGGAGGACAGAGTGGAGAAGCCCCCTGCAGCCTAAGCCTTGGGAGGGAGCGACTGAGTCCAGGGGTAAGGGCAGAGCTTTGAGTCGCGTCTTGGTCTCAGCAGTCTCATGAATTGAGGCCGAGACACCAAAGTCAATGACCTGCCCTGACTGCAGGGATTCGGGGCCCGCTGAGCCGTCCTTCAGCGGCCAGGAAAGTGTAAAGGAGACAGGAGGAGAACCTCCATTGTGTGTACTCCACAGACTTATCAAATGTCCTCCAGTGGTCCCGGTTGTCGCCGATAAAGTCCAAAGCCCACGGCCTTCATGCACTTGCCCTGACCTGCTGGCGTGTCCCAGGATGGCGGCCTCCGAGGACAGAGCCTGTCTTGCTCCCCATTCCGTCCCAGCATCAAGGGCATTTCCTGTAACATAGTAGGCACTCAGTAAACACAAGTTGAGTTTATAGACACACAGATGTGTCTCTCATTCATCTCAGAATCTCCGCATGTGGCCAATACATAAACACTGGGCCAGGCAGAACTCAGGACTACGCAGGTTTGAGCTGCGGCCTTTGGCCTGGGATGTAGGGAGTGAGGCTCTATTTATGTTCATATTCTTTGAGGCGCAGCTGATGGGAAAGTTGGATTTGTTCTTCAGGACGGGGTTTTCAGCCGCCCTGGCTGATGTGCAGCTTTTCCTCAGAAATAAGGATTTCTGTGCCTGGTGGGACACCAATCATGGCCTTTTACTTCCCCCAAATCTGGAAGTCACCATAGCCATGAGTTTTAATAAGTGTTTCTTACCGTTTAGACAGGGAGTGTCTCTTTGGGAAATCTGCCCTGGATGACAGATGCGATTTGCAGTTAATTTGTGTCTCTGCTACATTCACATCTAAACATCTTTGAGTTTTTGTATCTAATGTACTCTGTCTTTTCTAAATGAGATGATGGTTTACTCTGAATGGGGAGTGGCATTTGCTATCCTCATTAAGACTCACAGCACGCTTGAAAACAAAATGAACTGAGCTATGAACGAGAGATAAAATTCATCTGGATTGGAAGGCAGTAGTGAGTTAAATGGGTACCCCCGACATTCATGTCCTCCCAGAACCTCAGAATGTGATTTTGTTTAGAAAACGGGGTTGGACACGATGGCTCATGCCTGGAATCCCAGCATTTTGGGGAGGCTGAGGCAGGAGGATCACTTGAAGCCAGGAGTTTGAAACAACCAACCTGGGCAACATAGAAAGACCCCATCTCTATAAAAAATTTTAAAATTGGCTGGGTGTGGTGGTGTGCACCTGACCCATCCTCCCAAATGAAACGTCTGAGCCGTGTCAGGATAGGAATTAATGAAGTGAAGGGGTTGGGCAGGGGCAGAGCTCCAGTGGGCAGCCATGCCAAGGCCCCAAGGCTCCATGCATGCGGGGGCTTCGGAGGCTCCGGAAGGCCGGGGGGCTGCAACAGCTCCCGCTGCCCTCCAGGGCAATTGCAGGCTTCCGGTTCCACGTTTAAGGCAGGGTGTTGTAGGCGTGTTGGTGTGCAGGGTACTGAACTTGCCCAATGCTCATTCAGAATGGACATACTGGAGAAGAACCCGGTTACCTGGCAGGAAGTTATGGAGTTGCCAGGACTGAGGTGGGTCCTGGGGAGGCGGGAGCAGGCGACGCACAGGCTTGCCGCGGTATGGGCTCTGGGCTGGGCTGAGGGAGGCGGTGGAGCCACGCGGACCCTGGACGCTAAGGATAAGACACCTGCTTCTCAGCTGGGGCCGCCCCTCACACGGACGCTGGTTCTTGCTTTTCCCCGGCTGTCCTCTAGATGGAGCACGCGGACCAGACATGAGCAGGTGTCCCTGGGAGCCTGAATTCACATGCGGACCTGCGGGTCCCTCCAGCTCACAGGACGGCAGAGCCCTGGGACCCACAGACACGAGCGGGGCAGGCGCTCTGGGAAGGGGCTGGCTGGCCGGAGCCCCCTACAGAGAAGCCTAGCTGGGTCCCCGACCTGGGCAACCTGGGCTAGGGGTATGGCTGATATGGGCCCAGCAGGCACCGTCACGCTCATACCCCACACAGCAGCAGCTCTGGGGCTCTCCTAATTCATCTCCCACTCTTCCCAGGGGCTACTTCGGGACAAGCTGCAAGGGCGGGAGCAAATGCCTCCCCTTCTGGAGGACGCCATCCCAGCAGGCTGCCAGCCACAAACCCCTTCTTCCAAATGCAGGCGACCTTCCCCCCCCCCCCCCCCCCCCATCGCCCACTGAAAGGGTCAGCAGAGCCCTCTGTGCACAGGAAGATGTCCGCATCCTCCATACACTGGAAGCTGGAACTCTGCTCCTCAGACAACGGCTTGGTCTGGGCCGATTCATCTTCCTCACCCCTCTCAGGCCCACCTGGGCAGGCAGAGGCTTCTGGAGCCTTCTCTCATCATCTGCCCTGGTGAAGGACCCTCCTGGGGGACAGTGGCGTGGGGATTCTGTGGAACAGACTGGCTGCAGGCCAGGTGTGCCGAGGGTGTCTGTGCAGTCAGGGGCTACTCCCGGAAGGACCCCCCAGGGGGTGGGGAAGGACTGAACAGTGAGTCCAAAAAGGACAGCCTGGGAGCCCCTGCGTCCTGGCCCCCTGGGTAGCTGGCTGAAGGCCTCTGCCCTTGACCTCTGCATCTGGGCTTGGGGACCTGGCCCAGGAATCTGCATACGGAACTCACTCCCAGGTAAGGATGGTGCAGGTGCCTCCAGGGAGCTTCCTGGGAAGGCCGAGAACCCTGCCCTTCCGTGAGGTGGCCTCAGGCCAGGCAGTTGCCTCTGTGTCCAGAGCAGGCTTCTGCAACCAGACTGGGCTGTGGGCTGGGGTGGGTGGTGTCCTCTGTGTGTCTACAACGGCTTTTGCAGCTGGGCTGGGCTGCGGGCTGTGGGCTGGGGTGGGTAATGTCCTCTGTGTTCAGAGCAGGCTTCTGCATCCGGGCTGGGCTGTGCCCACCACCCGCATTCCCCGGCAGCGTATTCTTCAGGTGTTGTCCTGTGGCCCTCGAGGGCCGGGCCACACACGAGCCTCCATTCATATATTTATTTATTTCTTCATTCATTGACTTTAATTCAGAGAAAAGTGGTGCCCACCTTCAGCCCCGTGGTCTCTGCCAGGTGCGTGGCCCCAACGGCTCGGGGTGGGGATCCCAGCGCCAGGCGGAAGCCCCCTTGTGAGCCACCCCCATTCTGACCCTCAATTCTATGGAGTGAAATCCCAGATTTTCCCCTGGGTTTGTAAAAAATCATGTTTGAATTTCAACCCCCATGCTTCTCGTTGACCCCTCTGGAAAGACACTGTCCTACTTGCGGACAAAGTGGCAGCTTAGTGCTCCGTGGGAAGCAGCCCGCACCAAGGGAAAGAACTTAATTGAAAGCCCTTTTTCTTCATTTTGTTCCTCAGCCCTCGGTCTCATGCCCCTGTCCCCTCTCTGTACCACCTGATTCTGCGGGTGGGTGGCTCTGTGTGTGGCATGGGTGTTATGGGTAGGTGGGAAGAGGAGGGCTGTCAGGGCAGGGTCCACACGTAGGCACTGTTCGTATTGAGCTCCAGAAAGTCGTCCCACCGTCTGAGCCCCAGTTTACACAGCTGTGATGTGGGCACACAGGGCCATGATTCCTACCCCTGAGTAAGTGTGAGGAGCAAAGCAGGTAAGATGAACTCAGGCCTCACTATGGGCGTGCACCGGGGCTGCTGTGGGGCTGGGCTGACCCCTCCCCGGGAGACCATCAGCTCTGACCCAGCTGGTGGGTGTCAAACTGCATTCTGACCTTGTATCAAACCAGTGAATAGTGCTTAAAAAGTCTGAAATAGCACCACACCAGTGGATAGTGTTTAAAAAGTCTGAAATGGCATCGCAATCATGAAACGCAGCAGGCCCTGCCCCTCCTGCTCCTGGCAAGGACCCAGAGAAAATCACCTTCTTTGTTTTGCTGGGTGTGTTTGATTTTTGTATTTACCTCCGTGTTTCCAAGTAACAGGCTTATGTCACAGCTCAAAATCTCCCCACTCAAACACTCCCTTCCCCAATACGGTGATATCGCCTTCTTCTTTATGGAAAAATGACGTTGGGTGCTCCTGTTATGATGCGTCTGTGGCTGCACTCATGGCTGAGCCACGGCGTCCCAGCTGTACCAGGATCCTCACCTCTTCCCCTGGCTTGTTTTTCTGGGTGGGTGCCCACCCCTCTCTGCAGGGTCCTCTTGCTCCTGTCTCCATGTTCCCCTCGGGGGTCCTCTCGTCAGCGACCCGGGGCCTCTGCCCCCCTACTGTACCCCATTCCTCCTCCTCCCTGACGCACATCCTGGTTTCCAGTGCGTGGGCCACGAGCCGTGTCTAGATCCTGTGTGTGGAACGTGACTTCATGCCCTCACCTCTGTGCTTCTGCGGGGAGGTCCGTTCGCCCGGCGTCCGGAAGTGATGGCTCCACCTCGCAGCCCCAGCCCTCCCATGGGGGAGGCAGAGGTGCTCTGGTTCCAGAGCTGGAACTAGGCTCTCTTCACCTGGGAACCTCCCACGCCAGAGCACTGAAGTTCCTTCGGGCCATCCTGGCCTTTCTGCTGACCTTCCTTTTATTCTGTTAGAAACCAGGATTATTTATTTACTTTTAATTATTAGTTTTTTCTTTTTTCTTTTTCTGAGACACAGTCTCACTCTGTCGCCCAGGCTGGAGTGCAGTGGTGCAATCGTAGCTCACGGCAGCCTTGACCTCCTGCACTCAAGTGATCCTTCTGCTTTAGCCTCTGGGGCAGCTGGGATTACAGGTGTGAGCCACTGTGTCTGGCTAATTTTTATGTCTTTTGCACAGATGGGGGAGTCTCACTGGGTTGCCCAGGCTGGTCTCGAACTCCTGAACTCAAGGAATCCTCCTGCCTCAGCCTCCCAAAGTGCTGGGATTACAGGCCTGAGCCACCATGCCCAGCCCTGGGACTATTTCATCTGGAAGTTCATGTCCTGCAGCTCAGGTCAACCCTCTTTTTCCGTTTCCTCACTTCCTCTTCTCTGCCGTGTGCCCCCTGCTGGTCAGCACTGGGGCTGCTGCGGCTTCCATGTCTCCGCCGCGTGCCCCCTGCTGGTCAGCACTGGGGCTGCTGCCGGGGCTCAGTGGATTTTTTTCTCATTTTCCAGCCACCGGTCTCCCTTGCTGCTCTCTAGTACCTTCCTCAGTCTCGTCTCCTGTTCCTTCTGTTGAGGCTTCATCCTGTTTCATTTCTCCACCCATGCTGGTGCATGAGAGCCCCTCCTGTTCCCTGGACCTCATGCTGTCCCCAGCCGCCCCACGCCCTCCTCGTTCGTCCACTCTCTGCTATCTCCTCATCTCTGCTGTCTCCATATCTCTGCTCTCAGCACAGTCTCCACGCCACGTGTTTCCCTGTGGTTTTGTGTCTCTCATGCCAAAGGCTCTCACATGTGTGATGGTTCTTGTGTGTCTTTCCATAGTGGACAGCAAGGGCCGTCTGCTCTGTCTGGACCATCAGCTCCACCCTTGCTGTCCCTCCACTTACCCAGACTCCAGCTGTGCATGAGCTGTCATGGGCCTCATGCTGCCCTCCTCAGTGTTCTGGCTCTGTGCTGGCAGCACCACATTTTATACCCAGCCCTGCTGTCATCTGGTGCCTGTGGGGACTCCGCACTGCCTCTCCTCTGCCCCTCTGGGTCTTCCCCTGACACCCCACAGTGAAGGGTGCCCCATGCCCTGACTGAAGTCAGATCCTGGAGGTCACACTTTCTCCTTCTCCTCCTCTGCCTCCAGTCCCATAGCAGGTTCTGCTGGTCTCTCCCAGGCCCTGGAATCTGCGCACTTTCCCTCCCCTGCAGTTGCTACCCTGGTGGTGGTGGCCGGATGACGGTGACAGCTGCTTCTGCATGGAGCCCTCCCCTCTATCAGTCCAGACTCTGAGGCATGTCTGTTTAAACACTAACTTAATTCTATCATGGCCGTGGGTCCCTGACATTGGCATTTCTGGGCCAGCCCCACATGGCAGGGTGGGCATGGCTGCTGCATTTCTCCACCCACGCCCCCGGCCCTGATCCTGGCATCACTGCCTTCCTTCTTTCAGGCCCCTTGAAGCCCCTCCTGGAGGCTGTCTGCGTGACTCCACTCAGGATGCCGTGACAGCACCATGGACGGGGCAGCTTCAACCACAGACGGTACCAGAGGCTGGAGTCTGAGGTCACTGCGTGGCAGGGCTGATTCTTCCAGGCCTCTCCATAGCTCATGGACGTCATCCTCTCCATGTCCTCACGGGGCCATCCCTGTGTGTGTGTCCTGGTCTCCTCATAAGGGCCCTCGTCAGATTGGACTGGGGCCACCCAAACCCTCATGCCACTTAATCACTGCTTTTGGTTCAGTCCCAAGCAGAGACATGGTGGGGCCGCCTCCAGCCACTGAATGATGGGGCCACAGCGCCTCCCTGGCTGCCCCACACACGGTGTCTGCCCAGCTCATCCTCTGCTCTCACCGCCTTCCTTGCTGTGTGCAGGGTCCTGTTTGTGACCCATTAGTGCATTTACTGTGCATCTCCCACTGCTCTGCAAGGTGGTGGTGATGAGGATAGAGTCGAGTCTCTCAGGCCATGCTGCACCCAGCCTGGCACAGCTTCAATGGGTGTCAGGGACTTTGTGGAATGGACAGGTGAGTGTATGCAAAGACTCTTAGAAGAGGGGCCCACAGTGACCGGCCCCACAGCTGATTTCTTGGGGCTCCTGGGCCATGTGACCCTGGGCAGGTGGCAGCCAGGATGGTGGCTCCTGCCTCTGCCCCTCACACAGTGCCAGCAAGGGAGACTCTGACCCGGGAGCCCAGCCCCATCTCTGCAGCCCCCACCTTACTCCTCTCAGCTTCTGGGAGTCCTCAGCGCAGGGAGAAGAGGCGAGGGTTGGCTGAGTCCCTCGGCTGGGAGAAAACGGCGAGAGGCCAGAGCTGAGTGTGTGGCAAGTGCAGCTGTGAAGCCAGGGCCAGGCGACGTGTGGGATGGCTATGGAAGGAAGACCGAGCCCCAGGGAGGGCTGGGCCCTGCACTGAGGCAGGGAGGCCGGGGAGCCCGCTGGAGGGCCTCCTCACATCGTCCGCTTGTTTCCTTTGAGGAGTCTGCAGTCCTCTGCGAGTCTGGCCGTCGGAGGAGCCTGCCCTACCCTCAGCTCAGCCCCGGGGCACTCGGGGGTCCAGGTGGGGCCTCTGTACCTCTTCCCATCTCACGGGGTTTCAAGCACTGGGTGGACTGTTCCAGAAACCTAAATTGATGTAGGGACTGAGAGACCGTCCCTCTCTGAGCCTTCGTTTCTCCATCTGTAAAACCAGAAAAATAAAACCAACCTTGTGGTTTTGCTTCAGAGACGAGTAACGATTGACCTTGATGGCTTGGTGGGCGTGCAGCACAGAGAACAGTTGCCACAGGGTGAGGAGTGGCCGCGCAGAAGCGGCTCGGGAGTGACCGTGAGGAAACGGCTCAGGAGCGGGGGGCCTGCCCCCAGGAGCTGTGACTCTCACACTCTCACCTCCGGGACTCTCGGCGACCTTGGCCCACAAGCTCTCCTTGCTCCCTCCGGGGCTGGGCCTTCCTGGGGCTTGTTGGAAGGAGCCCAGAGTCTCCCCAGAGGCCTCCCAGGGGCTCCCAGGCCAGAGGCCTGCAGTGGGAAGGAGCTGGCACCCTTCACGTCGCCCCTCGCTCGCCACAGCCCCGAAGCAGCTGCCCCGCTGTGCCCAGCCATGGCTGCGCAGTCCTGCTGGAACACCAGGAGCCGCACCTTGCCAGGGCTATCGACAGGGGGCGCCCTCGGGGCCGCCGCAGCTTTGGGTGGTGGCCCCATCCTCTGAGAGCAGTCCAGGACCGACCAACCTGCCTTGGAGGCGGGGCCTCACCTCGCCTGTTTGCACCAGGGCTTGGCAGGCAGCCCCCTCCGGCTCCATCAGGCCTTGGCTCCAGGCCACCTTGAATGCCGACTCTCGGCCGTGCCTGGTTCCAGGACTGGCTTTTTGGAGAGGGGGTGGACAGGCAGCCACGCACCAGGGTGTGAGGGACCCGCCCCGTGAGGCCGACACACATCTGCTGTACCTTTATTGCACTTTTATCACATTGCAAACGATTCCACAAAACTCTGCAAAGGTCAACCCACAGCTGCGCACAGCCAGCCCCGCAGGACACACTTGCACCAACCGTCTGCAGCCAAGTCCGAGATGGGCACCGTGGGCCAGCGGGCGGACTCGCAGGACGCCTGGTCATCAGGTCCTCCAAAACCACGTGGGCATCCGTCCACCAGCGCACAGGCCAGACGTCCAGCGAGAGCCTCCTCCCATCCTCAGACGAGACCCTCCAGCCCTCCAGGAGCCGAGGCCCCAGGAAGGAGAAAGAGTTTTGACTTGAAATAGGTCCCGAGTGTGAGAGCACTTGAGGGTTGAACGTGGCCTTGAGGGGCCCCCAGAACCGGGGAAGGCGGCCCTCGTGTTTGGTTTGGTAGGTGATCGGAGTCTGTGTACACGTTTCTGTTTATATACTTATTCATCATATATAAATACAAAATAGTAAATAAAGGCTCCTTTCCCTACAGAAAGGATGGAATGCCTCGGGCGCCGGCCGCCTCTGTCCGTGAGCACAGACAGCGCTTCCTTCCCAACCTTTTCTGGTGGAACCCTGACAAAATGTGTCCTATTAGACCTGGGGAGCCTGGCCTCCCGAGGCAGCAGCTCCCGACTCCACTGATCTCGTCCTGCCTATGAATTCACTGAATTCACGATGGGCACGGGCACGTGCGCTTTTTGGGAGGCCCGGCCCCTCTGGCTCCATCCTGGGCAGCGCGGCGGCCGGTGGACACTACCTCGCCGAGGCGGCTCTGTGCTCAGTGTCCATGTCGTCCTCCACCACGCTGCGGAGCCCGTCCCTCTCCACGCAGTCCTGGACGGCCTGCAGCACGACACGGAGCCGCCGGTCCAGGGCCTCCAGGTGCGGCTGGTATAGCACAGGTGCCACCTGGTCCCCCCGCAGAGACTCGGCCATCAGCAGGCTCAGCTTGTACTCCTCCTTGGCCAGGAGCTGCAGACGCAGGTAGGTGGACTTCCGGATCCTGGGGAGGAGAGAGGCGTCAGGCCTGGCACGGGACAGGGGAGAGGCTTGGCCATGGGACAGCGAGAGACAGTGAGAGGGAGATCAAGAGAGTGGGTGGGAAGAGACAGAGCGAGAAAGAGGGGGACAGAGACGGACAGAAAGAGACGTACACAGAGAAAGAGAGACACAGAGAAAGAGACAAAGAGAGAGAAAGCAGGGAGAGAGAAAGAGAGAGAGACAGAGACAGAGAGACAGACAGAAAGAGACACAGAGACAGGCAGACTGAGACAGACAGAGAGATAGACAGAGACAGAGACAGAGACAGCAGAGATGAGAGAGACCGCGAGAGGGGCCTGCGATCTGACGCCTCGTCAGTCACTGGACTGTGTGATCTGCTCCAGGGCGATCTGCGGCCTCTCACCTGCACGAGGGATGAGGGTGCCCTGGCAGGGTGTGGTGGCCAGCGTACTTCCCAGAGGGGTCTGGCAGGAGGATGGGGAGTGAGGAGGACGGCCTCCTCACCCAGGAGACTGACCCCAACTCGGCACATTTGCCCAACACGGGTGCTTTGATGCCTCATTAGAGAAGTACAAAGTGTTTGCCCTGTAGGCCTTCGTCCCCAGCCATGAAAGGGGGGACAGGGGATCTGAACCCCGGTAGAAGAGTGGCAGTGGCAATGGCAGAGTCCGGCAGCCGAGCGGGGGAGCAGGGTCTCTGTGTCTCAGTCAGAGTCTGCCCTGGCCTCGAGTTCTCTCTGTAACTGAGGTGGCAGGATGGACACAGAGTGGAGGCCCGAGAGGGCTCGTGCTGGATGGGCCTGTTGGGGTGGGCAGGTGAGGTCTGCGCCTCCAGGCAGCAGAGGGAGGGTGTGGGCTGAATTCGGGGCTGTGGTTGAATTCAAGGCCTTTCTCTCCTCTCCCAGTGTGATGGCCGGGGTGGGGTGGGGAAGGTTGTGGCCTCCTCTGTGTCCTGCGTACGGGGGAGGAGGGTGGAGCTGGAGCCGGCTCCGGCAGGGGCTGTACCTGCAGCATTGCTGTAGCGGCACCAGGATGGACAGTTCATCGTGCGAATACTTCCCAAACCTTCCAGAAGAAAAGCAAAATTGTCAAGGGCCTCTGTACAAGGCTCCTAACAGGCTGCTGGGCTGGGAGCCGGGACAGGGGTCTACCCTGGCCGTCCCCGACACCCAAGGCAGTGGGTCCACCCCGCCTGTCTCCAGCACCCCAGGCAGTGGGTCCACCCCGCCCGTCTCCAGCACCCCAGGCAGTGGGTCCACTCCGCTCGTCTCTAGCACCCCAGGCAGTGGTTCCACCCCCGCCTGTCCCCAGCCCTGTATGTGGGGTCCTGGCCTCTGGCCTGGGGAGGGGTCCTGGGCAGCCAAGTTGAGATGGCTCCAGGGAGCGTCAGCCCACAGCTGAGCCGCGGAGCCGTCTTTGCAGCCACACACACAAGCTATTGGGGACCAACGCCCATCTCTCTGAGGCCTCCAAGCCTGGGAATGGACGTCCTCCTGCCCGAATTACTCGCCTCGTGCTTTGTTTATTAGGGGTCACCCTCCCTGGTCACCAGGGTCTCATCGTGCCACCCAAGACCACCCGTGGCAGGCCAGCAGCAGCCGCAGGTGGGACGCAGAGGCCGTCTATCCCTGGTAGGCTGGCTCTGGGTCCCGCGTGCGGGCAGAGGCCCGTCAATTCTGCACGGTCCTGCTCTTCCTACCAGCAGCCTCTCCCAGCCTGTTTCCCGGGTAACACCAGGTCTGCTAGGACTTGGTTTGCAGCGTTCCTGTGCCTCGGAGGTCCCGCTCCTGGGGCGGCCCTCCGTCCTAGTTGGGGCCTAGGACTACCCCCTGCATCTGGCTCCAAGATGGGCCTTTGTGGCATTCCCATCCCTCCACTGGAGGGTCTGTTCCCCCACTTCCCGGGGTCTCGGCGGGGCGGCAGGTAGCTGGGCCAGGAGGCGGCTGGCCCTTCCCCGGGTGTGCAGGGCAAGGACAGGCTCACCCTCTTCCATTGTCTAAGTGGATGATGAATGTTTCGTTCCCAAACTTCTCAAATGTCTCATAGTGGTGACGGTCCATGTTTCCTGTGGAAAGAAGCAGAAACCATCACAGCTTGTGGGAAGCCAGGCTGCAGAGCTCAGAGGCCTCTGTGCCCTGCAGAGCAGCGTCTCCTCCTCCCAGCGTGAACTCTAAGCAATCTGGCCCCTCCCCAGGCCACGGGACCACAGCTGGTCCACGCCACGGACTGTGCCCTGCAGAGCCCTGGGTGCATCTGCTCCATGCAGGGCAGGTGACATGGGGACCCCATTCCCCTGCGGGACGAACCCATGAGGAAGTCAAAGATTGTCATGTCCATGACGTCCAGGATGCGGTGGCTGCTGTCGTAGGGCGGTGTCTGCTTCACCTCCTCACAGTAGTCAGGGTCCACCTCCCACCTGCAGGGAGCCAGGGTGAGACGGCCAGGCTCTGCTGTGCAGACAGGGAGCCCGGTGCGCCATGAGGAGCACAGGAGAAACACTGCGGCAGGGATCCTGGCATCTGCAGATGGACCTGCCTTGGCTGCAGTGCTGAGGCTGCATCAGCGGGAGCATGGGTGTGGGAGGGGATGGGGTCGCTCTGCCCTGCCCCGGGGTGACCCCACCTGGAGCTGCCTTCAGCTCTGGGCCCCGTGTTTTTTGAAGGTCTTTGTGGGGTAACAGGACCTGAACACCACACTCACGAGGATGACACGGGGCAGAAAGAACAGGGGCCATTTCTCCCGCAGCAGGGAGGAGAGGGGCAGCGGGGAGAGCAGAGCTCAAACGCTGAGAGGCCCCAATTTGAAGGACCTGATGGGCAGACCGGCCTGGGTCAGGGAAGTGCATAGAATTACTGGAGTAAGGAAGCCCTTTGTCACTGTCTTGTCAGGAAGCGGTCATCTCACACAGGCCAGCATCGCACAGCAGGCTCTGCACCCATCTCTGCCACCCCTGTGGCCGCCGATCGTCCCACACCCGCCCAGGCAGGCCAGTCCCCCGGCCCCACACTCACTCGGCCTTCTTGCGCTTGTGGTAGGAGCGCCGCCAAGGGTTCCGCCAGGTCTTCCTCTTGGCCAGGGACAGGTCAGGCAGGAAGGCTGCCAGCGAGCCCTCGATCTGGTCCGGCTTCCCGCACAGGGCGTGCTCCGTGGAGCAGTAGTAGGAGCACTCGCCGTAGAAGCAGATGTTGTTGGCTGGGGAGGGACAAGCTGCAGGTTACCCGGGCCACACGGGGCCACGTCCTCACCTGTGGTCTCACGGCCCTCAAGGCCGGGCCGGGCTCTGCCTGGTGCTTCTCACGGGCAAGAGTCACCCACAGCTCCCCCATCAATCCCAGCAAACACCTCCACCCCACGGTATGGAAAAGTGAACCCACAGAGCTGACTTCCTGAGGCCACACAGCTCCCCAGAGGCAGAACCCGGCCTGACCCCTCGAACATCAGGGGCTGGTCTACGGAAATCCTAGGGCCGACGTTTAGTTGCTTAAAAATGCATTCGTATTGTCAAGGAAGTGAAGATGCAATGCCCAGAATGGGAGAGAATGTTTGCAAACCACACATCTGAGGATCTAGCATCGAGGGGGTATGAAGGACTCTCATCACTCAATCACAAAAGACGAAACGCCAACTAATAAACGGGCAGAGGGCTTGAACAGATGATTCTCCAAAGACGACGCTGATGGCCGACAAGCATGAGAAGAGACGGGCGCCATCGTGAGTCACCAGGGAGATGCAAATCAAAACCACAGTGAGGCACCACCTCCTGTCTGCTGGGATGGCTTCCATCAAAAGAGCAGAGTACAGCAGCTGCTGGCTGGGACGGGGAACTGCCGCCCTGTGCGCTTCTGGCAGGGGGGGACGCAAACGGTGCAGCCACGGCGGAAATGGTCTGCAGCCCCTGACTGATTCAACGCAGCGTCCCTGTGTGACTCAGGAACTCCCCGCCCACGTAAAACCCTAAGAGAATTAAACACATTTCCACACAAAAACTCGGACACGAATGCTCACAGCAGCACTGCCCACCACAGCCGAAAAAGAGAGAATCCACCCAAATGTCCATCAAGAGCGGAGTGGACAGGCCGGGTGAACGTGGTCCCTCTGCATGATGAAACGAAACGAAATGAAACGAGAAAAGGAATGAAGCCCTCACTAAACCCGAGGACTCTGTGCTCCACGAAAGAGGCCAGACAGAGGAGGCCACACGTCCTACGACCCTCTTGATACAGAACGCCCGGAATAGGCAAATCCAGTCAGACTGGGGGAGGGACTGGCCGCCGAGGGCTGCGGGGCGAAGAACGGAGACGGTCTGTTCACAGGAACGGGGTTCCTTTTTGGGGTCAGGAAGACGTTCTGGATTTAGACAGTGGTGACGGCGGCACACCATTGTGAATATACTAAAAGCCATGGAACTGTACGCTTTTAAGTGGTAAATTTTGTGGTACACGAATTATACCTTAATAAATAAAAAATAATGAGAAAAATGCAAGAGCTGTCCAGACCCGCTAGCAGTAGGGGTTCACTGCCCTGATGCTGGAGGCCCAGCGGAGGGCGCTATTCCTGACTTTATTTGCTGACTGAATCGTTTTTCATGCTTTATTTGTTTGTGGAGAAACTCTGGAAAGTCTGGGGCTGTAGAACTGGTGAGAACGTGGTTTTGTTGGGGCCAGAGCCGCGAACCTCACCACAGCACCCCCAGGCCCAGCATTTCTGCTATTTGAGCACACGGCTGACGTCTCAGCCAAAGAGGTCCCTCCTCGAGCCATGCAGCTGGGCTGAGTGATTCCAAGGGTCTCTCGGGGTGTTCCTGGAGCCTCCAGGCTGCAGGGCAGCCTCCCCGTGGGATCTGAAGACAGGTTCGGCAGGGCACTTCCCAGCGGAGTGAACGGGAGGGCGGCCGGTATGGGCTACCCTTTCTTAGCTGAATAAGTTGAGGTTCTGAGAGGAAATGGGGTGACTCCCACCACATCCCACGCATCCAGCAGGTCCCGGCTGGTCTGGCCCCAACGCCCCGATCACCTGCCTGCCCCTCCTTCCCACGCCCCCTCTCCCCAGTGCCAATGCTGGGTAATTACTGTAAGAACGATCAAAGAAAGACCAGCTGCAATCCTGTCGCATGTTGATACAGATTAATCAGCAGCCCACGGTCGGACGAGGCAGTCCCCCCGGGGCAGGAGCTCCATTTCAGGAGCAAAATCTTCACCTGAGCACTCGTTGGCTGGAGGCTTAAAATTCACTTGCCGTCCTCGGCTAAGCCGGTTTCAGATGGTATCAGGTTAAAAGAGAAAGGCATTTCTCGGGCCCCTGGCCATCCCTCTTTGCAGATCCAAGTCGGGTATTAAAGGGGCCTCCCGGGTGGAGTTAGAAGGGCCTGAGCTGTGTGACCTCGGGCGAGTGCCTCCCTGCTCTGTGCCCAGCCCCTCGCCCAGGAAGCGGGGGTCCCAGCAACGCCTGCATCCCGGGCTGGGAATCACACAAGGAAGCCGCGGGAAGGCAGCTGTCAAGGTAACGCAGGCTGCCCTGAACTTGGAGGGCTGGGCTTTCTGGGAGGAACGAGTGTGAGTCCTTTTCCATTTTAGTGATAATAAAAGACACAAACAGCAAGGAGAAAGCCAGGGTCCCAGACACACCCAGGAGAGATCCTGCCTCCTCCAGTCACCCGAAAATGGCGTCACAGTTGGCCTCCTGGAGGGCACAGCTGGGCAAGAGTGTGGCTCCTGACAAGGACCAGGATGGCCCCTTCACCCTGCGGCTGGAGCATCTCTGACCACTCCTTTCTCTGACTGTGTCAGGGGGCTGACCCTGCAGGCGGAGAGTTTTGCAAGGCGGATGTCTGCCACCTGCCACCCTGGACAGCTGTGGGCCCAGCGGACACTGTTATTTAGGGCAGTGGCTCTGGCTACGCGAAGCGGGTCCATAGCTGGAAACCTGCCACCTTCCACGTGCGTTTAAGCTGGACACAGCACTGGAGAGACTCCTGATGACCACTCTGCCAAGCCCAGGACGCCGTGGCAGGAAAAAAGGCGAAGCGAATGATGGCAAACCCTTCTGTCCAGGCTGTGTCGGGCTGAGTGGCTTCTGGAGCTGCGGGGCACCTGGGCCTGGGCCTGGGGGCGCTCACCTTGCAGAAACGCAAAGCTGTGTGTGGACGACCTGTGCACCTCTGGGATGTGTGCGGCGTGCAGACGGTAACTTACATGAGAAGTGGGGGAGTGAGTTCTGTGAGCGTTTGGGGCTTAGGAGAGGTGGGCTCTGGCTGTGGCCCGGCCCCTACACAGCCATGCGGTGCTGGGATCCTAACTGCCCTCTCCGAACCTGAGCTCCATAATCCCTACGCGGGGCAGGGGGCTGCTTAGGGCTCACCCTCCTACTTCCCCCTCCCAGAGCCCACCTTCCCCAAGCACTGGTCCGGGCTGCCTCTTGTTCCCTCACTTTGCCCTGGCTGATGGGTTTTTCCCTTTTCTGACTGACCCCACGGGAGGGTCATTCAGGCCACGGGAGGCCGAGGGGGTGTCTGCAGTGGGCTCAGCCCTCTGACGTGCCCTGGGCTCCTGCAGAGCCTCTGAGGTCACCTGGTATCCGCGGTCAGGAGATGTACGCAAAGCAAAGTGGAGCAAACGAATCGGAACAGATTTTGTTCTCTAGAAGAGGAATCCAGGCTGGCTCCTGCGCCCCTCCCTGCTGCTTTAGAGAAAGCCAAGTGCTCATAGAGGCTTCTGGAAGAAATCGCACTGACAGGGCACAGTGGCCGGAGTGGCAGCAGTGGGGTCCCGGGGGCTGTGTTCCAAGGTGTCCGGCAATGCTGGGCCTGGCTGCTCTGGGAGATTCAAGGACTTATCTGTCCGGGCAGGGAGACGGAACTGTTGGGACCTCCGGCGGCCGAGGACATCTTGGGATCTCAGGGGAGAAACTTGTGTTGCCCTGGAAAACGCAACTAATATCCAGAAACCAGGAGTGGCCAGGGAAGCTGCCAGAACGCGTAATCAAAGTGGTGGCTCCAGGGAGACGTGAGAAGGGATTCCAGCAATGGCAGCAAAGGTGGTCGATGGCCGGCTTGCAGTGCAGAGCTCAGGGGTGCCCCGGTGACCACCGTCCCCGGCCTGCTGAGGACCTGGGGATTCCAACATCAGCCAACATGGGACGTAGAAGTGACTTAATACACCTGGTTGGACTGATAATCAACTCAGTCTTCTTTTTTTTTGAGACGGGGTCTCACTCTGTCACCCAGGCTGCAGAGCAGTGGTGTGCGATCATAGCTCACTGCAGCCTTGACCTCCTGGGCTCAAGCCATCCTCCTGCCTCAGCCTCTCGAGTTGCTGGACTCGCAGGTGCACGCCACCAGACCTGGCTGATTGTTTCATTTTTTGTAGAGATGGGGTCTCGCTCTGTTGTCCAGGCTGAGCTTGAACTCCTGGGCTCAAGTGATCCTCCCAGTGCTGGGATTACAGGCATGAGCCTCTGTGCCCAGTCACTCAGTAAGACCTTAAAAATGGGGAGGAAGCGACCTGCCCCGACAGGCTCGTTTTACAATGAAGTGAGGAGTTCCGGAGATGCTGCTCGGAGCAGGGCCAGGCAGGGCACGTTCTCAGCATCAATGGGTGTCTTTGCCCCCTCCCTGCACGACCCTGTGACTGTCTCTTTCAGTCGGTCCTGAACTGACAGCCTGGTCTGCAACGCAGAGAATCGAACCTAAGCTGGAGGAATTCCCGCCGTCACTGCACAAGGTGCTGGCACCTGAGGATGGAGAATGTCAGTCTTTGGAACCTTTGAAATATATCACTGTAAAAGTTGCAATAAAAATTGTAAAACGACGTGGATAAGAAGCAGTCAGGCATCCAGGCATCACCGGGGTGGAGCCCAGCCTCAGCGGGCACCAGGGTGTGCATAGCGGGTTGCAGGGCGGTCAGTCCTGTGAACGGTGGGGCAGGAGGCAGTGCCCGGACGGTGCAGTCAGGGTCCACCCAACGGCTGACAGCGGCCAGAGCTCAGTCGTGCTTAGGAAGCCCTGGACTCCCAGGGTGGGGAGGTGAGTTTCAGCCCCTTAGAAAAGATGGACAGCTCAAGCCATCCAAACAGGGACTGAATTATCTGTGAGCCAATGCGTTCCCCGTCACTGGGGGTGTGCCTGGCTCAAGCACAGCGGACTGGGGATCCCTCAAAGACCCCCACACTCAGGCTCTGCCTCTGCCCCGATTCCTGGTGTGTAGGGCCAGGCACCACTGGGCCAGGGAAGGGAGCCCTTCTTCCTGCCTCTGTGGAGCTTTCTGTCCTATTTTTCTCTTATTAATGGGCTTTGAGAGGAAGAAAACAAATGAGGATCTCTGTGAGCCCCGGCTGACGGAACGAAACTTAATTAAATCATAGATTCAGAGGCCTGATTCTGACAAATTCATGAATGCAGTTAAGAGAAAGTGCAGAGTCCGCACATCGATCCGAAACATCTGCAGGAAATGAGCTTTCAGGTCAAGGTTTTATGCGCCAGCAAATCCGAAGATGCAGCTAATCAGGGGCCCTAATTGGATTTTATCTGCATGAATTAAACAGACGGGCCAGGAGAGCGGCTGAGGCCCCAGACGGCGAGAGCCTCCAATCCGGGGGGCCCTCCCTAGTGGGGTCCTTGCTCTGCAGGGTATCCTGGGGTGACCACTGGGTGCCTTCATTCTGCAGCACCCACCACCGCTGGGACCACTCTTGACCTTCAAGATGGAAAAGCAGGGGACCGAGTTCAGGACAGGCAGGGGAGTGTCCCAGAGCTCGGCAGGTGCGCGGCGGAAATGGGAACAGGCTGTGCGGCAGGGGCCTAGCGCAAGGGAGGCGCTTGGAGGGGAGGACTGAGCCCTTGGCGGAGCCACTAATGCCAGTTTCTTTCTTTCTTTTTTTTTTTTTGAGACAGGGTCTCACTCTGTTGCCCAGGCTGGAGGGCTCTGGCACGATCCCCACTCATGACAGCCTCCACTCCTGGGCTCAAGCAATCCTCCTGCCTCAGCCTCCCGAGTAGCTGTGACCACAGACAAGCACCACCACAGCTGCTAATTTATTGATTTCCTGTAGACAGGGGTCTGGCCATGTTGCCCAGTCTGGTCTCAAACTCCTGAAATCAAGTGACCCTCCCCCTCTTGGCTTCCCCGAATGCTGAGATTACAGGCATGAGCCACCACACCCAGCCCAAATGTCAGGGTTAAAGCAACCTGGGTAGATAATTAAGTAGAAAATAGTGTGTTTATGTGTGCACTGTACTTATCACGTAGAGTCTTGAAGGTTTTATAAACCTCAGCACCAACAGAGACATCTATTCCCTCCTAACATTCAGGTCATCCTGTATCCCCACAAGGGCACCAGGGACTGGGGACCGGGGCGAGCCCCGCTCACAGTCCAGCCGCTTCACCAAGGCCGGGGAGGCCGCCCACCCTGTTGCTATACGACGGGGGTCCTGCTGGGTGTGTTTAAATCTGGGTGGGCAGGTCCCAGGCAGGTCTGCTGGCTGGGCCACCTGGAGAAGGCTCCCTTGAGAGGCTAGGACCTCCTGCAGGTGAATCGTTTCACCAGTTAAAATAAACAAACAAATGGAAGAAACAGCCTCTCTGTGCATGGTAGGACATTGGTTAAATGGTGATGATGCCACCTTGAAGCTGTCTGTGGGTTGGCACCTGGTGTGGAAGGGGGCACAGGGCACCCTACGTGGGAGGTGGGTTGGGAACGGCACTGCACGTGGTTTCTTTTAGTTAGAGGTACTCAAGCCCCGTCACTGTGGGTTCAGTGCAGGCCCCCCGTCCCAGGCTACCTGGAGAGATGAATGTGGGCCCCCCATGCCAGGCTACCTGGAGAGATGAATGTGGGCCCCCCGTGCCAGGCTACCTGGAGAGATGAATGTGCGCTCCCCATGCCAGGCTACCTGGAGAGATGAATGTGCGCCCCCCGTGCCAGGCTACCTGGAGAGATGAATGTGCGCTCCCCGTGCCAGGCTACCTGGAGAGATGAATGTGCGCTCCCCGTGCCAGGCTACCTGGAGAGATGAAGAAGGTCCTCCAGAGCTTCTTGTCCCGTGTGACGTCCCGGATCTCCTTGGTCATGTTGACCATCCTGCCGGCCACGGGAGGAACCCGGCGGAAGTCCAGGATCCTGGCAAGAAGGGGGCGTGGGAGGCTCTGCACTCTGTGCGGCTGAGCGGGCCTCTGTCCTGCCTCCGAATAAACCCAGCCCTAGGCCGGGTGGCTCTGCCTGGCCCTGCTGTGATGGGGGCGGGAGAGGCCCCTGAGGGACCGGGGCTGGCGTCGCCTCGCTAATGGGCACATATCGCCAACTGCCCACATAGCTAAAGCCTGCCCTCATTCCAGGGCTAAATTTAAAACAAAATTAAATTAAAGGCACCACTTTTAATGGAACTCTCTCTGAACCACACCGCAGGCTCCCACTCGCTTAATTAAGTGGAGAACGCAGGGCGAGAGCTCTTCTTGCTGACGGAGGACGTGGTGATTATCCTGCGAGGCGAGATGACCAGGTGTGGAGGAACGTGGGCCGTCTGCCAGGGCCGACCCGGGGCCTGACCGTGCCTCTGTGTGGAGCACCTGCCCCCTCCACCTGTCAGACGGCTCGCCTGGGCACCGGGCTCTGTGTCCTGCTTTATGAACACATTGATCCGAGCAGGGCTGTTTCCTAATGAGTGACCCTCCCTGGCTTGGTGGCCACTATCTCTCTTTTCATAGAAAAGCCCTTTTATGGGTTCAGGCTGTTCTAGATACAGCTGAAATGGCTGAAAATCGGGCTTCTGGCGATTTCTGTAGTCGCCACAGAAGACTTTGATCTTTAAAAAAGCCCTTTCGGCCGGGCGCGGTGGCTCAAGCCTGTAGTCCCAGCACTCTGGGAGGCCGAGGTGGGCAGATCACAAGGTCAGGAGATCGAGACCATCCTGGTGAACACGGTGAAACCCCGTCTCTACTAAAAAATACAAAAAACTAGCCAGGCGAGGTGGCGGCACCTGTAGTCCCAGCTACTCGGGAGACTGAGGCAGGAGAATGGCGTAAACCTGGGAGGCGGAGCTTGCAGTGAGCTGAGATCCGGCCACTGCACTCCAGCCCGGGCAACAGAGCAAGACTCCGTCTCAAAAAAAAAAAAAAAAAAAAAAAAAAAAAAAACCCTTTAAATTCCAACGTGCGCCCACGTCACTAGGGACCTTGTGAAAATGCAGATTCTGGTCCCAGGTCTGGGTGGAGCCCAGGACTCTGTATTCCAACTGGCCCAGGCCAATGCCAGTGCTGCTGGCCCTGGGGCCGCACCCCGGGCTGGGACGTGTCAGGGCCCTGAGAGGCAGGCAGGGAGGCTCTAGGGGGCCGAGGGTGGCGCCTCCTCCCTCCACTGCACCAGGGCAAGGTCCCTCAATCCACGGGCCCCCTCTGGACCCAGGGCCAGGCCCGTGAACTGCCCCTGGAGGGTACTGAACACGGACCCCCCACTTCCCAGCAGCAGGGCCAAGCTGACCCTCACGACGGGTTCACTTTCTGCTGGGCTGGGGCAGCGGAGACAGGCGACCGCCGGGCCTCCCAGGCCCCCTCATTGCGAACATGGCTTCCTCCTCCTCGGGAAGCCTGCTTTGGTCTCCTAGAGACATCCATGCCCTGTGACTCCGTGTTAAGATTCGCGGCACTAAATACTCCCCCTTCCCTCCCTGCCTCCTTCCCTCGTTCCTTTTCCTCTATTACAGACCGCACAGCAGCTTCTGTGCCTCCCGTCTGCCCTAACGGTGGGGGTGCCGGAGGGGCCCACCCGGATTAAGGTGCCCTGAGGGCAGGCACCCTCTCCCTGCGTGAGAGAGGGACGGTTAGGAGCATGGGGATCTGGGCAAATGGCCTCTCACTGCCTCCGTTTCTCGTCTATAAGAGGGGGATACGAAAGGGTCTCCCTACCGCGTGTTGTGTGGGCTACGGGAACGCACAGGGCCTGGTCAGGGCAGCACTCGGGGTAGGGGGAGAGCAGGCACCGGAGCTGCCTGATGGTGACCAAGGTGACGATGCCGTCCTGCTGTGTCCAGCACAGGATGGCCCGGCTCACCGGTGGGTCTGAGCGCCCGGGAGCATGGAAGGAGGAAGGGCTCACCTGTCCAGGTGGAAGGCTGCAATCTCCGCGTTGTGCCTCTCGTAGTCAGAGAAATAAAAAAAGTCAGGGGGCGTCTCCTGCTCCCTCGTTTGTCTGCAAAAACAGGACAGAAACAGAAACGGTTTGTCACTGAGAAAGCCTCCAGGTGCCGGAGGAGGCGGGACGTGCCGGGTTCGGCCCTCCAGAGCTCACTGTTCTCTTTCCAAGGATGTTGCTGTCAAGAAACACAATCATCATTAAAAATTAAATGATATCGACTTATGTTAAATACATTCCTTTCAGAAGCGACAGACACCAGGGTCTCGTCCCTTCCTGATTAGGGGTTTCTGTCTCTTGCAGCCAAGAGCCAAAGTCACCTCTAGCAGCAACACCCCAGGTGCTCCCAACTCCACGCTGGTGACCTTGAAATCAGCCCGGGGGGCAGTTCTTACACCACGGAAACGGGCAAACTGCAGATCAGGCTTCTTCCGCCCGGGGAGTTGGTTATTAAGTATTTACAGCCCACCCAGGTCCACGCCACCAGCCAAACGGATTCTCCCGAGAAGCCGCTCTTGCCTGGAGCCCAGAGATTCAGGCAGAGCGTAGGCCGCGAGGGCCCACACATGGGGAGGGGGCAGGCCCTGGTGCAAGAGGAGGCCCCTCAACAAACGAGACGGACCTCCCCAGGTGTGGGCCCGGAGGCCAGGGTCAGGTCGGACCAGCTGCCCCCCACACCTGCCTCCCTGCCCGCCAGCTCCCTGGAAGGGACGTGAGGGAGGCTGGGGGCTTTCTGGGGGCTGCCCATGGGTCCTCTTTCTGAAACCTAGAAGAGGTGACCTGATCCATTTTCCAAGGCCTCCCTCCTCCCGCCCAGCAAGGCACCCCGGCCTGCAGGACCCCCCGGTTGGCCTCAGTTCCCACTGAGCTGCTTCCCGTCTCTCAAGCTGGGGTCATGGCTGTCAGCGGCTTCCCACGCTTGTCTCCTGGCCCTCCACACTCCTGTCTTTGTGCATGCTGTTCCGCCCTCCTGGGACGACCTTCCCTTCACATCTCCAGACGGCTGTTAGCATTTCCTAACGAGTGTCTTACAGACGGCCGGGCCCCAACTTCTCAGCACTCAAGAAGTCATCGGTCAGAGAAGCCTGGAGTTCGGGCAGTAGTTCCTCCTGACCGCCCCGCCAGGTCTTCCCCGTCCACACGCGCGTCATAAAGGCTCTGACAAGGCCTGCAGACAGCCTGTTGGACTCACGGTTTCCAGCCCTACACAGACGGTGTGTGCACAGCATGTTCCCACACCCTGTAATTTTGAGGTCTGTTGGCTGAAGCTTCAAATGCAAGTCATTTTCAAGGCCCGGCTCAAAGGCAAACTCCACAAAACCTTCCCAGATGCCGCAGCAAGGAGGAGCCTCTGCCCTCTGCAAGCCCCCCAGCCCAGTGAGCAGAGGCGAACGCTGCTGGAACTTCGGGTGCCCACCTGTGACATCCAACGCAAAGCCCCAGCTGGGCCACCAGCGGCCGCCGGCCACCTCGCCCGCAGTGGACGCTGGTCAGCAGCTGCCCCTCGCTGTCCCCGTTTCTCTACATGGAAAGTGAGGGGCTGGTGATGCCGACCATGGGGATTTAATGCTGCCTGGGTGCCCCAGGCCCAGGACAGGCTGCTTTGAGCCTGCCCCTAAAGCAGGGTGGGGTGAAGGAGGAGGGTGGGGTAAAGAACGCCTGGATGGCCCAGCACCAGGTCCACCCAACTCCCAGCCTGGCTTCTCCAGGACCCAGTGGACGTTGGGGTTGTCAGGGGCCCTCCCAGCAGCACGAGGCCTGGGTCTGGGTCCCTAAGTCGAGGGGCAGGCAGATGCCCTGCAGGGAACAGAGACCCCGTTAGCTGCTCTCGGGGGTGCTGGCTGCCCACGGGACCTGGCTGCTGCTCAGTGGACTCCCTTGCTGCTGTCACCCAGGCCTGCAATCCATGGGGCTGACGAGGGAGACCTGGAGGTCACACGCTCACACACTTACAGATGGGCACACGGAGGCCAGAGAGTGGGTGACTTCCTTAGGGGCCAGCGTTGGTGGCTCAGCCCAGGGCTCCTGGGTCCCATCCATTTGCTTGTTCATTCATTCATTAATTCATGCAGCAGAGCTAGCATGCTTAGCACACGCAAGCACTGTCCTGGCCTTGGGGAGAGAGGGGGCCCGGGCCGGGGGCAGGAGGTCCACTCTCCATGTGAACAGCCCGGGTCGAAAGAGCCACCTGGGCTCCACGAACTCCCCATTCCTGTCCCAGTGCCAGGGGCTCAGCTCTGCACGTGGTGGGAGCCTGGGGCTGGGGGAGCCAGGACACCTGAGACCAAGCCTGGAGCCAGGCCCCTGACCACCGCCCAGCCCTGCTCGGCCCCTTGGAGAAGCAGGGCAGAGGCTCCAGAGCACAGCAGGATGCGGGCTGGGGGTGTCAGGCGGGCCTGTGGCTGTCTGTGAGGGTGAGCAGGGCGGCAGCCTGCCCAGCACCCAGGGAGCACGACACCAGTTTTTAATCAGGAAACAAGGCCAGCAGACGCAGGCTCAGGGCGCGTTTCCTCACCAAGTGCCTCAGGACACTCACGCGCCCACCCACGGATTTGGGTCCAGTCAACCCTAGGCGCACTCTTACTTGGGTCTTACTCAGATTCACAGGCTGCTCTTCAACCTACTGCCGCGACCCGAGACCCCGTGCGCGTCCCCCATCCCCTACAGCGACACAAGCGCCGTCTGTTGCAGTTTCCTCATCTGAAAAGTGGGGGCCGCAGTGGCCCCTTCTCAGATAAGCAGCTCAAAGGCCTCTCCTGCACTGGCTGGGGGGGCCCGGCACACCCACCCTGGACCCACAGTCACACCGCGGGGGAGAGGCTGGGCTCAGGGTCCCAGGCCGGGCTCAGCCCCGGTTGGCTGTGTGCACCCTGGCACCTCCCATCCCCCCATTTCCGAGTCTCCCCCACGGCCTCCAGGACCCCTTGGCTCTGCCGTCAACGCCTCCCACAGTAGGAGGCCAAGAAGGACAATGCGGGCACTGCCCTGTCCCTCCACCCTGGCCAAGGGGCACGAGGCCACAGGTGGGGCTTCTTACAAAAGAAAGGTTCGTGCCGTTCCGTAAACACCACAGGGCTCCTGTGTCTCAAGCCAACACTCCAGGGGAAGGGGGGCCGAGCCGCAGGGCCCTGTGCGGTGCTTGTCCCCGCAAGCGTTTGACTGATGTGGTCATGGTGGAAATGTTGACCGATTGTCAAGATCATGTCTGAGGGGAAGCATGCTTCCTCCACCAAGGCTGGCCCCCGCCTCCACCGGAGGGAGAGCCCATCCCAGGCGTCCTCCCAGGCCAGGCCCAGGGAGGGAACTCAGCCCCCGACCCAGGAAGAATTTACCAGAATCAAAGGCTGGTGACCTTTCCAGGTGCTGGGAACAGAGCTGGCAGGAATCCCCAGCTCGCACACCCTGCGGCCCACACCTCCCACTCAGGGCTGACGGCGTTCCTTCCGGGCTCCAGCACTCCAGCAACGCAGACTCCAGACGCCGCAGTAACCTTCCCAACCCTTGGCTTCTCCGGCCGGGTCCTTCCTTCCATATACGCAGCGGAGGTCCGCCCGACTCCTGGGAGCATCCTGGCCCTGCCACGGGCCGACATCGTCACTGCACGAACATCAGGGCAGGGCTCAGGACCCGAGTGGGACGTCCACGTCCCTTGGGGGAGACCACGTCCGGGTCACAGGCTGTCAATGACACACCAGCCCAGGGCTCCCTTCCTCCCACACTGTTCTCAGACAGCTGTGGCCACAATGCTCCGCGTTCCCTGAACATTTCTTGCTGGGGGTTAAGGATTTGTACCACGTACGGCCTTTCTAAGAACCAGTCTGGGCTGCTAGAAATGGAACAGATCACTTTCCACGATCCCACATAACATTTGCCTTGACAGGGCCCCGAGTAGGCGCGAGGCCAGATGGGGATTCCAGGAGCTACTTAAACATAAAATGCGGATGGTGGGTTGGTGCCTGAAGGACACATTTCCTTCATGACCCCGCGGGTCTGCGGTTGTCGCCGTCTCTGTGCACACCAGCAGCAAAGGAGGGTCGGCCTGTGGGGCAGGGCGGGGCAGGTGCGGCGGCAAACTGAACGCGCTGCCCGCAGGGTCGCCCTGCAGAGCCGAGGCCGAGGCTGGCCGGGATCCTGAGGTTCAAGAGAAAGAGTCTAGACCTTGAGGAATCTCCCGGGTATTTAGGTGCTGACAAATGGATTTCATTTTTCTAAACCACTAAAAGACCAAACGGTCCGCTGCAGTCAGCCCGCAGTTCCAGGGGTGGTAGCTGCTGGAATGTTGGGTATTTTTGAGGTTAAAAGGCCGTCGTCGTATTCAACTTGGAAGGATTGGCTTTGAGCAAAACTCGTTCCACAGAACACGAGTTCTACTAGATTTCAGTAACTTTTAGCTGGAAAAAGAGAAATCCAGATGGAGGCGAGATTTCTTTTCTGTAAACTTCGGGCCACACGTCTGCACAGTGACTCCCCGGAACGGCCCAGCATGAGTCCAGGAGTTCACGGCCAGCCTGGGAAACATAGTGAGACCCCATCTCTATGGAAAATAAACAATTAGCTGGGCATGGTGGACCTGTGGTCCCAGCTACACAGGAGGCTGAGATGGGAGGATCACTTGAGCCCAGGAGGTCAAGGCTGCAGTGACCACTGCAATCCAGCCGGGATGACACAGTGAGACCCTGTCTCCAAAAAATCATCATCATTATTATTATTTTTATTTTCTTTAGAAAATCCTCAGCGACTTATTAGTTGGCAGTCAGAATTCACTGTAGGCACCTGGGGCAAAGCCCTGCACCACACAGTGCCTGATAAAGCAGTTAGAAAACTGTGAGCTCCTAGAACTTCCACTGCAGAGGCAGTGTCCAGGTCTCCCAGCTGGCACAAGTCTCTTGGGGCCCAGGTCTCCCGGCTGGCACAGGTCTCCCGGCTGGCACAGGTCTCTTGGGGCCCAGGTCTCCCAGCTGGCCCAGGTCTCCCGGCTGGCACAGGTCTCCCGGGTGGCACAAGTCTCTTGGGGCCCAGGTCTCCCGGCTGGCACAGGTCTCCCGGGTGGCACAGGTCTCCTGGCTGGCACAAGTCTCCAGCTGGCACAGGTCTCCCGGGTGGCACAAATCTCTCGGGTGGCACAGGTCTCTTGGGGCCCAGGTCTCCCGACTGGCACAGGTCTCCCAGGTGGCACAGGTCTCCTGGCTGGCATAGGTCTCCCAGGTGGCACAGGTCTCTTGGGGCCCAGGTCTCCCGGCTGGCACAGGTCTCCTGGGTGGCACAGGTCTCCCAGCTGGCACAGGTCTCTTGGGGCCCAGGTCTCCCAGCTGGCACAGGTTTCTTTTAGGTACTGTCTTGCGGGGGCAGCTGTTCTCACCCAGGCCAGGTCCCCTGGACACACAGCCACTCCATGTCCCTCTCAGCCTGCCCCTTGGTGTGGGCGCCTGGGGCCACCTTCTCACCCCCAGCCCGCCTATCCATTGATGCTTCCTCAGTGATGGACGTGACCTTCTGTGCTGTCCAACTCGGCAGCCACTGGCCACACGTGGCTGTGGGACACTTGAAATGTGACCAGAGCCTCCAGGATCTAAGTTTTAAATCTGATTTTATCTTAAATCTAATGGGCACACCTGGCTAGCGGTGCGCAGTGGGGCTCTGAAAATGGGGCCTTCTGAAGCCTCTGGTGTCTGCTCATTGTCCGTCCCACACCCTGGCCAGGATGGAGGGAGCCGAGTCCACCGGGCCAGCACACCGGCCCTGCCCCCAGTGCACTGAACAGCACTGCCTCCCTGGCCCACTGGCCCCGCCTGCCCTCCCTTTCCACCCTCCTCCTTCTGCTTCCTCAGTCAGGGCTGTTCTGGCCGTCGCCTCCAGGAAGACCCTCTGGAATCGTTCAGTCCTGCAGATGCCCCTTGTCCCGTACACACGAGGCCTTGCAGAAGGGCGTTTGTCAGATCTGCATCCCCAGGCCCACAGACGGCACATCTCCAGGTCTGGTGGTTCCTCTTGCTGCTGTCACCGACTCTCGCCAGTCTGGATTCCAAACCCCAGAGGGAGAATAAGAGCAGCTGCCTGCCAGGGCTGTTGTGGGACGGGCACACACAGGGCCTGGTACACTGTAGGAGCTCACCGTGTGGTGATGTGGACGTCTCAGTAGCAGGTGAAGCATAATGGGACGTCCACACAGAGCTCTCCAGGCCTGCCAGAGCTCAGGGGGCCTCTGGGGAAACTGAGGCCCAGGGAGGGGCAGGCCCAGGCAGTGTCCAGTGAGCATCGGCATGGGGCTGGGCCCGGATGCTGGGTGGTTTAGTTCTGACCACCCACTGCAGTATGCGCACACATGCACACACATGCACACACAAACCCACTCATGCACACGCACACACCTGCACACTCACAAATGCACACACGGGCACTCATGATGGATGCACATTAACACGTGTGCACACACATATGTACTTGCAGATACATGTGCGTACACACATTCATGCACACGTGCATCCACAGGCTTACACACTCACAAGTGCACGTGTGTGCGTTCACAGATATGCACATGCGTTCACAGATATGCACACTCACAGGAGTGCACACACACACAACCCCCACAGAACAGCGCTGTCGGAGGCCTCTTGGCGAGACGGGGATTAGGACCCGGCTCCATCGATCTGTCCCTGGCACAGCCTTGCAGAGGGGCTGGGAAAGCGCATTTAGTGGACCTGAAAAGGTGGAGTCTGATCTCCTCACTGCAAAGAGACAAAGTTCACGCAGAAGACGAATGACTTGCCGACTTGAGTCACCTGCACAAATCCGGTCATTAGAGCACATCCCATCTGGCGGCTCCCACCTGACCCTGCATTCCGCTCCCGGGCAGAGGGCAGTGGGCAGTGAATTCTGCTCTGGGCTCCGCTCCCGAGGCCACAGCCGGGCTGAAAGTCCCAGGGAAGGGGCCAGACCCAGGTGCCCCCAGCAGGAGGAAGCAGGGAGGGAGCAGCCCCAGGCGTAAGGGAGGAAGCAGCTTCCAACAAACCACCCCTTCAGGACAATTCACCCCTGAAGCTCACCCCACCCATAAGCCCTGGCCCCACTTGGGGCTTTCCAGTCAGTGAATAAACCCCACCAGTTCCCTCTAGAATACGAGTCGGCTCTCCAGCACCTGCCCCTCCTCTACTTCCCCTCCGCCCCCTGCTCAGGGAGGATGTGCTCAGGAAGCCAGACTCAAGTTTGCAGCCCCCATGCCCACTGCCTTCGCACGTGCCCCCTGCCAGCCCTGCCATGGTCTGTCTCAGCCCCTCCGTGGGGTTTTCCTGGAGCCTGAGGCAGAAGGTGGCTCTTCCCTAAGGAGTGCTTGGCCCTGGCTACACTGGATGGCATTGTTCGCTGGACCCAAGGGGGAGGGCCCCAGGGCAAGAGTGTTCTGTTTTCTGGATCACATGCCTGGCCAAGTGCTTGTTTCCGAACAGGCGTTTCATAAACAAATGAATGAATGAGGGCTCAGTCAAAGAATTGTCCAGAGATGTCTAGATCTATCTGCAGCCTCGAGCTCTTGCCATCTCATTCCTTCCATTTCTATCAGTGTCACCTCTACCACCATCACCATCATCACCATCACCTCCACCATCATCACCATCATCACTATCACCATCATCACCATCACCTCCATCATCACCACCATGACCTCCGCCATCACCATCACCTCCACCACCATCACCATCACCTCCACCATCATCATCACCATCACCATTACCACTACCATGGTCATCACCACCATCACCACCATCATAACCTCCACCATTATTGCCATCCTTATTATCACCACCCGTATCATCATCACCATCACTTCTACCACCATCATTATCACAACCACCTCCACGTCATCATCACCTCCACCATCTCCTCTATCATCATCACCACCACCATGGTCATCACCTCCATTATCATCACTATCACTATTACCTCTACCATGAACATCACCTCCATCATCATCACTATCACTATTACCTCTACCATGAACATCACCTCCACCATCATTATCATCCTTATCATCATCTTCATCACCATCACCACCATCATTATTATCATCACCATCACCACCATCGTCACCTCCACCATCATTACCATCCTTATCATCATCATCACCATCATCATCACTATCACCATTACCCCTGCCATGGCTATCATCACTATCACCATCACCATCACCTCCACCATCATCACCATCACCTCCACCATCATCACCACCATCACCTCCACCACCATCACCATCACCTCCACCATCATCATCACCGTCACCATTACCTCCATCACCATCATCACTATCACCATCACTTCTACCATGGTCACCACCACCATCATAACCGTCATCATTTTCATTACACCATCAACATTATCTCCATCATCACTGTCAACATCATCACAATCACCATCAGCACCGTCATCGCCAGCATCTCCACCACTGCTGCTATGAGTGCACCCTGAGCTGTTATCACCTGAGGTACGGTGACAACGGATGTGATGCTAAAATGTGAGCTTCTCTCTCTGCCAATGATTTGGCCTTTGTCCCTCTCTCCTTGCCCCTGCCTACTCCTCTGAGCAGTTCACGCACGTGGAATCCAGGTGGCTCCAAGCCCTGCTGCACTGAGAAGGGACCAGGCCCTGCCTTGAGGCCAATCTGGTTCTAGCACGGTTCCTGATCCCTACATTTCATACCTGGGGGTTCCCAATGACCCTGGCTGTTCACAGAACAAGCAGCTCTGTTCCCAGCCCCGAGGCAGCCTGCTCCGGGATCCTCACAGCTTTGACATGCAGGACAAGACAATCTGCCCCACGGGCCACCTCCGGGCTGTCCCTGGCTTCTGAATACCCCTTTTCCTAGAACAGTCCAGGAAGTTCAGGGAAGTGGTGATTGCACGCTTTCTGTGCAGGCTCCACTCCTGGAAGAAGCTCTGAAATGCTCCTGGAGTCTTCTGCCCTGTGACCACACATCCAGATGAGCTCGACAGCCACTGGGTCTGCAGACTCCAGGGCACCCTGCCTCACTTCCACATGAAACCCCAACCATCAACCATCCGTATCATCATCACCACCATCAAGTGCTCTGCGTGCCCTGGTGAGACATCCCCTGACTCATGAGGGGAGCAGAAAGAGTGCTTGCTGGGTGGCCCTAGGCCTCAGTTTCCCTTTCTGCAGAGTAAGAAATGGGAGCAAGACGATCCCAGGGGGTCCCCAGGTGAGGGAGAGGGGAAGGGGGGACGTTTTGGCAGCCAACAAACACCTGAGATCAGGTCTACTGGTGACAGCAGGAGGCATCTGTGGCTTCAATCCCCTGGCCTAGCCATGCAGGCTTCTCAGAGCCAGGTGGCTCACAGGGGCTGCAAAGGACACCTCAAGGGTTGCCAGAAGCCAGCAGTGCCAGGCAACCTGGGAAGACTGGGATTTTTCTCTCCGCACCTGCAAGGTTGAGAGGAGAGGGGCAGCCTCGGCGGAGACCAGCAGGCCAGCTCTCACCTTGGCCAGGAGGTGCTCAGCCTCTCACCTCGGCCAGGAGACGCTCAGGCTCCCTTCCGCACAGAGATCAGGAGCGGGTGCTGCTGATACAGCCCCCAGGAACAAGGTTTTGGAAAAGTACTGAACCCACTGCACGGAAGGGGACGAACTCGGCCGAAGCGGTCACCTGGCAGCCTCTCCTTCCTCCTGGGCGCCCTGACAGAAGGTGTACCAGGTGAGGAGGGCAGATGACAGGCATGGTCTCCTTGTCCAGGAGTCAGGGTTTGAAATGTGGAAAGATGTTATCAGATCCAGTGGGGTTGGCCGAGCAGCAGAGCGTGCCATGGCTGGGGGAGAGACAGGGCAGTCGCCCGAATGCTTCCTGGAACAGGAATGGTCAGTCCAAAGCATGCCGGGAGCCCTGGGCCCAGGCCCAGAAGTCACGGTCCTCACCAGCTTGGTCAGCGTGCCAGGAAACTGCCAGCGAGTGGGACAGGTGGGCAGCTCCATCCGCCACTGACCCCCCACGTAACTCAGGCCAGACAAAGTGTCCCTCCCAGCAGCAAGCTGAGCTGACCGGCCACTCCAGCAACTCCAATGCCACCGGCCCCACCCGAGCGGAAGGAGACAGCGCTGCTCTCAGGGAAGGGCCAGCTACCCAGGGCCTCCTCAGCAGGGCTCAGGGAGGGCGTCTGGTTTTGCTTTTTATGAGATGATTAAAAAAAAAAAAAAACCATCATTGGAAGAAGGAAATCAGTAAAAACAGACAGGCCGACTGTGTGCAGGGTGGAACAGAACGCCCCGCGCCCGGCCGTCCTGAGACTCGCACCCGCTGCCCCTCACGTGGACGTAGGTCCGGTTACCGCAACCCACACTCATGTCACGGGCTCACCGGGCTAGCCGCAGGGTTGAGCTCACAGATCGGCAGTCCGTGTGCGTCTGGCATTTGAGAAGGCGCCGGATACCCTGGACCGTGCGGACAGAACACACCAGCATGTTCAGCATAAACAGTTGAAAATGGCACAGCCTGGGCTCAGTGTAAACAGTTTGAAAATGCCACAGCCTGGGCTAACGTGATGTGACATTTCTCTCATTTTCAACACACAGGGAACTTTCGAGAAGTAAGTGGCCCATGGCCCATCCCTGGCATGACCATGGCCCATTCCCTGGCTCTCCCCACCCTGCCTGCCTAGCTGCCACGTTGCATTGCACCTGAGAGGGGTGCTGGTCTGGGGGCTCCTGGGAAGCAGGTGCCGAGGTCCCCATGAGACATCCAGCGCCGTGGGCTTCTTGGGACTCATCTTGGAGAAACAGCAGGGACGGGAGCTCGCTGGCCCACAGAGGGAGGGCCTGGGCCAGGCCGTCCGTCCCAGACCTTCCACATGACTCTGCCAGGACAGCCTCAGAGCAGGAAGGACAGGGCAGATTTTCAACACTCGCCTTTCTGTTCTTCCTAAGTCACTTACTGAACTGTGCAGGAAGGAGCCACATGCTGAGGGCAGACACTGGGCCCAGGGATGCCCCGATGGTGCTGGGGGCCGCAGACCCCATGCAGCAGCTCCTTCTCTCCAAGTACCTTCTCAGCAAAGCCCCCTGCATCAAACACGAGAGACACCCACAGCCTGTGGCCCCAGAAGACCAGGGGTCAGGAGGAGTCCCGGTCCTGCCACGCCAGCCTTGCCCTCGGCCCGCCACCCCCAATACAGGGAGTGAGGGTCAGGGCCTGGGACCCCCCACCACGGGCTGTGAGGCCAGATCAAGCTGCACCTGGCCACACCCAGCCTCAGTCCTGGGCAGCAGTGACAAGTTTTAAAGGCTGACTTCAAAACCTCCGACTGGGCTTGTCGCCCTTGTAAAAGCCCAGCTGGGGAAAGAGGCCCAGGCCGCCGCTCTGAGGTCACCGTTCCAATGAGGGCACGAGGAGAACTGGGTGAAATTCTGGCAGCCGAACCCAGGAAGGCTCTCGTGCGCTCCTCCTCACTAAGGAAGGCCCCACAGAGGTCACCTCTCCACCTGCCGGGGCGGCCTCCCTGGGCCTCAAAGTGCGCCGGAAAGGCAGGCGCAGGAAGGCAGCTCCCAGGGGGACACAGCACCCGTGACAAGGCTTCCCTCAGCTCTGATAAAAACCACAGGAGGTGTACTAATTGTGGTTATTCACACTAAAGTGAGAATGAAGACTGAGCTGACCTCTCCCAGGCCTTCTGCGGCAGACAGAGTAATGGTCCCCCAAAGTTGTCCGTGTCCGAACCCCAGGACCTGTGACTGCTGCCTCGCGTGGCGGGAGGCACTGTGCAGATGTGACTGAGGCTCTGGGGAAGGAGAGACCACGGGGTCCCCGCAGGAGGGGCTGAGGAAGACCCGACTGAGGCAGACGCTGTGTGGCCGGCTCTCAGGGTGGAGGAAGGACCCCAGTTGCGAATGTAGGAGCCTCCAGGAGCTGGAAGGGCCAGGACACGGCTCCTCCCTGGGCCTCCCGGGGGAGCTCAGCCTGCACGTCCTTTCGGACCCCTGCACTCGGGCTGGGAAGAGGGCGCTTGTGTTGTCTGAAGACACTGCGTTTGCGGTGATTTGTTCCAGCAGCCAAGGAGGGGAATACAGGATTCCCGGCCACACGAAGGCAGGGCAGATGGACCTGGTGATTTAGCCTCAGCTGGAAAGGTTATAAAACTCTGACCTGTTTCCTCCAAATCCGGTCAGGCCATCGTTGCTAAGGCTCACAACACTTAGGAAACGACACGAATGATCGAGAAGGCACTGCTGTTCACGAAGGAGCCAGAGAGAGGGTGACAAACACCACACGTGCATCCCTGGGCCGGGCGACGCGTCCTCACAGGAGCCCCCACGGCTCTCACGGCCACCCCCATTGAGGCGTCTCAGGCCTGTGCTCTTTTCTTCAGGGCCCTCCAGAAATCACACGCAGGCTCCTGCCGTTCCGAACGTCCGTGTTTCCTCCTGGATCTGGGCCCCTCTGAGCACTGGCCTCCTCGGGCCCAGGAAGGCTGGGGCTGCAGGCCCAGAGCTGGCTCCACGACCCATCCCTGGAGAGGTCCTGGCTCCAAGAGGATTTGTTGTGTCTCCAAAATTCAGGGCTCCTTAACAACTGTGGCTTCACCGAGAGGGACACCACGCCGGGTGCCCCGTCCTGCAACGTGCACGGCCGAGGGGCAGCTCAGCCGCGGCACTGGGCCTTCCCGGAGCTGGCCCCTCCAACCGCCGTCAGGACCACGTGTCACTTCCTCATAGAACGGTTCCCACTGTTGCCACTAACAAACATTTCAATGCTCTTCAGTGTGTGGGAAAATAGAAAACGTTTGCTTTGGTTAAAAATAGAGGAAACTGGCAGCTTATTACCAAGGCCTGGGAGGGACGAGAAGCCAACAGTTACGTGACTCTCACTCTGCGCTGAGCGCTGTGCTAAGCAGTTTGAGTGAGTTGATTTGCAAAACCTTCGGGACATTCTTCTCTGCAGTCACGGAGACGGTCAGTGCAGGTGGTGACCCGGGAGCACCGTGGCCACGTGTGAGGCTTGAGGGTTGCTCTGTCCAGGGAGAGACGGCTCTGTGGAGCCACGGGATGTCCCTGGACGGGGTCTGAGAGGTGGGGGGCTGGGCTGCCTTCTCTCCACTGGACACGTGGGAGAACAGACGGGCAGGCAAGATCTGCTCGCGCAGGGCCCCCGACTCCCACCCTCTCCAGGTGGATGGGGAGTGGGGTGTGCCCCAGGGTTTCTCCAAGAAGCATGGCAGAGGAGGCAGCTCAGGGTGTCACCTTCCGTAGAGTGAACAGCCACTGTCCTTCCTTGCTCCCGCTGCTACCCAGCCAGGCCGGCCGCCGAGCAGGGAAAGGGGCATCCGGTCTGATGGGGGAGCCAGATCCCTTCCCCGGGTCAGCGTGTTCCACAAAGCAGGGACAGCCCGACGAGGCCGATGGAACGGATGCCGGGTCCGTGGCAGAGATCGACAGCAAAGCCTGAGGCAGAACCCTGGGCGGCGGCGGCTGCTGGGGCCGGAGGGTGGAGTCCTTGGGTGTCCTGTTCAGCACCGAGGACCACCCCAGGCCCCTGGGCAGAGATGGGAAACTGAGGCCCAAAGAGGGGTGGGCCAAACACCAACCTCTCATGCATTATGGAAAACCACCACCTCCCAAACCCTGCCAGACAGGCAGAAAGAGCCCCGGTGCCTGAGAGGCCACAAGAGCCGGGAAGCCTGCACACACCGCCAGGTGCCCACTCAGCCAGACGCATGCGCACCTCACAGGTGCTCCTCTGTGCCTGAGGCCTCCTGCTCACCCTCCTGGAAACAGGCAGGCAGCCTCCTGACCACGCTTGGGCTTACCAGGAGCACCATTTCCAGCCCAGGCCACACGGTGCAGCTGCTGGATGACCTCAGCTGGGACCCTCCTCCCACGGGGCCTCACTGATGCTGGGACCCTCCTTCCACGGGGCCCCACTGATGCCGGGACCCTCCTCCCACGGGGCCCTGCCGATGCGTGTCATCCACCACCACCCTTGTGTCAGGCGCCATCTCCAGCCCCGGCCACCCCGGGCTCCCGGGACTTGCTGCTGCTGCTGCTGCTGCTGCTGCTCTGCCCTCCAGGGGTCCTCGCTGCCCCGGAACAGACCCCCCAGCGCACCCACCCCTGTCTCCCGTCTCGTGACGGTTGGGGTCGGCCACGTCCTGCTGCTCGGATGGGAGGGTCCTGCTGGGGCTGCTGCTCCTGCCTCTGCCCTGGCTGCCCTGGCTGGGACCACCCTGGCCTGTGTCCTCCAGCATCATCTCCCTGGCCGTCTTTTCTTTCATCGCTCACTGCAGCCTCAACTTCCTGGGCTCAAGCGAACCTCCCACCTCAGCCTCCCGAGCAGCTGGGGCTACAGGACCCACCGGGGTGTGGCAGCAGGTCCACACGGAAGCCAGGTGGATATGCGGCTTTTCCCTTTATTCACCAATGAGTTTTATTCAGTATATTACCGAGAGCAGTAAACATACAGGACTTTCCACGTGCCAGGCTCTGTCCTCAGAGCTTCCTACATCGCGACTCATCGGATACCAAGCTTTACAGGGCAGGTGTTTTTCCACCCATTCTACAGACAGGAGCACTGAATCGGGGAGACACCGGGGACCTGTCTGAGGTCGCCGGCCAGGGTGAGGCATGCGGACCAGACGGCCCGGCCACCCTCCATCCACCCACCGCCCCAGTGAGCCTCGTGAAGGGCTCCTGGTGTTCCGAATGCCGGGACACAGAGGCCACAAGGCTCCACTGTAATAAATAACCACAGACAGGGGCACTTGAAGCCACGGGGATCTGTTCTCCCCCCGTCCTGGGGACCAGAAATCCAAGGCTGAGGTGTGGGCAGGGCCGAGCTCCCTGTGGAGACCGCAGGGCGGATCCTTCCTGCCTCCCCCAGCTCGGGGGCTCCAGGAGCTCCTGGGCTGTGGCCACATCCCTGCAACCGCTTCCCTTGGCCTCCTCCTCTGCGTTTAATCTCCCTCCACCTCCCTCTTATAAGGACAGGGGAATGCATTTTGGGCCCAGGGAAAGTCCTCATCTTGAAGTCTTTAATTTAATCACATCTCCAAAGACCCCTTTTCCAAAGAAGGTGACGTTTGCAGGTTCCATGGCTACGGCCTGAGATGCTCAGGGCACCTTCCAGAGAGTCATGGAAGCCACAAGCCAGTCCTTCCCCACCCCCCTGCCCCATCTTTCTATCCCATTTCTCTTGTATTCCCTTCTCCAGGGCCAAACTCATGGAGGCCAACAACTAAATAAGACAGACACTTTCTTACTCCTGCAAACACACAATAGCTCCCTGACTTACTAAATGAAGGCACGGAGGCAAAAATTAGCCTTTCTATCCTGGGTAATCATCTCATCACTCACACAGCAGAAAACCACCACCTGTCATGAACGAGATATATTAAGCTGTTTAATGCCAGGCTTTCAGCCGGCAGAGCTCTGGAAGGCGAGGGGTTCTCCCTGGCAGTGACTCCAGCCTGACCTTTTGGTCCCCGAGTTTGCGGTCCACACTTCCTGCCCATTTCGGCGTCACTTGTTCCAACCCCGTGGGGGAGACGTTTGGCAAAACACGGCCGTCTTATTTAAAACCCCTGGCACCTGCTCATCCCCCATCTGTCATTCTCACGACGCACCACCACTGTGGTCTGGACTGTTTGCGTGAGGACGGTAAGCTCTCCAGCGACAGGGCCGCGGGCAGGAGGGGCACGGCTGGGCTCGGCCATGACCTGGACCAGCTGCAGCCAAGAGCATCCCGCTCAACACAGGGGTTCTTTTTCGGCTGCCGTGTATGAGTCAGGAGAACTGGGAATGGGAAGGGCACAGGGCCCAGGAAGGACCGGCGGGCGGCGATGTGCGGAATTATTTACACACCAGCCAGAACACATTGCAGGAAACGTCCCAGAAAATGCATTCCTCACAGCAAAGGGGCAGCCTCCTGTACACGTGGAGGCAGACTCACTCCCCACTCGTCGGAGCCCCAACAGTCCTCCTGTTTCACACGAACCTGGAGGTGCTGAAGGTTGTGCCGAGACCTCGTCCGGATGTGAAGGGCCCCTCCTGGGTGGGACGTTTCCCGGCTTCTGGTCCTAGAGTGGCCTCCGTGGGGCTGACAGGGAGTCATCTTGGAGGTGGGGGTGGTGGGGTGCTGGGTGGGGCACGGTGTGGCCTGACCCTGGGTCCTGGCTGTGATCCCCATCCATGAACGAGATGCCTGGTGGGCAGCCTTGGAAGTGGCTCCCAGTGCCGAGTTTTAGGAGGAGGACCCACCAGCGTGGGACCCTCGCACCAGCCTGCAATTGTTCCAGGTCAGGACCACAGTCACGTTGATGAGGCTGCCCGGGACCCCGCTCGTGCCGTCAGCGAGAGCCGTGAGTTGTGGCGGCCGTTCAGTGAGGTCATCCTTGGTGGAGGACGTGGGATGGACCCACAGGTGCCTCGGAGGCTGGCGGCTGTGCTGAGATGCTAAGGACCTCAGCTCCAAGCACCCGTCTAAACCTGAGCTGCTTGTTGGGACACCTCATTCCCTGGCTCCCACCGGCTCAGTGGAGATGCCGCCCTTAGAGGAGAGCTGGGGGTGAAGGCAGCGGGTGTCTCCCCTTCCACCCTCCACGGCCCCCATGGCGGTGTCAGCCTCTCACAGGGGAGGGGCAGGGACCCGGACCTGGCTTGTTGACCCCACACTGAGCCGTGACACCAGCCCCCTGGGTGGCCAGTCTCTGGAGATCTCCGCAACCCAGCAGAGGGGCTTGAGGGCCTGAGTCCTCACAGTCTGAGACAGCCACACCGGCGAGAGCCCCTGTGATCTATAGAGATTTCTGAGCCTTTCCAACGAACCCGCCTTCTTCAGAACCCATGGGGGCAGGCAGCACCGAGCCAAGACCCTGCCCAGGGCAGGGGTCGCCTACTGACCTATCTTTTATTTTCTCAGAATCTCTCTGATTGGCCACGGACCTCATCACAGCCGTGCCAGGTGGATGGGTGTTCCTCCTGGTGTTTCGTTAAGGCCTGTGCACCTGGCCGTGCCTGGCGACCCCCACCAGCTCTGACGGGTCGGCGTGGCATGGCGAGGGCTTCCGAACCACTCAGGTGAACCCCAGGACCCTCCTAACTGGCCCCACGTACCTCTCCCGGGTCTGCAGGAAACCTCTGTACCAGCTCTTCAACGTGAGACACAGAAGAGGGAGAAAAATCATTTCTTTGGCTGGAAAATCATCTCAGAAGAGGCTCTTCAACCTCTTAAGCGGTCAACTTAATGAAAATCCATTTCAAAACGATTCAGTGACTTGTAACTGTGAAGAAAGTCTAAAGTCATTTCCACTTAAAAATAATCATGATGGTTTAGACTTTATTTCAAAAGCCAACAGGGAAGAAGAATTGCTGGAAAGTTTCAGCCCTCCTGTATTTTTAAATACGCTTCTGTCGGCTCCTCCAGCATTCATGGATAGGACTCAGGGGAGCAGGATTAGAGTGGAAAGGAACGCGGGCTCCCCGGGAGCCCTGAAAACACAGGTGCACAAGTGTTTCTTACAGAAGCCCCTGTGATGCTTCCTTTCATTTCAAAGTAATAAAAGGGTAAGTTGCTCCTAACTACTCAACCAGGATTAAATATTGAGCACCAAGGTTACTGTTATAATCTTGTTTTTCCTCCATGGAGCCCTCGATGTTTAAAAAAAATCCGTAAAAAAAAAAAAAAAACTAAATCCATAGTTAGGGGCTTGTGTTTGAGCCGGTTCTCTGCATGTTTAAGGAGGTCTTAAATCTGCAGTTTCCTTTTGGGGCATTAAAAACAACCAGACCTGATCAAACTGCTTTTGAATGAAATCCCCTGGCTTCCATTTTCGTCCCCAGTACAGGGAAAATGAAGGCCGTATTTTCTTTCCCGTCCTTTTCATCTTCCCTCCCTTTCGTGACCATTAGAACGACAGCCCGCACACTCACGGCACCCCGGCGACCGTCATAACTGAGAAAATACAAAAAGACCCTCGATATTACCGTTCAGGGGAATGTTTTGGGGGAAAAAATGACTTTCTTTGATTTTCAACAAAGGGGATCATCTTTTCCAGGAGCCCCCACGGAAACGCGCCCTCAGTCGGCCAGAGTCGGACGGCCTGGGGAGGTTGAGAAGGTCTAATCGGAACAGCCGAGGGGAGGGAGCCAGTGCGGGCTTGGACGGCTGGAGGGACAGGCCTCAGCTTCCCCATCTGTCAAGTGGGTGCAGGGCCCAGAACCGCACTCTCTGAGGGTTTTGCTGTTTTTACCATTTATTTATTTCCCCGTCAGATTCTCCACAACAGTTACCTGATTGTTAATAATTTCCTTTTACTTGGCCGGGCGCGGTGGCTCAAGCCTGTAATCCCAGCACTTTGGGAGGCCGAGGCGGGCGGATCACAAGGTCAGGAGGTCGAGACCATCCTGGCTAACACAGTGAAACCCCGTCTCCACTTAAAAAATACAAAAAAACTAGCCGGGCGAGGTGGCGGGCGCCTGTAGTCCCAGCTACTCGGGAGGCTGAGGCAGGAGAATGGCGTAAACCCGGGAGGCGGAGCTTGCAGTGAGCTGAGATCCAGCCACTGCACTCCAGCCTGGGCGACAGAGCGAGACTCCATCTCAAAAAAATAATAATAATAATAATTTCCTTTTACTTATTAAGCAAAGAAATGTCCAGCTGCCAAGTGAGGTCAGAATACAGCCACCTTCTGTGGCCAGCCTCAGGTGATGTAAATTTGGCCACCAGTAAATCACCGGGGAGTCTGGACAAGCCAGAGTGACCTCAGCGGCCGGAGGCTCCAGCCCTGGAGGACTTGGGCCTGTGGTGGGCAGTGGGGTGGAGCGGCCGCCTGTGCCTGTCCCCACAGACCTGCGAGAGGGTGGAGTCACCACCGGGTGTCAGGGCCATGACCGGGGGGGCACACAGGGTCACCTGAGAGGCCCAGCTGGGCGGCCCTGTGGCTGTGGGACAGCAACTCCCTCCTCCCTGAGCCTTGGGCCCTGGTCCTTGGCTGGTCGGTGCTGGAGTTCTTGTGAGGGTGCCGAGGCCTGTGGCACGCCCCTCTGAGTCAGCCCGTGCAGGAGACACGCCGTTCACATTGGTTTTGTTTTCAAACTTTCCACTCCCCGCACTGTGACCCTTCAGGGCCCCTCCTAGCCGGCCTTCTCCGGGGACTCAGAAAGCTCAGCCGGTCACGAGGCAGAGGAAGGGACAGGGGCCACGTGGACACCAAGGGGGCGGCCTGCAGTGGGCCCAGGCTGCACCCAGCAGGTTTGGGAGGTTAAGCTCCTTCTCCAAAGGCCTCCATCGCACTCCAGGCCACAGATTCTGGCAAGTCAGGTGAGCCCCGGCGTCTGCCCCCGAGATCACCCCTGCTTCTCCTCCCATCCCGTCTCACGGAGCTCGGTGAAACCCAGGGTGTTCCGCGCAATGAGAAGGCTCAGGCGGACAGCCGCCGTGCGACCCCGTGACGGTCCCGGCAGGCCAGGAGCCCGGGGCAGATGCAGGATGATCCTGGGGTGGAGGGCCGGGCAGGCTCAGGGGTCCCAGGTGCCCGTCAGGGGCAGCCCCCATTTAGCTTCCTTATCCTTCCATGCTTCTGAGATGCCTGGCGGGGAGGGGCACCAAAGTCTCTCAAAAGCTCACTTCAGGATTGTTCTTCAAATGAAAAAAGTTCATTTTTCTTCTGACTATAAAAATAAGCCATGAAACTGGAAGCAACGGGAACATCCTCTACCTGGGGCCGGCAAGGCCACTGCCAGGATCACCTGCCGCGTCCTCAGAAGGCCCCTCCCTGCATGGGGGCTGAGGGTGACCAGCTCTGCAGGTACCAGGTGCCGTCCCCACGGGGCTCCGGGCAGCAGCTGGGACACCCCCCACATAGACAAGCCGGCTGCAGACGTCATTTGCAGGGGACACGTCCGCCCCCACAGCACCTGCCCCACGCGCCCGCCTGCCTCTCTTCTCCTCCCTCATCACCTGCAGCTGCTGCCTCTGCTGGGCCCATGGCCGCGAAGACAGCCCTAGAGGGCGAGACAGGCTCCTTGGCCTCCACCCCGCAGGCTCTGTGCTCATTTGCTTGCTCAGAACCACACACTGAGCACCTGCCGTGTGGCCTGTGCCGGGGACACAACGACGAGCTAAGTGAAGACTCAGCACCCACCCCCCGTGGAGCCTGCCGCTCCGTGGACAATCCGACAACACAAATCCCCAAGTCCCCATCCCTGTGAGGCTGAGACAAGTTTACACACCCACACTTCAGGCTTCAGACAAAAGGGAGCCTGCCCCAGGCCCTCCCCCTGAGAACTGGGGACCAGCCCTGGTCCTAACTGCACTTCATAGGAACACCGGGTTCATCCATACACATGTGCACACTCCCCCACATCCACATAAGCCTACACGTGCATGGGTGTGCAAACTATGCACACGCCCTCACGTACACATGCACAGGCACACACATGTACCCATGCCTACACATGCACCCACAAAAGCACATGTATGCACACACATGCAAACCCTTACACACATGTGTACACATGTACACATGCCACACATGCACGCCCAAACGTGCACCCACACAAGCATAGGCATGCACACACACACCCCTACACACATACACACATGTGTACACATGCCCACAATGCACCCACAAAAGCACATGCATGCACACACATGCAAACCCTTACGCACACGTGTACACATGTACACATGCCACACATGCACGCCCAAACGTGCACCCACAAGCACAAGCATGCACACACACCCTTACACACACGTGTGTACACATGGACACATGCCCACCCAAATGTGCACCCACACAAGCACAGGCATGCACACACATACCCTTACACACATGCACACATGTGTACACATGCCCACACATGCACGTCCACACAAGCACATGCGTGCATACACATACACACTCTTACACACTCACACATGTGTACACATGCCCACACATGCACGTCCAAACATGGATCCGCACAAGCACACATGGATACATACGTACACTCACCCACCACACACACGAATATATGAGCACATTTGCAGTCCTACACGTGCACACAAACATGTACATACATGTGCACTTCCACCCCACAGGAACACACCCCATGCTCACACACATTCGTGCCCACCAACCCTGAACAGGCACACACACAGGCATGCCCACCTGTGTGCCCACCCACCACATGAGCGTGTGCACACTCACACACAGGCATGCCCGCCTGCACGCCCATCTCCTACACGAGTGTGTGCACACTCAAACACACAGTTTCTAAGAAACAAAACACAACAGCGCAGCTGCCCCGGACCTCCTGACACCCCTGCGTGGCCCCGGCCCTGCCCTGTCTCCTGACTTGTGCAGCTCCGGCCCTGCGCAGGCCCCTCCCTGCCGAGCACCTGGATGCTAAGAACCGCTCATGCAGCTCCCTGCCCTGCTAGAGACAAGGCTCCGCCCTGTGCCCCGGGCCCACCCTCCGGGCTCTCACTTCCCAGGCATGGGAGGCCTCCTGTCCTTGCTCCCCAGGGCATGACAGTTGGGTGCCCAGGAAAAATGCAGCCAACCGCCCCGGCCTCCTACGCTCCAGCACCAGATGACCGGCACACCACGTGGAGCTTCCTGTGCGCAGGTGTCCCGCCCTCCCTCCCGCCTCTCCCCCCTGCACAGGCGGCCAGCGCAGGCCCGTGCAGGAATGTTCCGCTCCAGACCTCCCCATGCCGCCGACCTAGCTGTTCAGGTCTCAGCTCCAGCGTCGCCCCCAGGACTTCCCCAGGTGGTGCCTACACAGAGGCCATGCTTAACTCAATCTGTGGGAGAGACCTCAGAAGGTCAGTGGAACGATGCCCAAGCCTGTCTCTGCCACACTCCTTCGTTTCAGTCCCTCCACGCGTCACCCCTCTCTGAAACGTTCCTGCGTATCTGTTCACATGTGCGTTGCCCACGCCCCCGGGAATTTAGGCTCCACTCGAGGTGGGGTCCTGCGTGAACAGCATCTCCCAGCCGCAGCAGGTGCCCAGTGGTGGCCCAGCGGCCCTGCTGGGCAGGGCAGGGGTGAGAGGAGAAGGGACTTGGCCTCTGCTCGAGGGCCTAACTGCCGGAGATTTATAAGGGACAGCCTCTCAGGCAGGACCCAGGAGGCCACTTGCACGCCAGGAGCCAGCAGCTCTGAGCACAGGGACCCCCTGGGCACAGCAGTGAGGACGGCATGTGGGGGTCCCAGCAGCTTCTGACGAAGTCGATCAACATTCCTGCAAGGGACCCTGGCTTAGCTTCCCGCAGGGAGCCAGCAGGGGCGTCTGAGTGCCAGGCAGCTCTGCCCGGCCAGACCCAGGGTGAGGAGCAGGCTTGGAGGCCGGCCCACACCGAGCGTGGACACAAAGGGGTCCTTGTCCAGGTCTGGTCAGGTCCAGGCCTCTGCTGGGTCCACACCCACACAGCCCATTGGGCAATCTGTTTGCCTTTGGAGCCGGCGAGGCCACAGTGGAGAGAAACATGAATTTTTACCACCAGAACAGAAAATCCTTCGAAATTGCAGACCGATCCCTCACTGATCCTCAAGACCATTTTGTTTCCGCAAGCCTTAGTTTGTGGGGGGCGTGTGCCTGGAAGGTTTCCCAAGATGGCTGTCCCTGGAGAACTCCTGTCCACCCCGCAGACACCCGAGGGTCTCCCGTCCACCCCACAGACACCCGAGGGTCTCCCGTCCACCCCACAGACACCCGAGGGTCTCCCGTCCACCCCGCAGACACTCAAAGGTCTTCCCCAGAGTTTGCTCAGGAGCAGAGACCCCCTTCCATTCTTCCCACTGCCTTGCACAGCCCTCAGCAAAGGGTCCTGATGTCTCCAGGGGTTGCAGACCCATCAGCCTGAGCTCTCACTCTCAGGGCTGTGTCTGCCCAACCCTGAGGGCCCAGCCCAGTGAGCACAGAGCAGGCACCATCCCCAGGTTCTCCTGACAATCAGGGGACCATCCCCTGGCAAGGTCGGTCTCCAGGAGTCCCCCCGACCCCAAGGGCTCATTCACACTCCCCACTCTCACCCTCAGGGTCTTGGCTTTGATTTCTCTGGGGCCCTCGTGGGCCACCAAGGGGCTCCATGCCGGCGGGTCTCGGCCATGCTCCGTCAGCGCCCACCAGTGCTCTCTAGGTTTGCACCTGGTCCAGGACAGCAAAGCCCACAGATAACGGCGAGGCTCCTGTCAGTCCCCACCTCTGTTTCCCAAGTCCGTGGCCAGCTTTGTCCCCTGCCAGGAGGATTTATTCTTTGCGGCTCTGGCAGGCTGTGCAATTTCTCAGCGTTCTCCGCTGCCCTGGATGCACTCGGAGCAGGAAGCCTTGTGGAAATACAGACCTCTTTGTCCCGCTGCGTCTCCAGACCCCACTGGAGCCCAGGGAGGAGAGACGCCAGCTGTCCAGAGGCCTCCCAGGGGCCTCCGGCTATTCACAGGCGCCGTCCTGCATCTCTGCCAGAGGTCGTGGTGTTTGGGGATCTGGGCCACGCCAGGCTGGACTCTGCACAGGCTCTGACCCCTGATCTGTGCCATCTATGTCCACTCCGGTCCTTCTGACGGGGACTGGCCAGTGTGGAGCAGGGCCTGACGCTGGCCACCTTGTGCTCCACACCCAGCTCCTCGGACAGCCCTGCAGGAGCCAAGGGATCCCGCGCTGCCTGTCCTCAGCCCTTCCACACCTAGGCTGGACACCCACATATCAGGGAGGGAGGGCCAGCAAAGGCTGCTGGGTGGCACCTGGCACTCAGCTCCCTCTCCCCTGCGCCACCTGGTGCTCGGCCCCCTCTCCCCTGCACCGCCCGGCACTCAGCCCCCTCTCCCCTGCGCCGCCAGGCGCTCGGCCCCCTCTCCCCTGCGGCACCTGGCGCTCAGCCATGACGCAGGAAACCAGGCTCCACCTGGGGCGAGGTTTGAGGGGAATGTGTGACTTCGTTGTCCAGGGCTGGGCAGGTGAACAGGTGGAGAATCGGGGGAGGGGCTGGGGTCACTGCACGAACCCCGCCGTGGATGTGCATCACGGAGAAAGGACAAGAACTGCGGAGAGGAAGCCGTGCCTCCAAACGCCACGACCACCCATGGTGCCCAGAGGCGGGGTGCCTTGTCCTCTGCAGCCTCTGTGCGGTGGGGAGCACTGGGGAACCCTCACTGTATGTCCTGTCTGAGCCGCTAAGAGGTTCTGAGCGAGTCCCGTCCATGCCACTGGGTTTGGGACTGGACTGGAGTGATCTGTCTGTCCTGGGCCCATGTCAGCTCCCGTCACCTCTCCCACCTCGGTTTCCCAATCTATACCAATCAATAAACATTGGCTGAGTGAGCCGTGGGATGGAGGAGTGACCAGCCCTGTCCCTCGGCTGGGCCACGCGGTGGACACGGGTCTTGTCCAGAGAGCCAGGAAGGGTCAGAGCGCGGTGGAGAGGCCGCACAATGACGCCCCCACATTCATCACTCAGACCCTGCCCTGCCCTCCCTCTGACCAGGCTTGGAGCTTGGCGTCCCGGCCTCCCTTCGGCTCCGGGTTGGCCACGAGCTTACTGGGACGTTGAGCAGGTCATGCACTTGCGTCAGAGGGGCCACACCCGGGGGTCAGTGCGGGTGAACTGAGGTGGCAGCACGCAGCCCGGCACTGCACGGAGGCCCCGCAGGGCACACGGAAGGAGCCCTCCAGGACGGGAGCACCGGAAAGGGGCCCCAGCTGCCGGGAAGTGCTGAGCCCAGGCCTGCGGGGTGAGGAGCTGCTGGAAAGGCCCCAGCCACGTGGTGGACACCATGCTTCATTGAGAAAAGCAGCCAGTGTGGTTTTGTGGCTGGGCTTGAGCTACCCAGCGAACGCTGTGGCCTGCCTGGCAGCTCGTGTGACCCCATTTCACAGATGAGGAGGCTGAGGCCCGGGGAAGTTTGAGAGCCAGCCCGCAGGTGGCAGGCCTGAGCGTCCAACCCCTACCCCACCGCTCCTGGCCTCACACGTCCTCCCAAAGCAGCATCCCGGGGCCGACGGGGATGGGCAGCCCTCGGTCCGCTGTACAGGACCCCAGGTGGCTTATCGAACAGGAACATCGACAGAGCGTCAATTAAAGAGCAGCTGCCTCCCCTCACCCCACCGATGAGGACTGAGGACCGTCAGCCAGGCCCCTCTTCCTCTGAGGGTGGCCACTGCGGCCGTCCCCAGCCCCGTGCTCATCGAACCTCTCAGTCCTCTCCTTGTACAAATGGAGAGTAGAAGGAGCCTGCACACGCTTTGCAGGGACGCACGGGCCCCGGGTCACTGTTCTGCCGTCTTTCTTATTAAAATTGCATCTGTGTTGCCCTCCCTGGACGTGGCCACGTGGGACTGTGGAGAACCCTGAGGGCACCTCTGCCTGGCCCTGAGGCACAGCTCCAAGAGGGAGGCCCCGGGAGCAGCTTCAGGGGAAGCCGGCACCTCTACAGGGCTGCCCTGTGCCAGGCCGCTGTCTGCCACCCAATCTACAGTCAGGACCTGGACACACTTAACCTCAAGTCGAACCCAAGGCCACCATCTCAGCAGCGCCTCCCAGGACGGCCCCGAAACTCCCCTGGGTCCAGGTGCATGTTACCCGCTTGATACACAAAAAGCCAGACGCAGCTCTGCCCTAAATGGGGGCACCGGGAGGGGCTGGAGTTCACCCACAGCCAGTCTGTGACCACCACGTCCCAACCTAGAGGAGGCGACAGGAGACAGGGACGACGACCCCAGGAGGGGCCTGGGCAACTCTCTGACCCCAGTAATACCCGCACTGGACACGGGTCACGCAGAATGCCCCACGCAGGTGCAAGGCCGAGGCCAAGGCTGTGTCCGCCTCCCCCACAGGTCTTGGGTGGTCGGCAGCCCCGGGACAGCTGGGAAAGGCTTGTCCGAGCCGCACCTGCTCACCCCTGGGGGTCCCATCGCTCGCTAAAAGAGGCAACTGGCTTTGGCCCTGGAGCTGCGCCTGGGTCACGGGAAGCCAGTCAGACAGGACACGGGGCCTCTTCACACCAGCACGATGCTGCGTGGGATGGGGCCATTCAGGGTGGGCCCCCCCTCCTGCCTTTAATTCTTCTTCACTGCTCACGCTCTGCTGCCCGGAGACAGGCCCTGGCGGGCCATGTGTTGTCAGAGCCCGGAAGGAGGGCTGAAGTGTCAGCCCACAAGCCTTTCTGCAACTGCTTCTGTTCCTATATCTTGGCTGGGAGGAATTCCTGGGCCTGGGGACAGCTGTTTGCAGACAGTTTCTTTGGGAGATGTAGACGCACACACACTCACACACACGCATACATGTTTCTGTTCTTTGCAAAAGGAAAGACAAGCAGGCTGTAACAGAGAAGGGCTGCAGGCCCTGAGATCCACCACGGAGCCTCGGCCCCCGACGCTGAGCCGCGGCACGGCCTGCAGGGCTGGGACATGAAGGGAAATGGATGCCGTGGGCAGGAACCTCGCCCCCGACGCTGTAAACCCATCCTGGCAAACGCGAGACACATCTGCATGGCTAAGCCCCATCACCAGGCGGCGACGGCCAGAAACTCCCCAGCTGGAAAGAGCAGGGAGGGCAGGAGTCTCCGGAGAAAAGGCTCCCGGGCCAGCATCAAGGACCAGGGCTCCCAGCCGGCCTTTCCTCAGCGAGATGTCACCCCACAGGCTGGGAATCTACAGTCAGGACCTGGACTCACACCTGGGCCCGCCACCGGCTCACTGTGTTAAGTTTCCTCACTGTATTCAGTTTCCTCCTCTGTGAATGGGACTTGAAAATAAAACCACGCCTCCACCTGAATGCCCCTAAAGGTCAATGACAAAGGGGTGCTGGCGATCTCTGTCCCCCGCCCACAGCCACCCGGCTACCCACAGCTCCTCGACTGCCCACCACCACCCAATTATCCAGTCCCCAAACTGCTCAGAGCCACCCAACTGCCCGCAGCCCCCCAACCGCCATGGCCCCCAACCATCCACAGTCACCCGGCTACCTACACCCACTGAACCGCTCACAGCCATCCAACAACCCACAGTCACCCAGCCGCCGATAGCGCCCAAAGGCTCACAGCCACCTAACTACCCAGTCACTCATGCTCCTCCTACTCATCTCCATCCTCTCCACACCACCGTGGGCCCTGGTCCCCTCCCAGCCCATCCTCTCCACACCACCGTGGGCCCTGGTCCCCCCACCCAGCCCATCCTCTCCACACCACCACAGGCCCTGCTCCCCTCCCAGCCCATCCTCTCCACACCACCACGGGCCCTGCTCCCCCCTCCCAGCTGGAGCCTCTGAACTACACGGCACGGTACTCACTCGCTCACTCCACCTCTTTTGCACATTTCTCCTTTCACTTGGCACAGGGCTCCCACTGTTAACAACGCCCTGTCCTCCTGGGCCACGCTGGGAGGCTGGACACACGGACACATGTAGCTGCCTGTCTGCCCCGGGGCCTAGGAGGGCAGAGTGACGAGGAGTGTTTGGGTAGCACCTGTGGCCGGGGCCTCCCCACCTCCAGAGGTCAGACCCCCTGCAGGCATCAAGTCTGAGTCATGTCTGTGTTCCCAGGGCTTGGCGGGAGGCCAGGCCCAGGCACTCCGTGTTTGCGGGATGACGAAATGAATATTTCTACCTGGAGGTGGTCACAGCCAGCGTCGTGGGCAGCCGCCGCATGCCTGGAAGGTTCTTTCCGGGACGCAAGATGGAATTTGCAGCCAACAGCCTGCTTGGTGTGTCCAGCAGACTCAAACCCACGCTCAGTCCCCCGCTTCTCCAAGCCGGAAAGTCGGTGCCTGGTCTCCTAGGCCAGGTCAAAAGGGTTCAGCCCTGCAAGCGTCTGAGACCTCTTCTTCCAACGCCCTTGTTGACGGACGGGTACGCCGAGTCCCAGGAGGGGAGGGCACTCGGCCAGGTCAGACAGCAACAGTGGCGACGCCAGGCCCATCGCTCTGTGGCGACACGGCATTTCCTAAAGCCGCACCTGTCCCGCGGACTGTGCCAGGTCCAGGTGTCACCTCCTACACCCCTCTTTACCCAACATACCTGTCTTCAACATTCAAACATCATTACACCAAAAGCACCAGCAACAACAAAAGTAGCTACATGGGACATCCTAAAATTAAGCTTGTCCTTCAAAGGATACCGCGTATGTGGTAAGGGTCTTGTATTCAGAACATATAAAGATGTCTTTTTCTTTTCTTTTCTTTCTTTTCTTTTCTTTTCTTTTTTTTTTTTTTTTTTGAGACTGCATTTCACTCTTGTTGCCCAGGCTGGAGTGCAGTGGCGCGATCTTGGCTCACGGCAACCTCCGCCTCCCCAGTTCAAGCGATTCTCCTGCCTCAGCCTCCTGAGTAGCTGGGACTACAGGCGTGCACGACCACACCCGGCTAATTTTGTATTTTTAGTAGAGACAGGTTTTCACCGTGTGGGTCAGGCTGGTCTCGAACTCCCGAGCTCAGATGATCCACCTGCCTCAGCCTCCCGAAGTGCCGGGATTACAGGCGTGAGCCACCGTGCCTGGCCCAGATGTCTTAAAACTTAATAACAAAAAGACAACCTAACTGAACAAAATGGCAAAAGCTTTGAATAGACATTTCTTTAAAGAAGACACATAAACGGCCCATGCCCACATGGAAAGATGCTCCAGAGTTAGTCACTGCGAAGTGCGAGTCAAAACCACCACGAAACACCTCTCCACCCCCACCAGAACAGGTCATCCAAAAGACAGACAACAGCACACACTGACAAGGAGGTGGAGAAACTGGAACCCGGGAACGAGCTCCCTGCAGGGTTACAAGATGGTGCAGCCGCTGTGGAAAACGGACAGCCAGTTCCTCAAACCGCTAAACGCAGTTATCACGTGAGCCGGCAGCTGCTCCCAGGAATATATCCAAGAGAGCAGAAAACACCTGCCCTCGCGGAAACTCACACACAGTTGTCCAAAGCAACATTATCTTCGAGTGTCAAAAAGCAGAAACAACCCAAATGCCCGTCAACAGAGGAACAAATGAACAGCCACACCGTGGAATATTACTCAGCCGTGAAAAACAGCGAGGCACCTACCCATGTGGCAGCACAGATGGGCGACGGAACCACGTGTCACTCACAAAGGACTGCACAGCGACCGACCCAGGAGCTTTGGAAATGTGTCACTCACAAAATACTACACAGTGCACGACTCCAGAGCCCCCCATGTCAGTCACAAGGGAATACACACTGCAGGATTCGAGCCTTGGAAACGTGTCACTCACAAAAGAATATGCAATGCACAACTCTAGAGCCCCCCATGTCAGTCACAAGGGAACACACACTGCAGGATTCCAGAGCCTTGGAAACGTGCCACTCACAAAGGTATACGCAATGCACAGCTCCAGAGCCCTCCATGTCAGTCACAAGGGAACACACACTGCAGGATTCCAGAGCCTTGGAAACGTGTCACTCACAAAGGAATACGCAATGCGTGATTCCATTTGTATGAAAATCCAGAATAAATAACTTACTAATATCAAGCAGCAGAAAGGAGGCTAGTGATTGACAGGGACTGGAGAGGGACAAGGGGGCTGAGGAGCGACGACAGAAGGGTGAAGGATTTCTTTGTGGAGTCACAGGAAAACGGGCTAAAATCGACTGTGGGGATGAATATGCACAATTCTGAGCTCAAAGCCACTGGGCTGCAGACTTTAAGAACTGCCTGGCATGTGAATTGTATCTCAGCAAAGCTGACTTTAAACAAAGAACTTAAATATCTTCCTGTAACCCTAAAGCAAATGCACCCAGGAGCTCTTGGGCTAATGTGCCAGCCGCGTGTGCTTTCCAGCGTCTATCAGAAACGGAGACCCTGAAACTTCCACTGGTTACCCCGCCCCACGTGCACTGTGCAGCACCCCAGGCCTAGCTCCGCCCTCACCGCCGGCCCCTGGTCTACACCCTCTCACCTTACATCTAGCAGCCCAGAGGAGCAACACTGTGCCCATCTAACTAATTCAGATGTTGTACCAAGAACTCACCAAGCCATGATGAGCGCATAGAGCCAAGTCCTTTATTAAAGAAAACTTTTTTTTTTTTTTTTGAGATGGAGTCTCATTCTGTCCCCCAGGCTGGAGTGCAGTGGCGTGATCTTGGCTCACTGCAACCTCCACCTCCCAGGTTCAAGCGATTCTCCTGCTTCAGCCTCCTGAGTAGCTGGAATTACAGGCGCAAACCACCACACCTGGCTAATTTTTATATTTTTAGTAGAGACAGGGTTTCACCATGTTGGCCAGGCTGGCCTGGAACTCCTGGACTCAAGTGATCCACCCGCCTCGGCCTCCCAAAGTGCTGGGATGACAGCTGCGAGCCGCTGTGCCCGGCCTTTAAAGAGACCTATTAATCATGGATCTTAATTCATTAATGCTGTGGTCAGTGCATCCCCCAGGCCCTGGGCACAGCCCCCATAGGCCATCAGGGGTGCCACTGGCTGCAGGACCTTGATCAAGGACAGACCCAGGCCCTGGTCGGCAAAGGAGGTCGGGCACCAGGCAACGCCCTGACCTGACCTGGGGGTGGCAGTGAGAGGACCGAGCTGGGAGGTTTGTGAAAGGTTCGCACACGCCCGCCTGCCCGCGGTGTGGGGTCCCTGCCTCCGCCCACCACGTGCCCAGTGGGAAGACCGAGTCCCGGACCAGCCTCTGGACGCCACAGCCTTGGACACATCCTTTCCCTTTCTGGGCCTCAGCTTCCCCAACTGCAGCAGGCTTCCCAGGCCTGTTTCCTGGCTATGCTCTAACCCAGCCCCCACCTCCCCACTCAGCCCACGCGACACATCGGCCTCCCCAGGTGACAGCACAGCCCTGCCCAGCCCATTCGTCAGTGGCCTTGGCCTTAGGCAAGCTGAGATGGCAGGGCCCCAACAAACGGGCTAGGGGCCGAGAGTCCTGGGGAGGCGGCTCTGGAGCCTGGCACCACCTCTGCCCGCTGCAGGACCATGGGAGGTCTCCTGACCTCTACAGTCAGCCCACATGTGGCCACAATGGGGATGTGGGTGCCCACCATGGTGGGGGGCTGGCGAGGTTTACGGAGGCCTGGAGAGGAAGAGGTGGGGGAGGTGAGATGGAAGGTTGGGGGCAGGCCGGGAGGTTGGAAGAGGCTGGGGCAGGTCTGGGGGAGGCTCCGGGAGGTTGCAGGGACGGTGGTAGGAGGCAGGGAGATGTCCAAGGGGAGGTTCAGGGGTGGCTGGGAGGTTGGGGGAGGCTGGGGGGAGGCTGGGAGGAGGCATGGGAAGGTCCGAGGGGAGGATGGGGGAGTTTGGAGGAGGCTGGGGGAGGTTGGGAGTGGCTGGGGGGAGCCTGGGAGGAGGCCCCGGGGAGGCTGACGGGGGAGGAGGAAGGGAGAAGGCTGGGGAGGTGGAGGGTAGGTCGGTCACCCTGGGCTTAAGGGGACACTGGATCCTGGTTTCTACTTTCCTTCTCCAAACCCGAGTTCCCTCAGTTATGGGAATGGCCGTAAACGCCACGTCCTACAACCCACAGGGCCACGTGAGGATGGACGAACATAAAGGCTTCTGTATATAAGCCCCAAACACAGGCCAGGCCCACAGCTGCCGAGTGTCCGAGACGCTGGTTACTGCAGGGCCTGGCGCACAGCAGCGGCCCCGCAAATGTCACTGTTTTGCTGCCAGCCACAGCTGGACTTTCCACCTCCTCAGAGATGAGAAATGGGGCCTCATGGATTCATGCAGACCATGAAATAGGGGCCGGACAAGCCGGCGCCCAGGAACACTCTTCTCTGTGGCCGGAGCACAGCACCCCGAGGTCCCATAGCTCAGGGTGACGGGGCCACCCCTCCAGGGGACGCTCCTGAATGAACCTGGAAACATCTGCTAGGCTGGAAAACGCACCCATGGGTGGGAGTCATGCCTGCGGCTCGAGCCAGCTCAAGGAAGATGAAGACGCCGGACGCCGCCATTTGGCGGCTATTCCGCTCCCGTTACCGCCAGGGGAGGGTCCACTCAGCAGCAGCTGCCCAGGCTCAGTTGTCTCCTGCCCACCCGCCGCTCCACACCACAGCACCCTGAAAGGAGGGGTCTTCAAACAGCTCCTTCGCGTAACCCAGGAGACCCTCAGGTCTCCGGGCGATGCCGTCTCTCCCAGCTGAGCCTCCTCAACGGGGTCAGAGGCCACGAGAGGCCCAAGGAGGCTGTTTCACATCCACGCACAGAAACGGCGAAGGAAGCACCTGTGATCTCAGGCCCCACGCAGGGCTGGCCGTGAGACCCGTGGGGGCAGCGGGTCAGTTCCCACGTGTTCATCCCACCCCTGGCAGCAGCCCTTAGCTTCAGGCCCTGAGCTCTGATGGCCTCTGTGTAATTTTGGTGAATGGCTGCTCCTCGGCCCTGGGTGAGCGGGGATGCCCTTGGCCCCGGGCTCGGGCACAGGACTGTGACTCACCCACCAGCTCCAGGCGGCCCCGGGTCTGAGGCCAGACTTGTGGGTCCTCGGGGAAGCCCGGAGCAGGGCCACCTCCCTCTGTCAAATCCAGAACCTCTGTCCAGAGAAATGAGGGGCCCAGAAACCAAGCCCAACAGCCAACATCTGCCTCCAGCCACAACTTGCAAGCAGGCAGCTATATTTTGTTTGACCTGCAAAGTATATTACGAGCTTCTGAATTAGTTACTACCAAGATGAAACAATAAAAAGAAATCCATGTTTCTAGCTTCTCTGGAAAGTTAGAAATCAGGCCAGATGGCCAAGGTCTGGTGAGCCGACAGGCCGCTGACCCCTTCCTGTGGGACGCACACCCCTCGGCCTGCCACAGGCCCCGCCCAGCCCAGCAGCCTCCCTGGCATGACCTGCCTGTCCCTCCGGGCATTTGTGCCTGAAACACAGCAAATCTCTCTTGCCAGTGCATAAATGGCCTTGTTTGGGACTAACAGAAGATCGCAGGACAACCTTGGCCCACCGGAGGTAGCAAGCCCAAGACCCACACCGTAGCCACTTTGCTGAACCTGCTGGGGTGGCCAGAGGTCCAAACACCCCTCACCACGAGCTGTCACGTGCCACGGAGCGCTGTGGTCCTGGTTTTGGTGACACGGTTTCTATTTTATCCAGAACAGGGCGCACTGTTCACTGGACCACATCCAGCCCATTTTGTTGCATAAATGAAGACTTATTAGAACTTGGCCTCCCCCATCGCCACGGACTGCGTCTGGCTGCTCTGGGGCTAGGAACACCCTCTGAATACTGGGGAGAGACCGTGCACCTGCAAAGCCTGAAATAGCTGCATCCAGCCCTTTGTAGGAAAGGTGTGCGGGCTGCAGAGGCGTGCTGGGAAGGTGCGGACGTCACCCCGTTCAGAGAGGCATTCTTTGGTGTTCACGTTCCAGGTTACTTGTTTAAAATACAAATGCTTATTCTCACAGGGTAAGAATAACCAGCAGTAGGTTTTCAGTCGTATAAAAAGGGATGAGGTGGGGAGGCCGTGGGAGAGCAGAGAAAATGAGGCCACCTCTGTTGCTCGTTTGCCACGATGTGGAGAGTGGAGAGTGGTCACCCATAGTCTCCCCAAAACACCCTGGGAGAAGACACGGCCCCCCCCCCCCCCCAGCAGGAGCCCGGCCCACAGGCCTCGGCACTTACTTCATGGGCTTGAACAGCGCTTGCCCGTAATTCTGGAAGGTCATGATGAGCTTCAGCTGCGTGCCCCCCGACTTCATGGCTGCAGGAAGGAGGGAGAGAAACAGGGTCACTCTCTGGCCTCACGTCCCTTCTCCTGGGCGGACGAGGGCTCTTGGCTGCAGTCCACACACACAAGCCAGCCAGGTCCTCTGGGCATGGTCCAGGCGTCCCATTCTGCCTGGGAAGTTTGAGTTTCTGCAGTGAAGCTCTCACCTGGCTGATGGATTCCCTGCCTGATATTCGGGGTTAAGCACTGGGGCAGATCTCTCCATGCTGACCACAGACACAGGGCCTGACCCCAGAAGGGACGGCCGGGTGTGGTTACCTGGACACACACGTACACACACACGTACACACCCCCACACACAGCCATGTACATACCCCCACACACCACACACACCACACACACGTACACACCCACAGACACAGGGCCTGACCCCAGAAGGGACGGCCGGGTGTGCTTACCTGCCTGCAACGCCTCACACACCCGCTCACATCAACACACACCTACATACACCTGCACACCAACAAGCACCGACATACTTTCACACACCCACAGACACCCCACACACACCCCTACATACACCTGCACAACCACACACAGCCACTCACACCCCCGCAGACACCCACACACACCCTGCATCCCCGCACCTGCCTAAGAACGGGGAGTGGCGCCTCCCGCCTGTGTTTCTGGGGAGCTACAAGGAACCCCAGCAGGATGACTTTGGGGAGACCTGGGGTTGAAAGCACCTGTCTCACTGGAGGCAGCTCCTGCAGCTCTGCAAGGACTCGGTGGGGGTGTGGAAGCCTCCGGAAGCCTCCTCCAGCTTTGGCCACCTCATCAGTCCAGGAGGCTCAAGAACTCCCAATAAGACCCTCCTTCAACCACTTTGGGATTTTCTTTTTGCTGCTGGAGAAGGAAGGAGGCTACTGGGGGCTTCCCACAGCAGGGAAGGGGCTGGCCTCGGCCTGGGGCGTCCTGGGAGCTAAGTTGGCCACAGCGAGGGCCTCCAGGCCGCCCGAGACGAGGGGTCATCACACGGTGTGGACTGGTCAGGTTCTGGCCACACAGGGGATTGTCCAGTGTGAGGGGGCTCACGGGGCCACACCAGGCACTGGTCACACGCTAACATCACGGGCGTGAACAAGAGCCAGGCGTCCCTGCCGGGACAGACGTAAATGGAACGTGGTGGGGTGGCATGCGAGCACTCATGTGCAAAGGTGAAGAGGGAAGTGGGACGGGGCCCTGGGCGTAGTTCAGGATCAGCCTCCCTGGGGAGCTAACATTTGAGCTGCCTTTGGAGTGAGGGGCAGGGCTGGCCCTGGCCCCACAGGGGACGGCACGACCCCGGAGAGGCAGAGCAAGCGCAGTCCCTGAAGGAGGTAGTGAGCACGTGTACAGGGCTGAGGGGCCCACGACTGACACATCACAGCGGACAGGAGGGTGCAAAGGTGGGATGGGGGCCAGTGAGCCAGCAGGTCTCAGGGAGTCCCAGGGGAAGGTAAGGGCGGCCAGCGCGGGGCAGCAGGGCTGAGGGGCTGGTGCAGATGCTGACCCTGGCTGCTGTTGCTGCCCCGGAACCAACGGTGGACATTGAAGGTGGGGGAGGCTGGGGCTGCGGCAGCTGCAGGAGACGGTGGCAGTTTGGTTGAAGATAAAGATGGAAAAATCGAAAAATCCAAGAAATATCTGAGGATCTGAAAGGTATTTGGCGGACTGACATGGGATATGGAGCAGGGGGATGATCAGAGAAGGAATGGCGTGGACGGAAAACCAAACCCAGCCAGCCCGGGACGACGGAGACACTCCAGGGACCTCACGGTTCCTCCACGTGGCTGGAGGGCACATGCGTGTGCTGAGGGCGTGGAACTTGGGGAGGGCCTAGCCCTGCAGGGGATGGTGGGATGGAGGAGCCGCCTGCAGATAGGTTTGTAGCTTTGATAGAAGAAAGCTCAAGACACTCCCTTCAGACAGGAAGAACTGCCCCAGAGGAACCAAGGTCTCAGGTGGTGGCTGGCTGGGAGGGAGGGTCAGCGTGAGGACAGTAGGCTTCGGGGAGGGCCTGGGGTGCCGTGGATGCTTCCCGAGGACACTGAGTCCTCCAGGAAGGCCAGGAGCATGGCGGGGAGCACGGACTAGAAAGCAGAGTCCCCCACCATCCACGGGACGTCACTTTGGGCACAAGGGAGGAGCTGGCACCGGCCCCAGGCAGGAGGGAGACAGAGCCCGAGGCCGGCACAGGCACAGAAACAGTCAATGGCCTCCGATGTGCCCTCAGGGCAGTGCTCGGCTTCCTGCGGCCAGGCGTCTCCCAGGGGTCTGCACCTCCCTCTCCTCAGTTTTCCCTCCTGTTAAATGGGGCCCAGTGTCCGAGTGTGGCAGCTCACGCCTGAAATCCCAGCACTTTGGGAGGCCAAGGCAGGAGGCTTGCTTGAGGCTGAGAGTTTGAGACCAGCCTGGGCAATATAGCAAGACCCCATCTCTACCAAAAACTTTAAAAATTAACTGGCGTGGTGGTGTGTGTCTGTCCCAGCTACGCGGGAGGCTGACGTGGGGGTATGTGTCTGTCCCAGCTACGTGGGAGGCTGACGTGGGAAGATTGAGGCTAGGGGCTCAAGATCAGCCTGGGCAACAGAGACCCCGTTTCTACAAAACAATGGGGCTCAGGACACGGACACCTGTCCCGCCTCCTTTCCAGGGTCCTGGTGAGTTGGCTGGTGCCTCATGTGACCTGCCAGAACCTCGGCTGCTCCTGTAGAATGGGGGTGACACGCCTCATCCAGGACCACCCTTAGGACTACGTGGGGACAGTGCCGTGAGTGGTCAGAAGAGCAGCCGCGCGGGGACTCACCATGGTGAGGGCCACACAAGTGCCACGTCCCCTCCCCGAGAACTGAGAATAGCAAGAGCATGCACGGAGACTCACCACAGCGAAGGCCACACGAGTGCCATGGCCCCTTCCTGAGCACTGACAACAGTGGCAGTGTGGGGACTCACCACAGCCAGGGCCACACAGGTGCCACGTTCCCCCCCCACAGCACAGAGAACAGCAACGGTGTGGGTGCTCACCATGGCAAAGGTCACGAGTGCCACGTGCCCTTCCTGAGCACTGACAACAGTGGCAGTGTGGAGACTCACCACAGCCAGGGCCACACAGGTGCCACGTTCCCCCCCACCACAGCACAGAGAACAGCAATGGTGTGGGTGCTCACCTCAGCAAAGGCCATGAGTGCCACATGCCCTTCCTGAGCACTGACAACAGTGGCAGTGTGGGGACTCACCACAGCCAGGGCCACACAGGTGCCACGTCCCCCCCCAGCACAGAGAACAGCAACGGCGTGGGTGCTCACCACGGCAAAGGCCACGAGTGCCACGTGCCCTTCCCGAGCACTGACAACAGTGGCAGTGTGGGGACTCAACATGGCCAGGGCCACACAGATGCCACATCCTCTCCCTGAGCACGGAGAACAGCAACGGTGTAGGCGCTCACCATGGCAAAGGCCATGAGTGCCACATCCCTTCCCTGAGCACGAAGAACAGTGACAGTGTGGGTGCTCACCACAGCAAAGGCCACGAGACACCACGTCCCTTCCCTGAGCATTGAGAACAGTGGCAGTGTGGGGACTCACCATAGCAAAGGCCACATGAGTGCCATGGCCCCTCCCTGAGCACCAAAAGCAGCGACGACGTGGGCACTCTCCATGGCAAAGGTTGTGCCAGTGCCATATCTCTTCCCCAAGTGTGAGAACAGCAGCAGTGGGGGCTCGCCACAGCAATGGCCACTCAGGTGCCATGTGCCATCCCCATTTCTGACGGTCTTGCTGCCCCTGAGTTCACAGCTCACACCCCAGCCTGGCCAGGCCACGTGCTCCTTCCCTCCAGGCAGCGTCTGCTCCAGCCACTGCCCTGTCAGGAACCACGATTGACAGGCCATGGTCAAGACTGGGGCTGGGGTCAGTGCCCTGGACCACTGTGCAGTCTGGTCTGTCAATGAAACTGTCTGAGGCTGTGCCCTCCTCAGGTGAAGGAAGCAGCAACAAATCTCATTTCTCTCCAAAACACTGCACAGAACCTGAACGCCGGCCTCAGGCAGGCCAGCAGCTTGAGGCTCTGCAGACGGGCTCCATCCCGGCTTCTCACTGGGCACCAGGACGGGCTCCATCCGGCTTCTCACCGGGCACCAGGACGGGCTCCATCCCGGCTTCTCACCCAGCACCGTAGACGGGCTCCATCCAGCTTCTCACCGGGCACCGTAGACGGGCTCCATCCGGCTTCTCACCGGGCATCAGGACGGGCTCCATCCCGGCTTCTTACCGGGCACCAGGATGGGCTCTATCCGGCTTCTCACCGGGCACCAGGACAGGCTCCACCCCGGCTTCTCACCCAGCACCAGGACGGGCTCCATCCCAGCTTCTTACTGGGCACGGGGGTTTTCAATGACAGCAAACAGCGTATGATTTTACCAATAATCAGGGCAGCCCATTAAAAACTTAGACTCCATAACCATTTTCTTCTGAATACAGTGCACGGATTTTTAAAACTGGGATGCCTGGATGGGCACCTGAAGCTTGGTAGTTTTCTCCCAAAAGTAAAACTGTGGTTGACTTTAGTTTTCCATTTTTTTCCTTAACGGTGTTTCTAATTTCCACAATGAACAGGGAGTACATTTTTTAGTAAGAAAAAAAGAAGTGATGATTAAAAAATTATTGGCTGGATTAAGCTCCATTGGATGTTCCCATTTCCATTTAGTAACTGGGGTCACAGGATTTAAGGGTTCCTTCCTGTACCAGGTGTATCTGCTCCTTCCAGGGCTCGTGACCTTGCTTTTTAAAATAACAACATGTTGGCCGGGCGCGGTGGTTCACGCCTGTAACCCCAGCACTCTGGGAGGCCGAGGCCTACAGATCACGAGGTCAGGAGATCGAGACCATCCCGGCTAACACGGTGAAACCCCGTCTCTACTAAAAATACAAAAAAATTAGCCGGACGTGGTGGCGGGCGCCTGTAGTCCCAGCGACTTGGGAGGCTGAGGCAGGAGAATGGCGTGAACTCGGGAGGCGGAGCTTGCAGTGAGCCGAGATCGCGCCACTCACTCCAGCCTGGGTGACAGAGCGAGACTCCGTCTCAGGAACAAACAAGCAAACAAACAAACAAACAGAAACCATATTATCCGAATCTGGCCGGTTCAGTCCTTCTTCTGGGAGCAGGTCCGGTCTCCCTGGCCCTTGTGCTCAGCTGTGAGGCCAGCTCCTCCCCACGGAGCAAATAAACGATTAGAAATTAAAGGGCGTGAAGATCTCACAGCGACTGAGGACTCCGCTTCCCGTGGACCGTGGGCCGTGCCGCCCACCTGAGCCCACCATTCAGTCTACCAAGAGGGTCTTCTGCTGGCAGACGTTTGGAATCCTGCTCTAAAATCAGATGTGATCTCCCTGCAAAGACCAGCACACGAGCCGCCCGGCGTCTCAGGCCTTCGGCACTCATCGCGATGGCTGGGAGGTGCAGACGTCCACCCTCCTGTCACTGAACCGGTCATCCTGCCCTCCCACCCAGGAAGGGGCCAGCAGGTGGCAGAGCCAGGACACAGGGCAGGCCTCGACAAAAAGGTGCCATTTTGGGTTTTCTTAAAGACAGACCAAAGTTCACGACGCTTGGAAATCTCACCTCATTAGTGGGAGAAGCCCAGGCGCGTGGGCACAGGCCCTGGGGACGGGACTGACGGAGACGCCTTCCCTGATGCAGCCTCCTGTGCCCCCGGTGGACAGGGGTCGGTCAGAGCCTGCCCAGCCCCAGCCTGGGGAGGGGCCCACTGAGAGCTGATCCCTCTGATGCCCATGAAGCTGGCTGAGATGGGGGCGTCCTGGCACAGACCCCAAAGTCACCCCACACCATGGACAAGTCTCAGAGACTCACCTGTTAAGCCCTCTCCCACCTACCACCTTCCCTCCATCTCCCTCTGTAGCCACCCCCCCCCAAATACAGGCCATCATCAAACCAACTGCACAACCGGACCCCGGAAAGGCCTCCAAGCCCCAATTCCCAGGGCAATAAAAACATGCAAATCTGGTCAGTTCAGTCCTTCTTCTGGAAGCAGGTCCCGACTGCACTGCTCCAATGGCCACCCGTCCTCTCTATGCACACGGGAAGATGTCCACAGGGCCCATTCCTCCAATTCCCACTCAGCAGCCACCTGTCCTCTCTATGCACACGGGAAGATGTCCACAGGGCCCCCCCACCCAGTTCTCCCAATTCCCACCCAGTGGGCACCTGTCCTCTCTACGCACACAGGACAATATCCACAGGACCCCCACACCCAGTTCTCCCAATTCCCACTCAGCAGCCACCTGTCCTCTCTGTGCACACGGGAAGATTTCCACCGGCCCCCCAATTCCCCAGTACAATCTCACCCAGCAGCCACCCATCCTCTCTGTGCACACAGGAAGACGTCCGCTGCCTTTCGAATAGTTTCTTCCCATCTGGAACACTCTCCTCTTCCGACCCACCTGCCCTGAGCACCTCCCACCACTGAACTCACCACCTTTAGACCGAAGGTGACAGTCTACTTCTTCCCCGGCCTCCCTGAAGAATCCTATCGCCCAGATATCCGTCAGTGTACATGATTCATTCATATTGATTAATCATATTAACCTACATCACTAGGTAACATGGCTAGTTAATGTGGATTAACATCCACTAGTTACACAAGTTAACAGCCACTAACAGAGTGCCCTATGCTTTCATTATTTCAACTTGCTGTCAGCACTAAGAGCTCGGGGCCACACAGACCCTCGGACACCACTGGGTTTTGCCCACAGCCTCTCCCCGGGTGATGGCACAGGACACAGGCGATGTCAGTATGCAGTCGCCTCCTCAGAAGGACTCCAGGAGATTCTGGCATCTCCTATGAAATAAGAAATATATAGAAAGATGGCTGCTGTCACAGAAATACTAATGGACTTCGGTGCCTGGCCCCAGTCAGTGTGGCCCTGGGCAAGCCACGTAACCCCAGACAGCTCCAGCAACCCACTGGGAAGTTCTGTGAGGAAGCAGCTCTGGCAAGAGAGAGGGAGAGACGGCCCCGAAGGAAAGAGGTGTGTGGCCTGGGGCTGGGGGTCCCAACACCCCGCCCGGTGCTCAGGGGAGTGGAGACTGGGTACAACCACCACTCAGCCTTGGTTTCGGATGGGAGCAGGAACCCTTTCTAACAAGAACCCCAACCTGACTAAATTAACCAGTTCCACCTCCTACAGGCCTGTGGATCACACAGACACATCCAGGTGTGAGATGCTGCCGTCAGTGTGGGCCACCATGCTGCCGCCCTTGGCCCTGGTCATCTCGTCTGTGAAGAGGGCCAGCGTCGTCCTTGGGGGTCACAGCCAGGTGGTTCCCCCTGCTGTTCACAGCCACCGTCTGACCTCAAGGGTCAGAGTGAAGCAGTTATTGCTGTAAGACGAACGGGTTCAGCTGTGTGTGCTGGAAGTAGGGCCTCACCCAAGGAGGGCTCAGATGTGAAGAATGTGACACCAGGGGGGCTCAGGTCACCCTGTTCTTCCCACCCACACATCTCCAAGCCAGAGAGGTCTGCTGGGTGTCCCAGAGCCTAGGTGCCCACACACAGCCTCATATACCCACTCACCGTGGGCACTGAAGGACCCGGTTCTGAGGAAAAGGACATAGTTGGCCAGCAGTGAGCACTCTGGGGCTGGCATCAAGGAGGCTAGAACTGTGAGCCCCTACTGCAAGGTAAGGGGCTGGAAGAGCTGAGAGTCCGCACCTGCTCCGGGCCTGGGTCTGCCAGTCCTCAACTCTCCTGGAGGCTTCAAGTGACAGGCAAGGCCACGCCAGCCCTGCCCAAAGTCCCATCCATCACACACCACCCTCGGGACACTTTCGCCAGAACTGTCTCCAGCCCAGACTGTTATTTATTTCATGATTTTCTTCAAGGCCCCTTTTATTTTGAAAGATCTGTCTTTTAAAAGAAAACTGCAGCCTTGCCCCAGTGGGGACCACGTCTGCAATTAGAAGGAAAGTCGGCAGGAGCACATCGGGGCACACTCCTGCAGTTAGGGGGCTGCTGTCTCTGCTGGGCATGCGGAGGCCGGTGCCTGGGTGACCCCAGGTCTCAGCAGCATGAGCTTCGCTCCTCGCCTTCCATCAGACGGCTGGGAAGGGAGTTGAGTGCGGACCGAGCTATTTGCCGCCTCCTCCAGGCTCCACCCGAAATCGTCCTTTCCAGGCGGTTACTGTCCTTCTTTCAGGATGACCCACGGTCCCCCAGCCCTGGGGCCATGGGCCTCCAGCTAATCGGGCATCTTCCCATTTCTCTCTCTAGGTCAGGTGAGCCAGGCTCTGGGACTGTGACCTGCAGGGGCAGCTGCCACCTGGGGTGGGCAGGAGTGGGGGACGGTGACCTTTCTGGAGCTGGTGCTGCCTTCCAAGGAGTTCTGCTCCCAACGGACAGACAGGGTGGCCGTGCCCTCCCGGGTACCTGCAGGCAGCTCCCTCTTATGGGCTGACCCAGCAGCGGAAGGCCCTTTGTTCCTCGAAGCTCACCGGCCGGTTAGTCCTGGCTTCTAGCTAGACTCATTCTTTCCCTTGTGGCAGATCCATTCGTGTCAAGGACTTTCGTCCTATGGGGTCATTTTTCCTTGTGCAGGCATGTTCTCCCAACCACAGGCTTTGACCCAATCTGGATGCAGCAATTCTGTATTTCAGTCCAGAAACTGCCCAAATCCTCACACGCCAGAGGGATGACTTTTTAAAAAAGTAATTCCAAGTACAGAGTTGTTAATTATGTAATTTATTATTTGCATCTATAATTGTGCATGATGGCAGTTTAATTATCACCAGTGCCAGCCGAAGGCACTGCATACCTGATTTTAAGCTGAATAGAGATAGATAATATCCCAAGATTCTTTTTTTTTTTTTTTTTTTTTTTTTTTTTTTTTTTTTTGGAGATGGAGTCTTGCTCTGTGCCCCAGGCTGGAGTGTGGTGGCGCGATCTTGGCTCACTGCAAGGTCCGCCCCCCCGGGTTCACGCCATTCTCCTGCCTCAGCCTCCTGAGTAGCTGGGACTACAGGTGCCCGCCACTACACCCGGCTAGTTTTTTGTGTCTTTTAGTAGATACAGGGTTTCACGGTGTTAGCCAGGATGGTCTCGATCTCCTGACCTCGTGATCCGCCCGCCTCGGGCTCCCAAAGTGCTGGGATTACAGGCTTGAGCCACTGCGCCCAGCCCCAAGATTCTTTAAAGGTGGCAGTGGCCCGTTACCAGGCAGCCAGGAGCCTGGCTATAAATAAACGTCTGCTGGCCCTAACCAGCCGTCCTGCAGGCCACGTGGAGCTCCATGAATTGGATTGGGTGGTTCTAAGCAGGGGGGATTTAATGCAGCCATTCTGAGGGACTCCCAGGCCTCGTTCTCCATTACAGCAATATTTCTGGGCTCATGTTTAATAGTAAGATGAATGACTTGAGATTAAAGCAAGCACCCAGGGGCCAGACAGCTGAGGGGACAGAACTCGGAGCCTGGAGCACGCAGGTGCTAATCTTGGACAAACCTGCTTTTAGAGCCTGAGTTTCCCTCATTGTGCAGCGGCGGTTGGAAGGCAGGGCTGGCCTTTGAAGGCTACCCCTGTTCTTGGTTGCAGGACCTGTCTAGGGGCACCAGGCTCTACACCTGCCTGATTGGCTTGGCGATGCCAAGGGCCCAGCCAGAGGCTGCTTTCTCAAGCAGCTGGGTCTTCACCCAGAACCTCCAACTGGGAGTTCATACTCAGAAGGGCCCTCAGAACAGCCGTGGCTGAGTCAGGTCAGCCAGGCAGCAGCAAGCGGGGTCAGCAAGCAGGTCAGGCCCCTTCTAGGACAGAGCACATCCTTCAGGGACACTTGGCCTGGCCCAGGCCAGCCCCCTTGTGCCGTTCCCTGCAGACCAGGAGACATGGGCCTGGGCATGGAGCAACTCCGGCGGCACGGTTGGTTCCCGGCTGAGGGTTCTCTGCTTCCTCAGGAAGACAGACCTCTTCACAAATGAGAACTCACCTGTGAGCATCTCCAAGCCCAAGGCAGCAGGGAGTACAGGGCCCAGCATCCAGTCCGAGACCCTCACGAGGCTCAGGCACCTGCCCAGCTCTAGCTTCCCCGGATAAGAAGGATCAGCCCGCCTTGAAATGCTGCCGCCGTACAAAGACCCCACCCAGCAGGTGAGCTGCCCCCAAATACTACTGCCTCCAAATACCCACCCAGCAGGCGAGCTGCCCCCAAATACAACTGCAGTGGAGACCCCACCCAGCAGGAGAGCCACCCCCAAATACTACTGCCTCCAAATACCCACCCAGCAGGAGAGCTGCCCCCAAATACTACTGCCTCCAAATACCTACCCAGCAGGTGAGCTGCCCCGAAATGCTGCTGCCACAAATATCCACCCAGCAGGTGAGCTGCCCCGAAATGCTGCTGCCACACAGACCCCACCCCGCAGGCGAGCTGTCAGGCTCTGCTCTCACATCTTTACTCGTATTTGCACATTTAAGCCTGAACAACCTCGTGAAGCCGGCACCACAGGTCCGGGCTCTTCTTCAACATCTTTGGGGGCAGAAGTATTTGGGGACTGCGAGTATTTTGATGACGAAAGCACACGTGGTACGTGGCTGCCGCTCATGGCATGCCCACACGGCTTGGGGGCAGAACCCCACAATCAAACACACTCCTGTTTCTCAGAGGGACACGTGAATATTCACTGTGAGAGAGAAAAATAAGGATTTTTAACTAGCCTCGGCGTTCTGCCCCCAAATCCATTCAGCTTGAGTCAGGTTTGGCTAACGAATGGGTTTTGTTTGGCATTCAGATTTGTAAGTCAGACGTTACGGGGTCCGGATTATAACTGTCTCTATGTTCTCAGCGAGAAGCCAGGTGCTGGAGGGGTTCATCCATTTGCCCAGTTCTGCTCTGGCTAGTGGCCGGCAGAGCCAGGATTCACCCCCAGATCTCCTGGGCCAGAGCCTGCTGTCCCGCCTGGGTGATGGGGCTGTGTCCGCTCACCTTCCTCGCAGGCCCTGCTTGGCCCTGCAGAATGATTGTGGGCACCAAGCCTGTCCTCAGATGGGCCCCCACCCAAGAAGACAGGATTAGAACCAATGTGGCCAACGTGGTCTAGGAGGCGGGCGAGCGAGATCAGCTTGGGCAGCCCTTCGGTAGGCACAGGACTTAACCAGGGCACACCCAGGCGGAGGCCACACCAGAACCCTGGGGCAGGGATTCCCTGGCAAAGGCTCCATCCACACCACCGCAATGTCAGGCAGCCTGGGCACCACTGCCCTGGGACAGCTGGACCAGAGGGGGGTGGTAGTGACCCAGGGCTAGCCTGTCCAGATAGACAAAGGGCTCCTAAGGTGGGCAAAGCTGCCCCAGGTCCCAGGAGGCCCCGCACTCTCCCTGAAGCTGCTCTAGGAGCTCCTGGGCACAGAACTCCCGCACCTCTGCAGTGCTGGTGTTGGAAAGCTGACTGGTCCCTGAGGGATGTGGTGAGCTGCAGTGCCTGCCAAGGGCCTGGTGGCCTTTGGAATCCACAAAGCGCTCCTTCTGCCCAGACCCTGCCTGTGCACACGAGGGAGCTGTTGTGGAAGGCCACGCACAAAGTACTAGTTAATATTTTACAAGCTTGCTCACGTGCACCATCTCATCCTATCCTTGCGTTGATCCTACGTGGGGAGACCCCGCTGGACGGACGCGGAAAATGAGCTGGAGAGAAGCTCACACGGACAGCGGCATGTGAGGTTCACCAAACGTGAGTGCTGCGCCTCCCGAACGTCCTGGCTGGTGTGCAATGCTCTTGCATTCCTCTCCCTGCCACGACGGACCCCACCTGGAAGGTGAGCCGCCCGACGGACCCCGTGGAAGGTCCTCAGCCCCTCCCAGTGGAGTCCCCTCCTCTCCACACGCCCTGCCTGGTGTGCGTGGCTCTGAAGTGCTCATTCCTCCTCAGGACCAGGCATTGCGTGTGTGCCTCTTCCGGAGACTGTCGGGTCCACAGAGGCAGCGGATCTCCTTGAGGCTGAACTCATCCTCAACTCCCCACCACCCAGAAACAGGGCCTGACAGGCAGGAGGTGCCGGTAAAAATCTGCTGACTGGACTGACACATTGATCGATGCATCAGTATTTCCTTAATGGCCACGCTCACTTTCGGGGGCAGAAGGGACGTTCAGGCTGTGGCTGGCTGCAGGACTGCTCCCCAGCACAGCTCGAAGCCCTCAGACCCCTGCAGGGGCAGAAGAAAGGCAGAGCTTTCATGGAGGGGGGCCTTGAGGGAGGGGGAGGTGTTCAGGTTCCTCCCAGGCAGCACGGAGGGAAGAGGACCCCCAGCTTGTCCAGCTGATCTCTCTTATGAGGTGAGCTGATCACGGAGTGGGGAGAAAGCTGCAAATTCTCTCTTCCCATGACCAGGTGAGTACCCAGCAAACAATTCAGCACCTGGCAGAGACAGCCAGGAACAGCCCTGCAGGGCTCTGGAAAACCTGCCTGCCGGCCTGAAAGGGGACACCTAAGTCCTGTGTCAGCAACTGGACAGAACCCCAGGCTGCCGGGACCCTCAGCCCCAGGGCTGCTTCTGAGACACACACGCAGCTAATGCTTGGGACAGCTGGCCTCATCACGCAGCGCAAAGAAAGCCCTGCCTTCAGGCTTTCCCAGCCTCTGCACCTGCCCACTGTGTGCACCCAGGCCCACTCCCTGCAATCCCCGGGGAGCAGCCGCTCCCACCAAAGGGCCTCAGCCCTGCCCTCACTGCCTCTCCAAGCACTGGTGACAAACGGGAGCTTCACAAACAATTGCCTACAAGCTGAGAACAACGGCACCAAACCTCCACGCTCAGAAGCTGCAGTGGCACATTTTCCTGAAATCAGCAACTGGATGCCCTTTTTTGTCCAATTCAGCAGATCCCAAAGGACCTGGAGACGTTGCCTTCAAACTCCTCCATCCAGGAGGCCCAGGCCTCCATCCTGAGCTCTGCCTACGTCTCCTCAGTATGAAACCGCATAGCGCCTTGCTGAGCTCTGACTGAAGGACGACTACAAAACCACAAGAAGCAGGCTCATGGCTATCTCCCCCCCCAGCCAGGGTCGTGTGCAGAGAAGCAGGAGAGTCCCATGCACACGGTCTCGGTGGAGGGGTCACCGCCGCCAAGGATGCCCCTCTAGTCCTCTACCCCAGGAGGGAAGGATGCTGTCGTCCAGTTGGCACCCCAAGGACCACCCAGGTAAGGAGGCAGAGCACAGTGGACGGGCTGTCCAGGCATTTCCCAGCTCATCGTGCAGCAGATCAGGGGCACATCCAGTGCAAATGCACACGAGATGCGAGACTTCTGTCCCTCCGCGCTGCCCGTGCAGATCGCTGCAGGAGGTTAAAGCTGCAGTAATGAACAACGGCCTCCCAGACCTCTCTAACGCACAGCCTGCCCCGGCAGCCCTGACGGCAGCCCCAGCCGGCACCCAGATGGCCCTCAAGTGCACCCAAGGGCACCTACCCACGCTGGTGATCCTCTGGGAGCTGAGGTCGTGCAGCAGGGCCTCAATGGCTGGGTTGTGTCTGGAGTACAGCTCGTACCGGTTGATGCCAATGTGGAACTTGAGCCAGTTGGGATAGGAGTCCGCGGCTGCCTCCCCGGTGGAGAGGAATTCTGCACCTTCAGCACCCACACGCGGCCTGCAGGGAGCAGCGAGGATGAACATCAGCATGGAAAGAACGGGCCCGTGAGCCGGATGATGGGGGAGAGGCCACCGACGCCAAGGTTTTTAACTCTGGGTTCAAGTCAGTACAGATGCTACTGAAGGTGCCTCTGCTTAAAGAGGGCCCTGCAATGTATGCAGTTTCTTCTGTGGCTGCTCTGCTGCCAGTTAATAACACGGTAAAAGGCCTGTAATTCTTATTCACCCTCTGGAGCTGCCACAGACAGCTATAACTACAGCAAGACTAATCCCAGGACGTCAGCACTGCCCTGCCGTCCCTGCCACATCTGTCCCGGGGTCACCGAAATGGCCCCACCGTGATGTCAGCTGGGGGTGCCAGGGGCTGCTGGCTCTCCCTTGGAGTAGAGGGGAGAACGTACCATTGACCACAGACTGCATGAAAATCACAGACACGCCCAGTCTGTCAGGAACCTTCCCCAGCTCTCTGCTTTTGTTCCAACAACCAGGGGCAGAATGATGCAAGAGGCTAAATTTGATTTTAATGAGAGCAGCTTGGGTGGGGAGAGAGGAAAGAGGCAGCACTCTCTCCAGCCCAGGCTCCCATGGAGGACCCGCCGCCCACGCAGCCTGTCCTCACATCTCTGGGGTCAAGGGACAGTTCTGGAGGAAGGACAGGCCCTCTGTCTGCCTGCTGGGCTGAAGGGAAATGTGGAACTTGTCCTAGCTCGAATTCACCTAAAGCTGAGGAGGTTCCTGCGGTGGACGTGGGAGGGGGGCTAGGATCCACTTCCTGGCCACTCACTGCTCTGGGTGGCCGTCTCTCCCTAGGCCGCTGCTCTGGTTCTCAAATTTCCGAGCATTTCCTTGAACCTGACCAGCAGGCAAGGCTCAGAGGCTTTCAAACAGGCAGTGTGTTTAGACAGAAGACACTGGGCCTGGTCACACTTCAGGGGAGAAGGGACTTTCAGCGGGATCTTTTGGAAGGCTAGTCTCCCGTCTGCTGCTGGGGTAACCTTCTGCAGGGAGCTACTTATTCCGGCCTTGCTGTGGTTAATGTTCCACTGCTTCGGGTTGTAGTATCTGCTTGTTTTGATCTGTGTGGTGGAGGGAAGGGCCGGGGGATGGGGAAAGGGCTTAGCCAGGACAGTTTAAAGAGATGTTCCCTGCATGGCTTCTTGCCCTTTATCCAGCCGTCATCTCTTTGCAGCCAGCACACCCGCCGCCCCTGCTGGGTGGGACCCTTTGTTGCACCTCATGGCTGCCAGCAAACCCCTCTGATAATTCTGCTCCAGCCACTGGGTTTAAAAGACTCAATAGGCACATCCTGACCTTCTCCAAGGTGCCCACCCAGAGCACCCTTGCCAAGTGTCTGAAAGCCCAGCGGCAGTCTGGCCCCTTCCCCGGGGAAAGGCCACTGTCCTTCCCTCACCAACCCATTCATTCATTGCCTGACCCCATTTCCCAAGCTGATGGCCAGGACTCGCTTCTAAAGGGCGCAGGGTCTGGCTTCCTCACCAGCAACCACAGGGGCACGGCTCCGACCACCCGGCAGCCCCTCCCAAGGAGGAGGTCATTCTGGAGACAAAGGCAGTGCCCTGAGCTGGGCGGCTGCCTCCTCCCATACCACACTCCCTGCCCGACCTCTTCCTTGGGGAACGGCCTTTCGGGGCCCCTGAACCTCGCTGCACCGTGCCTTGGGCTCACGGCTCCCGTGGTGGTGGGCACCTGCCAGACCCCACTCACCAGTCCGGGCTTTCCACCGCTTTGGGGCTGAGCCTGCTGTCGCTGTTCACATTGAACAGGACGTCGTTCTCCGTGAGCGGCGGAACCGCCACCCGGTAAAGCGGGTGCTCGAACAGCCTGGCCAGGAGCGAGGTGTCTCCGCCGGGGCCGGGCGGCGGCTCGGACTGACGCGGGCCTGGGTCTCGCAGCAGCGGCCGGTGCGCGGGGTCGTGGGGTCTCCGGGCGCCGGGGTCCCGCCCCCGCAAGGCGCGCTCGGCCGCCTCCGCCGCAGGCGGCAGTTTTTCCAGCGAGTGGGACGAGAGATTGGAGGAGGGGTCGGAGCTGAAGTCCTGCAGGATGCGGAGCGTGTGCTTGTTGGGCCAGCCCGCGTCGGCGGCGGCGGAGGAGGCGGCCGGGGGCTCCCCGGGGCGGCCCCGAACCTGGGCCCAGCCGGGCGCGGCCACCTCGGCGGCGGGCTGCGCGCACGAACAGCCGGGCTCCCCCGAGGGCCGCGCGCCGCGCCGCTCCAGCCGGGGCAGCAGGTCCAGGGCGATGTGCAGCGCGCAGGCCACCAGGAAGACCATGAGGATGAGCACGCGGAACCGGCGCACCAGGATCATCTTCATGGCCGCGCGGCCGGCCCGGGCCTGGAGCGCGTTCCCCTGGCGCCCCTCTAGCTGCGGCTGGGCACGAGCGCGGCGCCGCCTCGCGGGTCAAGGTCCATCGGCGCCGGGCGGCTACCAGCTCCGGGGCTGTGCCCGGGCCCGGACCGCGTGCAGGGCGCCCGCCGCCAAAGCGCTGGGTCCCCGCGCCATCTCGGGGCTGTCCCTGCTCGGCCTCTCCGGAGCGGCCGCGCCCTCAGCCGGGGAGCGCAGGGGTCCTGGTCCGCGGAGCCGGGCGCGCGGGGGGCGGCGGGGGCCGCAGCAGGGGGAGGCTCGGCGCTCGCAGAGGCCGGCGCGGGGCTCATCGGGCGCGCGGGTCCATCCCGGCCGGGGCGCGACGGGCCCGGGCGGTGGCGGCGGCCGCAGGCGACCCGATCCTCAGCGCGGTCCCCTCCAGGCGGCGGGCGGGGAAGGGGCGGCTCCTCCGGGCCGGGCTCTGCTCTCACCGCGCGCCCGGGAGCCCGGGGCTGGGAGGGCGAAGGGCGGAGGGGCGGGCGCGGGAGCGGCCGGCGGGGTCCCGGGCAGGTGCAGTGGCCGCCCCGAGCGCAGCTCCTGCCTGGCCCAGCCTCTCGGCGCCCCGCGCCCCGAGCGGGCAGATATCGAGCGCCGCGGAGCCGCCCCCAGCGTCAGCGCCCGCAGATTGGCGGAGCCGCCGCCCCGCGAGTCACGGCTGGGCCCGGGCCGGCTGCGCTCCGCTCTCCTTCCTCCTCCCCTCGGCCGCGCCCCGCGACGCCTCTGCGGCTCCGGGCCCGCTCAGGGAGGGCGCCTCCGGCCCGCGGCTTGCAGAGGGAAGCGGCGGAGGCTGGGAGGGCGCGCTCGGTTCCGGCCAGGCCAGCAGCTGCGGCGCAGTGGGGGGCTCCGGCCTGGCCGCTTCCCGGGACCCCCGCCCGCCCAGGGCCGCCGCCGCTGCCAGCTGCAGCCTCTCGGCTCCTCCCCGGAGGAGCCCGGGACCGGGGCCCGGGCCAAGTCCCTCCCCGGAGCCGCGGGGCGTCTGCGCCGCCGGATGAGCTCCCCGCCGGGCGGCGACCCCGTGCCCCACGCCCGTCTCAGGAGGAGGAGGCGGAGGCGGCCCCCGCGGGAGACCCGAGAAGCGACTGGGCCCAGACCCAGGGGACGCCAGGGCAGTGGAGCTCCCGGCACCGGTCCCACCCGGGACGCGCCCGCCTTAACCCTCCCGACGCCGGGCCCGCTGGGGGCGCAGAGAGGGGCTGGTGTGCGGGGGGCGCCTTCCTGCTTGGGGCCGACGGGGTGTGAGTGCAGGCGTGTGCATGAGTGTGTGTGTGTGTGTATGTGTGTGTGCATGAGTGTGTGTGTGTGTTCGTGTGTGTGCATGAGAGTGTGTTTGTGTGTTTGTGTATGTGTGTGCATGAGAGTGTGTGTGTGTTTGTGTATGTGTGTGCATGAGTGTTTGTGTGTGTGCATGAGTGTGTGTTTGTGTGTGTGTGCATGAGTGTGTGTGTGCACGCGAGTGCATCTCATCTGTCACCCACACCCAGGGCAGCGGTGCTTGTACAACATGGCTTCTGCAACTGGCAGCTTCTGGCCCCCCAGCCCCCAGTAGGGAATATGAGTTAATGTGGATGTCAGCCTAAGATCCTAGTCAGGGAGGTAAGTGTGTGGGAGGAGACCACACCCCTGTCCCCCAAGCCAGCTGCTTCCCCAGTGCCCAGATTGCCTGGGCCGGCAGCCTCTGCAGCAAGCCCAGGCCCGTGGGCTTTCACTCGCTGGCTGTGTTACCTGGGCCCTCCCTGCCCTCTCTGAGCCTCAGTTTCCTTTATGTGAATTCAGGGCATTGAGCCCATTGTTCCTGAGGACTCACTCATCTCTGAGCCTGGCCCAATGCCTGGCACTCGGTGGGCACCCACTAGATACTTATAAGGGGAGAAGTGGGGCTGGTCAGTGGAATCCATGTCTCTCAGGCCATCTAAAGTGAGTGAAGAGCTGGGTGCGGCCCACCTGGAGCTGGACTGGAGGCTGTGTTGGGTGGGGCGGTGTGACCTGGAGCTGGGCCGCCCCCCCTCCCGGGACACAGCCTCATCCCTGTGAGTGGCCTTCATCCTTCCTTCCACTCACATGGACAGCACATCTGTGTGTAGACAGGGTCACCGAGAGAGGCCAAGGAGGATGAGGGGGAAGATCCTGGGTGCAGGGAGAGTCCCTGGGGGAGTGGACAGCAGGGACAGAAGCCTGTGGCAGGAAGGAAGGTCTTGGCCTGTGTTCTCCCAGCCCAGCAAGGGTCTCCCTTGGACTTGGGGTTCTGTAGGCTCCTGCCCCCCATCTCTCCCGTGGCTTGCAGGACCTCAACGCAGAGCTCTGGCTAGTGTCTCAGGGCAGACATGGGGGTGACCAGACCCCATGGAACACCATTATCCAGTGTGGGGCCTTGTGGAGATTCCCTGGGCACTTACTTCCACTGGCCTCCTGCCCCCCACCCCTCCCCAGAGCAGGTTCTTCCGGAGCCCGGCTGTTATCTGGACCTGTGTGTACCACTGGACGCCTCCCTCCCTCGCACAGGGTCCTGGTTCATCTCGTCTGTCGCCCCCTTAGAACAGTGGCCTCGACCTTGCCAGATCCTTCAGAAGCACCCCTCCCTGCCCCACCACCAACAGCACCCACCGTGGTCTGAAGACACTTTCTTCTGTTCCTGTTTATTGTTTATCTCCCCAAAACATAAGCACTCAAGTAAGACAGGAGTCTCATTCAAAGTTTGGCCCGAGGCCGGGCACAAAGCAGGCGCTCAGAGGAGGGACCACAAGCCCCTCTCCACGTGGGGACCAGGCGTCCACAGGCTGCGGCAGCACGTGACAAAAGTCAGAAGACAGGACTCCACGGAGGAGTGAGGAGACAGCGGCCCCCCTCGGCCAGACCCTTCTGCCTGGTGCCTTTACTGGGCTCTGAGGAGGAATTTGGTGGTTCAGTCCGCCCGTCTGTGGACACCGTGAAAACAAAGAGAAAACAGACACACACTTAGATACACACATAGATACACCAGAAACACAGATACACACACGGACACACAGATACACACATAGACACACACAGAAACACACAGATACACATATGTGGACACATGATACATAGACACAGATATGTAGACACACACAGATACATAGATACAGAAACACATGGACACACAGACATACGCATAGATACAGATATATGCATGGACACACAATACACATAGACACACAGATACACACATAGACACACAGATGATACATGCATAGACACAGATACATGGACACACACACGGAAGCACAGATACACACATAGACACACATGGACAGACACAGACACACATGTAGACACACATGGACATACAATAAGCATATGGACACACAGGTAATCTACACATAGACATAGATCTATAGATACACAAAGACATACACGCAGATACATATAGATGCACACATAGACACAGATACACGTCAATGCATGACAGACACAGACACACACCAATACACACATAAACCTACAAAGACACAGGTACACACAGATATACACACATACACACATATATACACACAGACACAGATATACACACAGACACATGCAGACACAGATATACACAGAGATACATGGACAGATACACACACATTCAGACACACACATAGATACACAGAAACACACAGACACACAGATACTCACGTAGACACACACACAGCCACACAGGTCCTGAGCCTCCCTGGGCCCTCCCTTGTGCGGAGGCAGAGGGGCTGGCTGCTGGGGAGGGCACCTGGGGAGGACACGTGGCCCCGTCAGAGACCAGGGAGTGGCTCTGGGGACATTTTTCTTCCAAAGGGGCTGGAGCTCCAGTTAGCCAAGGTGAGTGCCAGGTGGTGACAGGAATGACGTAGGAAAATAATACTGGGCCCGGGCAGGGAGGGCCGCCTGCCCTGGGTGTGAGGTGATTGCTCTTAGACCACACGGTCTGGGAAGGCCTCCAGGCATGGCTTTGCACAGAAGCTTGTACCTGAGGGCTCAGCCCCTTGGAGGCCTGTGGGGCTAGGAAGTGCCAAGGCTGGGGCAGGCGCATGTTTGACCCTCTGTGGGCAGAGAAGGCCTGTGAGGTGGGCATTGGGTGAGGGGCCAAGTAGCCTCTGTCAGGTCCGCAGGTGGGGCCGGGCTGTGGGTTGTGTCCTGAGTGAGGGGGCTGTGGGAGGGCTGGGGACAGAGGGATGACCCTGGGGCTTGGATCGAGAGAGGCTCACTTAGGGTCCGGGTGGGTGGGTCTGAGGAGGGCTGAGGGTGGGGCAGGGAGAGCAGCTGTGTGTTGAGGACAGAGGGAGGTCCAGCCGGAGCCCCGGAGCCCCGGGACGGGCTATTGTCTTGTGGATGTGTTGGGAATTAGGAAAAAGCTTGTGGATTCCGAGGCCTCCGTGTGCAAAGCCCTGGGACAGACGAGGTCCCCAGGGATGAGGGGGACAGACAGGGTCCCCAGGAGTGACGGGGACAGATGGAGTCCCCAGGAATAAGGGGGGACAGATGGGGTCCTCAGGGATGAGGGGGACAGATGGGGTCCCCAGGGATGAGGGGGACAGACGGGGTCCCCAGGAATGAGGGGGACAGACGGGGTCTCCAGGAATGAGGGGGACAGATGGGGTCTCCCAGAAATGAGGGGGACAGATGGAGTCCCCAGGAATAAGGGGGGACAGATAGGGTCCTCAGGGATGAGGGGACAGATGGGTTCCCCAGGGATGAGGGGGACAGACGGGGTCCCCAAGGATGAGGGGTCAGATGGGCTCCCCAGGAATGAGAGAGACAGATGGGCTCCCCAGGAATGAGGGGGCCAGAAGACCTGAGGGCTGAGGACCAGGCCCGCCCCTCCCGCACCACCAGACTCCAGGAGGGCACTGGTGCTCGTAATTGAAAGTCTTGGTGCAGCTGGGGGGCGTGGAGGATCCCTGGGGGAGGCTTCGTGCTGCAAGGTAGAAAAGCAATTCTCTCTGCACCCTTCATAGGCCTTGCAGTTGACACAGACCCTGTAACGCAAGACAGATAAGAGGAGAAAAACAAACAGAAGCTTAATAGCATGTATACCTTGGTCTGCACGGGACGTACTCAGGGGACAGACTATGTCTCAGAGACGTGGCTTGGAGCTCAGGCTTAAATACCATGTTCGACAGAAACAAAGAGAAAGGGTGTGGGGAGGGGCCCAAGAAATTACCCCAAACTGGGGTCAGGCCTTCTCGTGGATGGGCATCTCTGGTGACTTCCAGCTGGCCTTCTGGCTCAGGGAGGGAGGCACCCTGGTGAGTGCAGATTCCTGTACGGGTGCGACTTTCTCTCACAGAAAAGCAGCTTCCACTCTTGCTTGCAGAGTTTCTCCTGTGGCTGCAGTTTCTCAAAATAAGCCGCTCAAAATAATGCTTATGCCAAAGAGGCATATTTTGGGGTGGCATATTCTGGTCTGCTCTACATGGAAGCGAACAGAAAAATGGGGCAGAGGCTGGGGAGGGGAGCAGGACCGACTTCCAGTTCCCAGACCTGAGTGAGGGAACCTGAGGCTGAGCTCTGGACTTTGGGGTCTGGAAGGGGTTCTCTGAGGACACGCGGGGAGTGGGGGAAACAGCTGCCTCCTCAGGTTTCCCCCAAGGGATCCTGCCTGGGGAGACCTGGACTGGGCGAGGCTTGGCAGCTGCCCTGCAAGGAGGAGGGAGACAGGGCTGCAATGGGAGGTGTGGGGTTGCTGGGATCCCACCCGCGGGTGCTGGGACTGGCCAGAGGACACACGGCGATTTCCCAATGGGCCAGGAAGGAAGGAGGAGCTTTACAGGCAGAGCATGACCCCGCACAGGAGGCAGAGGCAGAGTCTCCAAGTGTCCCCGTCAGGTCCCTGGGGCTGTGGCAGGGGAAGAAGCCGCAGTACCTCCTGCCCTTTAAGACAGGAGAGGCTGTCGTCCCCGTGTTGCCCAGCAGCTGGTTGGAGCCCAGGACTCCTCAGAGGAGCCAGCGCCTGAGCCCTGAGCTGCCAGCTGGCCTGGCTGACCCAGGAGAAGGAGGCCGCTGTGCGTATAAGTAGTGAGGTGTGAGAGGAAGCACAGAGCCGTGCTGCTGGTGTACGAAGGGGAAAGAAGGAAGCCTGTCTGAATGGCTGTGCAGGGGATATTGGAAGAGAACTGAAGGAACTCACGCAGTGCTCGTCTGTGAAGGGTGCACCACAGTGTATGGACGAAGGTGGGAGAGAGAGATGCTGGGCCATAAAGTTTGGGGTGTGTGATGGCATGGAGGAGAAAGCCTCCTGGGGGCTGTGCCCAGAGGGGTGTGCAGCCCACCAGCAGATGGAGTTTTATGTGCCTCCCACCTCCTGCCAGGGGCCCCCCACGACTCCCTGAGGCTCCATCAGCAACAGGATGGCGGGTTTTCCTTCCCATGTGGATGGGGGACGTCCCAGCCTCCTGGATGCCCTCCTGGGATGGGACAGAGGGGAGCACCACCTGTGCCTCTACTCACGCCTGGCCTGGAGTGGCCCAGCGGAGGGTCCGGGTGGGGGCGCTGGAGGGGCCCTCACAGCTCAGGCCTGGCACCTGCACCTTTCTGGATCCCACGATGTTTTGCTAAGAATCACTCATCCAAGACCTACCCAGAGGCTCTGGAGCTGTTTACCACAGGCCAGCTCTGGCCGCAGGCTATTCTGGGAGCCTGGGGGGGCTGGGAGGAGGCTGGGGCTCTGGGTGGCAGGAGGAGAAGGGCCGTCTTGTCCTTACTGAGCATCCAGTGAGCGTCAGATGCTGCACTACATACAATTCTAATCCTGGCCTGGCGAAGCCAGAGCAGGACAATATTCCTCCGTCCCCAGGCCTCCTGCTTGGCTGCAGGTGCTGACAGGGAATGGGCCTGGCTATCGGGGCTCACAGAGGAGCCAGGAGAGACACTAGCAGGATAAATGTGAGCTCTGCATCTGCTGGGCTGGGTTCGAGGGACGCGGGGTGGCTGGGGAGGGTGGCGCTGGTCCCTCTGGCTGCTGTCACTGGCCGGCCGGCCAGTCCACCCCGACGCTGGACTCCTGGGCTCTCCATTCCCCATCCACAGTCTGAGGGTCTCTGAAAAGATAATTCATTTGTTTTCATTAAAAGCAACAGATCAAGAAGCTGAAAACACAAGAATAAAACAATGTAAATCTTGACTTTATTTTGTATCCCTCACATACAGGATTCACATTCTATTATACACGGAGTATCCACAAAAACTGACCACATTTTGCTCGTCATAAAAATATCAAGAAATTCCAAAAGGCAGACAATCTAGTCTGTCAGGGCGTCTACACACACACTCACTTGTGCGCAGGCACACACGCACAGTCTATAGCTTGTTCTTAGACACAGTGTGGTATAAGGAAACAAAAACTGACTTTAAAAATATTTCTACCTGGGCCAGGCGCGGTGGCGGATCACGAGGTCAGGAGTCTGAGACCAGCCTGACCAACATGGTGAAACCCCATCTCTACTAAAATTTCAAAAAATTAGCCAAGCGTGGTGACAGGCATCTGTAATCCCAGCTACTCGGGAGGCTGAGGCAGGAGAATCACTTGAACCTGGGAGGCGGAGGTTGCGGTGAGCTGAGATTCGGCCACTGCACTCCAGCCTGGGCGACAAGAGCGAGACTCCATCTCAAAAAAAAAAAAAAAAAAAAAAAAAAAAATGTCTACCTGGAAATTAATATCACAAAGAAAAACACTCATATGCAATTTCTGGGTTTTGAAGGAGCAAAAGGGGCATCACTGTCTGTGTTAAGCGAACACGGATGGGAACAGCACCTGCCGAAATCCGCAGGACGCCCGCGGCGGCGCTCGGAGGAACGGCAACCACGTTCATTAGAAAATGATAATGACTGAACAATCCTTGAGGCCAGCACCGTGGCTCACACCTGGAATCCCAGCACTTCTCGGTGGCTCACGCCTGGAATCCCAGCACTTCGGGAGGCCGAGGCAGGTATATCACCTGAGGTCAGGAGCTTGAGAACAGCCCGGCCCACATGGTGAAACCCCGTCTCAACTAAATATACAAAAACTAGTCCCAGCGACTCAGGAGGTTGAGGCAGGAGAATTGTTTGAGCCCAGGAGGTGGAGGTTGCAGCAAGCCGAGATCGCACCACCTCACTCCAGCCTGGGCGACAGTGTGAGACTCTGCCTCAAAGGGAAGGGAAAGGGAGGGAAGGGGAAAGGAAGGGAAAGGGAGGGGAAGGGAAGGGAGGGAAGGGGAGGGGAGGGAAGGGAGGGGAAAGGAGGGGAGGGAAGGGAAGGGAGGGGAAGGGAGGGGAGGGGAGGGGAGGGAAGGGCAGGGCCAGCCTCAGGGGTTTGCACACAGGGAGTCTTTGCTACAAAGCATATGTTGCTGTTACTGTGGTCACTATTTTTACCGAGAAACTTGACCTTTTCACCAGCCTCACCCACTCAGCCCTAAGCCGTCTTGGAATTCTGGACACTTAGGAACAAGATGCCCACATCTGCTTCCCGGGCTCCTGCCCTTCCCTGGGGCTCCCTGTGCTGGAGGCAGCAGGAGGAGTGTGGGAGGGACAGGCCAGCGCTGTGGGAGGGACAGGCCAGCGCTGGGGGAGGAACGGGCTGAGGGTGGGCTTGGAGCCAGCACACAGGGGTTAGGTCTGGCTTGTCCCTCGCCAGCCAGATGGCCCTGGGCATGTCATGTTGGGAAATGTCTCAGAGCTGGTTTCCCACAGCGGGAGGAAGCTGTTGGCTCTCACCTTGTCATGAGGACTAAGCCAGCTGCCGTCTGTGGCCAGGTCATAGGGCTCTGAGTCCTCTCGTCACTGGGGCTTGGCCCTGACCTCTCCTTCTGTCTCGTGAAGCTGTCAGCTGTGTGGAGACACAGCCACTTCAGTCCTCTCACAAGCCAGGGGCCAGGTCCTGGGCTAGAAACCGGTGCTGGGAGCCCAGGCCCCGCTCTCGTCCTGGGGAAGCTCCAGCCTTGGGAAAAGCAGGTGAGAGACGCAGGTTCTCAGCACCTGACGGAGGGATGCCTCAGGGAGGTGAGGGAGGCCGGGCAGCGTCCGCGGAGGGGCCCTGTGGGTGGGGGCCCAGTGGATAGGCAGGGAGCACCTCCATGGAGGAGACAGAGACCCCGGTGTGGGCGCTGTGGCTTCTGTGGCTCCCGGTGCTGGCTGTGGGCTGTTTGCCGGTCGGCCTGGCTGTCGCTCTCAGCGGCCGCTTGGAAGCGCGTCCTTTCTCATGAAGACACAGACGTCACAGCACCGAGTTGAAAGGAATCTGAAGAGGATTTGGGGTACTGCTCTGTTGGCCTAGATCACCGCGAGGCCACAGCCCCCCAGTACAGAGGGGCCCAGGGAGGATGGGGACGGGAACTGAAGATGTCATCAATTAAATCGTCCCCTTCCTCCAACAGGTAGAGTGTGACTCTGTCCATCAACACTCGCTCACTTGCTTGTAGAAAGCCAACGTTGTTAAGATTTGCGGCCGGGCGCGGTGGCTCACCCTGTAATCCCAGCACTTTGGGAGGCCAAGACGAGCGGATCACGAGGTCAGGGGATCGGGACCATCCTGGCTAACATGGTGAAACCCCGTCTCTACTAAAAATATAAAAAACATTAGCCAAGCGTGGTGACAGGCACCTGTAATCCCAGCTACTCGGGAGGCTGAGGCAGGAGAATGGCGTGAACCCGGGAGGCGGAGCTTACAGTGAGCTGAGATTGCGCCACTGCACTCCAGCCTGGGTGACAGAGCGACACTCCGTCTCAAAAAAAAAAAAAAAAAGATGCCAGGCGCGGTGGCTCAAGCCTGTAATCCCAGCACTTTGGGAGGCCGAGACGGGCGGATCACGAGGTCAGGAGATCGAGACCATCCTGGCTAACATGGTGAAACCCCGTCTCTACTAAAAATACAAAAAAAAAACTAGCCGGGCGAGGTGGCGGGCGCCTGTAGTCCCAGCTACTCCGGAGGCTGAGGCAGGAGAATGGCGTAAACCCGGGAGGCGGAGCTTGTAGTGAGCTGAGATCCGGCCACTGCAGTCCAGCCTGGGCGATAGAGCGAGACTCCGTCTCAAAAAAAAAAAAAAAAAAAAAAGATTTGCAAAATACTTGTACCTCCAAGCTGGCCGTGACATCATTCTGTGTTTTCCCAGTTACGGAGGAGTAATTTCAGAAGGAGGCATTTTGTAAAATTAAAAGGTATTCACCAAATATTTCATGCATGAGTGTAATCTACAGGCTTGGTGATTCGAGATGAAAACGCATATATCAGACAAACAAGATTGGATATTTAGAAGCAAATTTGAGACTCAAGGGAAAATAAATTACAGGGAACTTCTTATCAGAGCCCGGACATGTCTGGGTCTGGAGTGAAAGCCATGGGCTATGGCCTCAGGTGTGGAGGACGTGGGGTTCTCTGTCCTATTCAGCCTCCCCTTCCCCCCTGGGGGCGGCTGTGCTATCGCTGGGGCTGGGGCCATTGACTCCCTGTACCCCACCACCCCCACCGCCAAAGGGGCCAGTTCTGGCTCCAGCTCCCCCTCCCTCCCCAGCTGTGAGCAGGGCAGGTACCAGCTGTTGCCCAGCTCCATGTGTGAGAGGCATGGATTCTCCAAGTCAGACTCCTCTCCATCAGACCGTTCCACAGGGAGCTGGTGTGAACTTGGAACCAAGGGCCGGGCCAGAGGGGTGTCCATGCAGTGCCGGCCCTTCCTGGGGTTCCCCAGATATGGGCACTGCTGGGTCTGGGGAAGTGGGTTTGCCTCCCTCCCGCCTCAGGGTGGGCTTCGGGCAGCAACTGGCTGCCCAGGGCCTGCCTGACCTCCACCCCCTGCACCAGGGACCTGGGATTCCGGGGCCCACTCTGCACAGAGGCTCTCCAGCCCGGGTGTGGCTCCGCCCCCTCCTCCAGTGTGGACCCTCCAGACAGCTCATTCCCCAGCAGGCCCCTCCATTTAGGGGCCCAGGCTGCCCTCTGCAGGGGCACTGGTCTGTGATGCCAATTTTGAAGTACAGGATTACAGAAAGCCTAACACATGGATTATTTCTGACCATCAGAAACCGTACAAGTTACATTTGCTGAAATCTTGCTGCTCTCAAGGGCTGTGGAAAAGAGACACAACCCGAACCTTAACCCTAACCTGGGAAGACCCAGCTCCGACCCACGCAGGGCTCTGGGGACCCGAGGCCTTTGTTGGTGCCGGCCACTCGCCCAGCGCTCCCTCCAAGCACCCTTCCTGGAAAACTCTCACACACCCTTCAGGAGCCTCTTCAGATACCACCACGGCCGTGAGCCCTCCCCAATGGGCTTGCTTCTCCTCCTCCTGGGCGGCCCCACAACAGCTTGGCCATCTCACACCCCATCCCGGGCCAGAGGCCTTGAGAGCTGGGACTGCCTCACCCTCCCCTGTTGTCCCAGCCCACAGCCGGCGTCGCAGAGGGCCTGGCTCTCCCTCCCACTGCTCCCCGCTGCGTCTGGACCGTGTTCCCCGTGTCTCTGGCCCTGTCTCTCCCTCTGCCCCCCCCAAACACCAGCTCAGCACCGCCTAAGCTCCTTCCCTGTCTCTCCCTCCGCCCCCTGAACACCAGCTCAGCACCGCCTAAGCTCCTTCCCGGGGACAGCTTTGGGACCTCTTGTCCCAGCCAAATAGACCCTGGGAGCAGCCAGCTACCACTTCCTGCCACTGCGGCTTCATCTGGGACACAAGTCCACAGAAGCAGCTTCTCTTTTCTTGGACTCCGGCAAAGGGGTCACTTGAGGCTGCAGCCGGAGCCTGTGTCCCCGAGGAGTCGCAGGGGAAGGTGCTTCCCAGCAGCTCTTGGGATCGGTCAGGAGTTTGAGAGGAGCCAACAGCAGCTAAAACAGCGATTTCTGCAAACGTCATGATTCAGCAACAGGCCTGCTTCTGCCAACACTCGGGCGGCCGCTGGTCTTCCTGCCTGGGTCCGTTTTCCTTTAGATGCATCTTCCGGTCTGCAAGAATCTAACAGCCGTGATGATGGCTATCTGCCGTGGGAGATGTAGCTTTTCACCTGTAAAATATTAGTGCTTAAAACCGCCGCTGTGGGACTGGCGTGTAATTCCGGCTGCCGCTTCCCACCCATAATCACCAAATTCGGAGATCCTGTCTCTCCCTCCGCATCTGGACGCCACCTCCCGGCTGCCTCTGGTCTGGGGGCCCCGCACGAGGGATCCAGACACAGCGGGCAGAGGCGAGGCCAGAGAGACTGCCCCTGCAAGACGCCTCCCGGAGGCCTGAAGCCTAGTGGTTCTCAGGCACACAGGGACCCAGGAGTGAGCGCTGGCTGAGTGCCTGCCATGTGCCCGTGCAGGGCACCTCTACTCACTGTCGTGCAGCAGCAAGACTCCCCGCAGGTGGGTGACCGTGTCCCATGTAAGGCGAGGAAACAGGCTAGAGAACACGAATCGGGTGCGATGCGGCCCCAGAGCCCGCCCCCTCCCCGACGAGGCCTTGCAGAGCCCACCCGCCTACATGCAGAGACCACATTGTGGCCGATGCCGCCTCCGGGCCGCGAGGGGACAGGCCCAGCTGTGCCATCCTTCTGCACTGCCTCCTCTTGAGTCTGGCCTTCGGGAGGAGGGCAGTGGACACCAGGCCTCAGCATCTCTGGGTTAAACCAAGGAGACACCACGTGGGGGTTTCTACCCGTTTCCAAAATCCGAGCAGGACGCTGCCTTCTTGAACTCACACTGAAGTCAGTCCCTTCCTCACCACTGCAGCCTCAGGGACGTGGTCGGCATTCCCTCCATGTGGCCTGCTTGTCCTGGCTCCACATGCGGGTTCCACCCCTGAGCCCGGTCCTGCAGGACGCCCCAGGCAGCAGAGGGAAAGCCAGTGGTCCGGGCACACAGGGAGCCTGGGGTCTCTGTGTTTGCCAGCTCCGGGGCTGGAAGCTTTGGTTTCCTCCTCTGTGCACAGGAGGAGATGCAAATGGTGGAAGATGGGCAACCAGGTCTGTGAAGAGTGGCTGCCTCTAAGATGCTCAGTATCGGGGACCGGCTGAAAGAGGGACATGGTCGGTGTGGCAGGGCAGGAGCCAGGACACTTCGTGCAGGAGGAGCTCCCCGGGAAGCGGTGAGAAGGTTTAGAAAGTGAGGAAGAGTCGGAGGCAGCAGGTTGAGGGAGTCCAGTAACCACAGGGCCTCGGGCAGGACACTCGTGACGTCTGCCAGGCCTCAGCGGTGTCCTGGAGGGAAGGCGCTCCAGAGGCGGTCACAGACTTCTGCCGAAGCAGGAGGCTCTGCTCACCGTGAGCTCACACACATGTGCATTTGGGTTCGATTATCCAGCTCACGGAGAGCAGCCAAGCCGGGGGCAGCACTTCCCACCCCTCAGACCCCCTGATCCGGCCCCAGGGTGAGGGACTGGTTTCCTACCACAGGCACCAGTGGACTCCTTTCCCCAATAGAGCTTGGATGTGGCCAACAAACTGCTCAGCCCACACGCTGGGCTCTCAGCCCAGCACTCATCCCACTGCTGTTGCAGACAGACCCAATCTGGGGTGATAGCTGGAGCCAACCTACATGTCAGACGCAGCCCCGAGCCCATACCCCATCCACCCCGAACAGCTGACAGCAGTTCTCAAAGCAGGCTTCACTGTCCCTAACCTCCTTCCACCTCAGGGTACCGTTTCAGACTCTGGTGGGACCTACCCCGGGGCCACAGCCTCACACCCGTCCTGGGGCCGGGAGCTGGCAGCATCTCCTGGACACTGAGAAGCTCTGGACCTGGATGTGGATGAGCTTCAGCAGAAAGAGGCATCCTCCCCGGGGCCGGCCAGGTCACCCAACTGACCCGCCGACGTGTGGGGCCGTGGCCGACTTCGTGGTGCTGAGTTGCTGTGGAATCCTCTAACCTTTCTGTGCTACGATTTTCAATATTTTGAATGACATGAACGATTATGCAATGTGAGGTATCATTATTGTGAGAAATTGCATCATGATTGCCCTCCTCCGGGCTGACAGAGGAAACCTGGAGAAGGCCCAGATAGGCTGTTCCCACTCCTACCCACCTGGGCAGCAGGACATGCCCGCCAGCCTGGGCTTTTTCAAGACCTATCAGCAAGCAGCGGTGATGGAGACCCCAAAGGCGGGGTGGAGGGCAGGGAGGTGTGCAGGTGTGTGTCTGGGCAAGCGTGCATGCACATGTGTACACATACCTGTATCCGTGTGTGGCCATATACATGTAATACATATGCACATGCCAAACACACATACATGCACACATGCCTGCAAATGCATGCACATGTGTGTTCATATAATATACATGTACACCCACATGTGCATGCATGCCTGTACATATATGTGCCCAAACGTGCATACATGCCCGCACATACATGTGCCCATATACATATGTGTGCACGCGCTTGCCAATCGCACATGTGTACCACGTGCACACACGCACAGGTCCATGTAGGCAAATGCACACATGCATGTACCTCAGGGCACACACGTGTTCGTGTGTATACACATGCACTTGCTCATATGTGTTCATGTAAACACAGGCATGTGCATATGCCTGTGCACACACAAATACACAGCCACACACTCCCTTCTTCAGCAGGAACCACGATGCATACCTTCCATGTACCCAAAAGCTAAGTGAGCAGCCCTGGCAGAATCAGATGCCACAGGCAATGCCGGGACTGGTGCAGAGCCTGCCATGGGAATAACATGTAAGAGACAAAGTCTAAACACACCCCCATCTCCAAAGCACCCCACACACTCACAGAGGCCGGGTCTTCCCGCTGGCTCCGCTGCTCAGATTGGAGCTGACACCAGGCTCCCCGGGCTCCCAGCCTCACCCACATGTCCTTCTCTATGACCGTAGCTTGCCACAAAGTCCTTTATTCTGTTTCTTCATGATTCTCTCCCTGAAACATGGAACTCAAGAAGAAAATGCAGTTTTAGCACCCGAAGAGAGAAATGCGACTGTAAGCCTCGAGCTGTATCTCGCATTAAAAAAGCCAAGGCCCAAATGCGAGGAGACTTCAGCTCTGAGGATGGGGGAGTTGGCAGCTCCTTCCCAGGTGCTGCAGGCGGTGGCCCTTAGCCACACTGAAGACCCCTGCCCCTCTCTGTGGTCCTGCGGGCTGGGAATGCCTCTTGGGTGGGGAGGGGCTACCGCAGGAAGCAGCGGTGGCGGTGCATGTAAGGTAAAAATAAACAGAGATGCCGAGGCTTTTGCCAGGCCAACCTCTCTGCTTCTTCAAGGCCTGTTCCTCCGAGAGCTGGGAGTCGTGGCCACCACGCACTGGGGTCCTGTTCACCCTGCCCTGGCCCCGCCCTGCCATGCCTTTCTTGCTGACACTCACAGCCTCCCAGGGGTGCTCCTTGGCCCCTCTGCAGGGGGAGGACAGCTCAGGGGAGCAGTGAGGTGGGGTCGTGCGGGGCACACCCAGACGTCTGGTCGCCACGCTGGCTCTGGCCAGCACAGGCGGCACGAGGCCCATAGAGCGCCTGGAACAAGTCCCACACGGCATTGCCAGGTGGAAAATGCAGGGCCCAGTGCCCAAAAAAGAGACTAAGCAAAGATATTAGGCCTGAAGCACCTTTCCAGCTTTCCTCTTAAAAAAAAAAAGAAGGCAGAAACTTTCTCTCTAGGCCAAGGATAAATTAGCTAAGGACAAATGCAGCCCAATGATCATTTATCATCACGAGCCCGGAGAGGATCCTGGGAGCCCTGTCCTGGCCTCAGGACTCAAGGGCAGAAGCTGCTGCTTTCCCTCATTATTTCTATTTTTAACAATTGCGTTCAGGCCTCCTGCAAAAATAGCAAGAGGTAAGGCCATTTCAAGCACTAACATGCTCCTCTTTTGTCAGAAAACCCTGGGATGCAGGAAAAAGCGGCCAGGACTTCAGCAAGGTGGCACCGGCAGAGCTGAAATGGTCCTTCGCTATGCCCTGATCCGCCGCCCAGCAGTACTGGGGTAAACTGAGGCCAGAGAGGGAAGACAGGTGCCCAGGCTCATTCAGTGACTAAGACTGCAGAGCACTGGCTGCTGGCCCCTCTGAAATGCAGGGCCGGGTGGCCAGGCCTGGCTTCCCTTGGTTGATAGTGGGACCTGGTCCCTGCCTGGCAGAGGAGTTGTGAGGGCAGAGTCCCTGCCACTAGGCATCCCACTTCTCTGCTGTGCACCTGCCTAAGCAGACCCTGAGTTGGTGTGCATCACCTGGCCCCGCAGAAGCCGGGCACGATCGGGGTCCCACCACAGGGAAATGAGGACCTGTCCCTTTGGAAGGCAGCTTAGGGGTGCAGAAAGTGGAGCCTCCTTCATGCATCCCTGTGTGCACAGGCATGTGTGTACGTGTACATGTGCGTGTATGTGCAAACATCCATGTGTGAGTGTGCGTACACGTGTGTATGTATGTGTGTGCGTACCTGGGTTAGCGCCTGTCTGCATGTGCACAGCCACCCCCTTGAGGCCCAGGGAATGGGGCCTCTTTTAAAATGGCCAGAGGCTCCAGATAGCTGCCTGCTCTTCCCGACCCAGGGTGCTGGGCATGGGCCCCCCATTTTGAGGGGTGCACTGAGACTGAGACAACCCTGGGACCCAGGCCCTGCCTCTCTACACTGGAGTCACTCAGAGAGGGTGACAGCCAAAATTCGCTCCTTGTCTGCCAGGCACCAGAACGCCCTTGGCTGCCGCAGCCTCTCCCTGGCACGCATGGAGTCTGGGCTCCCTGACCCTAAGTCTGACCCTAACCCTGACCCTAACCCTCACCCTGAACCTCACCCTGACACTGACCCTGACTCTGACCCGAACCCTGACGCTGACCCTCACCATGACCCTGACCTTAACCCTCACCCTGACCCTGACCCTAACCCTAACCCTCACCCTAACCCTCACCCTGACCCTGACCCTAACCCTGACCCTGACCCTGACCCTGACCCTGACTTTAACCCTCACCCTGACCCTGACCCTAACCCTGACCCTGACCCTAACCCTGACCCTGACCCTGACTCTGACCTTAACCCTCACCCTGACCCTGACCATAACCCTAACCCTCACCCTCACCCTGACCCTGACCCTCACCCACCCTGACCCTAACCCTGACCCTGACCCTGACCCTGACCCTGACCTTAACCCTCACCTTGACCCTGACCATAACCCTAACCCTCACCCTCACCCTGACCCTCACCCTGACCCTGACCCTCACCCTCACCCTGACCCTGACCCTAACCCTGACCCTGACCCCGAGGGTCTCGTTGCGTGTCACCTGCTGAGTGTGGCTCGGGAGCGAGGGTCTCGGAGCAGGAGGGGCTCTCTTTGGAATTCACCCTCTGCAAGGCTTCCACGCCGGCCGGCCTCCTCTTGGTGGCTGCTGTGCCTGGGCCCTGGCCTGGCCCCGCGGTGACCTCGTGCCGGGACTGCGGAGCCTCCCTCAGAGCCCCGGGCCCCAGGATCCCTGAAGACGCTCCTGCTCCCCAGTGATGGGTCCTGGAGAGTCCACAGCTCCACTCAGAAACCAGCATCTGGAGTCCGAAATCAAGGTCACCGGACCAGTGTGTCCAAACTGCCCCTAAATCCGCGGCCAAGCCCTTTCCCGACAGACCCCCAGTTAGCTCCCATTGCAGGCAGGCAGCCAGCATTCCTGAGGCCTCAGGCTGTCCTCTCTCCACTCACGGCAGACCCCCCACTCCCTTCCTCACCCCGCTGCTGGTGAACCAGGCGGCTCTGCTCATCCTGTGTCCATTAGTTCCCTCGTTTACGGCCCCTGGGGTGGGCTGGCCCCGCCGAGAGAAGGTTCCCTGGGGAGGTCCCTGCCCCATCTGTGGACATGGCGCTGAGACCCCCTCACAGTCCTCAGAGAACCCAAACTTCAGCACTGGCAGCCTGGGGCGGCCCCCGTCCTCCGAGAGCCCCAGTTGGACGGGGCTGGCCTGGGCCCTCTCCCCAGCTCCTCTGACCCGCTCTTGTCAACAGGTATTTTTCAGGCTTCGTGGTTTCCTGACGGCCCACATCCCTCTCCTCACTCCTCTCGAGTAGCCAGTGTCACCGACGGGCTGGGGTGGGCCGCCTGAGAGGAGCTGCCCCCCTTCTCTGCACGTACCTCCAGCTTGCCCCGGGGACCCTCATGGCAGCGGGATGTTCCTGTGAACACCAGGTGCCCCTCACTCTCCAGGAAGGGCCCAGGTACCCTCTGGCCTCCAAATCTCGCCAGCTTTGTTCCCCCCGGAGGGAGCTTGCAGAGAGCAGAGTCCAAGGCCCTTGATGCCAGGATGGTGGGGGTCCCGGGGCGGCCACGGCTCCTCCAGCCCCAGAGCTGTGTCTGGTGTGGTGTTCCACTGAGCAGGGTTTGCAGGCCGGTATGGAATTCCAGGAGCAAAGCCCTGGCCTCCCAGCCCCTGCACCCTGCCCGATACCTCCCGCTTGTCCCCACGTGCGTCTCAACCTTGCATCCAGGCTGGACCCTCACGAGGGAGCTGAGCCCTCCAGGGGCCCTCCGCCCGTCTGCACGTGTGGGTGCTGTGCCTGGCTCTCTCTCCACGGTGTCCAGTACAGGACTGAAGCATGCCCCAGCCGAAAAAGCAGATGGCTGCATATTGAGATTTTTTAAATTTCTGTGAATGTAATTTTTAAAAATCACCTGAAAGTAAAATGATCATTTCTCAACATAATATCACTCAAAGAAGTTACTAAGTGCTTTCTTGGAATTTGAAATATCCGCCTGAAGACAGGAAGCCAGAGACGGGAGAGGAGGTGTGAGCCGCGGGGCTCTGGCCAACACCCCCCGCACCTGAGGGAGCCCCTCCTGGAAAGCAGTGAGAGAAGGGTGCAGGCTTTTAGTGAGAAAAGGGCTGCCCTGCAGTGCCATAGCCCTGGGCTTGTCTCCACACACAGGCACTCCTGGCGCCCTAGGTGGGGCGGAGACACAGCCTTCCGTGGGGGTGTCGGGAGGAGGCCGGGGTGGCTGCAGGTGGGCGTGCGCTGCTGCTCTGAGACCAGCCGTGTTGAGTGGCTGCGCTGGAGATAGCGGCTTCCCAGACAAGGGGAGCTGGGAGGGGGGTCTGGAGTCAACGTGGCTCCACTTCAGCTTCCGGCAGCCTCAGGACAGCCAACGCCTGACTGGGAAGGAGGTGGTTACATGGGCCCTTGCTGGGGACAGCTTTAGACGCTGCTGTGTCGCATGCACAGAGCTCAGACTTGATGTAAATTGCAAGACGGCAGAGATGCCAGTAGCAGCCGGCACTCCTCGTCTGTTGCTGCTCAGCAGATGACCCTGGCCTGGCGTCCTGAACAACAGGACGACTTGTCTCCGTGTTTTCTGTGCCGGGCGGCCTCTCCCGGCTGCGTGGTCTCCAAGCTCACTCACGTGGCTGCTGGTGGGATTATCTCCTGGGGCTGCCGGGCACTCCCCGGGGTTCCTGCCGCATGCGCCTCTCCATCTCTCACTTCTGGATGCTCCCCAGAGGACGCCAGCAGGAGGGTAAGAGAGGCCACAGTTGTTCCAGCCTCAGCCCAGGGGAGGCAAGGCAGCCTCAGGCCACCCCAGGGACGGGCTGCACGGGGCAGACACCAGGACATGAGCTCATGCGGGCTGACCTGCACATGGTCTATCATGTGCCCCAGATGCCCAATGACGGCAGGGCGGGTGCATGGCCTGTGGGGTATGCACAGGAGAACCTGGACAGCAGTGAGAAGTGAGGACCCCGCCACTCTGACGTAGCTATGACTGGACTCGTCTCAGCCATGATGCTGAGACCAAAGGGAGGACCCACCTACAGGACCTGTCCACGTTCCGTTTATAGAAAATCCTACGGCAGAGTCACCCGCTCTGTCTCTCGCCCTCCTGAGAGCTAACCCTCGGGGGTCCTGTCGGCGCCCAGCGAGTCACCCGCTCTGTCTCTCGCCCCTCCTGAGAGACCCCAAACGTCTCGCCTGAAGCAGGTGCTTGTGGCCTTGCAAATCTGCTCTGCATCTTTGGAAATCAAGACCCACAAGTGATTCACTCTCACCAACCCCACAAGGCTGTTATTCGATGGAAGAAACAAGTGACAAAAATAACAAGAAGATGATGACAAACTTCCATTTCTGAAGACATTTGTGGCATTGCCTGTCAAAGTATTTAAACTGGGAAACAAGACAGCCTTTCCAGCATTCGAAGGATGGACGGTGACTCGTGACTTAGGAAATCGTCGCAATATGTACAATTATCGGCAATGACGTTTTCAGAATGACAGATCTCGAGAAGACAGTGCCGACGTTCCACGTGCACTAAGACAGAAACCACGCAAGACACGGCCCCGTGAGCACTTCAAGGGAGTGTAGATCTGTGTGAAATAAAAAGAACGTGTCAAAGTAACAGACGGTGGGTGTGTGGCTTCCGAAAGTCTCTTTCACAAGAGAGCTTTCGCCCGTAGAGGAGACGTAGGGCGTCAGGGCCCTGCTGAGTGGTCAGGAGCCGCGGGGCTGGGTGTGCAGGATCCAGGCAGACCGTGGTGCAGGGCGTCTGGGAGGAAAACAGAGAGTCCAGGGCTGGAGGGAGCCGAGGTCGGGCGCCCAGGCTGAGGAGCAGCTGGCAGGCTCTGCTCCAGCCCCCCGCCCGGATTCATCACCACCCGAGAAGCAAAGATGGGTGACGTCAACGTTCTCCCAAGATGATGATGGAGAAACTAATTATGGAGAAAAAAAATGTTAAGAGAACGGAAAACCAGGTGTGTTGTGTGCACAAACATAGTTTTACCTTTGAATCGATTGTGATCAGAGAGCCTGATGTCTGGAGTGCTGTCCGGGGGACAGGACGCCCGGCCTTCCTTCCGCCGTCCTGGCTGTTACTTAACCAGGGTCTTGATGGCAAGAAACAAATCACCCACTGGTTCGTTTTACAGCTCATTAGGCAGGCACAGCAGACACCCATTACTGCCTTTGGCATTAAGGAGATTTGGAGACGTAGGCACTGCTAATGACGCTGGAATTAGCAAAGGTCAGAGCGAACGTTAATGGAATTCTCATCCGCACAGAGTAAGTGGATCCATTTCCTGGTAATGGTGTGGGAGCTATTAATGTAAGGCTGGAACCCACACAACGAGGAGGTGGCAGATCCGGGCAGGACCGAGGCCTCTGCCTAATGCACTGGTCTCTAGCCCCTGGGCCAGGCCCTCTGGGAGGGGAGTGGAGGGGCGGGAGGGGAGCGGAGCGGAGGGGCATGTCTGTGTTCCCCGGGCGTGGGGCACAGGCCGACCTGATGGCGCTGTTTCCAGCAAAGGCTCCACTTAACCATTTCCCCAGCAGGGTCTTGAGCTGAGGCCGAGCGTTGCTCAGGTCCATTTTTTCTTTGAAATGATCCTGGTGACTTTTACCGTGGAAGGGTTTTAGATTCACTGGATTATACACGTAGATAGAGAGAGAGAGAAACGGACTCACCGTCACCCAGGCTGGAGTGCGGTGGGGCGATCACGTCTCACCGCAGCCTCGACTTCCTGGGCACAAGCGGTCCTGCCGCGTCGCCTCGCCACCTTTTACTTTTTGTAGCGATGAGGTCTCACCGTGTTGCCCAGGCTGGCCGTAAAGACCTGGCCTCAGCAATCTGCCCACCTCGATCTCCCAAACTGCTGGGATGACAGGATGGGCCCCCACCATATATTTTTCATTTTGAGGATCTGCAAATAAAATGGAACAAAACCTCAAAATGTGACTGCTGTGCGAGTTTTGAGGTGGGGGTTGGCAGAATCCTCCATCAAGCCTCTCACCAGACCTCGGGCAGCAGGGACATCCCTGCAGCTGTGTGGGATCTGAGGGGCCCTGGTGAGACCTTGGACTGTGGGGAGTTCCCGCTCTCCCTTTAGACAGAGACACCAGCCAACGAGGGGACCCACACAGGCGTCTCCTCAAAGTGGACGCTCACCTGGGGAGGGCGACTTGGCACCAGCACCTCCTTCCATGGTGAAGAGCAGCGTGCGGCTTCAGAGACGGACCTGCCAGAGACACACACCTGCCAGGGACGCCGACCCTCCAGGGACACTGACCCTCCAGGAGACGGACTTGCCAGAGACACGCACCTGCCAGGGACACTCACACTCCAGGAGATGGACCTGCCAGGGACACCGACCCTCCAGGGACACCGACCCTCCAGGAGACGGACTTGCCAGAGACACGCACCTGCCAGGGACACTCACACTCCAGGAGATGGACCTGCCAGGGACACCGACCCTCCAGGGACACCGACCCTCCAGGAGATGGACCCGCCAGGGACACCCCAACTCCAGCCGGACTGAGGATGGCCCAGCCTCTGGCCAGGGCCTGTGCAGCAGTTGCCCCGAGGTCAGGACTTGGTCCACACCGCCAGTGTCTCTGGTTTGTGACCACCACCCTCCCCGCATCACTCCCACCTCAGGCCCAGCCAGAGAAGCCACGGACGCTCCTCCGCCCTGATGTGTAGGACGGCCTGCTGCCGGCAGCCTGGAGACCCCCACCCGCTGGACACAGTGACGTGCCGCCCCGAGGCCACCAGCGGCTCCTGAGCCTGCGTTTGTTCCCATCGCAGGCCTCTGTGTGTCTCCGCGTGCCCCGTAGGTCTGGTCATAGATGACGGAGACGCCATACATCAGAGGCGGCACCACCCTCAGACTTAGATGAGGCTCTCGGTGGGGGGCAGAGCCGATGCTCCCTTTCTGTTGGCTTGTGTTCTCCTTTCTCAGGGGCTGTCCTGGAGTCGCCGTAGACCTGGACACAGTACAATCAAGAGGTGGGGTCCTGGTGCTCACTGTCCTTGTGGCGACACTGTGAAGTGTCTGGCTGCCGATCGCACGGAAGTGCACGGCTGGTGAGGAAGCTCCCAGCATCACAGGAAGCCCATTCCCCACGTCGTGAGATGGGACAGCGACCGAACAGACAGCCTGTTCCTCACACAGGTGCTGACTTGGACCTTGTGACGTGCGTGGTCACGACGCAGCACCTGCCGCTGAGCCCACCCCAACGTGTAACCAGCAGATCTGCCGCCCGCTGCTGGCCACCGCAGCCCCCGCGAGGTGCCCCCCGTGATGAGCTTCGCGTCTGCCTTGGGGGCCTCGGGGGCTCTGACAGGAGGGCTGGCCTCGCACTGTCTTGAGTGGAAAAGAAGGGAAGTGTCCTTGGAAGGGAAGGTTAGGGAACAACTTTGGGGGCAGCTGGGAGAAGAAAAGGGCTCTGAGGCTGGCTTGAGGGTCCTGCCTGCACAAAAAGAGGAAGAAGGGGAAGCTGATGGGATGCGGGGAACACCAGCTCCCACTGGGGAGGAGCCTAGCCTGCGGGCAGAGCCTCCAGCCGGCACCAAAGGGGACGCCAGGGGCCAGGTCTCAGGAGGAAGGCAGGGTGGGTGAACACCAGGAACCTCCACCCAGGGGCCTCGGCTAAGCCTCCTTCGCAGGGGATGCCCTCACTCCAAGACGTCTCAGCACAGGGGCCTCCCCAGGGCAGCCGCAGCCTCAGGAAGGAGCTGTGAGCCCCACACCCCACTTCCTTCCAAGCCCACGCCTTCCCACAGACCAGCTCCGGGGTCGGGGCCCAGATGGCTGGGAAGGGCTGGGCCTTGTGGGCTCACCAGAGACAATGTGAGGTAAGCAGCCAGCTGGAGGATTAATTTTATAGCCGCGAGGAACACGGCTCCTTTCGGGTCTCTGGTAGGGCTGGGAGCGAGGGGCTATGTCTACACAGAGATCTCCATTGTGGGGTTGATTCAGGGACTTGATTCAGACGCCACACTCGGACGTGGATCTGCACAGAACTAGGGCACCCCACCTGTGTGGAGCACTCGCCATCCTGTCGTGAGCCCGGCACCCCACCTGTGTGGAGGACTCGTCATCCTGTCATGAGCCGGGGGCCAGCGGTGGCCTGGCATGGACATGGGCACACTGAACCCGCCCCGCAGCCCCCATGGCAGCCAGGCCTTTGCCGGAGCCACAGGGCCCTGCCACATGCCCCATGCAGGGAGGCCCGCGGATCCCCCAGGGAAAAGCAGGTGTTGTCAACACCAAACCACGGGTGTCAGGGCCCTACAGGGCTTTCAGACACCCCCCACCAGAAGGTCAGACTCTCGGTCTCCGTCGAGCCCCAGCACGAGGTCTGTGCAGAGAGTGAGGGCGCTGACTCCCTAGCAGACCTCCTTGTCTGGCCACGCATGCCCTGTCCCCAGCTGTCCCTGTGCCTCCGGCCACTCCTGGGCCTTCATCACACCGTTTCCTTGGGAAACACACAAGCATTTGCTCCTTCCCCGTCTCCACTCATTAAAGGCCTTTCACTCCCCAACCACTCACAGCTACTTCCTCCGAGCAGACCTCTCCGGGCACCCGGTGGCCGCACACCCACTGCCTGTGTCCTGCTGTGTCCCCCGAGGCTGGGGTGAGACTCTCACATGTGAGGACGCAATACACAAGGAAGGAGAGAAGAAGGGAGGGACAGAGAAACGGGAGGAAGGGAAGAAAGAAAGGAGGGAGAGAGGGAGGGAAGGAAGGGAGGGACAGAGAGAAGGAAGGAAGAAGGGAGGGAAGGGAGAAGGAGGAAAGCAGGGAGGGAGGGAAGCAGGGAGGGAAGGAAGGAGGGAGAGAAGGAGGGAGGAATGGAAATAAGGAAGGAGGGAGGGAAGAAAGGAGGGAGAGGGAGGGAAAGAGGAAGGGAGGGAAGGGGGGAAGCAGGGAGGGAGGGAAGGAGGGAGAGAGGGAAGGAAGGAGAAAGAGAGGGAGGGAAGGAGAGAGGAAGGGAAGCAGGGAAGGAGGGAAGGAGGGACGGAGAGAAGGAAAAAGAGAAGGAAGGAAAGAAGGAAGGAGGGAGGGAAGGGGGAAGAAGAGAAGGAAGGAAAGAAGGAAGGGGGAGGGAGGGAAGGAGGGAGAGAAGAGGGAAGAAGAGAAGGAAGGAAAGAAGGAAGGGGGAAGGGAAGGAAGGAGGGAGGGAAGGGGAAAGAAGAGAAGGAAGGAAAGAAGCCCTTTAGCCCACAGGGGGATCTTTAGCTGCTACCTGTATGTACTCAGAACCGTTTACGGTTGCTAACAAAGGGGTAAAATCATGATTCTCCAGCAAACAGAAAATGGGCACACGTCGAAGATTTCATTTAATCCATTGACAAACAAGGGGCGACGTGATGGCAGAGGCTGTGACTGGCTGCCGAGCGCACTTCACAAGCGAGGTGCTGACACGCAGTCTGACAAGAAAGGCAGAGACAAGACCTCTGGGTTATGGGCTGGTTAGTGTCCGACTGGCCTTCAATCTGCGGATTATCTGTCTCCCTGGACAGAGATCACTGCGTCTGCCTTGGGCTAAAATCCAGGTAACGGGGGACGTCTCTGAGCCTGGAACCTTTGAACTAAGTCGCCCCCAGCATAGGCCTCAGGAACTGCCCCCCAACCCTGCCCATTTTAGGGGCTTCGTTGCAGGTTTCAGATAACTTTTTCTGACAATAATTAACTTTCAATGTATACGAAGAGAAATGATCACAAAACATCGAACCTGTGGCAGAAAGTCGCCCGTGTAAATACGTTTATCTAAGTAAAACGTTGGTTATTTTAAAGGAAGGTATGTTCTTAAGTAAACATTGCGTAGACACCTCCCTGTCCCACGGTGCCACAGGCTGTGAGTGACATTGTGTTAAACTGCCGGGCGAGCCAAATCCCAGCTCCATAATAAACGACGTATTTAATTCAGTGATGCTATCTTTTCATTGCAATCAAGTTTCTAAATATTTGGGAGGAAGTCCTGGCGGGTCCTGGCGCCCGCCTCCGCCTGTTCCCTCCCCAGGGCGAGGCTGCCTTCTTCCCAGGTTTGGAGAAGCCGTGTCCTCCGAGGCAGTGGCGTGCTGGGGCTGCCGTCAGCGGAAGTTATGCTGAGGAGCCCCGGCCTGGACACGGGAGCCCCCACGGTGGCCAGTCCCCCTGCCTTCTGGGCATGTCCTGTGGCGGGGGGTGGGTGTGGGGTGGAACTTCCTCTCCCGGACAGGCCAGCCACTCAGGAGGGGGCCCCGTGCCCTGCCCACGTGGGCTGTGCTGGTCTTCAAACGGGCCTGAGGGTCAGCAGAACATCGGCAGGTGGAGAGGGAAGGAGAAACAGCATCCAGTCAGCACACACTGTAAACAGCAGGTGCACGGTGTGGAGTTGGAGCCACATGTCTCTGTGGGGAGGAATAGGGGTTTGAGGGGAACATGCGGAGGGGGGCTCAAGGCACCTGGATTTAATCTTAGAGACCAAGCGGGGGGAAGGGAGTGCCCACGCAGGGTCTGTGCCCATGAGTACTGCCGTGGCTCTGTGCACGTGGTCAGGGCCTGCACTGAGAGGAGACTCGCTGGCAGAGATCGGGCAGACGTGATCCCTGCCCGTGATGGCCAGTTCTGCTCCCCTGAAGGCCACGGAAGGGACGTTTTTCTCCACCCCCCTAAGGTGGGCTTTGGCCATGTGGGCGCTGGTGGATGTCCACAGGCCCTGCCATGTGTTCCAGGGAATCGGCTTCAGGAAGAACATGCCTGGAGCTCAGCAGAGTGAGGGGCACGCAGGGCAGACCCGACCCGAGCCGCAGCCTGGACCCCCACCCGACACTCAGAGCCGCGAGCGAGAGACTTGCCTGTGCTCACTGGGGGCCGAGGCCGTGGAACCGCCTGGCAGCACCCACTGCCTCGACACCTGCCAACAAGGAAATGGGCACGTTGAGGTCAGAGAGGAGGCTGGGGCACACTCTTCCCTCACCCCCAACCACTCACCCTCCAAGCCTCGGTTTAGACATTCCCTCCTCAGACCAGCGTTCTCTGCCCTGAGCCACGGTGGCGCATCACTCCAGGGCCTGCGTGCCTCCTGCCTGTCTGAGTCCGACCTCAGCTTCCAGCAAGCAGCTCGGGAACCCCCCCAGGTTGTGCAGCTGCTGAGCCAAAAAACAAATGAACAGCTCCCATGTGCAGGTCGGCTGGGTGGGGTGTACGGCCGCACGCGAGGCATTGAGAGTGGGGGAGGCTCGCTTCTCCTGCGGGGACCTTGCTTTGTGTGGCTGGACAGGCACCGTCCTCGTGGTCGCCTGGGACTTGGGCCTCTCTCCACAGTCCAGGAAGAGGGGTGGCCAGTCCTAGTGCTCGAGCTGAGCTGCCCTTGGTGGCTGCGGGGATGAGGCACTGATGTTGATGGTGCAGTAGGGAAGGGGGATGTGACGGATGAAAAGGAGACCCCGATTTAGCAGGAAGCGTGGAATTCTGTGATCCCGTGCTGCTTGTCCATGCAGAGCTTTGGGTGGTCCCCAGACCCTGCTGTCTTGAGAGGAAGAGGAGTCCTGGCGGCCACAGCAGAGCACTGGTCTGCTGACCACACAGCAGGGCCCTGGTCTCCAGACTGGCCACCTAGAGTCCTCCACCAGCCCCAAAGGGAAAGGAGGTTTGCCAGAGGGACCTTGGAGTCACACGTGTGGCCCCAGGATGGCAAGGACAGGCCCGCTGGCGAGGTGATGCTCCTTCCATAAAGGCTGGTTAGAGTCACTCAGCAAACCGCCCCACACCTGCCACGGGCTTCCCCTCCCTGGGCACCAGCGGCCACCCTAAGCTCAGAGACGTGGTGGAACCCCTCCCATGTGGCGTGTGCTGAGACTGATGGAGGTGCAAGCTGTGAGGAGTTTGTGGCCACAGCCAGGTCTGAAGACAGCACCTCCGAACCAAGCAGACTGCGGGAAACTGGTAGCCGTTGTGATTTGGAGACCGGGGTGCGACTTGCTCCGCTTTCAAGAAGAGAGACTTTGGAGAACTGTTATCAAAAACGGCTTCTGTGTTGCAGGATGACACGGGAACTCTGCTGTCAATATTTCTGTGCCAAGGCAGCACAGGGGCGCACGGGGGCCCGAGGGCCTGTGGGTTTGCTTTATCCTTTCTAGGATGTCTGCAACATTTCTTGGAGGTGAAAGTTTGTTCTGAGCATGACAGTTGGAAAACCGCCGTCCGTGTCCTCTGAGCTGGGATCCATCTGCTGCAGGGAAGGATCTTTGCTTAGCAGAGACCACGTCACACTCCCAGGACGATGACGAGGGCATCTCCTGCAGGGTCCTGGGGACAAACCCTGCTGGCATCCGGTCACGGGGGAAAGACGGGGTGGAGGGCCCAGTGAACTGTGTGGATCTCTAGATCCACCGTCAGCGGCAATCCGGTCTTTATTATGTTTTGTTTGTTTGTTTGTTTTTGAGACGGAGTCTCACTCTGTCACCCAGACTGTAGTGCAGTGGCCGGATCTCAGCTCACTTCAAGCTCTGCCTCCCAGGTTTACACCATTCTCCTGCCTCAGCCTCCCAAGTAGCTGGGACTATAGGCGCCCACCACCTCGCCCGGCTAATTTTTTGTATTTTTTTTTAGTAGAGACAGGGTTTCACCGTGTTAGCCAGGATGGTCTCAATCTCCTGACCTCATGATCCACCCGTCTCGGCCTCCCAAAGTGCTGGGATTACAGGCTTGAGCCACCGTGCACGGCCCTTTATTATGTTTTAAATGCCATTTTGTCTGATTCAGTCTGGCTTTGGTTTTTATTATGCCCTGCTGGCCTCTGGGGTGAAGGGGATGACAACAGTCACCAGAGTGGCTGGAGATGAGCCCACATGGTCGTCTTCCCCAGCAAGGACCTTCCCTTCCGTAGGAGAGTGGGTCAGAGGACACAGAAGGCGCCGGCAGTGACCAGAAGCCATGTCCAGCCTCCTCTCCCCCAGCACCTGGAAGCAGATTCCGTCTGGGCACAGGAAGCTTTTCTGGTAATTGGCCAACGTGCCACATGACTGCCGTCTGCCAGGCTCCAGGAGGTGAGAATTCCTCGACAAATTAACCTCACGCCCAGAAACCCATCATCGCCACTTACCAGGATGGGGAAGCACAGTTTCCTCTGAAGAAACCTACATTCAAGCTGACGATTATATTCAGACAGATAATTAAGAACTAGTTATTCAACCGACTGATCAAAGAACCGCGCCTGCACCCAGCTCTCCCCGGAGACTCGGATCCCCGGCACTTGCATTTGAGTCCAGAAAGAATCCTCAGCTGCATCAGGGAGGACACACGTTCGCCGAGAAACCCCCGAGTCTCCATTGACAGCGGTGTCTGCTCAGAGGACACACAGACACACACACACACACACACACACACACACACCCGGGGAGTCCTCGCAGATGGTCCCAGGCTTCATGAGAAGTCCACGCTGGTGACCGTTGGAACGTGTTACTCTGGGGATGGCCCGATCACTATGAAGTTACTTTTCCGAGCTTCTGAGAAACCTGCCTTCCTAAACACCGAGATGGATGCAAATGAACAAGGGCTCAGCAGCCCGGAGCAGGTCCACAGCGGGGTGGCAGCGGCACCCCTAACTCAGGCTGGGTGAGGGGCCCTGCCCAGGCAGCCTCAGTCCAGGCTCTAAGCAAGCGCCGTGGCCCACGGGTGCCGCTTCTTGGGATGGCGTCGGGACCCTCCTGCAGGGGTAGCGGAGAGCTGGGCCACCGCCGCACAGCTCCGCACGCCCACGGACTGCTTCTCCGGCCTCCGCAGGGGACGTTCACCTCTGGACCTTCCTTCATGTCACGTTCCGTTCTCACACAAGAAGTCAAGGAAAACACTAGCTGAGTGAAAAGCCCTTCAAAATGCTTCCATCAGAAAACAGTCAGACACCTAAATATACACTTTGTGTCAAGTTTAATGAGCACTTTGCTACTTTTGATGACTATGATTTCTTTATCTACCTGGTAAACAGAGACCAGGAGCCTTTTAGTTCTATTTCACAGAAAACACATCGCCCAGTGGCCGCTCTCCAGCAGCTTCCCACGCAGTCGCCCGCGGGCTGCAGGGAGGGGCCACGCACCACCTCGTGGGACGTCCCTGCCTCACCGCTCAGGTGTCCACCGCCCGCCCCCGCTGGGACGGAAGCCCCTGAGGAGTTGGTGGAACCGGGTGTGGATGGGAATGCTTCTGCTCCAGCACCTGTCCAGGTCTCTGGGTCCTGGAAGTAGCCAAGGCCGCACAGTTCTATGAATGTGACACCAGGACTTGCCCCTGGGGCCTGAAGGGCCTAGAGGGAGGGGCCCTGAGAAGCCCCCGTTCTCAGAAACGCAGGCTGCGTTCCCATGTGCACAAACTCCTCGAACTCATCTTGTGCAGAGGACGCGGCTGTGTTGGTCTGAAGCCCGGGGATGTGCCCCTCACCGTGTGACCTGGGGCACCTCCTCAGAGCGCCTGGTCCCTCAGAGGTGTGACTGCCCCGGGCGAGCACACCGCCCGGCCTTGGAGCCACCTCTGGAAGGCTGTGAACTCAAGTCTGAGGAACAGAGAGAGAGCCGTTTACCCAGGACCATCAACTCTGAGGGCAGAGGAGCCCAGCTGACGGCGGCTGCCCTGCTGCCCCGTGCAGAGGAGCTGCCTCCGAGTGAAGCCACACAGAGGGGAGACTTCTGAGCGACGGGCGGGGTGGGGGCCCAGTGAACTGTGTGGATCTCTAGATCCACCGTCAGCTGCAATCCGGTCTTTCTTATGTTTTAAACGTCATTTTGTCTGATTTCGTCTGGCCTTGGTTTTTATTACCTGGAACCCAAAGAATCTTTAGTTCTATGCCATGTAAAGGAGTTATCATTCCAGTTTACGCCAGGGAAGTTCCAGGCGTAGACGGGCAAAGTGACCGAGCGCACCCAGCCAGGAGCAGGTGCGGCCTTGTGAGCCCCAGTGACCCTAATTCCTGATCATATGTGTGACTCAGGCTCGAACTGGCATGGGACTCGCGATGCCAGCTTGACAAATGCAGACTGCGGGGCCCCCACCAGCAAGGATACTGTTCAATAGGTTAGGGCAGGTTCCAGGAACCTCCATTTTTATCGAATGTTCCTGGTAGTTCTGAGGCAGCCCACATCTTACTGAAGCCAAATCCACTGTGTGAGGCTCGCTGCATCTGGCTGCTGGGTTTAACATCTGCACTCAGGATTCTTGCTGGCCGGGGCCCGTGGCTCACGCCTGTAATCCCAGCACTTTGGGAGGCCGAGGCGGGTGGATCACGATGTCAGGAGATCGAGACCATCCTGGCTAACACGGTGAAACCCCGTCTCTACTAAAAATACAAAAAACTAGCCGGGCGAGGTGGCGGCGCCTGTAGTCCCAGCTACACGGGAGGCTGAGGCAGGAGAATGGCGTGAACCTGGGAGGCGAAGCTTGCAGTGAGCCGAGATCGTGCCACTGCACTCCAGCCTGGGCAACAGAGTGAGACTCCGTCTCAAAAAAAAAAAAAAAAAAAAAAGGTGTCTTGCCAAGGATCAAAGCCTCGAATATTCCCATGGACTCTCCACTGACCACAGAGGAGTTGGGGAGATGCTGGAGAAGACGCTGTCCCTCCCTTGGTCTCTCCACTGGCTCCAGGCAGGTGTGCACAGGGCAGTGTGTCAGCCTCGGTGTCTGAGCCCCACTGAGCCCTTGAGGGTCAGTGTTGGAGTCGGTGTTCGGGACCCGCCGGGCCCAGAAGGGTCAGTGTTAGGATCGGTGTTCGGGACCCGCCGGGCCCAGGAGGGTCAGTGTTAGGATTGGTGTTCGGGACCCGCCGGGCCCAGGAGGATCAGTGTTAGGATTGGTGTTTGTGACCCGCCGGGCCCGGGAGGGTCAGTGTTAGGGTCGGTGTTCAGGACCTGCTGGGCCCGGGAGGGTCAGTGTTGGAACCGGTGTTTGAGCCCTGCCCGGCCCCCTGAGGGTCAGTGTTTGTAGAAGGGAGGTGTGTGGACCGGTGGCACCCATGCCTTCCTCAAGGTCCTCTTCTTTGGTGGCAGGGGGCTGAGGCCCAAGTGTCCTCTACACTGTGTCACGTTCACTCTGGGACATCACAGACCTCAGTCGCCACGTTGCACTGGTCTCTAGAAGCTACCGGCAAACATGTGGCCCACGCTGGTGCTTGGACGGGAACTAACTGACTTCATTCTGTAGCTGCTGCCTCGGGCCGCACGGTTCGTCTACCTCCACTTCCCTCACTCGGATTCCCGCAGGTTTGTGTAGCTTTACTTCATATCATGTGCCTTTCTCCCGGGGACAGACTCATTTGGAACAAGGCGGGGCACCCAAGAGACCTGCTCAGTTCCCGCCCCAGAAAGAAGGGCTGCTGCTGAGACCAAAAGGTCTGCTGGAAGGGAACGGCACGGATGATTAAAACCTTCACACCAAAACTCATATTTCATAGGCTCTTTCTGAAGAAAAGTGAAGCAAACAATGCAGGTTTAACTGGATTCACGCCTGCTGGATCCGATACACACAGCAGCTGTATTTACGTTACCAAAAGGGGGCTGGCGAGGGAAGGTGGTCTAGTGGGAGGAGGGAAGCCGTTATGACCAGGAATGTCAATGAATCCGCAGTGTCACAGAATTTTCTAAGAGATATGGACCAATTTCGTGGCTGGGCTCAGAAGTGGCAAAAGGCAACAGCCATCAACTACCTCCCGCCAGCACTGCACCTCCCTGCCGTGGCCACAGCTGCCCTGTCTGGAAATCCTGGGGCCTCTGCACTGCCAGGCCCTTCTCCACCCGCTCCAGCTTTGCTAGGTGCACGTGGGTAAGCGCATTAGGGTCCGTGACATGCACGCGGGAATACCGACCCGGAGTTCCTGGGAGCCTCCCCACACACGAGGTGACAAGAAGGCTGGAGCTCCAGCAGCCACGCTGGCAGGGAGCGTGGAAGCCGTGAGCAGGGATGTGCAGCCCAAAAGCGGAAGAGCTCCTGGCCCTGGAGCCCTGTGAGCTTCACGCTGGCTGCAAGTGCCAGCCGCCATGCTTCCCGTGCATGGAAGAAGACGCGCTCCGTCTCGCTTTACCCACCGAGATTTGGGTTTCTGTTGAGGCAGCTGAACGTAATCACAGAGAATACACCGAACACCACTGCCGAGTGCAGTGATTACACAGCAGCTCCCACAGTGCAGCGTCTCACGGCCCACGTCAGCTCCCTCTGTGATGTCCCGGGGTTCATCGTGGCTGCCGGTCCCCAGGCCGCTGTTTCAGGAGAGAGTGGCTGACGACGTCGGCCCTGCATGCCCAAGACGCAGCTCTCATGGTCCAGTAAATCCACAACAGGTGTCTTTGGTCTCTCAACATTTCCTGGCTTGTCACTGTTGCCCCCAACCCTGTGAACCGAAGTGGAATATTATTCCCATTGTATCAGTTGCAGACAAGTCAATCACATAGCATGGCACCACATCTGTCCCTCCCCTGCTGGTGTCTGGGAAGCTGCAGTCTGTGCTCGCCACATAAGAGCTCCTGGCCCAAGCCTTTCGAGCATGGCCCTTCCGGGCTGCTTGTCACACTGAGATGTGAACAGAAACAGAGCCGGGTAGGCAGGCATCTCCAGGGACACCTGGCAGAGGGACGGTGCAGCTGCCATCTGGCCGAGTTTGCAAGAGGCTCTTCCCGTGCAGGGTCTCACAGGTGCCTCGCAGGAGCCGTTGGAGGTGGGCATCCTCGCCCCAGCTTTGCAGATAAAAAGGAGGCAGCCTGCCATGGTCACCCAACAGGTGCTCTGCCCGTCGGACGTGAATTCATGTCTGCCTGAGCCTAAGCCTCTGCCTGTTCTCCGGAGCGTTACTCGGTGTGGACAGGCTGTGACCATGGGCCACTACAGCCCAACCTTCCATTTCCAGGCCCTCGGAGGGATGTGCCATTGGCCTCTGGGGCCCTGAGCTCCACGTGGGGAGACCTCAGCCCCAGGCTGGCACCTGCCATGGCTCCTGCAGAAGCAGCCATGGCCCCCAAAGCCAAGACGCCCTGCACAGAAGGCAGGCCCACAGGCCCTGAGCCCTGGCCACATACATGAAGGAAAAAGAAACGAAGCACTGCCCAGAAAATCCATGCTCTTGGGCTAACATTTACTGGAAGAGGCCAGGCAATCTTTCCAGACCATTTGTGCCACAACAATTAAGCAGTTGGCTTAGAAAGCATCAAGCCGGCGATCTCGGTGATAGCCTCGCTTTCACTGAAATGCATAAGCTGGTCCATTGCTCGTCATAATCTAACGATGAATCTTCTGTCGTGTTTATGGCTTGAGAAAGGGCAGCAAGTGACAGGTCTTGGTAATGTCTCTGGTAATGTTTCTTTCTTTCATTGCGTCCCTGTGGACGGTGCAGAGTCAGTGGGGAAGAGGCGAAGAGCTCCTTCAGCTGCTGATGGACGTGAATGGGAGCCTGTAGAGGCTGTTTTCTCATTCCAAGGGAAAAGGAAAAGGAAGAATCAGAAAGGCCCCCTGTCCCCTCCCTCCCTCCAGGCCTGACTGTGTCCCGAAAGGAGGCTGGCCACGGCCCCTTGGCTTGTGGGATGGCTTGGTTGCCCTGCCTTCCGGGAGGTCTTCATCTGCGGTCTCCCCCTCTGATGTCTCCAGGTGTTCCAGGACCCTGCAAGCCAAATCCACTCCCGTAAAACAGCTCCTGGGTTTGCAGGGGCTCTATTCAGAGGCAGCTCCGGCAAAACCCTCCTGCGCCGTGAGGCTCTCCAGGCTGATTTCTCCACCTCTGCTCTGGCGCAGGGAGGCCTCTGAGGCAGGGAACAGCCCAGCCCAGGCATTTGCAGAGGTGACCACTGGGTCCTGTGTAGGGCCAACCTTCTGCCACCTTCAGGAGTGCCCCAAATCCGTGTCCTCCAGCCCAGACAACACCACACATCCCATGAAGAAAAGCGCCCCACCGAGGTGCAGGCCGGAAGCCTGTTCCACACTGTCCAGCTCCTGCTGCAGAAACCTCTCAGGTCCGGTGGAGCGCAGTGCGGAGCGGAGCAGGTCTGGGACAAGGGCAGGGCGGAGGGTACAGACGGGCCAGGGCCGCCCCTGATGGCGGCTGCAGGTGGAGTTCTGGAAAATTATCAGGATGATGACAGACCGGGGCCGGCGGCCACGGTTGAGGACCAGCCCCCAGAGAATGCTGAGGAGAAAGAAACTGTGACGTCGACCGCATTTTACTCTCAGTCACTGAAGTTTCTGGGCCGTCAAAGGGGGATGGCAGAGAAACAGGCTGAGTCCCTCCAACACCACGGAACCTGTCCTGACAGGAGAGACCTCCAACAGGAGCCAGGAGGGCCTCTGCGGACACAGGGCCCAGCGTCCCCATGCCCCTGCAGCTGGAAGCCTGGGACCTACCAACTGGCCCTGAGGCCCGGGCGAGAGAAGGGCCTGTGGCACGGGGGCTGGGCAGTCACCCTCACACCTGAGGCAGCAGCTCTGGACTGGGGCAAGCCCTAGAAACTCCAGCCGGAGGTGAGCGGGAGCCACCGCCTGAGGGGGCCTGGGAACTGGGGTCCTCCCCTCACTGGCTACGGCGGAAAGAGGGCTTAGTCTTCGCGTGCTCAGCCGTGAGAAGCCTAGACACGCTTTGCTGTCATTTTCTCACGTAACAAAGACAGCAAATCAGCCTCACACTGCAGCCTCCTGTTCTTCCCATTTCAACGGCCTTATTAACTGGTGAATTCCCAGGTTAAGCCAACTAACCCGGCAGGTGACGGGAGAGCTGAAGGTTCCACGCCTGCTCCAATTAATGTCTTCTTAGGATGGACTGGAGAGTTCAGATTCACTCTCTAAAATGACTCAGGGAAAGAAAATTCACTGACTTACGAAAAGGTCGGTCTCCATGACTGACAGATTCGTATCACAAAGAAAGGCATTTACAGAGCAGAGACATTTGATCACTGGAAATTACTGACTCCCAAGCCCAGAAAATGCCACTTGATACACCAGCAAAGGACTTCCATCAGAGCAAAGGGAATCAGACGGCACTGGTGGGATTAGCAGTTCCAGTGGCTCCCAGAGCTCAGAGCTCCCAGCCAAGGCAGCCACGCGTGAGGAACGTCTCACCGAAGGCAGGTGAGCTTTCCGCTAAGGCTTCAGAAACAAACCGGTTTTACAGGCAGGCTTTAGGTTAATGGTACACTTTTTAAAATGAAATAAAACATGAAACTACTTTGTATTGGCTCGTATGAGGGATCTGGAGTCATCAACCTCTTGCATTGGTTTTACGTCTGCAAACATAAAATGGCGTGGTTATCTTAGGGTCTTTTCTGGGTCAGTCCCTCTGGCCTTTCTAGAAGTATTTGAAAATACTGATGTGATCCTCACAGGACTTCTCAGAGCTCCTGAGGGCAGCGTCCTCGGCCAGGACGTGCTCAGGGAAGACCACGGGAGCATCTGTCGAATAAATCAGTGATTTCCCACAATTAGCCTAAGAGTTAACTAGAATCCAACTACACAAACCAGGTGTACCATGAAGTAAGTAAACCTCCTTAGAAAGCAGCTGAACATGATGACCAATATTCGAAACTGCGGTGTCTGTATAATTGTAGTAATACTGCAATAGTCAGTATCTGTATAATCGCAATACACAAACTGCAAGAATTTGATGTAATCAATGAAGATTTTACCTAGTGGGTAAAAAGAAGCATGTGCTGGTAAACATTTCACAGCTGGATCTCAGGAACAAAAACACGTGCATGTGTATACACGGATAAGTATATTATATGTTTATTATATATATTTATTTATATATATGCAGCATCTGCAGCATACAGTTTACAAATGTAGTATACAGTACTCATTTTTGTAAATTGTATATGACTAATTGATTCTTGCAGAAAACGTCTGTTCATGTCTGGCAAACTTGTATCTGCAGGGAGCCTATAGCCGTATTTGACCAGGGAGGGCAGGCCCTACTCAAAATGTTGGTGAATGTTCTCATTTGCATTAATAAGACAAACCAGAACAACAAAGCAGTCAGTGTGAACTCTTGTTTGTCAGTGACTTCTCTGCTGAATTGTCATTGTTTTTAAATGCCAGAAGATTTCCTTAATTTTTTTGCTCTCACAGTGTAATGACTTCAACACTTTCAAGTCTCATCTGCATCATTAATGTCTTCTCCACCACTCTGAGTTAAAGGCCAGCTCTGGTTTGCAGCACTTGCTGATGTCTGCAGCATCAATGCACCCACCATGACCCACTCCCAGCTTCCACCTTGGCAGGGCTGAACAGGAGCAGGTGGCCTGGGACACCTAAGAAAGGAGATGTCTCCTGTGAACCGTCCAGGCTGCTCTCGGGGAGGCTGGCCTGTGGACTTCATCCGTGGGCTTCCATGGCCTCTGGCTTCCAGTCCTGCTTTGTCATTGGCGATCCCTGGGAGGGACTGGCAGGAGGCAGGAGGATGAGGTCCAGGTCTTATTCTCCTATGGGTTCGTCTTAGTCTCTCTCTGGCCCTCGGTGAAGGTCATGGCATCTTTCGAGGTGACTTTGTGCCACCTGACTTCCAGAATCCATTAACTGCTCCTCCCTCATCCCTTCAGACCAGGGTGAGAAGAGCTCTGCTATTATTAGGCCCAGAACACTGCACTTTTCTGGTAGTTTTCCAGCGCTCTGCCTATGTCTCTGCAAACAGTCCCCTTACGAAGCCCTCTGGGGATGACGCCAATGTGCCCTGCGTTCCCGCTGGGACACCGACACAGACAGAGCCCAGAGAACAGCAGAACTCCCCAGAGGACAGCCTCACAGCGCGCACAGTGAACGGCCCGTTCAGGTGCTCCAAGACATCAGGGTGTCCCAGACAGAGTTCTTCAGAAAAAATAACAATTCCACGTAGCTGCTAGCGTGAGACGCCAGATCAGCCCGAGCGTGTGGGGGAAGGCACCTCATGCTTTGCCACGGTGTGAATGTTTGCAGCCCCCGAATTCCTGTGTTGAAATCCTCACCCACAAGGTGATGGTCTTAGGGGGTGGGGGCTTTCTGAGGTGAGTATGTCGGGTCCTCACGATGGGATGAGTGCCCTTATAAATGGGGCCCAAGCTGGAGGGCGCTGTGAGGCATGGGCCCTCCCCAGATGGCACCTTGGTCTTGGACTTCCCAGTCACCAGAAACGTGAGAGATGAATGTTTGTTATTTTAAGCTTCCCATTCAGTTACAGAGGCCAGACAAACTTCTACCAAAAAGAATAAAAGAACAGCAATTAGAAGTTTAAGAAATGAAAGATCTTAGTGTAAATACAAATAAATTTAAATGTGGCAAGATTTTAAAGAAATAATGGAGTACAAGGAAAAAGCACATCTGACCTTAAGGCTGGGAACGATTTCTTTGAGTGGCTCAGGGGTCATAGTCCTGGGCCTCAGGGAGGGACATCCCAGCAGACGGCTCAGCCCTGGTGCACACCCTTCACACAGACGTGCACCAGGGGAAATTCAGTTATCGTCACAGGGCTAAATGCATACTTCATCAGCTATAAAAGTAATCCTCTGACAGGATCTGGGAGATGAAAGAGGGAGTGCGGAGGGAAGGGTGGGGTTGGAACCTCCTGGCATTACAGGGTAGTGACCATCGGCCACTGTCAGAAACAATGCAACAAGAAATGGCCTAGAGTACATTCATCTAAAGCAACAAAGGCAACCACAGACAAGCCAGGCCTACTCCCACCACTGCCACTGCTGGCTGCAAGGGAGGAGGCCAGCAGAGCCCGAGTCCCTGGTGTGTCAGTGCCCCTGTGCTGCTGGTCCCCACTCACCTCTGCCTCGTTTTCCGGCTGCTTGTCCTGACACCCGTGCCTCTCACTTGGTGGTCTTTCCTCCATCCCTTCTTGTTTGCCAAGCCCCTCTTACAATGTAACACTTTAAAACAGCTTTTCTTTGTGGAAATCTGTTTATTCCAAAGCTCTTGGGCAGTCTTATAAATATTGGTTTAAAACATTAGCCAAAGGATTATTGATAAAATATAAAATAGAAACTATTTCCCAAGGAAACTTCATCTGAAAACACACCAGTTTCCCCTCACCTCACTTGAGTAGAGGGACCAGAGGGCGCGCCAGGACCTGTCTCAGGGTGAAGGTCACTTCCTCACGCCTCTTCCACGTGCTTCCCAGGAATCCCCCCGGGAATGGCTTGGAAAAAAAAAATCTGTGACAATGGAGAAGAGTTGCCCCCAAAGAAACGTGCCTATAAACAGGTCTTCCAGGTAGAGAAAGAAAGTTCTGCATAAATAATTCAGATTGCTGAGCTTGGTGGCTCATGCCTGTAATCCCAGCACCCTGGGAGGCTGAGGCAGCAATTTAAGACCAACCTGGACAACACAGTGAAACCTGGTCTCTACAAAATACAAAATTTTAGCCAGGGATGGTGGCGCCTGCCTGTGGTCCCAGCTACGCAGGAGGCTAAGGTGGGAGGATCGCCTGAGCCTGGGAGGTTGAGTGAGCCATGATCACACCACTGCACTCCAGTCTTGGCAATGGACTGAGACTCTGTCTCAATGATCAATGATAATAATAATTCAGACAAACCAGGTCGAACGGTGTCCTGAGATGGGGAACTCAGGACCCAGCTACCTGGGGTGGACGCTGTGGCTGATGGATCCGAAAAGGGCAACACCAAAGGGCTCTGGGAGGTATCTCATTTCTGGCTGTTGTTATTCCCCTTGACCGCTGAAAGCCTTTCCGCTCCCCAGAATCGAGTAAGGAGCTTGCGGTCAGAAGTGGGGAAGGAGCCCCAGTGACCGGGTCTTCCTGCCCAGGGCCATGTTACTTAACTCTGTTTAAGTGAGGGAGCATGAACAGGTCACGTTACTGTCACATGCACCCGATTTCATTCTCCATCTGCAACAATGAAAACTGCGTAACGACATCGTTAAATACCCCAGAATTATAATTGACTATTATTAGCCAACAGAATCTGAGTGCACTAAAATCTCTATTAGCCAGGACTGATGTAGCCACAATAGCCATGCTGTAGAGGCTGGGCACAGCGGCTCACGCCTGTAATCCCAGCATTTTGGGAGGCCGAGGTGGGCGGATCACGACGTCAGGAGTTTGAGACTGGCCTGGCCAACATGATGAAACCCCGTCTCTATCAAAAATACAAAAATTAGCTGGGTGTGGTGGCACACACCTGTAATCCCAGCTATTTGGGAGGCTGAGGCAGGAGAATTGTTTGAACCCGGGAGGTGGAGGTTGCAGTGAGCCAAGATCGCGCCGAGGTACTCCAGCCTGGGTGACAGAGCCAGACTCCATCTTGGGCCGGGGTGGTGGTGGGGGGGTGCGAGGAGGAAGAGAAGGAGAGAGACCAAGAAGCAATATCATCTATAACAAATTAAATATCATCTATAACAAATTACAATCCAAATTCTAGGTGGTGTTCTGGGACTGGTTCACATCCAGCTTGGTCTGACCTTGCCACTCCCATAGGGCAGGACACACTGAAGTCTGCCCAGGGGGTCCTGCTCTGGGTGCCGGGCTCCCACCTTTCTGCAGGCCCAGGTGCTCCCTATTCCTGCAGCCCCTCCTGGACCCAGTAGTCTGTCCTCATCTGAAACTTGGGGCTGCTGGCCTGGACATGATCCCTTCACTGTTTCTCACTAATACGTCACTCTCGCCTCTTAAAAGATGACAAAGACCCTCTCCTTTGACACACTCAAGTCAGGCTCCTCTGAGCCCTCCTTGTGACCAGTCCCTGACCTTGCCCGGTTTAGGCCGATTTAGCAAGAATCCTGCTGAGTCGGTTTAGTGAAAATCCCCTACCCTTGGTCCCTGATCAAAGTCCTCAACTCCCACCCTCAGTCTGTGACCACGTTGCCTGCCTTCAGCAAAAATCCTGTCTATGCAGCCAGAACCTGCCTTGCCTCTGATCCTTCCTCTTAGTAATTTTCTCTCCACCCCCGACCCTACGCCTGAGCTGTCAAGTCCCACTTTTCCTATTTGGAGTTGAGCTGGATCTGCCTCCCCCAACCCAACATCTCGCTTTAGCAGCCCCCCTTGAATAAAAGCGGCCTTGCCCTCTTTAACAAGCGCAGACTGGGACAGGACATCCCCCTCCATCCCAGCGCCCATGCACCCTCAGCCACAGTCCTCAGCCCTCAAGAAAGCCAGCGGGTGACAGGCGTGGGTGTCACCGGGGCCGGGACTGCTGGTGGGAGCACAGCAGCCCGGGAGCACTTTGCAGGTGAGTAGGGCCTGGACAGGGGCTTCTCTGTATCCCATCCCTGGGGAGGATTCTCGGCCCCCGCCCTGGACCGAATAACTCGTTTTGCTGTTGCCCTGCTGTCTCTGCCACCTTGGGGCTTCACTTAGCACCCCCAGGCCAACACCTTGCCTCTCCATGCACCCACACCTGGCCTCTCCTAGTCCCCGGCCTGCCTGTGTCTGGACTGGGGGTCACGGATTGTGCACGTGGGCCTGGGAGGCTGCCCCGTGGAGCCCGAGGGCCCAGGGAGGAGCAAAGGGGACCAAGTTCACACTCACTCAGCCGCCTCTGCCCCAGCATCTCTGCCCCTTTCTCCCCTCCACGGCCCCCAGGGCCTGCGTCCCCGTCTGCAGTGGCCAGGGTGCCCGCGCTCTCCAGGCCGCTCTCCGGGCGCCCCCGCCCTGCTCCCTCCCCCTGCACAGCCCGAGTCCAGCCCGGTCGCTGCCTTCAGGACGGTCAGGACCGCCAGTGGGGACCGGCCAGGGCGGTCAGGCCCGGTCGGGGGCCCCAGTCCCGCGTCCCCGCCGAGGCCAGGCAGGGAGCCCCGAGATGACCGGCGGCGCCCACGCTCCGGGAGAAAACCTAAAGGACGGACGTTCTCGGGTACATATAAGGACGGTTAGTATTTATTTCACAATTTGCTTTTTGTTCTTAACTTGCTAAAGAGGAAAACCTTACGCTAAAAATAAAACCACTAGGAGCCCTTGCGCCTGCGTGGGTGGCGCGCGCGCCTTTAAACCTGAGCCCACCAGCGCTCAGCCCCGCACCCGCGCAGGGCGGTTCCTGCGCATGCGTCAACAAAAGGGTGTCGGCGCGAGGCCCAACACGGCGCCAAGGAGGCGGCCGGACGGGGCAGGAGGGGGCCTCTGCGCAGGCGCAAAGAGGAGAGGCGCGAACTATTCCTGCGCACGCGCGGAGGGAAGCTCCGGGAACAGCTGAGGGTGTGAGGAAGACATTGGGGGAGGACTCCCAGGCGGCCTCTGTGAGCCGACAGGAACACGTGGTCGACCAGCGAGAGACTTGCATGTGCACGGAGCAGACAAGCTGACTGGGGCGTTGCGTAGGCGTCCTGCAGAGGCGGGTTGTCATCGGCGCAGGCGCGGTGTGGAGGAAGCCCCGGCGCCGGCGCAATGTGGAGGCGGCCGGACTCGGCGCAAGCGCAGTGCGGAGGAGGCGCCGGCGCAGGTGCAGACGCAGGGGGGGCAATGGCCACCGGGTCTCTAGGGCCGCCCTGCGCTCCTGCAGTCTGACCGGCCGCCCTGCGCTCCTCCCCCGCGTCTCACGGGCCGCCCTGCGCTCCTCCCCCGCGTCTCACGGGCCGCCCTGCGCTCCTGCCCCGCGTCTCCTGGGCCGCCCTGCGCTCCTCCCCCGCGTCTCCTGGGCCGCCCTGCGCCCCTCCCCCGCGTCTCATCGGCCGCCCTGCGCTCCTCCCCCCCCGCCGTCTCCTGGGCTGGGCCTGCGGGTCTCTTGCGGGCAGGTGCCGTGGTGTCGCCTGGGGGCCAGGCAATGTCCTCCCGCCTGGCCACGCCCTTCTGCGCTGGTTTTTTTTGAGATTTTCCATCCCCTGCACAGGAAGTGTCCTTTACTCCAGTGTTTTTTTAGTTGCTTTTAAAGAAACATTTTGCACTTTTCGAAACAGAATAGTGTCAAAAAGAAAAAAAAAGTTTAACTTTCTTCAGCTTATATTTTAATGAATGATATTAATACATGTTCAAAGTTGTATGGGATTTCTAAAATTCTAATTTGAGTATATGCTACCAATCATAATTATGGTTATTAAGTTGTTATTGTGAACCATAGAAATAACCAAATTTTCTTGTCAATTGTGTCTTTATGAGTATTTACAGTCATTTCCGCAGTTAATTGTTTCATGCTGATGTAGTTTCTGAAAACTTGACAAGCACACAAAATCCTGGAACATGGTGTCTTTTAGGAGATTCATGAAAGGATGGGAAGGACCCTGAAAAGCACTGTTAAATACAGATTTCTAATAACTTCAGAATCCCATCATTTGGACTGGGTGAGAATTGCTGAAACTTAATGAAAAGACTGACTGGCTTATACAACTGCTAACCCAAATAGAATAAAAATTAACTGAATACCGAGTAAATACTTCAGGTTTGCATGCTAAATCAGCCAATACTGAAGTTGTTTAGATATACAATTTGAGTGAACTCCATGGTCTAAGTCAAATTACCTGTGGTAACCCATCCGTTATCCATGGTACGCACCCAATTTGGAGAAACAACTGGCACCCAAGAGCACATAAGTCCGATGTTAATCATGGACTCATGGAGAACCAGGACGGCTGCCTTGTCCTTCCTGAGTCCTTAAAGCTTTTGTTATTAAAAGTTATGCATTCCATGACTCCTCCCGGAAAAGAGAAAATGATCCAAATTAAATGTATTGGTGTGGTGACTTATAAATTGTTAAAATATAACCAATGTTTAGTTTGTCAAACCCATATTCCTGGGAAGACAATCAAAGCTTCACATACATTTGGCTACCTGGTGAGCCATTTAAACATTTATAAAGAGATTTCATTCAGTTGTCATTTTCAGTGTCTGTGTTCTGGTTGTGTAAAAGCTTTCCCATGCTTCAGTGTATTTCACCAGGTAAAGAGCTTTTCTTTTTTTTTGAGACAGAGTCTCGCTCTCTTGCCCAGGCTGGAGTGCAGTGGCACGATCTCAGCTCACTGCAAGCTTCGCCTCCCAGTTTCACACCATTCTCGTGCCTCAGCCTCCTGAGTGGCTGGGACTACAGGTGCCCGCCACCACGCCCAGCTAATTTTTTGTAATTTTAGTAGAGATGGGGTTTCACCGTGTTAGCCAGGTTACTCTCCATCTCCTGACCTCGTGATCCACCCGACTCGGCCTCCCAAAGTGCTGGGATTACAGGTGTGAGCCACTGCGCCCATCATAAAGAGCTTTTTATGGTTCACTGAGGACAATCAGCCACTTCGCTGAACCCAAAGATGGGATCTTCTGAGAACATCAGAGAAAAACTGCCCTTGGCATCCACACTGCAGCAAAACCTCAGAATCTTGAAACTTGGGGTCATAATCTCACAACTGAGCAGGGTCACTCCACACTCTTGGAACTGTACATCCATCGAAACCATTAAGTTAAAGCTAACCAGGGAAGTTTCTCCCCAGAAGAAGATGGCATCCTTGATGTGAGCAGCTGTTTCTGAAGGTCATGGATCAAGACTTCTTACTATCATGAGAACAATAGACGTAAGAAGGGGGTCTGTTGTGTGCACTTATGGGTTATGCTTTTATTTGTGAAGGATTTTGCAGCCAGCTTTATACATGGACAGTCTTATAACTTGATAGATAAAAGATGAAGGCCCAGTGTGTCATAGGTGAGAAACTTAAATGGTACATACGGTACCTCATAATCATTCAGAAACAGAACATTGGTCCACTCCTCTTAACCCACACCATGGGTTAAAGAGAACATTGCCAGGAGGCCTTCCCTCTTCTACAAGGGCATCATTTGCTAGGTCCTTCGTCTATGGTTTGGAATACAAAAGGCAATGACTAGAAACGTATCCCTCAAGATAGACTCTGTAGCAGATTCTACTGCAACGGCTACACAACAGATGTTCAATTCTCTTGGGAAAGTTACGCTAAATAATAGAATTGGCTAAACAGGAACGTATCTGTGCAGCTGCTGGCACTTAGGGCCCGTGGAGAAAACATCAGGTATTAGAGAGATTCTGTTGTAGGGAATAAACGAAGAGACCACTGAGTTAAGTCAAAGAATGAGCTTTATCTAGCTCATTCGTTGGTCTATTTGAGTTGAGGTGGTTTGGTTTACGGGGACCCTGGGTAAGGAGCATCCTCCAAATCCTTGGTGTTGCCCTCTCAGTAGTCATAATAATGGTCTCCCTGGTGCACTGGATTCTCTCAAAGGTTTTAAATGTTTGCGTGAAGCCATCTAGAATGTCAAATGGTGTCTCTTCCACTGGAATGACAGGAGCTGAAAGAAATGTGTGACCACCAGGACACCGTAACCTGTGAGTGACATGCTGAGACCGGAAACCCAAAATGATAGTAACGGAGAGTGGCACTAACGCCCTAAGTTTTGGTCACTCTCTTGCCTAAGTGAGAACCTGACCAAAAGGGGGAATTTTTTTTTTTTTTTTTTTTTTTTTTTGAGACAGAGTTTCGCTCTGTCGCCCAGGCTGGAGTGCAGTGGCCGGATCTCAGCTCACTGCAAGCTCCGCCTCCCGGGTTCACGCCATTCTCCTGCCTCAGCCTCCAGAGTAGCTGGGGCTGCAGGCGCCCACCACCTCGCCTGGCTAGTTTTTTTTTTTTTTTTTGTATTTTTTAGTGGAGACAGGGTTTCACCGTGTTAGCCAGGATGGTCTCGATCTCCTGACCTCGTGATCCACCCGTCTCGGCCTCCCAAAGTGCTGTGATTACAGGCTTGAGCCACCGCGCCTGGCCAAAAGGGGGATTTTTTTAAACAAAATGGTGGGAGGCCATTGTTTCAGACTGAGCACTAGGTCCCAGCAGACCAAACCAAACCAAAATGGCGTCATTCGTGCTAAATATGACGTAATTTAATTAAGACTTTAAGGAAACACGTGGGTCCTAGAACAGACCAGGTTTTGTTTTTCTCTTGCAAACAGGACTCTCCAGCATAAGGTGGTATATCCTCAACTCAGTCCTTGTTCTTACCTTTGCAAAACTCGCTGTTCTACTGCTTCCTAGTGGGTTTCAAGACCAATGGTGATAGTGACATCAGTAACTCACGTTATGGTCAATCTCTCAAACCTGAGAAAATGACCAAAAAGGGGGAATTGCTAAAGTGAACTAAATATAGCCTGAGAAGGACTCTGTACTTCTGTATTGGAGTCCTTGTGGACAAACTGAGGGTAACTTAAAAGGCAGACAAGCCGGGCGCGGTGGCTCAAGCCTGTAATCCCAGCACTTTGGGAGGCCGAGACGGGCGGATCACGAGGTCAGGAGATCGAGACCATCCTGGCTAACGCGATGAAACCCCGTCTCTACTAAAAAAAAATACAAAAAGGTAGCCGGGCGAGGTGGCAGGCGCCTGTAGTCCCAGCTACCCGGGAGGCTGAGGCAGGAGAATGGCGTGAACCCGGGAGGCGGAGCTTGCAGTGAGCTGAGATGGCGTCACTGCACTCCAGCCTGGGCGACAGAGCGAGACTCCGTCTCAAAAAAAAAAAAAAAAAAAAAAAAAAAGAGCAGACAAGATGGAAAACCTAAATTAGGAGTACACGCCTGTCACAATCACTGAGTCTTGGCCAGTCCCAGCAGCCATCACTCACACACTGCTGAATGTTCAAACTGTGTTTAAATGAGGCAAATACCAACCTGTAACTGATCCAGGTGCTTCTGTACCTCACTTCCCTTTCTTTGTCTATAAATCTTCCACCACGTGGCTGCACTGGAGTCTCGCTGAATCTGCTGTAATTCTGGGGGCTGCCCGATTTGCAAATCATTCATTGCTCAATTAAACACCTTTACATTTAATTCAGCTGAAGTTTTATTTTAACAAGAGTAAGAACGTGTGTTCTTATCACCCAGAATGGACAGATCAGTAGCGTTCCTCATCATTCTTTTGCAGCCGGTTTCATGTAAATATTTTGTGTGTATTATAATAGAATTTGATTTTAATGAATATACTTTAAAAGCAACTTTTTTTTAATTCTTCTTCACCATGAAGATGGAGAAAAGTAAGAAGGGCTGTCTTGCGGTTCCGTTTCTTTTCTCGATAGTAAGAAGGGCTGTCTTCTGGTTCCGTTTCTTTTCTGGATAGTAAGAAGGGCTGTCTTCTGATTCCGTTTCTTTTCTGGATAGTAAGGATGTTTATCTTACTGTGTCTTCATTGTCCTCAAACCTCAAGTAGTCACTGATATCCTGGGGATGACAGCTTTTATCGTAGTGTTAAATGGCAGATTTACTTGGCAAACATTGTCAAGTCTCAAAAAAATTACCCCATGGTCTTGCCTTCTTTCCTCGTGAATTGCCTTCCTCTGATGGAGAGGATTTGATCTGTTCCCTGCTCGTCAATTTTTCTAGCTTCTTTGGGATGTCTGCTCTGCATATCTCCTGGGGAATTAAGAAATAATGGCTTCAGCAAGAACCAAGGCAGGAAAGTGCAGTACATGGGAACCAGCCAGGGAAGGAGCTGTCCCCAATGAGAATGGCCCTGGACAAGGGTTCTCGCTGTGACTTCACCCAGACCAGACCACCCTGACCTTTTCATCACCGTGCCTCACTGAAGTCAGTCGTCGATTCTCTGATCTGTTACTGAGATCATCGTGAAATCTCCCTTGTACGAGAGTTGCAGAACTCTGCCGTGTGAATCATGCAGGGTTTGGGAGAGGGGACTTTCTACTTCCATGCTTTTCCTGTAGCTAAATGGAACGAAAATCAGAACTGTTGCTTATTCTTCAAATTCAAATTCCCTTATCCAAACCAGTGTTACAAAAGGACTCCAGTTTGCCCCCCAAATCGGTCTATTAAGAATATAATGATGACTTTTCCTCCAAATCCCACAATATGAGCTTTTCTAAAATAACTCTAGAAACAAATATGATATTCCAGACTTCCTGCGCTCGGGCTTTATTTTGAATTAGAGTTATTTGTGTATCCAATTTGTATCCCTTGAAGCATGATGAGCCACTTGCAGCCAGGTCCAGCCATGGCGTGTGTGCCAGAGCACCTGCGAGAATGTCTCACGGGCAGTCCGTCTCTCCTGAATGTGAAGGGATGAGCACCCACTGTGAGCCAGCATCCGTGTGACTGGCCCGTGATCGCCTCCAGCTCACACAGAACCTCTGCACACAACGGAGAAAGGCCTGCCCTGGGTGAATGGGGTGGGAAACGTGTGCCCCTCCAGGTGGCTGGTGAGCAAAGTGCTCCGCTCAGCAGGGTATGACTTGTTCAGCTCCGCCAGGGGCCCTGTGACAAGACAGGCTTCGACCCTGCCCTCTCACAGCTGGTATGTACGAGGGGTAGCCCAATAAATCAATAAGCAAATCCATGCTGTCATTTCAGGTGTTAGCTAGAGCTTCGGAGGAAAAGCAGGCTGAGGGGAGGGAATGACGCAGACAACAGGCCAGGGAGGGGCCGAGTAGGGGCCTGGGTAATAGTCAGTGCCATGTGTGAAACATTAAAAAGTGTGAAAACCAATTTTACATACCGAGTAGTTAATATTTCCACTTGTTCTCCATTTTGGTTTTAGTTCATTGTAGGTTTCTTTTGAGTTTCTGCGTTTCTTTGACACTAGTTTTGTGCCGGGTCAGGCCCGCCCTGGTGAGTCCCGCTTCGCAGCTCCTTTGGGTGAAGATTGAAGCCTCCCCTCCGGAGGCTGCAGCACCGGTCTCTGTGTGTGGCCTGACCACAGCACTCAGGCGACTCTGGCCAGCAAGAGTGTCTCTGGTTCTCCCCTCAGGCCTCCGACTTGCTGGGCCTGCCTGGGCGGCCGAGGGGCTGCATGTGTCTGCATGTACAGTGTGAACACAGTGTGAACACAGTGTGAACACAGGGCACTCCAGGTTCCTCGACAGACTTCAGGAGGAGATTCTCTAAGCAAAGCTCACAAAGAAGCAATCGGACTGAGGCACGGTAGGGGAAGTGGGTTGATACCGAAATACAGGAAGAAGTGCCCTCGTGTGCTGAGGGCGCTTTGGAAAGATTTCAGGTGACGCGGCCGCGGTCAGGCATCTTGTGAAGACGGGATAACCGTGGGCCTTTCTGCAGCGTGGACAGCAGGTTCCCTCTCCTGGCTGTTCCCTTGCCTTCGGATTTGGGGGGTTTCCCCTGGCAGGACTGGGCCCCCCTGCAGACAACGGGGACCTTCCAGAGTCTGGGAAAATAAACCAGACCAGGTACTGGGACGCAGGTCACCAGGAACCTGCCGCGTGGGGCCCCACGGTGAGGCCCTTCCCGGGCCTGTGGCCTCCTCAGTACTGTGAGGCTGCCAGGCTGAGAGTTTCTTTTCAATCTGAAGTCCTGCACTAGAGAACTCAGGAAAACCTGCACCCGTGTGGTCTCCTGGTCTCTTTGGGTGTGGTGAGGGCAGAGACCCCTCTACAGGCCACAGCGGATTCCACTAAGGCTCACCCAGGCCTGTTGCTCCAAGGACCCACCCTGTCCCTGGGATTTGTCCTTGAAGCAGTCACCGCCCACACGTGCATCCTGCCCACGCTACGCTCACACGTGTCACACGCCTGGCCTGCCTTCCACACACGAGCGCTCCCACATGCTGAGAATTAGCCTGTCCTATGAAGAGCCACGAGTTCTCGTCCATCCTTCTGCCATTAGACATTTGATGCAATTGGGGTTCGGAGATATTGTAAATAAGGCTGATAAACATTCTTTTGCAGACACGATTTTTATTTCTCTTAGAGAAACACCCAGGAGCGTGGTGGCTGGGCACAGTCGGGGGAGTGGCTGTTCCGTTTTGCACTCCCAGCTGCAGGGAACAGGAGTTCCAGCCCCTCCGCGTCCTTCCCAACGTGCTGTTGCCAGCCTCTCGCTTTCCAAAGGCATGTTGCTAGTGGGTGTGAAATACACCCAATTTCTGTTTATTTTCAGCTCAGTTCCTTTAAATGTTTTCTTCCTAGTCCCCAGAGTGGCTTCTGTCCCCGAATGCAGGTGTGAATGGTGCCGAGCACTGGACCACAGGGTTAGCTCCGGTGGGAGGGTTTTGGCCATGGAGATGAGTATTTGAATTAGACCCAGACTGCAGAGTCAGGAATTGCTGGCACAGCCTGTCTGCATTTTGTTTTGGCTTCGAACTTTACAACATTCATTTTAAATTCTGAGGCCTTAGGTACTAAGAAAAAGTGTTATCTGGAACAAATGCAGCTGCCAAAATCTACAGTGCCTTTGCTTTGCGCCAGACCTCCTGGAATGACCATTCCTGGTTCACAGATGTCTGTCGGGCCTGCCCAGGGACCAGGCCCCATGCCGTGGACTCTGACCCGTGCAGGAAGCCGCAGAGCCTGCCTGCCCCGCCTGGCTGGCGTCTGCCCCAGCACCGTACCGGAGCCCTGCTGCACATGCAAACACAGCGCCCTTGGCTCTTGGCAGGCCGGTGTCTGCTCATCACAGACAAACCTCTAGTCCAGATTGAGGAACATGTGGCCCCACTGTCATCTCCACCCCCAGCACAGGCCTCAGTGACTGATCGTGGCCGATGCTGCTGTGAGCATGGACGCAAGCTCTGCTTCCCACAGCAAACCCCAGAAACCCCCTTCCAATGGGGAGGGCTCCCCCCCGACAGGAACACATTTCTATTTCCAGGCTGATGAATACTGAGACAAAAAGCACCACAGTCCTGCAGACATCCCTTTTGCTTTGGGGGCGGTGGTGTGATGCCGCAATAACCAGCCTGTGCTGCCTGAGTGGCCCTTCAGGGTCGGGTCACAGCCAGCGTCAGGCACCAGCTCCTTCCACGCAGCTGCGCAGACTTGCGGTGGGTGCGTCTGTGACAAGCATTCTGCCCACGACCTGAAATACATACATCAAGTCTTCCCTGCATATTCCAAGTCTTTTCACTGTTGATGGAAAAACCAAACCCTAAAATATTTTGAAGAGGTTTCTTCTGAGCCAATGAGTGACACAGCCGGACAGACAGTCCCAGCGAATCCTGAGAACGTGCGCCCGAGGAGATGGGATTGCAGTTTGGTTTTGACGTCTCAGGGAGGCAGGAGTCACAGGCAAAGACATACAGCCATGCATGGCAGGTCCAGGCTGGCTCGGCCTGTGGAGGCGGGATGTCTTGAAGGGTGCTTACAGGATGTAGGTGGATCCAGAGACTCTGAGTTCCCGTTGATGAGAGGAGCAAGGCTCTGTCTGAAACTTGGCACGTTTAGGTTAAGATAAGGGTGTTGTCTAGCAGGATCCGTAGCCTACAGGTGCAGCCTCAGGTCCTGGTCAGCCTGCAGGTGGGAGTCACCCCTGCCTTGTGTGGCCTCAGGTCCTGTTATAATTTGGTACCTTATCGCCACCAAGAGTCTGCTTTGTCCGTCTTAAGATCTCTGTTTTAACATTCCTGCTGGTCAGTTGTGTCTGAACTCCGAAACGGAGGGAGTGTGACGAGGCATGTCTGACCCCCCTTCCTGTCGGGGCCTGGAACTCAGCTTTTCCGGTTTCTCTGGGTCTCCTTGACCAAGAAGGGGCCGTTCAGTCGGTGTGGGGGGGATTCAGGGTTCTAATTTTAGATCACCCTCCAAAACAGGAGGTTACATTTTAAAATGTAGTAATCACCAGGGACGTGAAAATCAGAGTTGACTTGAAAACCAGACAATGATGTGTGCTTCCGAAAGGCTCAGACCTTTGCACCCCTGCCTGCCTCCCATGCTCAGCACTAAAGAGAAGGAGCGCAGGAGGAGCCTCGATGAGCTGCACGGGGTGGGTGGAGACCTCGGCCTTTCTCTAGGAGATGGCCAGGCATGCATGGCAGGGTGTGGGGCACCTGCAGAGGAGACCCACGCAGGCCTTGCCCTAGAGGCGCGGAGGGATGGGGACAGGGCTGCCCGTCAGCCCACCAGGCGGCCGTAGCGCCAGGGTTTGTGAAGGGCTTTCTGCCTTCCCGGGGTCTGTGCACTTCCTCCAGGCTGCAGCTGAGTAGGGGGCACAGCCACAGCGAGTGGTCAGACTCCCCCTCCTTATGGACAGGGCTGGGCTCTCAATCTCCTGCAGGAGCGCTGCAGCCTCAACTCATGCAACAGGGCTGTCCGTCAGATTCCCCTGACCCCCAGTCATGCCCGAATCCCTGCAGGATGGAAGACCCATGGGAGACTTCGCACTAGCTGCGGTAAGTCAAGATCAGCCAGGGCCATGAGGGCCTGGCCGGCCAGCGTCCTGGCTGAGGCTCCCAGACACCAAGGCCGCCCGGGCCTCCAGAGCAGCAGCCAACTGCCCCTCATCCCGCTGCCTCACTCACAGACAGCCTTCACCCAGACAGCCTTGCCCTGTGCACCGCAGCTGGGGCTGGAGCGGAGGCAGTGGCCGTCTCCCGTGTGTGCACTGGACGGCCAGAATCTCAACAGCACTCACGCTGGAACTTGGAGGGCTCCCAGGGAAACCCACGGAAACACAGTCCTGCCTCTGGCTGCCTGGAGCCTGCCCCAGTTCCTCCCTGGCAGTCCTCAGTGAGAGAAAGCTGCAATCACCCATTAGCAGGCTTTATCACAGAAAAGGAAATGCAAATCGGGCCTCCCCTCCCCCTTGGGAGGCCTGGGAGCCCCACTGGGAGGCTTGGGAACAGAAGGTGGGAGGAAGATAAGGGGGAACAAAGAGAAACCCTGCAGACCCGCTGCAGCCAGGCAGGTGCAGGTGCAGGGCTGAAACTGAACCACCGCCATGCCAACAGGAGGGGCTTGCCTGGAGTAACCCACTCCTCCAGGGAGCACAGGCTGGGTGCCCTCTCCAGGCCCAGGCAGGCCCCTCCCCTGGGGTCCTGGGGCCCCTGTAAGAGCAGGAGTTGGAGAGGGTGGGCTCCTCGCCTCTGCTTTCTCTGTCCTGTTAGATTCTAAAGGGCGGGGTATTTTCTATAAGTTAGGGAAAGCGCCAGAAGATTTGTGTGACCCTAACTTCAGCTAAATTTCTAATAGGTAAAGTTGGTAAGCTAAACAAAATCCTAAGCCCCTAAACGACCGAAAGGGGTCCCAGAGAAGCCTAAAAAGCTGCGTTCCCAGCCTTGATGGGAAGGGAGGTCCGCCAGGCTTCCTTACACCCCTTCCCTTTTGTAGTTTAGATGCAGCCACGGACCAGCGTTAAAGTTCATAGAGATCTTGAGGCTGACAGACGGACCCTTTGTGGCAATAAGACACCACATTAGACACAGGATTCATGCAGGCAAGGGTTAAGTCACACCTGCAGGTCATCAGTCTTGTTACCCAGCATCCAAGTTTTAGACAGAACCTTCCTCCAACCAAACGCAAATTAAAGAATCTCTGAATCCTGGAAGCCCCCTCTTTGACATGTCCCGCCCTTTCAGGTCAAACCAACGTCGACCTTCTGAGCCCGGCTGTAGGTCTTTGCCTGTCACTCTTGCCTCCCTGAAATGTTAAAACCAAACTGCGGCCAGGTGCGGCAGCTCACACCCCTCATCCCAGCACTTCGGGAGGCCGAGGCGGGCGGATCACGATGTCAGGAGATCGAGACCATCCTGGCTCACACGGTGAAACCCCATCTCTACTAAAAATACAAAAAATTAGCCGGACGTGGTGGCGGCGCCTGTAGTCCCAGCTACTCGGGAGGCTGAGGCAGGAGAATGACTTGAACCCGGGAGGCAGAGGTTGCAGTGAGCCGAGATCGCGTCACTGCACTCCAGCCTGGACGACAGAGCGAGACTCTGTCTCAAAAAATGGATCCCTTGGACCTTCTCTCCCAGGCTGTGGTGGCTGCTATTGGCTCAGAAATAACCTCTTCAAAACATTTTACGGAATTTGCTTTTTCCATCAGCAAGTTTTTACTGTAAAGTGGACGTTGTTTTCCTTTCATACAGAGCTGGGGCTTCCCGGAGGATAATGACAAAATTAAATTTAAATGTTATTTAAAATACATTTCTTCTTTCATTATGACAGTAACAAATGGAAGAACACTTTTCCAAAGACATCATGGTTTGTGAGTTAATTTTTTAAACTGATGAAAATAGGTTAAAAAGGGAGCAAACATAGTTTACATATATTTTTAACTTGAAAACTTATACGTATCTACTCATTAATTTCTGAAGTAAGCTTATTGAGGTGTAATTTTCATACAGTTGAGAAGAGGAAATCAGTTGTGCTGAGGAATGCGAGTCGTTTTAAACCATCGGGCCCAGAGAGGCGCTCAGATGGGGCGGCCGTGACTTCCCACTCCCCGCCTGGGAGCTGCGTTGTGGTCTCCGGAACCGCTTGCTGTTGCCTCAGGTTACCTCCTGCAGACCCTGCAGCTCACACCCTGTGGCTTAACCATGCAGAGCCAGTTGACAGATTATGTTATTTTAACATAAACTCGTGGTCAGCAACTGGGAACCGGCTCTTCTTTCCCTTGAAAAACCCACCTGTAACAGCTGCTGATTGTTTCCGGATGGCAGTCCTCAAGCTTCAACCAGACTCCCTCCATACATGAATTTTGCCTCAGGCCTTGCCTTTTAGTCCAATTCAATGTAATGTTCAGTTTTCAATCATACATGTTGATGAGTTGTGACCAATGTAAGCTGTGCAGCCACGTCCTGGCCAAGATGCATGAGGCTTCCACGACTCCAGAGAGGCCCTCCCACCCCTTCCTAGCCAGCTCCCCAGTCCCGGGCCTCCAACCCTCCCTCTGGTCATCACCATCTGGCCACTTCTGGCTCCATTCATGAATATTCCCACCCCTTCCTAGCCAACGCCCCAGTCCTGGGCCTCCAACCCTCCCTCTGGTCATCACCATCTGGCCACTTCTGGCTCCATTCATGAATATTTCCACCCCTTCCTAGCCAACGCCCCAGTCTTGGGCCTCCAGCCCTCCCTCTGGTCGTCACCATCTGGCCACTTCTGGCTCCTTTCATGAATCTAGATATTTCCATATAGGGACAAGCTGTATTTAGCATTGGTCTGCTGATTGAAGTTCTTCTTCTTTTTTAGAATAAACCCCACTTCATAAATAAACCTTCACTCTCCTTCCTAGCCACCCAATTTCATATTTTTTAAAGTGGACCAAGAAGTTGGGCACATTTTAAAACAATCGAAGACCAGAATTTCTACAAACGTTCAGCAATTATTTTTCACGTTTAAGAGTCATCTAGTCTACACCTAATTCAAAAGCAAATTTTAAAGCAGCCTCAGCTTGCCTGGATCTCAGTTTCCCAAATCATTTATCCAGGTTTATGTAGAAACAACTTTCATTTTGCATTGATGTGTCAAAGGTTACATAATGTTGAATTAAGTTTCATAGTGTTACTGGAACAGGGCCCCGATCCAGACCCCAAGAGAGGGTTCTTAAACCTCGGGCAAGAAAGAATTTGGGGCGAGTCCACAAAGCGAAAGCAAGTTCATGAAGAAAGTAAAGGGATGAAAGAACGGCTACTCCATAGGCAAAGCAGTGGTGTGGGCTGCTCGACCAAATACACCTACAATTATTTCTTGATGATATTTTTTGATAACAAGGGGTGGGTCATTCATGAGTTTGCCGGGAAAGTGGTGGGTAATTCCTGTAACTGAGGGTTGCTCCCTTTTCAGACCACGTAGGGTAGCTTCCTGACACTGCCATGCTCATGCATTATAATTAGTGTATAATGAGGAGTGAGGGTGACCAGAGGACACTTTCATCACCATCTTGGTTTCAGCCAGCTTCGTTACCATGTTCTGTTTTATCAGCAGGGTCTTTGTGACCTATATCTCGTGCCAACCTCCTGCTCATCCTGTGACCAAGAACGCTTAACTTCCCGGAGATGCACAGCCCACAGGTCTCAGCCTCATTTCCCCCAGCCCCTGTTCAAGATGGAGTCGCTCTGGTTCAAATGCCTCTGACGCTAGTAAGGCTCACAGGTGGCATCAACAGGTTTGGAGCAAACCTGAGGGTCTTCTGGTCGGTCACATCTCCAGTGACGAAATCCATGACAGCAGAGAGCAGCCTCCTCGCCCCCCTGGGGCTCACTGAGTCATCCAGCCCATTTTGACCAAGATTATGTGAGTTGTGGGAGCAGAGGTTGGTTGAGGGAGCTCCCACTGTTTGTAATCACAGTGTCTTGCACAAAATAAATTAAAAAACACATGAATACACTCCTGTGCGTGATCCTACAGCCCAGAGGCATCCACTTCCTACATTTTGCACATAGTTTTCCAGTTACTGACAAATACTTTAATGTACTTACAGTCAGCATCGTTGCAGGGATAGAGAGAACCGTCATCCACAAACTGTCGTCAGTTCTGCACCAGTTACAAGGGTAGGGGTCTCCAAGACCACCCTCAGGTTTGATAATTCGCTAGAAAACTCATTGAAAGCTGATATACTCATGGCCATGGCTTAGCACAGGAGCAGGACACAGACAAAAATCAACCCGGGAGAAGGTGCTCAGGCCGGAGTCCGGGAAGTTCCCACCTGCAGAGCGTCCTGTGGTCCCTCCCCGTGAAGCTGTGGACGGTGTCACTTCTGGCATCCAGGCAGGATCACCCGAGCTTAGTGTCCCAGAACCTTTACTGGGCCCCATGGTTGACTGCCCGGACGGATGGAGGTCTCCAGCTCCCTCTGGAGGGTGGGCTGATCGCAGCCCCCACCTAGTGAAAGACTAACATGGCGAAGACCAAAAATAAAAATGAAAACAGTCTCCGGCTGTCCCGTTGGCTCACCTTGTCCTGGCCCTCTCCCCGGCTTGGCGGAGTCGGTGAGGCCTTGCGTTGTCCCTAAACTGTGCCACTTCTTCGGTTGTGGAAGACACAGAGTGCACATGGTCCTCGTCCACTGAAATGCAAGTGAGTGTCGTCTGTTAGGATGCAGCCGGCTACTGCCTTGTAGGTATTGGCCAGTTTTACGTCTGTCTGTAAATCCATCTCAGCGTTCTGATTGCCGGAAAGTGAGAGGGTGCGAGTCCTTGTTGAACTGACTGTGACGTCTGACGGGTTTCCTCATTCACTCACAAGTAAAACCAAATATTTGGTGTGTGTCCATTTGATATTTGTGTGAAAATCACGATGTTAGTTTGAAAAATATTCTTTTCCTGTGTCCGTCAGCCCATTGCCTTGAGTCCCTCGTGAAAAGGCGCAGAGCGGCTTCCCTTTCTTTATTTTTCCTTCACCTGAATCACGGCACATTTTGACGGCTTGTTCACGGGACTCCAGGCTCATGAGAGAAGAATCCTCTCAGTCTGGCTTTCTACTGAATCCTCAGTGCCAGAAACGTTTCTGGCATGAAATGGGGATATGAAGTGCATTTGCTGAGTGAAGCCTGTGGTCTCAGTCTTGTTTCTGCCTCAGCCCAATCCCAGTGCACCTGGGATCTTCTCCTCCCTTCCCCTCCCCTCCCTTCCCTTCCCCTCCCACCCCTTCCCCTTCCCTTCCCTTCCCCTCCCTTCCCCTTCCCTTCCCTTCCCCTCCCTTCCCTTCTCCTCCCTCCCTTTCCCCTTCCCCTTCCCCTTCCCTTCCCCTCCCTTCCCTCTCCTCCCCTCCACTCCCTTCCCCTCCCCTCCTTCCCCTCCCCCCTCCCCTCCTTCCCTTCCCTCCCTTTCCCCTCACTTCCCTTCCCCTTCCCCTTCTCCTCCCCTCCCCTCCCTTCCCTTCCTCTCCTTTCCCTTCCCTCCCCTTCCCTTCCCTTCCCTCCCCTTCCCTTCCCCTTCCGCTTCTCCTCCCCTCCCCTCCCTTCCCTTCCCCTCCCTTCCCTCCCCTCCCCTTCCCTTCCCTTTCCTCCTCTTCCCTTCCCCTCCCTCCCCTTCCCCTTCCCCTCCCCTCCCTTCCCTTCCCCTCCTTCCCTTCCCTTCCTCCCCTTCCCTCCCCTCCTCTCCCTTCCCTTCCCCTCCCTCCCCTTCCCCTTCCCCTCCCCTCCCTTCCCTTCCCCTCCCTTCCCTCCTCTCCCCTCACTTCCCTTCCCCTCCCCTCCCTTCCCTCCCCTCCCTTCCCCTCCCTTCCCTTCCCCTCCCCTCCCTTCCCTCCCCTCCCTTCCCCTCCCTTCCCTTCCCTCCCCCCCCACTTCCCTTCCCCTCCCGTCCCTTCCCTTCCCTCCCCTCCCTTCTCTTCCTTCCCCCCCCTCACTTCCCTTCCCCTCCCGTCCCTTCCCTTCCCTCCCGTCCCTTCCCTTCCCTCCCCTCCCTTCCCTTCCCCTCCCCTCCCTTCCCTCCCCTCCCTTCCCCTCCCTTCCCTTCCCTTCCCTTCCCTCCCCTTCCCTCCCCTCCCTTCCCTTCCCTCCCCTCCTTTCCCTCCTTTTCCCTTCCTTTCCCTCCCTCCCTTCCCTTCCCTCCCCTCCCCTTCCCTCCCCTCCCTTCCCCTTCCTTCCCCTCCCTCCCTTCCCTTGCTGTGAGCCTGGATCACACCATTGCACTCCAGCCTGAGTGACAGAGTGAAGCCCTGTCTTGATAAATAAATAAATAAGAGGATTTAACCTTTTTATGTAAACATTGACTGTACAGTCCCATCAGGTCATTGCTCTATATCTTTTGTTTGCTTGCCTGTGCTCTGTTTTAACCTTGAGGTTATAGATATAAATTCTTCCTGTCTTCTCTTTTTGTTGTGTTCCAAGATAAAAGGCAACATTGAGGAATGTTGGAATGTGGGTGTTTTGTGAAAGTGTTCTGTGAAATGAACAGTATAAATGAGCAAATGTGGACCACCAGGAAGAAAAGAGAGAGAAAAGAAGACAAGGAAGGGAAGGGAGGGGAAGGAAAGGGGAAGGGGGGAAGGGAAGGGAAGGGAAGGGAAGGGAAGGGAAGGGAAGGGAGGGGAGGGAAGGGGAAGGAAGGGGGGAGGAGGGGGGGGGGGGTGGGAGGGGAAGTAGGGGAGGTAAGGGCGTTATGTCTCATGGGGGGTTTCCTTTCGGGCGGTGAGGGTTGGTGCTCGGAAGCTTTCTTTTCCTTCCGGGCCTTGGTAGAGACGGTCCTTCTGGTTCAGTCGGGTGATTCCTTGTCCCTTCGTTAGCTCCGGTGCGGGGCCTTGGGGATGTCAGGGAGAATCTGCTTGATTGTATCCAAGCAAGGCAATCCTCCTGAGTAGCTGAGACCACAGGCGTGCACCACCCCCGCTAATTTTATTTATTTATTTATTTATAGAGATGGGATCTCACTATGTTGCCCAGGCTGGTCTTGAACTCCTGGGCTCAAGCGATGCTCAGGCCTCAGCCTCCCAAAGTTCTGGGATTGCAGATATGAGTCACCGTGCCCAGCCATGAATATCCTCAATGAGGATCGGAAAACACCTCAGCAGCAGCAAAATGGACAGAACACTTGAACAGATGAGTTGCAAATGAGGACACGGAGGTGACCACTCAACCGGGGAAAAGTGTTCAGCCTCACAAGTCATCAAATAAATGCAAATTAAAACAAGACGTTTTTTCTTCCATCAGAGAGTAGTGATGAACGGCGTCATCACACCTCATTGGCAGAAAGAATGTAAACGGGCGTTCTGACCAGAGCTTCCGTAGGCTGCCCCCTGTCATTCTGGGTTCCCTGTCTTGGCACAGTCATGACGAGAAACAGTACCTGCATCTGAAAGCATTGCTAGCCCTTGTTACAGTCTTTCAAGAAAATATCAAAGGGAATTACATTTGTGGCACATCCCAAAACTTCTTAAAATTGTTTCTCTCTCCTGTCCCCCTGTCTATGGATCTCAGTCCCCATTTCCATTGCCAGCAGAGTGGAAGCTGCCCTCGTCTCTCTTCTCTCAACTCCTCTGGGGCCTCAGCCACTTCTGGCAACTCCGGCTGGGACTCCGGTGCCTTCTGGGGCCTCAGTCATTTCAAGCATCTGGCTCAGTCTTTGTTGTGCAGATTTGGCTTCTTGGACTTCCTTCTGCTGTCCAGGCCCCCCACTGCCCAGTTCCTTAAAAGGGCCATAGGTCTGAATCCTTCCCTGGGGGCGGGATGTGTGGCTGGACCTGAGGTCAGAAGTGCGGCTGAGGCTGCAGACGTGTGCACAGAGTAAATGTGCTGAAATTCTTTACTGCACGTGTTCTCTTTATGTTCTCTTTTCACACTGATTTCAGGCTGAAGTCTTTGTGCATCTTTGCTTAGAGGATTTTGCTGTATTGTAAATCAGAATTACCCTGAAGTTTACAGTTAAGCTAGACTCTTTTTTTTTTTTTTTTTTGAGACAGAGTCTCGCTCTGTCGCCCAGGCTGGAGTGCAGTGGCGCAATCTCGGCTCACTGCAAGCTCCGCCTCCCGGGTTCACACCCTTCTCCTGCCTCAGCCTCCCGAGTAGCTGGGACTACAGGCGCCCGCCACCTCGCCCAGCTAGTTTTTTTGTATTTTTTAGTAGAGACGGTGTTTCACCTTGTCTGCCAGGATGGTCTCGATCTCCTGACCTCGTGATCCGCCCGTCTCGGCCTCCCAAAGTGCTGGGATTACAGGCTTGAAAGCTAGACTCTTATGGAAGAAAGAGCTAGGTGTCAAAGATGGTGGGGTTGGGGGATGCATGGAGAGGGCTTTTGGGAAGCTCTGCCGTAAAAGTCTTTCTAGACACAACCATTTCTTACCTCCACCATCACCGGTCCAGTGGAGCCGCTGTCACCTGTGACTTCTGTAGACCTGTTTTGTATGGCTGCCCTGCCCCTCCTACCCACCTCCAGTCTATAAACAGACAGGCACATGGGTAGATAGACAGACCGGCAGATGGATCGATAGACAGACCGGGAGATGGATAGATAGACAGACAGAGACAGATAGAGAGATGATAGACAGAGACAGATAGATAGATGATAGATGATTGATAGATAGATAGATAGATAGATAGAGACAGATAGATAGATGATAGATGATTGATAGATAAAGACAGAGACAGATGATAGATGATTGATAGATGATAGATACAGATAGATGATACAGACAGATAGATGACAGATGATGGATAGATAGAGACAGATAGATAGATGATAGATGATTGATAGATGATAGATAGCTAGATAGATAGAGACAGATAGATGATAGATGGACAGAGACAGATAGATAGATGATAGATGATAGAGACAGATAGATGATAGATGATTGATAGATGATAGATAGATAGATGATAGAGACAGGTGATAGATGATTGATACATGATAGATAGAGACAGAGACAGCTAGATAGATAGATGATAGATAGATAGATAGAGACAGATAGATGATAGAGATAGATAGATGATAGATAGAGACAGATAGATAGATGATAGATAGAGACAGATGATAGATGATAGATAGATAGATACAGATAGATGATAGATAGATACAGATAGATAGATGATAGATGATAGATGGATAGATAGGTAGAGACAGATAGATGATAGAGACAGACAGATGATAGATGATAGATTATATAGATAGATAGATATAGACAGATAGATGATAGATAAATAGATAGACAGATAGATGATAGATAGATAGATGATAGAGACAGATAGATAGATGAGAGATGATAGATGGTGGATAGATAGATAGATAGACAGAACGATGACGCTATAACTATCCTCTCCCCCCGTTCTGTTCAGAGGTAGCTGGTCACATTCAGCCATGCTGGAACGTGGGTGTTTGGTGAAAGTGCTCTGTGAATGAACGACATACATGAGCTGTATCTATATCCAGTCCAGTCTCAACACAGCAGCCAGAGGTTTCTTCCAAAAATACATGTCAGCTCAGACTCCTCTCAGCGCCCGTCCCTCCAGCAGGTCCTCATCCAGCTCAGTGAGGAAAGGCCACCGTCATCTTGGCTGTGGAGGCCGAATTTCTAAGAGGCCCCCAAGGATGTCCCGCGCTCACCCTCGGAAGCTTGAGTGTGGTGAGAGGCCGCCCTGAAGCACATTGTTCCCTGGACAGTTGGCCTTAAACTCGGGAGGTTATCCTGGGTTCTGGGGGAGCCCTGAGGGCAGAGAGCGTCCTCTGGCTGCAGGTGGAAGAGGGCGGCAGAGAGGACTCGGCGAGAGGAGGGCTCAGTGCCCTTGCTGGCTTTGAGAAGGGGGTGCAGCCAGCCGTGAGCTGACGGCCCGCAGGGGAGTGGGGCCTCTGTCCTTCAGCCACAGGGAGAGTCCTCCAGCCCCCGTGAGCCTGAAGCACCTTCTTTCCTCCAGCCCCAGACAAGAGCACCATCCACGGGCGCCTGGACTCTGGCCTGTGAGAGCAGAGGACCCTGCTGAGCCAACCCTCTCCAACTGTGAATAAATGGGTGTTGTTCAAGCTGCCACGGTGTCGGGGGGCTGTAAGAAATGAATACCGTGATCTGCAAGCCCCCTGACAGCCTCCCACCCTCCTCCCTGGTCCCTCAGACAGCCTTGTTCTTCCCGTCAGAGCCACAGGCCTCATACTCCCTCTGCCAGAGGCCCTTCCCCAGAACAGAGCCGGTGGAGCAGACGGCTGCCGGCTGGGCGTCTTCCAAGCCTCAGCGGATGCTTCAGAATAGAAGCGCCCACGCTGCTTTGCACAGTGACCGCGTGCCTCCCAAACACACCTGTTTTCTGGGAGTCCTGGCCCTTCCTGGAAGTGGTGGGGAGGGCGGCTTGGCGAGCTGCCCACACGGTGTGTGCAGGAGGTGAGCTGATCACTGGGCCACAGGCTGAGGGTGGCAGCCACTGAGTGGGACAGGAATAAGTGACCAGCAACTGCTGGTCAGGAACGTTTGGCCAGGGCCTGCCTTTGGCTGAGGAAGGAGGCGGATGCCAAGTGTCCAGCAGTTTGAGAGCAAGGAGAGTCCCTTCTCCTCCTCCCCTCCCCGCCCCTTCCCTCCTGGGCCATGCAGTAGCCTGTGAACAGCACAGAAAATGCACACGGAGGAGCTCAGGACGTCCAGGAGGACCTCGAGGAGTAGCCATGGAGAGGATGCTTGCACGAAGTCTGCAGTTGGCCAGGGTGCGGGCCCTGCACTGGAAGGAAGGCTGGACCCCTGATGCAGTGGTGGCTTCAGGGCCTGGTGAGGGTCACCTCCAGGCTGGTTAGACCGGCAGCCTCCCCCAGTGGTGTGCTCAGGCAGCGTCTCTGGTCTGACACAAATGGGAAGGTGCTGAGGGCACGTCTGTCTGTGGCTGTAAACACTGGCTTCCACCTGCTGGCCTCCGCGTCCCTCCCGCCGGCCGCCTGGAAGTCATTCTGTGAAGCTGGTTGTGTGTGAATTAGTGGAAATCTTGCACGTTCCTTGTGTAATTTTGTCCTTGGCGTTGCGCTCGCCTCTTGCGCCAGCTGCAGACCCTCTCAGGACCGCCCCAGGAAATGCTGGCAGCTAGTGAGTGAGCATCTTCAGGCAGCCGTGAGCTGTGCCAGACGATTTTACCAGCGGCAGCCTCCTGTCCACGCTCTGAGCACGTCGGAGGTGAGAGGACTCAGCCGTGATGCCCGGAAGATGAGGTGCATTCAATGCATTTTGACCTGGGGTATTTTTTATTATTATTATACTTTAAGTTCTAGGGTACGTGTGCACAACGTGCAGGGTTTTTTTTTTTTGTTTTTTTTTTTGAGATGGAGTCTCGCTCTGTCGCCCAGACTGGAGTGCAATGGCCGGATCTTAGCTCACTGCAAGCTCTGCCTCCTGGGTTCACACCATTCTCCTGCCTCAGCCTCCCAAGTAGCTGGGACTACAGGCACCCGCCACCTCGCCCGGCTAGTTTTTTTTTTTTTTTTTTTGAGACAGAGTCTCTCTCTGTCGCCTGGGCTGGAGTGCAGTGGCCGGATCTCAGCTCACTGCAAGCTCCGCCTCCCAGGTTTACGCCATTCTCCTGCCTCAGCCTCCTGAGTAGCTGCGACTATAGGCGCCCGCCACCTCGCCCGGCTAGATTTTTGTATTTTTTAGTAGAGACGGGGTTTCACCGTGTTAGCCAGGATGGTCTCGATCTCCTGACCTCGTGATCCGCCCTTCTCGGCCTCCCAAAGTGCTGGGATTACAGACTTGAGCCACCGCACCCGGCCTGCAGGTTTGTTACACATGTATACGTGTGCCAGGTTGGTGCGCTGCACCCATTAACTCGCCATTTACATTAGGTATATCCCCAATGCTCTCCTTCCCTGGCCCCCCACCCCACGACAGGCCCCGGTGTGTGATGTTCCCACCCTGTGTCCAAGTGATCTCATTGCTTCGTTCCCACCTGTGGGCGAGAACATGCGGTGTTTGGTTTTCTGTCCTTGCGATAGTTTGCTCAGAACGATGGTTTCCAGCTGCATCCACGTCCCTCGGGTATTTTAAACTTAGGTGGGTTTGCCGGGGTGTGAGCGTCTGTGCTACGATTGTTGATTTTGTCCTAGAATTTCTCCAGCTTGACCATTGGGAGCTCTTGCAGACCCCCTCGGTGTTCACTCCCTGAAGTCCCCGAAGCCACCGCCCTTCCCTGACGTCTTGTGCGAGGCAGGAGGTGTGGGGCCAGTTTGCACAAGGAAGAGGGACTCGCCCAGGCTGTTGGTCCCTGGAGAAGTAACTTTTGCCACTTTTGTAACTTTTCTGTAAGCCTAAAATTATCTCAGAATACAAAGTTAAAAAATGAGTCAAGCGATTAAACTCTGGAATGTGCAGACCCACGCTAAGGAGAGCAACGAGGATAATAACAGAGGCCTTTGTGGAGTGCGGCACGCAGTGTGCTCGCACCTTGCGTGCGTCTTCTCATCAAATCCTCCTTAGGAAGCCAGGGTCTTCCCATCAGCATCCTGACCTTGCGCACGAGGCAGCTGGGCCTGGGAGTGCGGCGAGGCACCAGGGATGCGGAGGCGTTCCAGGGACGCCCGTCTCCGCAGCTTGCTGGCAGCGTTCGCTCTGTTAGCTCAATGTTTGCACCCTTTAGCATCGCACACTCCCCTCCTTGGAGCCTTCAGCAGCTGATAAAAAAAGAAGCCTTCTGTGTACACATTGGCAACGCTACCACCCTATTCCCAGTGGAGCTCCGGGAGCTAAAAATAACGGCGTGCTTTCTGTTTCGTGCAGAAACGAGGACGTATGCACTTTATTTCGTAACACTTGCCATTTTTGAAACTCTGATTTTTCCCACATGTATTTTTAAAATGTCCTTGGAGAAGACACACTGCAGATTTCGCCAACTTCCTCTTTTTTTGTGATCCAGCCCAGATCTACAGGCAGGTCCGGATCTTCAGGGACGAGCTCCTGGCTGCCAGATGTGAAGAACGATGGGAGAGAAAACCTGGAGCCAACACACATGGCCACGGGGTGCACTTGCCAAGAAGTGCCGGGAGACAGCTCCCTGGGGGTCCGAGGCCGAGGGCTTGGAGGAATGCCATCCTCAAGGGCCCCCTGTCCTTTGCAGCCCAGGCCGGGGAGGAGCAGTGGCCTGCCAGGGTCTCTGCATGGCCTATTTCCTGTGCAAGGAGAGGCCACAGACTAAGACAGTCCAGGGCTCTGTGTCTTGAGACAGGAGCAAGGATGGTTGTCCAGGGCTCTGCCTTCCCTGAGCTTCCAGCACCGTCCTCACCCAGGCCAAGCACGGTCAATGAAGGGAGGCGTTTGTGCCAGGCTTCCATCTGCGTGACACTCACTTGTTCCATTTTAACTGAGTGAGCCCCACAGGGAGGCATTCTGGGGAATTTCCAGTGAGCACAGAGCAGGTGGGCCATGGGAGGGTCAGGTCTGGGCACGGCATCCGAGGACGACCCTGCCCTCTGCAGAACACCCTCCTCAGAGGCCACTTGGCAGGTTTTCTGGGTCATTTCTCTCCTGAGGCTGCCAGGCCAGGCCCGCTCCCTCCTGAGGCTGCCAGGCCAGGCCCTTTCCCATCCTGCTGCACTCACCCTGGACCAGGGATCCCAGACTTGCCACCTGGCTGATGCTTGGCTGTGAGCAAAATTCCTAGGACCCAGGGCCAGGCTAGAAGAGCAGTGGGAGTGGTGTCTGTGGCTGGAAAAGATCCATGCCTGTCTCCCACAAGGCCACACAGCCAGAAGGTTAGACAGAGAGATGGGACATGCCCTTTGACCCCAGTGAATCTGCGCAGTGCTGGAAATACGGCTGGGACCGTGCCCAGCACAAACATACACAGTTGGTCAGCCCTAGTCCTCCCAACTGGGATTGAGAGGAGACCCTCCCAACGTGCTGCCGGCTGCTACATTGAGGGCAGCCTCTTGCCTTGTGCACTCACTCGGGCTGGGCTGGCCTCGTCTCCTTCAGTGATGCACCCAGGGGTGCCACTGCAATACGGCAGGAACAGGAAATACACGGTAAGAACAATGACAACATGAATGCATAAAATGAACACATTTCCTCTACAAAGTCAGTAATTAGAAAATGATATATGGACAAACTTATTTCTGTTCTTAATACTATTAACTCACACGTGAACTTACCAGAGAAACGTATGAAGAAAGGTCCCGTCTTACTGAGGTTAAGAAAATTTCCCTGTGTAGAGACCGATCATCACCCTGGAGACAAAGACTGAGGAGCGAATAGACTAATCCTCCCCTACTTAAGAACTTATAAAGTCAAAACAAAATTATACTTGGATCTCTTAAGACAGGCTAATGGGATTCAAAAGCTTATCTGGGAAGCAACTGAGCTTGAAGAAGCACAAGCCATTTTAAGAGAAGAATATTAGTAGGGGCATTCCCTGTCCGATATTAAAACATAGTGTGAAGCTATGATCACTGAAAACGTGTGGCACAACTGCAATAATCAATTATATCGGGGAAAACATAGATTACTCCTGAAAGAATTGGAATTTATGAAATAATTGTATGTGTTTGCATTATAATATAGTAGAGTCTAATGGTATCACATATCTAGAGAAAGATGTATTCAATCAGTGATACGTGATAAAAATAAAATATGTACAAGTTAGATCTTCTCATATCACCTTAAAATATGACCAATTCTAAGCAAATTTTATTTTAAAATAAAACCATAAAAAAAAAGAAGATAAAACAAAACAGAACAATGTTCTTTGGCTCTACAGCAAAAATGACATTTTAAGAAAAATGTACAAGAAAGTGCACAAAAAGATTTGAATTAGCATTAAATTTACAATTTAAGACAATAGCAAAAATAAGGATAAAAACAAAGTATGAGGGAAGTCATAAAAATCTTTCATAGGCTACTTCCCTTCTATATAATTGTTTCTTGAAAATAATTATTAATGTATCAACTGAAAGATGAAGAAGGACACCAGAGGACAAACGTGAAGACTGTCGTCACAGATCAAATAAAGCAAATATAAAAAGAAACTATTACTAATGTTTTAAAAGATAATATGCAACATTGGTGATGAGGCATTTGCAAGCTCTTTGGGTGGTGGCAGAAACACGTGCACATTTTCTGCAGGCGTTAATTAACGTAAGATGTCAAAATGGCTCCTCTTCCGCTTTCTCTGACTTTCACTCTCTTCCTAAAAATTTAGTGCTAACCTTATTAGGCTGAACAAGGTGGGTATCTGAACAGGAGGTCAAAGCAGAAGCCACAGTGGCTCAGAGCTGGGTGCTGGAGCCCGAGCAGAGGGAGGAAGGCGTCCATGTAGGAGCATGGACCTTACATGGAACACTGTGCACCATTCATATAGCATGGTGGATGCATCATGCAGGACTGTGCACCATCCGTGCAGCACTGTGGATTCTTCATGCAGGACTGTGCACCATCCATGCAGCACTGAGGACCCTTCATGCAGGACTGTGCACCATCCGTGCAGCACTGAGGACCCTTCATGCAGGACTGTGCACCATTCATGCAGCCCTGAGGACGCATCATGCAGGACTGTGCACCATCCATGCAGCACTGTGGACCCATCATGCATGTGAGCTACGCTTCCCTGGCGCCCCCCAGGTGGGGCTCTTCGTGTGTGTGTGAGCACCTGTCCTCAGGCCACGAGGGAGGCACCATCACTGTGTCCATTTCACAGGGGAGGAGACTGAGGCTCAGAGATGGGAAAAGGATCAGGCCAGGAGATGTGGAAGAAGGATCCTGCGACTTGGGGCCCCGCGCTAGAGTCGGCCTGAAACCATCTGCTGTAAGATTTCTCCTCTCATAAACAGTAATAACGATAATAATAGTAACTCTTTGAAAATATCTTTATGGTCCTTTTCCACGTATAGAAATAAACACGCTCAACGAAAAAACGTCCTGTCTTCCCCGCGCTACAATGTTGCGTTTTCTAGTCTGAAATGTGAGTCTCCATTTGTTGCTTTTAAAACGTTCCTCTTCCTCGGGAGAGTTTTACCGTTTTCTTCAACAGCTCCTGCGTTGCTCACCAAATCCCCACCTGTCAGGATTTCGTGTGTCTTTCTGTTATTGCGAATGAGATTCTTCCCGCTTTATTTTCCTGTTTCCTAAGTGGAGATTGGGGAGCACTGGCTAGTGTGCGTTTTGTTAGGCTAAGTGCTCCTGTTTCTTGCAGCCTTGCAGTTGACCCTCTGTCTTTTCCAGATCAACCTCAAACCATCTGCAAAATATGGGAATTTTGCCTCTTTCCCATCTTTGTAGCTCTTATTTCATGATGTTTTTGGTCTTCTGCGGAAAGGAACAGGCTCAGGGAAGCAGCCAGGCTGGGGCCCCTTTAGGGCAGCTGCCGATCACCCCACGCTGTCCCTCCACCCCTGGCACCCACCCCTCGGGGAGTGAAGGCTGCCGGCTGAGGTGCACAGTTGTTAGGAAGTGCGTGGATGAGGCCCACCCAGGTCCAAGGCATCCCACCCTCCAAGGAGCCGATCCTGCGCACACCCAGCGGGGGAATGCTGGCTGCTGCGATGGTGGCTGTGGGTGTGTGGTGACCGTCCAGGCCTCCCTGAGCGCTGCTGGGATGGTGGCTGTGGGTGTGCGGTGACTGTCCAGGCCTCCCTGAGCGCTGCTGGGATGGTGGCTGTGGGTGTGCGGTGACCGTCCAGGCCTCCCTGAGCGCTGCTGGGATGGTGGCTGTGGGTGTGCGGTGGCCGTCCAGGCCTCCCTGAGTGCTGCTGCGATGGTGGCTGTGGGTGTGCGGTGGCCGTCCAGGCCTCCCTGAGCGCTGCTGGGGTGGGGGGGCCTGGTTTAGGGTTTATTTCTGGGGTTTCGGGATCCTCCAGGGACAGAAGTGATGGCACATGGTTCCATCGTGGCCGGCTTCTTTGCCGCTCACGCTGTCTGCCTTTCCTGCCCTGCTGCAGTGGTTGTTTTGTGATGTATTATTTTGTTGAATTATTTTGGTGGATGTCCTAATACGGAATTTGTTTGAAAGTGCTTGGAAAACCTCAGCTGAAGCGGAGAGGTGACCGTTACTGCTTGTGTGTCTTCAATCCGCCGCATGAAGTAACGTGTGAGGACTTCATCACAGTATCCAGCGTGTCTCATGTCATGTGTGTGTGTGACTTTTCAATGTTTTGGTAAAAGTACTACACTGGAATCCTAAAAAGAATGCAGGGTTTTCTTTCTTTATGCTCACGAATAGGCAATGTTAGTCGTATTGTGAAGACTGGTGCACCAACCTGTTGAAGTAGTGAATTTGTGATTTTTCTGGGCCTGGAAATTCGGAGGTGAGTGGGCTGGTTTTTGATAGATTTCTCAATTTCTTCTGCAGTTAATAATATTCTGCTTAAATTTCTGTCTCCTTTTGGTCAGTTGGGGCAATTTTGCCTGGGATCATCACCCGTATTAGTTAGAATTTAAAGTATTTGCATGGAGTTTGTAAGTTAGCGCTTGTGTGCGCTTCTCTGTTGTAACTGTTTCCCTTGTTGTTAAACTTGTGAGCATGTGTGTGGCATGCGTCCCCATGCGTGCATGTGTGTGGCGTGCGTCCCCATGCGTGCATGTGTGTGGCATGCGTCCCCATGTGTGCATGTGTGTGGTGTGCGTCCCCGTGTTTCCTGAATTAGAGGCTTATTCACCGATGAATTTTCAAAGACCCACCACGGTTTTGATTCTACTGTTTCAAATCATACACTTTTCCCATTTTGTTTTCTTCTTCTTGGTCCTTACATTTATCCTGTTCTTTTTATTTTCTTGAGTCTGATTTGTGAGCTGAATGACTAATTTACTTGTTTGTATCTGGTTGTGACTGGCATAATTGCCAGTGCTGTGAATTTTTCTCTGGGACGGTTTTAGTCACATCATGTGGGTTCTGATAGATCCTGTCCTGTAATTGCTCTTTGTGGTGATTCTGAAATTTGGACTCTGTTGTCCCACTTTACCCAAAAATTGTTCAAGAGGGATTTTGTTTGCTGACTTGTTTTTCGGAATGTTAGTGTCTGCTTCTACGATTACTGTTATTTTCTTCCTTTGGTGGATTTGGGCTGAAGAATATGGTCTAAGTGTTCTTGGGATTTGACGTATGTTCCAGTTAAAGAAGAGATTTCACGGTTCTTTGGAGAGCGGTGTTCCCCACTCCAGGTGTGACGTGCCTGTCAGGGTCCACCTCCTGGCTCTCCCGACGCAGGTTCGGGACCCCGGGTTCACAGAGGGCCCCTGAGGTCCCCACTGCTGCAGGCTGCCTGGTCTTTTTCAAATGATTTTGGAATCTGCACTCACATACTTACCTCCGTTCCTAAAACAGTATCATTGTTTTTCCTCTTTATTGTTTCTCCTATTGGGGAGGAGCCTATTAACAGGAAATGGATGCATATTGGACACCCTGGTCTGCTTTGTCACCCCCTTTCTTATCACCCCCTTTGCCTGCCCTTCCCCTGCCCCTCTCTACCCCTTTCCCTCCCTCCTTCTCCTTCTCTCCTCCCTTTTACTCCGTCCTCTCTCTTTCCCTACTCCTTCTCCTTCCTTCCTTCCTTTCTTCCCAGCTCCTTCCCTCCTGCCTCTCCCTCCCTCCTCCGTCTTTCCCACCTTCGTCCCTCCTCCCTTCCTCTCCCCTCTCCCTCCCTACTCCTCCCTCCTCCCTTCCTCTCCTTCCCTCCTCCCTCCTCCCTTCCTCTCCCCCTCCCACTCCCTCCCTCCTCCCTCCTCCCTTCCTCTCCCCCTCCCACTCCCTCCCTCCTCCCTCCTCCCTTCCTCTCCTCCTGCCTCCTCCCTCCCTACTCCTCCCTCCTCCCTTTCTCTCCTTCCCTCCTCCCTCTCCCCCTCCCACTCCCTCCCTCCTCCCTCCTCCCTTCTCCCCCTACCTCCTCCCTTCTCCCTTCCTCTCCCCCTCCCCCTCCCTCCCTCCTCCCCCCTCCCTCTTTCCCATCTTCTCTCCTCTGCTCCCTGGCCCTTAGCTGTGGAGATCTGTAATCCTCTTCCTTAGCACCTGGGAAAGCTGGCTGCACAGAGCCTCAGGTTCCCTCCACCCACCGACTGGTCCCCTTTCCCGCCAGTGCCTCTCTTGTTCCCACCCTTCCCCATGGGCAGCCGATTTGCTGTGTTTGACGTCGTTTAGTTTGTACGTTTTCTTGAAGAGCCAGCCTGACTGTTATGGGTGCAGGAATCACCGTGCTCAGGAGGACCCTCTGTGTGGCTGCGTGCTCGTCCCAGGCTGGGCCTGCCCCACTGCGGAGCCCAGCCTCGAAGCTGCCATCTTTCCACTCTCACACCGAGGGCATTCAGGCTGCCTCCCAGTAATTCTCACACCGAGGACATTCAGGCTGCCTCCTAGTAATGCTTGGTCCAAGGAGTCCCAGACCGAACAGGAAACTTTAACGCTGATTATACCACATTCCTGTTTTTAAAACTTGGTTCTCTCTTGCCTCTGGTTTGTGCTGCTGACGTGCTGTTTAAAAAGCCTGGCCTTGCTCCTTGCTGTGATTATATTCCCTTGTCTGAGGTTAAATTTGTGGCTTCCCCTGTAGGTGATAGCCGTGCCCCGTGTGGCCTGGTGTGGCTGGCTGTTGAGGTGCAGGGCGCCGCAGTCCAGCATAGGGTGGTCCGGGAGCAGGGACCAGAGGCAGCCTGCAGCCCCTGTCCAGAGGCCCTGAGGGGTCCGGGCCAGGGAGGTGGCCTGGCTGCAAGCCCAGCAGGGCATCCGGGTGGGCAGGGCCCACAGTCTCACGGGGCCCCTCCTTCCTCCCCCACACTCCCCGCTCCCTCCCCACACAGGTGTGCCGGGCTGAGCCCCCGGTGAGTCTAGTGTTCCAGCCTAACTCCTGCATTTACAGCGGAACGTAGCTGTGGACGTTCTGAAAACACCGTGTAATGTTCTCTTTCTTCATTCATCCTTTTGCCAATTTCCTTAACAAATATTGAATCTCCACCGTGACTTAGGCACTCCAGAGTGAACCAGGCCAGACCCCGCGCCCAGGTGCCTGTGCCAGAAATAACTGGGTTCTCCTGGGCCTCTAGGTCAGTTTAAAGTCAAGGGTCTGTGCATCTTTGCTGTTAGAGAAATTCCTGGAAAAAGTATTTGCATGTCTTTGGGGAACAGAACCAGAGGAAAGGAACGGGTTTTCTCCCTGGACAGCGAGTGCCCTTCCCTGCGAGGGGCCAGGGCCAGCATTCTGCAGCTGGGGCAGCGGGGCTGAAACAGGAGGGCAGCTGTGTGTGTCGCAGGCCTGGCTGAGGAACTCTCTGTGGCTCCGAGCCCTCGGGCCTGCCTCTCAGGGGCTCCTGGCCCCTCTGCTGTTCAAAGCTGGTTCCCCCAGAGGGTCCAGGCAGCGGGACCTGGGTGTGGGCCGGCCTTCCCTGCCCTGCCAACGATGGGTGGGCAGTGGCAGAGCCCCCTCAGGCCCGAGGAGCTCTGCTCAGTGCAAGGCTCATCATCTGGCCACCTGGCAGGACCGCAGGGGACGAGGCTCTGGGCACAGGAAGACCCAGCTCCCACGGCCTGGCCCCTGAAGGCTCGGCCCCGGAGACAGACTCCGGGAAGCTCTCTCAGCTGGAAGCCTTTCATGCAGCTGGAGCACGGGGCGCCAGGAAGCCACCATGAAGACTTTAAACAGCCCGAGACTCCCAGCCATCATCTCCACCCAGGAGCGAGCTGGAGACTTCCTCCCGTGGGCTCCGTGCTGAGGCCGTACCGCTCCCTGCCTCATGCCAGCTCTGTGGTCACAGGACGCTGAGTGGAGAAAATAAAACCCACGCGGGGACGGCAACCACCGCAGGGGTGCACGGGGCTGTGCCCGGGTCTCCAGAGGCCGAGGCCAGACGGGGTGGGGCCCTGCTTCCCCGCCAGCAGCAGGAGCCCCGTGACCCCCAGCACGCGGTTCCAAGTTGAGAAATCGCCCGGTGACTGCTGAGAGCCCTGGAAATACTGAGCTTCCCCTTCCCTCCCCTCGTCCAGGCTCAGCAAGGGCTCTGGGCTGACCCCGCTCTTCCCACTGGAGGGAGCCGTGGGTGCTGGGGACTCCGGGGGCCTCCTGGCCTCTGAGTGGTGGTGGGAGCTGCTGGCTTAGGGTGAGGGCACCCAATGGCCCTTCAAGCTGCCATCCTGGCCCCCGTGGGACCCCCAGGATCCGGCTCAGGGACGTCTGTGCCCCCCGCTTCCGCTTTCCTTCCACCTCCCCCACCTCCCCTCCCTGCCGCTGAGGATCCTTGACCTCTGCTGATCTCCTGTAAACTCACTGTTGCAGGAGTCACGGAAACTTCCCGATCGTCACATGATGACAATGGCAATGGCTTCTCACGTTCTCTGTGGCCAGGCTGAGCTCAACACTCCAACCGTTATCTCGTTTACCTCGGAAACGTCCCTAAGGGGGGCAGGGGCCATGTCTGGGTGTCCCTTCCTCCCTTCTCCAGGCGACTAACCTGGGGCTCCAGAGGTCGGCCCTTCTTTGTCCTCGTAGACGGTCTAAGGCCAGGTGTCCAACTCGGGACCGGGTGTCCCCGTCACAGGAGACTGGCTGACACAGGCGTGCAGGTTATTCCTTCCAAGACAGCCACGCCAAAGGACTGCGCTGACGGGAGAAGAGGCGGGTTCAGGTGTGCCGGTCAGACGGCAACTCCACAAAACACTGGAGTTAACAGCGTGACTCACACATCCAGAGAGAAGAGGGCAGCCCCCTTTGCAGGGCTGGTGGTGGGAAGGGGGTGCTGTCTTGGACACGCACACTCAGCCAGAGGAACGGGGGCTGTGGCCGAAGACTTCACTGGGGTCCAGGGAGCTCTGGGTGGTGCACTCAGACCCCAGGGGTCACGCTGGGACTGGGGGGGGGTCTGCTGGGGGATAGCCGCTCGATCCTTGCAGGGTGTGAGGTCAGGGCGAGTCCTGTGGGCCGTCCCGTACGGGGTGGTTACCAGGAGGAGTCTGCGAAAGGCAGATGTCTGGAGGGACCACCCTGAGGTATTGGGGGGAGGCGGAGAACTGGAAACTGTGTCAAGGGTGACTGAACCCCGACTCTGGGAGGACAAAGCCCCAGATGGCTACTGAGGGAGTAAAACGTCGTAAGAATTCCGCACAGACGCCTCAGCGCCGCTGATGGGAGAGGGCGTCAAGCTGTGAGCCTGTCAGAGTCTGGGAGTGTAAAATTATTGCACGTAAATAATCAGGAAACAGCTGCCTGGAATAACCTTTATATTAGAAGCTGTGCTTTGAGGCCATGACACCGGATTTTACAGCCGTTTCTTGGCTGAGCCCCGGGCTGGCTTATGGCTTTGCAGAAAGGCATCATCACATTTTATGAACGACAGACGGCTTTTATCACACTTCTGCATTATCTTTTATGGTAATAGGGACTGCGGTGCCCTGTGACGCGGGGATCTGCGTGAGGGCCCCGGGCAAAGGCTGCTCTTCGGGACCCCCGGTGAGGCCTGAGGATTTTATTTTTCTTCCTCTGAACTCCCTGCCGGCCGGGCCACTGTGGCAGAACAATTCCGGGACCCCATCCCCGGCATGTGCAGGTGCAGGCCGGTCTCGGGGGATTAGCGGCTCCCAGGGGCTGGGGGATCTTGCCCCTGTCCCAGGGCCCCTGCACGGGAGGGCTCCACACTTCCACCCTCCTTTCCTTGACCAAACCGGTTCTTATCCAGCCTTGTCTTTTCCTTTCTTTTCTTCTAAGCCCCCATGGCCCAGGCCAGGGCTCTAGGGTGAGGGCTGGGTGTTCTGTTCCACGCAGCTGTCTGGACACTGCTGGACGAGGGCCTGTCTCCTGTGGGCTCCCACCCACTGTGGCACAGGTTTTCCCCGCACTGCTTCATCAAAACGTGACTTTATAAATAAGAGTTATCTCTCAAACTGGGAGAAATCACCGCATTTAGTCAAACAATTATATATATGTATGTGTGTGTGTGTGTGTATATATATATATATATATGAAGACAGAGTCTTGCCCTGTGGCCCAGGCTGGAGTACAATGACATGATCTTGGCTCACTGCAACCTCCACCTCCTGGGTTCAAGCGATTCTCCTGCCTCAGCCTCCTGAGTAGCTGGGATGACAGGCACGCGCCACCACGCCCAGCTAGTTTTTGTTATTTTTAGTACAGACAGGGTTTCACCATGTTGGTCAGGCTGGTCTCGATCTCCTGACTTCATGATTCACCCATCTCAGCCTGCCGACGTGCTGGGATTCCAGGAGTGAGCCACCGCGCCCGGCTGATTTATGTTTTTAAAATCAGCTCGCTCTGCTAAACAAATATTTAGAGAAAAGATGAACAAAGACAGTGTAGACTGTTCAGGTGGCACCAAGAGAACCCTGGGAAGGAGAACCAGGCCCAGGGGCTGAGCCAGGTCGGACACCAGGGGTCAAGGCCACAGCCGGGGGGGCCAAGGTGGGTGCCAGCTGCTGTGGGCGAGGCCAGGCCGGAGGGGGTCGGGGCGACACTAACCCCTGGTGGAGAGACAAAGAGGGGACAGGGGGTCAGGGAGATGGGCCTCGAGGGACTTAGTATCTGATGAAAGGACAGATGAGACAGAGGCGCCTGGTAAGTGCCTGTTGAGGGTGGTGTAGAACAGAGAGGCTCGGATTTCACAGTGGACAGCGCAGCATCTCGGAGATGGGCCTAGATGCTGAGAGGAGGCATCCACACGGCTGAGGCAGGCCAGGCAGAGGCCATAGTGTGGGTGAAGGCCGGGGAACGGGCAAGCTCAGGGAACAGGGGCCTCTGGGCAGAGCCTGGAGCAGAATGATGGGTGTGGACACAGGTGGGGCACGGGCTGGAGGTGTCGGGAAGAAGCCTGTGAGGCTGGTGCTGGGTGGCTGGCCAGGACCGTGTTCACCAGAGAAGCCCCTGAGTGCGGAAGGGAGTGGGGGCTGGACCGGGACACTGGGGAGCCCGTTCCCACACACTGGTGAGTCCATTCCCGGATGTCAGGGAGCCGTCAGGAGGCTTCGGTGCTCAGCAGAGGGAGGAAGCGGGGCCTGGGCAGAGCTCAGCCACAGAGACCAGTCAGCAAAAGAGCCTCTGCGAAGGCAAGGAGGGTGGGGGAGGGAAAAGGGTCTGCTTCACTTTTTCCTGAGGACATTGAAGGAAGGGAGAGGCCTTACGGAGAAAGGCAGGCCTCGATGTCCAGAGCAGGAATCTGAAAGTGGAATGGGTTTGCCAGATGTTTCTCTCCCTCTGTCTCTCAACCTCTGTCTGCCTCTATCTCCGTCTCCTCTTTGTCTCTCCCTGTCCCTCTCTATCTCCGTTCTCTCTGCAGGAGCCCATCCATGTCCCTCATCCAGCAAACTCCATGGCCGGGCAGGGCTCTTCAGGACACTGCGGTTGTGCCCTGTTTAAAACAATAACTGTGTCTCAAGTTTCTTGGAGTGAAGCCACCATGACCTTTGCAGCAGACGAAGCGTATACTTTGTCCAAGTGTGACTCAAAGGACAAAAGGTTCATGCACAAGGCAGTTCTAAAAGTGGACGGGTAATTGCTGATTCTGCTTCCTGTAAGGGTTTTGTAAGATCACACCAAACCCACTCCCTCACAGAAAACAGCTTCAAAATCTGTACACAATGCAAACAGGCTGCTTGTGGGCATTGGAGAGTGAACAGCAAGACGGACCTGGGGTGCACACGGGGGATAAAGGGGTTGCAGGAAGCACGTTGTCATTGATGGTGGCTGTTATCCTGGGCCCTGTGTAGTTAGGGCATGAGGAGCTGGGGGTCCTCAGGGAAGACCACAGTCTTCATGGCCTGGAAGAGGAGCAGAATGAAATTGAGGAAGCTGTGGCCATTGGAGAGGGGGAGCATCCAGAAGGGGAAGTTTTACAAAAGGGAAACTTCAGACTCTACTCATGTTTCCGACTGGCCCTGAACTGCACACACACAAAGCAGATGAAAGAAGCCCAGCTAAAGGCAGAAAGTCTGAGTTCAGGCTGCAGCTGTCGTCAGGACATTTGCAGTTCAAGCCCAAACACAATCACTACCTCCTACACCAAAAGAAACTGTAGTTGGTGGAAAATCACAGAGTGCAGAACCTCCACATCACATGCATCGTGTCCAGGACCCAATTCAGGATTGCTCAGCACACAGAGAGACCAATGGAGTGGAACACATTCTTAGGAGAAAAGAACGTCAACTGCAGTGAATCCCAGATGACCCGGTATGCGATAGGAGATGAGGACAGAACGTCAACTGAGATGGATCCTAAATGACCAGGTGTGCAATAGGAGATGAGGATAGAACGTCAACTGAGATGGATCCCAGATGACCAGGTGTGCAATAGGAGATGAGGATAGAACGTTGACTGAGGTGGATCCCAGATGACCAGATGTGCGATAGGAGATGAGGACAGAACGTCAACTGAGATGGATCCTAAATGATCAGGTGTGCGATAGGAGATGAGGACAGAACATCAACTGAGGTGGATCCCAGATGACCAGGTGTGCAATAGGAGATGAGGATAGAACGTTGACTGAGGTGGATCCCAGATGACCAGATGTGCGATAGGAGATGAGGATAGAACGTCAACTGAGATGGATCCCAGATGACCAGGTGTGCAATAGGAGATGAGGACAGAACGCTGACTGAGGTGGATCCCAGATGACCAGGTGTGCAATAGGAGATGAGGACAGAACGCTGACTGAGGTGGATCCCAGATGACCAGGTGTGCAATAGGAGATGAGGACAGAACGTCAACTGAGATGGATCCTAAATGATCAGGTGTGCGATAGGAGATGAGGACAGAACATCAACTGAGGTGGATCCCAGATGACCAGGTGTGTGACAGGAGATGAGGACAGAACGTCAACTGAGGTGGATCCCAGATGACCAGGTGTGGATTAGGAGATGAGGATAGAACGTCAACTAGATGGATCCTAAATGACCAGGTGTGCGATAGGAGATGAGGACAGAACATCAACTGAGGTGGATCCCAATGACCAGGTGTGTGATAGGAGATGAGGATAGAACGTCAACTGAGGTGGATCCCAGATGACCAGGTGTGTGATAGGAGATGAGGATTTTACTTCAGTGGCTTGAAGCTTAATTGACCCTCATGGAATTACAAAACGATCTTCTTTATAATGCTGGTTGTGTTCATTGCTCTGAAATCCACCTTGTCCAATATTAATATAGCTGCTCCAGCTTTTTTTCTGACTAGCGTTAGTACAGTGTAGCTTTTAAAATCCCGTTAGTTTTCATGTATCTGTGAATTTACATTTAAAGTGGGTTTTGGGTAGGCAGCAATTCATTGGGTCTTGCTTTCTTATTCAATCTGACAAACTGCCGTTGAATTAGACCAATGGTTATAAATCATTTTCCTCTAATGTTACTGTTGATAATGGTTGGATTTAAACCACCATCTTGCTCTTTGTGTTTTATTTATCCTGTCTACTTTCTGTTTCCTGTTCCTCTTAGCCAACCTTCTTCTGGACTGGGTATTTTTTAATTATCCCACTTAGTCACTTTTGTTGGCTTATTCCCCATAACTCGGTTTGTGCATATGTAAGTGTGTGTGTACGTGCATACAATTTAGGGTTTATAGTGTGTACCTTCCACTTATCGCAATCTATCTTCAAATAATATTATACCCCGTCATGACAGTTTAATAACCTTACAGAAGCACACTTCCATTCCCCGCCCTCCTTCATGCCCTTGTGGGCACATGTTTTATTTCTCTGTATGTTCTATACCCAGCAAAACATGCTATGCCTTCCTGTGCTTCTATCGGGTCTTCTATAATGTCATTTTCCTCTTGTCCAAAGGACTTTCTTTAACATCTCTTAGTGCTTATCTGCTGGTATGATTAATATTTTAGCTTTTATATGTCTGAAAAAGTTGATATCTCACCCTGTTTCTACCTTTGTTGCCAGGTATGGAATCATGAATCAACAAGCTTTTCCCGGCAGTGCTTTGCAGAGCTTGTTCCACTGTCCTCTAGCTCGCCTCATTTTCAAGGAGAAACCTGCCATCATCCTCGTCTTTGTTCCTCTGTACCTGGCACGTCTCTTTTCTTCTGCCTGCTGTTAGGATTGTCTCATTCTCACCCAATTTCAGCAATTTGATTAAGATGTGCCTTCTTCACACTTTTTGAACTGGGCTATGTAACTTTTAAACAGCAAATTTGAAAAGATTTTGATCATTTTATCTTCCTTTTTTTTCCTGTTTTTTTTTTTCTTTGTTTTCTTTCTGGGACTCTAAATGTATGAATTTTAGGCCAGTTGAAGTTGCCTCCCAATTAGCTTTCTGCTGCTTTCGAAGGGGTCTGTTTTCTGTCTGTGTTTCATGTTGGATGGTTTCTATTACACACCTTCAAGGTCATTGATCTTTCCTTTTGTAGTGTCTGTCTAATCTCATAATCTCATCCAGTGGATTTTCTTTATCTCAGAGATGGTGTCATCTCTAAAAGTTTGACTTGGGACTTTTTAATGTCTTTCATATCTCCACTTAACATTATCATGTGGAGCAGAGTGATGGTAACTACAGCCCATCTTTGTCTGTGAATTCCTGCATTCTGTGCCATTTGTGAGTCAGTTTTAAGTTGTTGATATTCCTCCTCATGACATGATATGTTTTCCTGCCTCTTTGCATACTTGGTAATTTTTTACTGGATGCTAGACATCATGTACTTTTCCTTGTTAGATCCTGGATAGTTTTGCACTCCTAAAATTATTTTAAAACTTTTATGGGATGAAGTTACTTTACTTGGAAACAATTTGATACATTTGAGGCTTGATTTTAAGCTTTTTCGGGTGGGGCCTAAATTAGTCTCGGACTGATTATGCTCCCCTACTGAGCTGACACCAAGCTGAAAAAGCTGAATACAGAGAAAAATCAATCAGTAAGTATTCACACGTATTCACAAACCATAATGAGGAGAAAAATCCATCTAAATATTCACATAATCCTAAAAAAAGTTAAGAAATGAGGAACAAAGGGGAAAACTGGAAGATATATATAGAGAGAACAAGGCATAAAATTATAGACCCAAACACAACCATGTCAATACTCATTTAAATATTAGTGGATCAAAGATTTCAGCTGAAAAGCGGAGGTTGTCAGAATAGATATGAGAATAAGACCCACACACATGCTATCTTCCAAAACTGCACTTTAGGGACAGAGACACAGGTAGCTTTAAATAAAATTACAATTAAAACATAAACATGGGAAAGGAAGAAGAAGAACTGCCTCTTGATGCAGATATCATGAATCATGTATGAGGAAATATCTTAAGAAACCTACAAACAAGTAGCATAGACACAGAGAAAGTGAGGTTGACTCACATGATGGAATATTACTCAACAGTGAACAGGAATAAAGCACTAACATGCCACAATGCGGATGAACCTTGAAATCGAAAACATGATGAGTGAAAGAAGACAGACACGAAGGGCCACAGGTTATATGATTCCAGGTCTATGAAATGGGCAAATCTAAAGAGGCAGAACGCAGATTAGTGGTGCCAGGAGCCGGGGGAAGAGAGGAACAGAAAGTTCCTCCCTTGATTGATGTGGTGTCTCCTTTCGTGGTGATGCCAACGTCCCAGAGCCGGACAGTGGTTATGGCCGACAACATTGTGAATGCACTAGATGCCACTGAATTGTGCACTTCCAAATTGTGAAAATAGTGAATTCTATAATACATGAATTTTACCACCGTAGACACCAAACTATTAGTACAAATAAATTAGTTTAGCCAAGTTGCAGGATTTAACTTCCATAGAAAAATCGATTGTGTGTCTGTATGCTTGCAATGAATACTTAGAAAATGAAGTTAAATTGATTGGAGTAAAAAAAAAAAAAAAAAAAACCCTAATTAAAGAATTGAAAGACGCTTACACTGAAAGCCATAAGACATTGCAAGGAAAACCACAATAAATGAAGACATATATTCTGTTCATGGATTGGACAGCTCAATACTGTTAAGACAAAAATTCTCTGCACGTTGATACCAAATCGATGTATATATTAAATACAATTTTCACTGGAATCTTAGTGGTCCTTTTGGAAGGAAGCTTTGCTCACCAGTATACCACCTGTGCCACTTACGGTCCTTTTGAATAGATGAGACAGCTGATGCTAAGATTTATGTGGAAAGACAAAATGCTTAAAATATCCAGAAACAACTTTGAAAATAGGAACAAGGCTGTGGGGCCCACACTACCTGATTTCAAAAGTTCCTCTGCAGGCCGGGCGCGGTGGCTCAAGCCTGTAATCCCAGCACTTTGGGAGGCCGAGACGGGCAGATCATGAGGTCAGGAGATCGAGACCATCCTGGCTAATACGGTGAAACCCCGTCTCTACTAAAAAATACAAAAAACTAGCCGGGCGACGAGGCGGGCGCCTGTAGTCCCAGCTACTCGGGAGGCTGAGACAGGAGAATGGCGTGAACCCGGGAGGCGGAGCTTGCAGTGAGCTGAGAGCCAGCCACTGCACTCCAGCCTGGGCGGCAGAGCAAGACTCCGTCTCAAAAAAAAAAAAAAAAAAAAAAAAAAAAAAAAAAAGTTCCTCTGCAGGTATGGTAATCACGACAGTGTGATTTCAGCATCAGGGAAGACTCAGAGGCCAACTGAGCTGAAGGGGAAGTCAGAAAGACCCACATTTATATAGTCCCTTGATTGCTGGTAAAGGTATAAATTTAATTCCTTCAGAACTAGCTGCTTCAATAAACGGTGCTAGAACAAGTTGATATCTACGTGAAAAAAAAAGACCTTCAAGCCTCACCTCCCACCAGATGCAAAATTATCTTGAGATGGATCATGGACTGAAAATTAGTGCTAAGACTTTTAAAGTTCTGGAAGAAAACATAGGGAAGAATTTTTATGACTTGGGCTAGAATAAACATTTTTTAGAAACAAGATGTGAAAAGCACAGATGATAAAAAATGATAAAGTAAATTCAGCAAAATTGAAAAAATTAGCTCAAAATTAAAAATACAGAGTTAAGGAAATGCAAAAACAGACTACAAACTGGCAGAATAATTTACAAAATACACATCTGACAATGTGCTTGTACTCAGACTATATGAAGATATCTTATAAATCAATAATTTGAAAACTGCAATTAAAAATTGCAAAGGACTTGGACAAGTGCAGGACAAAAAAGATATATGACCCACGGGCACGTGACAAAATGACCAGCATCACTTGCCATCAGAGAAGCACACATGAAAACCAGTCTAAAGTTAAAAAGATTGGCCGGGCATGGTGGCTCAAGCCTGTAATCCCAGCACTTTGGGAGGCCAAGACGAGTGGATCATGAGGTCAGGAGATCGAGACCATCCTGTCTAACACGGTGAAACCCCGTCTCTACTAAAAAAATACAAAAAAAACTAGCCAGGCGATGTGGTGGGCACCTGTAGTCCCAGTTACTCTGGAGGCTGAGGCAGGAGAATGGCGTGAGCCCAGGAGGCTGAGATCCGGCCACTGCACTCCAGCCTGGGCAACAGAGTGAGACTCCGCCTCAAAATAAAAAAAAAAAAAAGATTGGCAAAACTAAGTGTTGGCAAGGATATAGAACAATGGGAATTTACATACAATTTACCTTGGAAAGCATGTAAATTTAGCTGGAATTTTAAATGGAAATACTTGGGGAAATGGACTGACACTATCTGAGAAGTAAAACATTCACTTACCACAAGACCCAGCAATTCCAACCCTAAATATTTACCCCAGGAAAATGAAAGCTTATGTCCACACAAAGACGTGAACACAAGTACTCTCACCAGCATTATTTGTAACACATCCAAACTGCAAACAGCCCAAATGCCCATCAACAGGCAAGTTGATAACCTGTGGTTCGTGCATATTATGAGATTCTACCCATTAATAAAGAATGAACAAAATATTAAGCCCACATGACATGGATGAGTCTGGAAATCGAGTTAAGTGGCAGAGATAGAAGAGAGAGAATACCGTTCCATGTCTATGAGCTTCCAGGAAAGGCAAACTTGCAGGAATAGGAATCAGATCACTGTCTGCCTGGGGCTGGGAGCTGGAGGAGGGAATCTGAAGAGGTGTGAGAACACTTTTTAGGAGAATGAAATATTCCACATCTTGACTGTGGTGGATATTACATGACTGTATACAACGGTCACAAGACTGGGCTTTACTGTTTGTGAATGAAACCTAAGCAAGCTGGGGAAAGAAACAGAAGGAGCATGGGCCAGCTGAAACTCTGTCTGATGGTGGGTGCCAGAGGCCCCAGAGCCGCGTGGCACAAACCACAAACCTCAAGTGTCTCCTATGGGTGCCTGGGATGATTAAGGCAACCCTCAAGGAGCCCACCAAGGCGCCACTCGGGGGCTCCTATCTTGGGGCTGTGTGGGGCCAGCCTGGGGAGGCGGGTACCTGGTAAGAGTCCCCTGAAAGCTACTTCATTTCCAAGTAGAGAAGGGGGTGGGGGTGGGGGGCACAGCACAGAAGGGTCTTGATGGAGAGGGTGTCTGCACAGCACAGTGATCACGGCCTAATCAGCGGTCAGACTTCCTTCGTGGACAGCCTGGTTTTCACCTGTATTTGCTGTGTGACCTGCTGAAAGCAAACTACCGTCTCTGTGCTAGTCTGCTCTTTAATACAAGATGGCTAATGAAGTGGCCATCTCACTGGGCCCTTGAGAGAGCGAGGTGAGAGAATACAGGTGCGGCAGGGGGAGCAGCACCGGGATACAGTAGGTGCTCATAAATGGCACCTGTTGTCATTATTAGTGATCTGGGAATGGACCTTAACTTCAACCCCACTGTGGGAAATGGGGAAAACCAGGGCGGAGGGACTTGTCCAAGGCAGCAGTCCATCTTCCAGACACCAGGCCAAGGGCTCTGGAGCCCGAACACTGGCGTGGCACAGAGCCTTTGCTGCCCTTCCAATGCCCACGGTGGGAAGGGGAGCTCTCAGCCCCACGGCACCTGAGCAGGGCTCAGGGCTCACCCTCAGCGCTGGCAGTCAGGAATAGAATTGAGCCCAGGTTCCTTTCCTTATCACTCGGAGGCCGATGGCACGGTAGCTGCCTGAAGAACACACAGCCTTGTCTTTGGGCACCAAGAGAACTGCCTTCCTTTCTCTGAGAAGCACTCAAGCTGATGGACAGTGGTGCCACCACTTGCTGCTATTTCTCTTCAAACTTCGGAGCTGCAGCCGCACCAGGGATCCAACATCACTGGCCCCATCCCGTAGGGTGGGCTGTGGGCAGAGAACAGCAAAATCACCATGCCACACAAAGACGTGGGCACGAGTACTCTCACCAGCGTTATTTGTAACACATCCAAACTGCAAACAGCCCAAATGCCCGTCAACAGGCAAGTTGATAACCTGTGGTTCATGCATATTATGAGATTCTACCCATTGATAAAAAATGAACAAAATATTAAGCCCACATGACATGGAAGAGTCTGGAAATCATCAAGTTAAGTGGTTCTGGCTGTTGCCGGAGGGGGAACACAGACTCCACCTGCGTGGAGCGTGCTGCTGCCTGTGTTCTCCATCTCTGTGTTCCCACCTCGTCCTGCTCTCCTTTCCCTGCGCTTTCAGCTACCTAAGGGTCGCCGCTTACCGTCCCTGCAGAGCGCAGAGATTTCTCTTTGAAGAAAAGGTTCTGGAGCAATCCGAGGGATGAGCGTGGGTGCAGCCAGCCCCAGTCCCATGCTGCCCCTCAGAGTAATGGTGCTGAAGGCTAAGAGAACGAATAAATGGTAGTGAGTGTTTTTCTCGTTAGGGTTTTCAATCCTCTAAGTAACAGATCATTTTGTAGCATCTTGCACGTCCTGCTTATCCTAATAATGTGTTATTACTGAACCTGAATAATTTTAGTGGGGGAAATTCTTTATCTTATAAAAATGTGACATGGCTATCCATTTAAAAAATGTTACTGAGGTAACTCCACCGGCTTCGATGAACAGGAGGCCCTTAGCTGTGGTGACCCTAGTGCCCGCGTGTTTCAGACGCCAGCTGAGATCCGCACGCTGGAGCCATGGCCGTGGAGGAAGCAGTGGCCGGGACCTGCCTCCCACAGTGGGGGCCTCTGGTGCTCAGCCCAGGCTTCTGTGCGGGGAGGCAGAGCCAGTCTGTTCACGCAGACAAACCCCCACAGGGGTTCATTTTATCTGGGGTGTGGCAGGAAATTGTGAGCTGAAAGGAGGAGACGCTGGATGCTGAAAACAGCCCCTGTCCCTGCCTCTCTCTGCCAGGGCTTGCAGTTTGCCTGGAAACAATTGCTCTCCTTCCTTGGCTGCAGTTTTCTCACCCATGAAGATGTGTTTGGTGCAGACATACCGAGTTTCCTCTGGGTCTCCTTGGCTGCCTGGCGTCTCCAAGTGCTCATTCTCTTCCTTGCCCACCCCACAGGCCCTTCCCCGGTGAGCGAGCTTCACAGACACACACACAGACACCAGTGGTTTGGGGTCCTTGGTTGAGGCCCTCTTAACTGGTTTCCCTCGCCTCCTGAGTGGCAGGCTAGGAGGAAGCAGTGCTTTATTACAGGGACAGATCACACTGCACCAGGGAATGTCAGGAAAATATATTCCCATTTTACCTCCTCTAATAATCTCCCATTTTCATCGGTGGGTGAATGAACATGGCTTGTTCTTCCCAATGATGGTGCAAATGTGTAATTTCTCCCAGTGAAATCTGATTTTAATGAGAGACTAAATCAGAGGAAAGGGTAATTATTTAGATAGCATGCACATGTCAGGTTAATTTAAAATCAGCTTTTAGGTCAATCTATCTTAATTATTCTATTAACTGTTTTTGACTAGCAATTCCAATAATTGTATTAGCATAATACTTCGCAGTGTAATTGCTTTTTGGATTTTGTTCATTGTTTTGTCAGAGTCCGTTCCTGGGCCTCTCTCCCTGGTGAACTATGCTTGGGATGGGTATGTATGCACGGGTGTGCCTGTATATGCACGTGTTTGGGTTGAGTGTGTGCTTGGGTTGTGTGTGCACATTCGTGCAACTGCTCATGTGCTTGTATTGGGTGTGTGCATGAGTGTGTATGTACACATGTGCTTGGGTTGAGTGTGTGCACAGGTGTGCGTGTGCCTGTGTGCTTGGGTTGAGTGTGTGCACAGGTGTGCGTGTGCCTGTGTGCTTGGGTTGAGTGTGTGCACAGGTGTGCGTGTGCCTGTGTGTTTGGGTTGAGTGTGTGCACAGGTGTGTGTGTGCCTGTGTGCTTGGATTGAGTGTGTGTGCGAGTGTGCATGTGTGCACGTGTTTGAGTTGAGCATGTGTGCATGCATGGATTGGGTGTGTGCGTGTGTGTGCATGTGCACTGTGCTTGGGTTGAGTGTGTGTGCATGTGCACTGTGCTTGGGTTGAGTGTGTGTGCAAGTGTGCATGTGTGCACATGTTTGGGTTGAGCATGTGTGCATGCATGGATTGGGTGTGTGCGTGTGTGTGCATGTGTGCACGTGTTTGGGTTGAGCGTGTGTGCACAGGTGTGCGTGTGCCTGTGTGCTTGGGTTGAGCATGTGTGCATGCATGGATTGGGTGTGTGCATGTGTGTGCGTGTGTGTACGTGCTTGGGTTGAGTGTGTGTATGAGTGTCCCCGGGGAGGTGCTTCACTGATTATTCATGAATGTATTTTCATGGGGTTTATTGATATCAAGGAGCCTTGTCTTTATTTTTAAAATAAAATTCATTTTAGAGCAGTGTTAGATATACAGAAAAATGGTGATGATAGGACAGAGTTCCTGTGCACTCCACACCGAGGTTCCCCTACTCTTACCATGTTACATTATATTGTACCTTGGCCACAGTGAATTAGCCCATGTTGATATAGTAGGAGGAACTAAAGTCTGTACCTTATTCAGATTTCCTCAGTTTTCCCTTAATATCCATTTCTACCTCAAAATCCCATCCAAAGGATGATGTTAGAGTCGGTCCTTGCGTCTCCTTAGGGCCCTCGTAGCTGTGACAGAGTCTCAGACTTTCCTTATTGTTGGAGATCTTGACAGTTTTGAGGAGGACTGGTTGGGTATTTTGTAGAATGTCCCTCATTTGAGACTTGTCTGACCTCTTTCCTATGATGAGTTTGGGGTCACAGGCCATGGGGAGGATGGAAAGCACCTTCCCACGGCATCACACCAAGGTCCTTGCTGCCTGCGTGGCTTGTCAGCGGTGATGTCAACCTCGGCGCTGCGGCTGAGGCAGAGGTTTCCAGTTTTCTCCACTGTAAAGTTACCTTTTTCCCTTTTCATACTAGGGTATTTGGAAGGAAGACACTATGCAATGCTTATATTTTTAATTGCTTATTGATGCGTAACATTTTACGTATTTATAGGGTGCATGTGATATTTTGACATGCGCATGCCCTGTGTAGTGATGTAATCGGGTATTTAGGACGTCCATCACTGCGAACGTCTGTCCTTCCTTCATGCTGGGAACATTTCAAATCTTTTCTTCTCGCTATTTTGAAACATACAGTATGCTGTTGTTAACTATAATCCCCTCACTGTGCTGTCAACACTAGAACCCACCCCTCCTACCAAACTGTTTATTCGTACCCATTAACCACCTTCTCTTCATTCCCTCCACACGCTTCCCACTATTTTTTAAACAGCTTTATTGGGTTATAATTCACATGCCATGCATTTCGCCCTTTTAAAGTGTACAGTGGTTTTTAGTATATTCAGAGTTCTACAGTCATTACTACAGGCAATTTTAAAAATTTTCACCACCTCAAAAAGAAGCTCCATACCCTTTAGCTACTCACAGGCACCAGCACTACCCCCACCCCCAGCGCTAAAGAACCACAAATCTTCTTTCTGTGTCTGTGGGTTCTGCACGTTTCTCAAAGTGTAAACATACATTACATGGTCTTTTGTGACTAGCTTCTTTCACTTAGCATAATGTTTTCAGGCTCATCCACCTTGTAGCATGTGTCAGTACTTCATTTCTTTTATCTTTTTTTTATAAGTACTTCATTCTTTTTCATGGCCAAATAGTATCCTGTTGTACGGACACACCACATCTTATGTAGCCGCTTGCCAGTTGTGTGCATTGGGATCGTTTCCATTGTTTGGCTTTAGGAGTGGTGCTGCTATAAACATTTGTGTTCAAGTTTTTATTTGGATATACAGGGGTTTTTTTGGTTGTTTGTTTTTTTGTTGTTGTTGTTTGCTTGCTTGTTGGAGACAGTCTTGTTCTGTCGCCCGGGCTGGAATGCAGCGGTATGATTTTGGCTCACTGCAACCTCTGCCTCCCGGGTTCAAGTGATTCTTCTGCCTCGGCCTCCCGAGTAGCTGGGATTACAGGCGCCCACCACCATGCCCGACTAATTTTTGTACCTTTAGTAGAGACGGGGTTTCACCACCTTAGCCAGGCTGGTCTCGAACTCCTGACCTCGTGATCCACTCGCCTCGGCCTCCCAGTGTTCTGGGATTACAGGCATGAGCCCCTATGCCTGGCCCAATGTATGGTTTTAATTATCTGGTACACACATCTAGGAGTGGGATTGCTGGACCGTAGGGTCACTCTGTGCTGAACTCATTTTCAGCGCCTTTTCATTGTTTCTGTCTGCACTATTTTCTTTCCCAGAGAAGGTTCCTATTTCTCAAGTCCTTGTCGACACCAGTTTCTGTCTTTTTGAGGATTACCCTCCTGGCATGTGAGGCGGCATCTCCCTGTGGTCTCAATTTGCTTCTTCCTAGTAACTAATAACGCTGAGCATCTTTTCATGCCCTCGCTGGCCATTCACGCATCTTCTTTTGAGAAGCACCCATTCAAATCTTTTTCCCATTTCAACATGGGGTTGTTTGCCCTTATTTTATTTGAGTTTTAAGTGTTCCTTACATATTCTGTATATGAGTCCCTTACCAGATACAGCAGGCCCCACATATCTGGTGTCTTCGTTGCCTCAGTTTCAGTTACCTGTGGTCAACCCTGGCCTGAACTGTGCCGTCCCTGTGTCCAGTGCATCCACCCTGTACAGACTGCTCCTTCATCAGTCATTACACCGCCTGCTCCTGACATCCAGCCATTGGCCTCATCGTGGCTTGGTGACCCTCCTTCCGATCATTCATCAGAAGGTCAACAGCATTGTAAGGCAACGTCACAGCGCTGGCGTCATTCACCTCACCTCCTCTCACCTCCTCCCAGAGGCCGTTCCATCATCTCACATCATCACAACAAAGAGGGGTGAGTACCGTATAATAAGGTATTTAGAGGGGTGAGTATAGTACACTAAGGTATTGAGAGAGAGAAAGAGAGGTCATATTCATATAAGTCTTGTTATGGCATATTTTTATCATTGTTCAATTTTGTTATAGTTATCCTTGATAATCTCTTCCTGTGCCTACTTTATAAATTAAACTTTATCGCAGGTATGTATATATGGAAAAACCAGTATACACAGTGTTTGGTAATCTCTGTGGTCTCAGCCATCTCCTGGGGGCCTGAGATGTGTCACCTGCAGCTAAGAGGGGATTACTGTAGATGATTTGCTAATATTTTCCTCCTTGATGTGGGCTACCTTTGCACTTTCTTAATGGCATTGGTTGCAGCACAGAAGTTTTTATTATTATTATTATTTTTTTGAGACAGAGTCTTGCTCTGTCGCCCAGGCTGGAGTGCAGTGGCCGGATCTCAGCTCACTGCAAGCTCCACCTCCCGGGTTCATGCCATTCTCCTGCCTCAGCCTCCCGAGTAGCTGGGACTACAGGCGCCCGCCACCTCGCCCGGCTAGTTTTTTGTATTTTTAGTAGAGACGGGGTTTCACTGTGTTAGCCAGGATGGTCTTGATCTCCTGACCTCGTGATCCACCCATCTCGGCCTCCCAAAGTGCTGGGATTACAGGCTTGAGCCACCGCGCCCGGCAGAAGTTTTTAATTCTAATGAAGTATAATTTCTCTCTCTCTCTCTCTTTTTTTTTTTTTTATCATTTGTGCTTTTGGTTGAAGAAATCATTGCCAAAATCAGGCCATGAGGATTTCCTCCTATGTTTTCTTCTAAGAGTGGTTTTGTAGGAATCCATCAATACGCTGTATTACATGGATTTGCTTTTGGATGTCAAATCAACCTTGTGTTCCTGGGATAAATCTCATCTGGTTTTGCACAGAATTCTTTTTATATGTTGCTGGATTTGATTTGCTAGTATTTTGTGGAGGATTTTTGCATTTATATTCTTAAGGATATTGGTCGGTAGTTTTCTTGCAATGCCTTTCATCTTAAAAGTATTTTCTAATTTCCGTTGTGATTTCTTTTTTGATCTGTTGGTTATATAAGTGTGTTGTTTATTTTACACATTTTGGTGAATTTCTCAAATTTCCTTCTGTTATTGATTTCTAATTTAATTCCATTGTGGTTATGGAGCTCACTTTGTATGATTTCAGTCCTTTTAAGTTTATTGACACTTTCTCTGTGGCCCAACATGTGGTCCCTCCTGCAGCAAGCCCCAGCACACTCAAGTGTGTGTGCTCTGCAGGTGCTGGGTGGAGTGCTCTACAGGTGCGGTTGCTGGGTGGAGTGCTCTGTGGTTGCTGGGTGGAGTGCTCTGCAGATGCGGTTGCTGGGTGGAGTGCTCTGTGGTTGCTGGGTGGAGTGCTCTGCAGATGCGGTTGCTGGGTGGAGTGCTCTGCAGGTGTGGTTGCTGGGTGGAGTGCTCTGTGGTTGCTGGGTGGAGTGCTCTGCAGATGCGGTTGCTGGGTGGAGTGCTCTGCAGGTGTGGTTGCTGGGTGGAGTGCTCTGTGGTTGCTGGGTGGAGTGCTCTGCAGGTGTGGTTGCTGGGTGAAGTGCTCTGTGGTTGCTGGGTGGAGTGCTCTGCAGATGCAGGTTGCTGGGTGGAGTGCTCTGTGGTTGCTGGGTGGAGTGCTCTGCAGGTGTGGTTGCTGGGTGGAGTGCTCTGTGGTTGCTGGGTGGAGTGCTCTGCAGATGCGGTTGCTGGGTGGAGTGCTCTGCAGGTGTGGTTGCTGGGTGGAGTGCTCTGTGGTTGCTGGGTGGAGTGCTCTGCAGATGCGGTTGCTGGGTGGAGTGCTCTGTGGTTGCTGGATGGAGTGCTCTACAGGTGCGGTTGCTGGGTGGAGTGCTCTGCAGTTGCTGAGTGACATGCTCTGCGGTTGCGGTTGCTGGGTGTAATGCTCTGCCATTGCTGGGTGATGTGTTCTGCAGGTGCGGTTGCTGGGTGGAGTGCTGTGCCATTGCTGGGTGACGTGCTCTGCAGGTGCAGTTGCTGGGTAACGTGCTCTGCCATTGCTGGGTTGTGTGCCCTCGTGCTCTGCAGATGTGGGCAGACTGTTCCATCTGACATTTCCTTGTTGATCTTTTGCTTACTTGTTCTACCCGTAATGAAAGTGTGTTATTGAAGTCCCCAATTTATTGCGGAATTGTAGTCTTGCCTTTTTCCTCAGGCTTAGAATTGGCATCAAAACTTCTTGATGGGAAACATGTTATTGGCTCTCAGGTCTCGGCCTCTGCTCTCTTCCCTCACACGCCTGGAATGTCCTGAGAGAGCTCAGAGTGGGCGAAGCCCTGGCTACACACTTCAGATATGCTTCCATTACTCCCATGTTATAAATGAGGAACTGAAGGGCAGAGGGGTCAAGAGCACTGCCGAGGACAGCTGGCTGGCTCAGAGCTGGACTCGAACCTAAGACAGCTCGGTCTCAGATTTATGCCCAGCTCCAGGTGGGTCCATGCCCTCCTGGGGTAGCCAGAGGGTGTTGTGAGTACACCAGAGACGAAGTAGTCGGAATACAGACCCACTCCTAAGCTGCTGTGTGGGGAATTCCAGAAATGCACACCAATGGAAGCATTAAATGTGGATTTTTATTGTTTTCCATCTGGCTTCTGCCATCTGCCAGGCGTGGACCTGCTCACAGCCAGGTGACCTCCTATCTGCCGGCTTCTCCCAACGCGGCTCGGCGACACCTCATTGGGACCACGGGTCCTCTCTACCCCAGGCACTTTTCCATGGGTGCCCTTGGACGGTCCTGCCTGGTCTGCCCACCGTTCACCCTGGCCTCTCTCTGAAATCCCCCATGGCTGCCTTTCTCTACCATCTGGCCCTAAAACCTCAGTCATTCATTCAAGGCCCTTTGTAATCCAGAGCTGACTTGGGTCACAAATCCGCAAGTGTATCCATGGCACTGGTGACCCTCGGCCCCCCTCCGTGGCTTTGGTGAGTGACAGGTCCCTCCGACCCCGCTCTGTGGCTTTGGTGAGTGACAGGTCCCTCCGGCCCCACTCTGTGGCTTTGGTGAGTGACAGGTCCCTCTGGCCCCACTCTGTGGCTTTGGTGAGTGACAGGTCCCTCTGGCCCCACTCTGTGGCTTTGGTGAGTGACAGGTCCCTCTGGCCCCACTCTGTGGCTTTGGTGAGTGACAGGTCCCTCTGGCCCCACTCTGTGGCTTTGGTGAGTGACAGGTGACTGCTGAGTGACTGAGTGATGGAAATGCCAGGGAATGAGACCCATTTGGAATTTCCTGAAGAAACAAAGCCCTGGGCACAGGAAAGGGGCATCCAGGCGTGTGTGGCTCCCTTTTGCCTTGAGATCCATGAAGCTCCAAGGCTCTCTCCGGCACGTGGGCCGTATACAGGGCCACTCTTCAAGGGCAAGGAGTCCTCAGCTTTCTGGGCCTCCTTAATGAGCCTGAGGCCTGCTGCCTCCAAGCGGGGCCCCCTCTGTGCTTTTGCAGGCTGTCGGTGAAGTCAGCCCTGCCTTTGATAGGCCTGCTGGCTACTAACATGGAATCTAATGCTGAAGAAAACGCTGTCAAGCACTTGGTCTCTCAGGATCATAACACTAAACGTTGGTGCACAACGGCACTAAACAACGTGCATAATTAGGCAAATAACTCTCCCCTAGTTTCCACGGCAGAGAAAGGAGGCAAGTTAAGGAGGGTGTGTCCAAGCCTGTCGGATCAGTGGTGCTAGGGAGAGGCCTGGAGCTGGCTTCCTAGGGCCCAGGGTCCCGCGAATGACTGGGGTGAAGCAGCCTTGCCATGTGCCTTTGGAGCACGCTCAGCAAAGGGTCACAGGGAAACGGCACACCTCAGTTCCTCAGGCAGGTGCAGCTCACGGCTTTCCAGGCTGATCTCTATCCCCGGACAGAAGGGCACGGCAGGCCCAGACAGGGAACAGACCTGCCCAGGCCCGCGGAGATGGAAGAGCCTTGGTTCTCCTGCAGGTGAGGCTTGAATCTCTTGGGTCCTTTGGAAAGTAGGTCTGGAGAACCTCAGGATGCAAACAGGACACAGCCATGCAGAGTTACAGTTTTTCCCATAACAGGATGTTGACTTTTCTTAAGTCCTTTTTCTCTATCGGTTGGGACGGTCGTGTAGTTTTGTCCTTCATTATGATACTGTGGTGGATTATCTTGATTACATTCATATGTTGAGCCATCCTTCCACTCCAGGAATAAATCCCACTTGGTCAGGGTGTAGAATCCTTTTAGTGTGCTGTGGACTACGGTTTACTAGTATTTGGTTGAGGATTTGGCATCAACAGTTACCGGGGTAATCGGTCTGTAGTTTTCTTTTCCTGTAGCTTTATTGTCTGGGTTTGGCATCAAGATAATGCTGGCCTCATACAATGAGGTTTGAAGTGGGCCTTTTGTTTAGCTTTACAGAAGAGTGTGAGGATGATTGCTGTTGATTATTTAAACGTTTGGTAGAATTCTCCAGTAAAGCCATCCGGTCCTGGGCTTTTCTTTTTTGGAAGATTTTTGATGACTAATTCAATCTCCTTACTAGTTACAGGTCTTTTCAGATAATTATTTGTTCCTGATTCAATCTTGGTAGGTTGTATATTTCTAGGGATTTATCCATTTCTTCCAGATTACCCAGTTCGTTGGTGTATAGCCATCGTTCATGGTATTCTCTTATAATATTTTTTATTTATGTGGCATCAGTTGTAAGGGGCCTCTTTCATTTCTGATTTAATTGAAGCTTCTCTCTTTTTTTCTTAATCTGGCTAAGAGTTTCTGTCAATTTTCTTTTCAAAAATCCAACTCTTCAGTTTGTCGATTTTTCTATTGTTTTCTACTCTCTATTGTGTTTATCTCTGTTCTAATCATCACCATTTCCCTCTTTCTGCTAATTCGTGTTTAACTTGGTCTTCTTTTTCTAGTTCCTTGAGTTGTAATGTTAGGTTGTTTATTTGAGATCCATCTTCTTTTTAAATGTAGGTTTTCACCGCTATAAATTTCCCTCGTGATACTGCTCTCACTGTGTCCTGTAAGTTTTGGTGTGTTGCATTTTTGCTTTCATTTGTCTTAAGATAGTCTCTATTTTTCCCTGTGATATCTTCCTTGATCCTTTGGTTTCTTAAGCGTTTGTTTTTAAATGTGCACTAATTTGTGAAGTTTCCAGTTTTCCTTCTGCTATTGATTTCTAGTTTCATTCCTTTGTGATCAGAACATATATTGTCTATCATTTCATACTTCTCACATTTGTTGAGACTTGTTTTGTGGCCTGTCTTACGGTCTGTCTTGGAGGATATTCCACGTGCCCTGGGGAAGGACATATTATAAATTCCACTCTTGCTGAGTAGAGTGTTCTACATGCGTCTGTTAGGTCCGGTTGATCTACAGTGCTGTTCAAGTCCTTTGTTTCCCTACTGATCTTCTGTCCGGTTCTTCTATCCATTGTTGAAAGGAGAGTATTGAGGTCTCTGACCATTACTGTGTTCCTGTTTATTTCTCCTTTCAACTGTCAGTGTTTGCTTCATGTATTTGTTCAATCTTCCTGGTGAGTTGACCCTTTTATCATTATATACTGTCCTTTATCTCTTGGGATAGTTTTTGAGTTAACATCTATTTTGTTTGCTGTATGTTTGGGTACCCTTGCTCTTTTTTGATTATCATTTACATGGAATATCTTTTTCCATCATTTGACTTTCAGCGAATATATGCCCTTAGATCTAAAGTGAGTCTTCTGTAGACAGCATATAGTTGGATCTTGTTTTTTTTTTTTTTTTAATTTTTGATCAATTCAATCTATGTCTTTTGATTAGAGAGTTTAATCCATTTGCATTTAAAGAAATTACTGGTAAGGAAGACTTACTATTGCCAGTTTGTTGTTTTCTGTATGTTTTATAGCCATTTTTGCCTCCCTTTTTCTCTCTTACTCCTTTCCTTTGTACTTCTAAAAATTTTTATAGGCCAAGCGCAGTGGCTCATACCTGTAATCCCAGTACTTTGGGAGGCCAAGGCAGGCAGATCACGAGGTCAGGAGTTTGAAACCAGCCTGACCAACATGGTGAAACCTCATCTCTACTAAAAATACAAAAGTTAGCCAGGCAAGGTGGCACACATCTGTAATCCCAGCTACTCAGGAGGCTGAGGGAGGAGAATCACTTGAACCTGGGAAATGGAGGTTGCAGTGAGCCAAGATTGTGCCACTGCACTCTAGCCTGGGCAACAGAGCAAGACTCTGTCTAAAAAAAAAAAAAAAAAATATATATATATATATATATATATATATATATATGGTGACATGCTTTGATTTCTTATTTCCTTTTGTATGTCTTCTATAAATACTTTCTTTATATTCACCATGGGATTACATAAAATATCTTAAAGTTATAATAATCCATTTTAAACTGATAGCAGTTTAACCTCAATTGTACACAAAAACTGTACTCTTACATCTTCACTCTCCCACACTTGGCTATTGATGTGGCAAATTATATCTTTTATATTGTGTAACCATTAACAAAGATCTATGCTTATTTTAAAATGTTTTCATCTTTTAAATTCTATACAAGAATTAAAAGTGATTTATACACCAACATTATGGTAGTACAGCATTCTACATTTGTCTATATATTTACCTTTTCTAGAGAGTTTTATATTTTCATGTGGTTTGAGGTTGCTGTCTAGTGTCCTTTTATTTCAACTCAAAGAACTCCTTTTAGCATGTCTTGTAGGGAATATCTCATGGTGTTGAATTATCTCAGCTTTTGTTTTTGGTTTGTTTTTTTTTTTTGAGACAGAGTCTCGCTCTGTTGCCCAGGCTGGAGTGCAGTGGCCAGATCTCAGCTCACTGCAAGCTCCGCCTCCCGGGTTTATGCCATTCTCCTGCCTCAGCCTCCCGAGTAGCTGGGACTACAGGTGCCCGCCACCTCGCCCGGCTAGCTTTTTGTATTTTTTAGTAGAGACGGGGTTTCACCGCGTTAGCCAGGATGGTCTCGATCTCCTGACCTTGTGATCTGCCCGTCTTGGCCTCCCAAAGTGCTGGGATTACAGGCTTGAGCCACCGCGCCCGGCCTCAGCTTTTGTTTATTCGGGAAAGAGATTTTTGAAGAATTTTGCTGGATATAGTGTTCTTGGCTGGCAGTTTTTACTCTTGTAGCACTTTGAATATATCATTCTACTCCCTTCTGGCCTTCAAAGTTTCTGATCAGAAACCCACTTGTAATCTTATGGGAGCTGCTTTGTACTGATGAGTTGCTTTTCTCTTGCTGTTTTCAAGATTCTCATTTTGTCTTTGACTTCTGACAGTTTGATTATAATGGGTCTCTTTGCATGTATTCTATGTTAATTTCTTTAACTATGATGTCCATTCTTTTGCTCACATCTGGGAAGTTACCAGCCATGATTTTTTCAAATAGGCCTTCACCTCTTTCTCTCCCTATTCTGGAACTCCCATGACATGTGCACAGGCATATCTTTCATTATTGTGCTTTTCTTTATTGCACTTCATAGACATTGTGGGGTTTTGTTGTTGTTGTTTATTTGAGATGAGGTCTTGCTCTGTCTCCCAGGTTGGAGTGCAGTGGCATGATCTCGGCTCACTGCAACCTCCACCTACCAGGCTCAGGCAATCCTCCCGCCTCAGCCTCCCAAGTAGCTGGGACTACAGGTGTGCACCACCATATGCTTGGTTAATTTTTTTTATTTTTTGTAGAGACAGTGTTTTGCCATGTTGCCCAGGCTGGTCTCGAACTCCTGGACTCACACAATCTGCCTGCTTCAGCCTCCCAGAATGCTGGAATTACAGGCATGAGCCATCGTGCCCAACTGACAGTGTGTTTTTGTTTTGCAAATGAAAGTTTGTGGCAACTCTGCGTCCAGCAAGTCCACCAGCACCATTATTCCAACAGCACTTGCTCGCTTCTTGTCTCTGTGTCACATTTTGGTACATTTATAACAATGATTTGGTACATATATAACAATAATTTTCTTATTGTTCTGTATGTTATAGTGACCTGTGATTAGTGATCTTTAATGTCACTATTACAGTTGTTTTGGAGAGCCACAGCATGCCCATACCATATAAGATGGTGAAGTGAACTGACAAATGTTACGTATGTTCTGACTGCTCCACCAACTGGCCATTCCTTCACCTTTCTCCCTCTCCTTGAGCCTCCCTAGTACCTGACACACAATAATCCTGAAATTAGGTTAATAGCCCTACAATGACCTAAGTGTTGCAGTGAAAGCAAGAGTCACACATCTCTCACTTTAGGTCAAAAGCCAGAAGTGACCTTAGTGAGCTTAGTGAGGAAGGTGTGTCAATAACCCAGATAGGCTGAAAGCTAGGCCTCTTGCTCCAAGTAGCCATGTTACAAATGCAAAGGAAAAGCTATTTAAGGAAATTAAAAGTGCTCTTCTAGTGGACACATAAATAGGAATGTAAAAGAGCCTTGGCCGGGCGCGGTGGCTCAAGCCTGTAATCCCAGCACTTTGGGAGGCCGAGACGGGCGGATCGCGAGGTCAGGAGATCAAGACCTTCCTGGCTAACACTGTGAAACCCCGTCTCTACTAAAAATACAAAAACTAGCCGGGCGAGGTGGCGGGCGCCTGTAGTCCCAGCTAGTCAGGAGGCTGAGGCAGGAGAATGGCGTAAACCCGGGAGGCGGAGCTTGCAGTGAGCTGAGATCCGGCCACTGCATTCCAGTCCGGGCAACAGAGCGAGACTCCGCCTCAAAAAAAAAAAAAAAAAAAAAAAACAGCCTTGCTGCTGATATGAAGATAGTTTTAGCAGTCTGTGTCGAAGATCAGACCAACCACAATATTCCATTAAGCCAAAGCCCAATCCAGAGCAAGGTCTTAACTCTCTTCAATTCTGTGAAGGCTGAGAGAGGTAAAGAAAGCACACAAGAAAAGTTTGAAGCTAGCCGTTCATGATGCTTAAGAAAAGAAGCCATTTCCATAACATAAAAGTACAAGGTGAAGCAGCAAATGCTAATGCAGAGGCTTCAGCAGGTTCTCTGGAAGATCTAGCTAAGCCACTTGGTGAAGGCAGCGACAGACACTAAACAACAGATTTGCAATGTAGATGAAACAGCCCTCTATTGAAATAAGATGCCATCTTGGCTTTTAGAGCTAAGGAGGAGGTGTTAATAGCTGGCATCAGTTCTTCAAAGGACAGACTGACTGTCTTGTTAATCGCTGACTCAGTTGGTGATTGTAAGTCGAAGCCAATGCTTATTTACCATATTGAATGTTCTAAGGCCCTTCAGAATTATGCCAAATCTACCCTGCTTGCTTCTATAAATGGCACATAAAGCTTTGATGACAGCACATTTGTTACAGCATCGTTTACTGAATATTTTAAGCCCCCTGTTGAGACCTAGGCACAGAAAAAATATGTCTTTCAAAATATCCGTGGTGATTGATAACGCACCTGGTCACCCAGGAGCTCTGATGGAGATGTACAAGGAAATTAATACTGTTTTCCTGCCCGCTGACACAATATCCATTTGCAGCCCACAGATCAAGAAGTAGTTCTGACTTTCAGTTTTATTTTTTAAGAAACATATTTCTTGGCCGGGCGCGGTGGCTCAAGCCTGTAATCCCAGCACTTTGGGAGGCCGAGACGGGCGGATCACGAGGTCAGGAGATCGAGACCATCCTGGCTAACACGGTGAAACCCCGTCTCTACTAAAAATACAAAAACTAGCCGGGCAAGGTGGCGAGCGCCTGTAGTCCCAGCTACTTGGGAGGCTGAGGCAGGAGAATGGCGTGAACCCGGGAGGCGGAGCTTGCAGTGAGCTGAGATCCGGCCACTGCACTCCAGCCTGGGCGACAGAGCGAGACTCCGCCTCAAAAAAAAAAAAAAAAAAAAAAAAAAGAAACATATTTCTTAAGGCTACAGCTGCATAGACAGTGATTGCTGTGAGGGATCTGGACAAAGCGAATGGAATGCCTTCCGGAAGGAATTCACCACTCTAGATGCCCTTAAGAACATTCCTGTTTCATGGGAGGAGGCAAAATGTCAACATGAACGGGAGTCTGGAGGGATTTAATCCCCACCCTCACAGGTGACTTTGAGTGGTTCAAGACTTTCATGGAGGAAGGAGCTGCAGAGGCGGTGGGAACGGTGAGAGAACTAGAAAGAGAAGAGGAACCTGACGATGTGGCGGAATTGCTGCAATCCCAGGATAAAACTTTCATGAATGAAGAGTTTCTCCTTATGAATGAGTAAAGAAATTTGCTTTTTCGATGGAATCTACTCCCAGTAGAGATAAACATTCTTGAATCGACAAGAAGTGATTCAGAACACTGCGACAAGAAGTGATTCAGAACACTGCATAAAGCAGTAGCAGGGTTTCGGAGGATTGGCTCCAAATTTGAAAGAAGTTCTACTGTGGGTCAAACGCTGTGAAACCACATTAGATAGTGCAGATAAGTCCTCTGGGAAAGCAAGAGTCTGCTGATGAGGCAAAATTCACTGTTGTCTTAGGAAATTCTCACAGTCACCCCAGTCTTCAGCAACTACCACGCAGATCAGTGAGCAGACATCAACACTGAGGTACGAGCCCCCATCATGAAAAAAGTATGACTTGTTGAAGGCTCAGATGATCATTAGCATTTTCAGCAACACAAAAAAGGATTTTAATTAAGGTATATACTTTTTTTTAGACACAACGCTATTGCACAATTAACAGACTACAGTTTAGTATAATCATTACTTTTATATGCACCAGGAAACCAAAATATTTTGTGATTCACTTTGCTGTGATAGTCACATTATGGCAATGGTCTGGGATCAAACCCTTAACATCTCTGAGGTGACCCACATTGTTCTGCGTGACGGTTTCCTGTAAGTCTCGTAGACTCTCACTACTTAATTCTTTTTTTTTCTCCTCTCACTCAATAATTTCAGATAATTTTTCTTCAAATTTGATGATTCTTTCTTCTTGACCAAGTCTGCTGTTGAACTCTTCTATTGAGTTTTAAAGTTCAATTATTCTTCGGTTTCAGAATTTCTGTTTTATTCTGTTTTTATAATTTCTATCTCTGTTGATATTCTCGTTTTTGTTCGTAAATCATATTCTGAATGTGACTAGTTGTCTGTGTTCTCATTTAGCTCACTGGGCATCTTTAAGATGGTTATCTTGAACTGTCAGTTAATTCGTCTCTGTCTCTTTAGGGCCATTTCCAGAGATGATTTTGTTCCTTTGACTGGGCCTTGGCTTCCGGTTTCTTTGTACGCCTTGTGATCTTGTATTGATATTTGGGCATTTCAAATAAATTGCCACTTCTCGCGGTCTTCGTTAACTGGCTTTGTACCTTCACTGATCAGCCCAGGTAGAGATTCTGGAAACTTCTCAGCCTTTTCTGGGGATGCATCTTCTTTGGGCTTGTGTAAGTAACTTCCCCGTGAGAGTTTTGCCCCTGATTTTCAGGAGGCCTCGGTCCTCTGCTGTCTGTGGCTCTGCAGGCTCCTTTGTGCTGAACGAAAGTGCTCATCTTTGCTTTCAGCAGCCCCTCACCCGACATTCAAACTCTGCAAGTTCCCCTCAGTGCTCTGAGTCAAATGAGGCAGATACAGTCCATGGGCAGCCCCCTGAAAAGCGAGAACATGTTCCACTCTTCTCTCTCCCTCTCTAGAGAGAAGCCAGGCATTGAGGGCTCCTCTCATGCCAGGGAGCAGTAGGCACAAGTGCACAAAACACAGTGACTTTTTTTCTTACCTGCTCAGATGTGGTGCTTCTGGGTTTTGCACTCACAGCGGGTGCTGCAACCTTCTAGTTGGATTCTGGAGTTCTCACACCAGCTGTTCTGCCCGTAGATTATTACTAACCAGTGTCTAGGTTGGGGAACGAGGGCTCCCTGGGGCTTCCTAGTTCACGATCTTGCTGGTGCCCCTGTATTTAATTTGTTCTTAGATTATCTATGTTAATTTATAAATTCTAGCTCATTCATTTTTAATATTCCATTTAATTAGATAGTATACCATGATTTAGGAATCTGTTCTGTGGAAGAATCCACCTTCATAATGTCAGGTTTTAATGTTTGCTGCACTCTGGGTGTGAGATCGTAACGTTCACATAATAAAATGAAGGAACCTCCAGGTCACACTGAGTGAATGACAGACCAAGATGGGTCCTAGGCAGCTGGATTTCCTACTTTAAAGTGGCTGAACTGTCAGAAACCTAGAGCCTAGCAACGGTGTTCTTCCAGGAGAGTGGGAGGAGAAATAGCCACTGGACTGGGTGAGAACGGCATCAAATTTAAGAAGCACTGATTGTTTCCTGCAGGACCGGAATGGACCATGTTCCTTTAGGTCACCTGGTTCTTCTCCTGTGTGTAAATTTCACTTCCTGCAGGACCCTGATGGACCCTGTTCCTTTAGGTCAGGTGATTCCTCTCCTGTGTGTAAATTTCCCTTCCTGCAGGACTGGAATGCACCGTGTTCCTTTAGGTCAGGTGATTCCTCTCCTGTGTGTAAATTTCAGTACCTGTTGCTCCTTTAATATAAATCGGTCTTGTGTTTTAAGGGAACCTTCCCCAACCATTTTGGCACCAGTTTCGTGGAAGACAGTTTTTCCACGGACTGTGGGATGAGGCTGGGGTTGGGGGGATGGTTGGAGATGAAACTGCTCCACCTCATACCGTCAGGCATTAGTTAGATTCTCATAAGGGATGCGCAACTGGGATCCCTCGTGTGCACAGTTCACAGTAGGGTTCATTCTCCTGTGAGAATCTAATGCTGCCGCTGATCCGACGGGAGGCTGTGCGGCCCCGTCCCTAACAGGCCACGGGCCAGTACCTGTCCACGGTTGGGGTTGGGCACCCCTGTTTTAAGGTACCTTGTTAATCCGCCGAGTCTACTCCCAGAGAACGCGAAAGGCACGTGTTCATGCCAAACTGTGTGTTCATACCTGGAGACGTGCCGTGGACACCGCATCCCTGGAGGCGGAGATCAGAATTCTCCAGCAGAGTCTGAGGGGCGTAGAGCTGCCTTCATGAGGAGCCAGGCCAGCACCTGGCACAGAGCAACGATGGGCCGGCCAGTTCCCAGGGAACGAGGAGGAGTGGGGGCACAAGCCGTGCCTGGTGTGGGTGGCCGTTCAGGAGGCAGCTCGCTCTGCAGGGTGCTCGTACCCTGCTGTCCTAGGCTCATACTCTGCTGTCCTAGGAACGTCCTGCCCTCAAAGCCCCAGTGTACTGGATGATAAAATCTGTAGTTATTACATATATTTTCTTGCAGTTCTAACATACCCTTTCCCTCTTACTATCAGATTTTAAGTGTAAAAATTAATTCCAGTGAAGACAGTACCTCTGTTTTCTCATGAAGTTCTAAGAAATGAACCGAGGTAGATTTTCCTGTTCTCCCAGGAAGACCAAGAACCTTGCGAGGGCCTTGGCTTTCTTCCCTTCTCTTTTCTTTCCTTCTCTTTTATTTTCTATTTTTGTGCCTTTCTTTCAACCCCAGTCTCATGACTTAAGACCTCAGTGCTTTCAGGTTCCAAACATCTGGGTTGGTTCCTTGCTGAACCAACAGGGGTGTCCGGCCAGGTTCCTTCTCCTGGGGCCCACGTAATCCCACTGTGTGGTCCTGGCAGGTGGCCAGAACCTTTTCCTGCCCTGGGGTCTGCTAGAGAGAGCATCCTAAATACAATTAATTCCCTAATCTCTTTATTCCAGCACTTTCCGTCTCTGGTATTGAAAGATGGGCATTCACAATGCTCGTTTTTAATGACTCGCTATTTTGTACCCATTTGGTCACAGCTCTGTTGGGTTTTATTGTCAGCGGGTAAAACACCTGCCTCTGGGCTGTGCAGATAAACTACAGAAAACTGCGTGCTCCCTCTCCCTCATCCAGCAATGAGCCCAGGCAGGCAAGGGAATTAAAATGCACAACTTAATTGGATTTTCATCGTGTCCTGCTGGCTGACAGAGGAGCTCCCCTGTCTTCATTATTGCATTCAAATGCCAGGTTTAATTCGAAGACTGCAGCTTGGAAGGTGAAAGGCATTTTGCAGTAAACAGTTCATTAAGAGACACTTCCAGCCTCTCCGCCTCCTCTGAGTGTGGAGAGGGGCTTTCTGTGGAAGGGGGTTTTGATTTAATTGAGAACTCAGTGGATGCCCGGGACTGTGCTGTGGGCCCAGGACCATTGCCACAAACGCACTGCTGCTCTGCTCCATTTGCACTGGATTTTCTGAGTGCAGCCAATTCAGATGCCCAGGACCCAGGAGCCCTCCCCAGTGACTCACTCCACGGCCACCTTGGGCCATCAACCTGGGTACCAGGTGCTGTTGCCTCACTGAGAAGGTGGGATCCGAGGCTGAGAGATTCATGAACGCAACTAGGATCACCTGGCTGGAAGTGGTGGAGCTGCACTCCGTCCTGAGGCTGGCAGATGGCCGGGGCCCTTCTGAATGAATGAATGGGGACTCTCTGGCCTGAAGTGATGGCTGGGGTGAGCCCAGGACTGGAGGTGGGGGGTGCCTGGGAGGGCAGAAGAGTTAGGAGCAGGGAAGGTGGGAGCCACAGTCCCTGATGTGCATCTGAACCTGCAGGGTCCTGGCAGAGAATGGGGTGACGCAGGCACCACATCTGCACGAGACGGGAGCCACCTGCCGACGTTCTGGCCCCAGACCTGGAGCCCCTGCTCCTGACCCTACAACTGAGAAGGTTTTGGACTCAAAGCCTCAGAACTGAACTCCAGCTTAGGATATGGAATCTGAGGCCGCCCCCGCCGATCTGCACCCCAGGGCCCGCCCATCCCCTCTGCAGACACCATAGGCTGAGGCCGCCACCCGCCGATCTGCACCCCAGTGCCCGCCCTCACCCACTGTTCTCCACACACAATATGAGGGCAGGTCTCCCTACGCTCAGGGGGTGGAGCCTCATAGGGCCTGGAGGAGCACAGGCCTATCCTCACAGCACCAAGTCAGCCCATCACACAATCACAGACACTACGCACGCACACACAGGCACACATACAGACATGCAGACACTCATACACATTCACATACCTATACCTGCTCTTGTACCACACACACCCAGAGACACACACACTCATGTACACACAGGCACTTACATACATATAGACATGTATGTACACACAGACACGTACACACATACACATGCACAGACACACATGCATGCATACATGTGCACATATAGACACAGACAGACATGCAGACATACAGGCATGCACATGCACAGCTACATACACATATGGAGATGTGCACACACATAGAAACGCATGCACACACATGCAGACATACATGTGCACATATACACACATACAAACATGCATGAGTATCCACACACACACATGCATGCATACATGTGCACATATAGACACATACAGACATGCAGACATACAGACATGTATGTGCACAGCTACATACACATATGGAGACGTGCACACACATAGAAGCACATGCACACAAATGCAGACATACATGTGCACATATACACACATACAAACACGCATAAGTACCCACACAGACACACATGCACACATACCTGCATGCATACATGTGCACACATAGACACGTGAACACACATGAGTATCCACACAGACACACATGCATGCATACATGTGCACATATAGACACATACAGACATGCAGACACACACAGGCATGCACATGCACAGCTACATACACATATAGAGACGTGAACACATATATACAGAAACACGCACACATATAGACATGCATGTGCACACACATACACATACGAACACGTGTGCACACACACATAGACACACATGTATAGAGATGCGTGTGCACACAGACACGTATAGACACAGGCACACATACGGAGACACACATGCACACATATACACAGGCACACATGCACACACACGTAGACACATGCGTGCACATGCAGACACAGAAAGACACATACCCAGGCTTGAATGTACACACAGACACACACACAGACAAACCGTAGAGAAGCACACACATGCACACCCCCTTCAGTTTGGGGCCCGCATTGCCTGCTGTACCCTTTTCTGTGAGAGGAGAACAGAAAACCCCAAAGCCTGGTACTGATGGCATTTAGCTCATCGTGCAAACTGCACACTCACCGGGAGCAAAGACTTCTCCGAGTTTTATCCTCAGATTCGAGTGGATTAAAGTCATTCCAGGCTGAATTCATCCCAGAGTTTGACAACTCCTGGGGCAGGCGTCTGGGCTGGGCCTCGCTCATCCTTCGCTGGGGCCCTGCTGCCCTGTTCTCCAGTGGGGTTTCCCTTCCCACAAGAACAGAGCAGTCACTGGGTGTGGGAAAATGATTTTCCGTATGGAAAAAGAAATGAGATCCCTATTTCCCAACGTACACAAAGCCAGCCCCAGATGGGGCAAGAACTTCTGTCAGAGTTTTCCTTTAAAACTTTGTCTGGAAAATGTAGGTGGACAATTTATGGCCTTGGCATAGGGAAGGGTTTCTTAAATACACTATAGGAAGCCCTGGCTATGAAATAGGAGTCTGATAAACTGTGAGTACATTAAAAAAAAAAAAACTGTTGGTCAAAATAACCTCAAAGAAAGTGAAAGACAAGCTAAAAATGAGAAGATACTCACTGGGGACATAACTAACGAAAGGTGGACCTCAGGAATATGTAAGGGATTTCTATAAATCAGTAAAAATGGGAAAAAGACCCCGAGACGGGAAGGGGCGTCTCCCTCAGGAGAAACAGACGTGAAGCCGTGTTTGCAAACTCGGACGTGTGCAGATCAAGACCCAGTGAAACGCCATCTCGCTCACTCGGGGGCCAGCACCGGCCAGGGTGAGAGGCCTGTGTGGCTGCCCCGCCTCACAGGCCCTTCTCAGTGGTCTTGGGCCTCGGGCACAAAGGGTTTTGGAGGCCTCCCGTCCTGTGAGAAAAGGGCTGCCCAGGGCCACTGAGCCGCTGGGTAAGACCCTGCCTGGGACCCTGCCTCCTGTGGGCCCCTCCCTGTCCCCAGCTACCCTTCCTGGGCAGTGACCCAGCTGGAGGCCAGCAGGTGGGTGAGTCACAGCTGCGGGTCTGAGCTGTGGGCGCCTGTGCTCCCCAGCTGTGGGGATGGGGAGGGCATGAGGAAGTGGTTCCGTGAGTCAGAGGCCCTTGGGGGATGTGTTTTCCAGGACACTGACCTCCCCATGACCCTGACAGAAGTGGGGCTCTGGCTTCTGTCCTATGAACCTTAGACACAGGCAGACAGACACACAGAGACACATGGACACACACACAAAAGCACATGTACATGTACACAGTGACACACAGTGACACAGAGACACATGCAGACGTGCATGGACACATGCAGACAGACACACATGGACACAGACACACAGACACATGGACAGACACACATGGACACAGACACACACAGATGCACAGACACACACAGACGCACATGGACACAGACACACATGGACACAGACACACACACACACACACAGACACACATCTACACCGAGATGCACACATGCAGACATGCAGAGACACATGGAAATAGACACACACACACAGACACACCTATATCTACACAAGACGTGTACATGCAGACACTGCTCACACGCACTTGGAAACACACGTGGACACGCAGACACACGTATATCCACACAAGATGCACGCATGCAGACACGCTCACACACACCTGCAGACACACGTGGACATGCACAGACATGTATATCTACACGAGACCCACACATGCAGACACGCTCACACGCACCTGGAGACACACGTGGACGTCGACATGCATCGCCTTGGAGAGGTCGTGAGATATGTGCTGCTGGCTGCTCCCCTGCGGCACCCTCCCCACCAGGTGGAGACGCTGTCAGATCAGGGCCACGGTGGGCTCTGCAGCCTCGCAGAGCAGGGGGAAGGGAGGGGTCCCTGATGGGGTCTTCCCAGGAGAGGAGCCTGCTGGGTTGGGTTTGATTCTGAAACCTAAAACCCAACATGGGGATCCTCCATGACTCCACGTAAGAATTAGGGGAAGCAGGTGAGACACAGGGCCCAAGAGAGTCTGCTAAATGTGGGAGTGGGGAGAAGCTGGGGCTGAGGCCATGACCCGGGCTTGGCAGCAGGAAGGGGAACGGCCGGCGGGGAGGGCAGGGCTGCAGCTGCGGAGGTGGGGACCACGCCCAGGCTGGGTTTTATCTTTACGGCAACGGCGCCAAAGGGATTTGGGGGTTGAGATTTGCCTGGCGCCTGATGGAGAATGGATGGGAGAGGGTGTCTGGAGGCCACAAGGCCGGCCCCGACCCTGGTGTCTCCCACACTGAGCCGGTCAGCCCTGGAGGCCAGGGGATGCTGTGGTAGGAGGGTGATGGCCCTGGAGATGTCCACGTCGGAATCCTTGGGATCTGTGCAGATGGGGGTACAGTAAGGGCTTGGGGATGGGGAGAGCGTCCTGCAGGATTGAGTGAGGCCCGGGCAGTGACCTGTCCCGAGAGGGATCTGACTGCAGAGGGCCCACGTGACTAGGAAGGCAGCTGCTGGAGGGTCCAGACTGCAGGGGGCCCACGTGACTAGGAAGGCAGCCGCTGGAGGGTCCAGGAACACTCACTGAACGCGGGGGCCTCTAGGAGTGGACCAGGGGACCCTGCTGGAGCCTCCAGGATGCCTGGCCTGGCTGACACCTGGGTTTTAGCCCAGTGAGGCCCATTGCAGACCTGTCACCTCCAGACCTGAGAGGGCGAAGGCATTGTTTCGAGCAATGCCTGTCACAATGGCAGCAGGGGACTGATGGAAGCTTCGTGACTTGGATGGGCAGTGACTTCTGGAGGGAGCTATTATCCACCCTCTGCCCCCATTAGACACCTGTGGTACTCTCTCCACCAGCGACAGGCGGGCTCACATGCTGGGCTCTGTGTGCCCCAGGCACGGGCCCACAGAGAGGCTCTGGTGGGCAGCGGCCATGCATCTAGGAGCTGAGTCTGCGTCCGAGTGGGGCCTGTGTTCCCTGACATCTCCCACACCCCAGGCAGACACGGCCCAGACAGCCACCTGCATCCTGTCACCTTCTCTCCCCGCCATTGGTGGCTTGATGGCCCTGGGACAGGTGGGTCAGCTGGTGGGTGACTGAGCACTTCCTCAAGGTCCCAAGGCCCATGCTGCCCTGGGCCTGCAGCTCCTGCCATGGGCACTGGTGGCTCTCAAGTAACAGCAGAATCCCAGGCAGCACACAGCCCTAGGCACTGGAGAAAGGGAAGGACCTGAGTGGCCACGCTGAGGCATCACCACTGTCCGCAGCAGAGCAGCAGAGGGACCTTCCGAAGTGCCACTGGCCGGAGCATCCCCAGTGGGGCCCCATCAGGATGCTGCCCAGAGGAAGCATCTCCCAGCACCCGTGTCGTGGGGGGCCCTGTGCTTCCTCAGGTCCTGCTCAAAACTGCTCCAGGCAAGCCTCATTCAAGCCCCTGCTGGAAATGTGGGCCTTGGCCAGAATTCTGCCGGCAATGGCAGAGGGGAAGGATCACAGCTTTCAGCTAAATGGACACCAGGGGTGGAGCTTGGGGCACTGGGATGTAGCATCTGGGGCAGCGAGGCCTCTGTGGGCCCAGACTCAGGGCCCGGGCCGTGTCAGCCTTGCTCAGAGATCCCGCTCAGATAAAGTAGCAAGTTCCCCGCTGGACAAAAGACTCAGAAAGAAACACGTGGGGCAAACTCCTGGCCACCTGCCCATTGCGCCAACAGGCTGCACAGGGACTGAGCAGATGAACGGGCGCCTGGCCTTCCCTACTGAGCACGAGCTGCTCCCCACGGCAGAGCAAAAGCCCAATTCAGAGGGGCCCTGGGGGCCCACAAAGCCCTGCAGCCCATGTGTGCTGAAGGCGTTCACTCTTGGAGTATCTGAGGGAGATAAGGCAATCATGGTGTTCGCCTCTTCACCCCGTGAGACCTCACTGGTCCTCGGGGCTTTCCACCTGAGGAATCTAATTACTGGGTCCAGGTTGACGTGGGGAGCCCCATGGAACCAGGACCACCTGCTCAGATCTCTCTGCTGCCCTGTGTCTCTGAGGGTCCTGCGGGAGGGGGCAGCTGTGACCAGGACAGAGCCGGTCTTCCCGACACTGCGATGCTGGCTTGCAGGAAGTGAGGAAGGGCACACGCCCCTGGGTGGCCCCCAGGCTTAGCACTGGGGCCGATGGTCCTATCTTAAGCCAAGCAGGCCCCAGAGCTTCCCCTGGTACCCACAGCTCTGTGGTTCAGGGTCTGAGATAGGAGGCTCAGATCTGGGGTGCTGATAAACCAGGCATCTAGTCCAGGGGCTGCCGGAGGCAGGAGCCAAGATCTTCTCCTTGAGCTAAGACGAACTTGGGAGGCCAGGAACAAGGTTAGGACGGTGGAGAGCTAACCTTGGAGCTCAGGAGGAGCTCAGGAGGCCGAGGAAGAGCGCAGGAGAATGAGGATGGGCTTAGGGCTGGGGACGGGCTCAGGAGACTGAAGAGGAACTGGGGAGAATGAGGACTGGCTCAGAAGGCTGGGGATGGGCTCAGGAGGCTGAGAATGAGCTCAGGAGGCGAGGCCAAGCTCAGGCGGTGAGGATGGGCTCAGGAAGTTGGTAACATCTGATCCAGAAGCCCTTGGGCTGACAGAGCCCACACTGGACCATGGCCGTGGGGGTCCCCAGGGAAGTTGCAGAGCGTGGTCTGAGCTCAACGCAATGGGCGTGGGGATGCCCCTCAGCTTCCCCCACCCCCACCCCCATTTCCCTGCACACTGTGGCATTGTCATGGAGGGGCTCTGCTCAGAGCAAAGCAGACCACACTCCACCGTTCAGGCCCAGACACCCAGAGCCACCAGCACTTTCCACTGGGACTGGACCTGCTGAGACGACTTTCCAGGACAGGCAAGGTGGGGACACCTCTGAGCCCCTTCCAGGAGCATGTGATGAAGGAAAGGAAAGAGCGGAAATAATAATCCTAGATGTGGCCAGCAGCAGCGGTGGCATCAGACACAGTGTCCAGCTCCAGGCAGAGTGACCGGACCCCGCACCGTCTCGAGGCTGTAATCCAAGTCTCCCCCCCGGCCCGACTGTACCAGCTCCTTTTCAAGTGGTCACTGGTCGCCACAAGCAACGAGTGCCTCCTGCCGGCGGCAGCAAGGAGGAAAGGAACCCTTTCTGCTTCTCATGGGCAAAACCTTCCACCCCAGGTAAGGTCAGAGACAAAGATCTGGGAGAAAACCTGCTGAGAGCAAGGCCTGCCCCGGACGGTGGAACGCCCTGCACCTGGGCTGTGTCTCCCAGCAGGCCTTGGGGTCCACCGAGGCACGGCCACCTGTGCTGGAGACACGGCCCATGGTGAGGACCCTCCCACAGACACCATTCACTCATACACACGCCCACAGAGAACACACCCACCCGTACTGACACACTCACACGGACACACACCCCGACACAGACACACATTCACACACTCATGGACACCCACACCCACACGGGCGCACAGACATTCACACCACACACCTACGCAGAAGCACTCACATACTCATGGACACACATCAACACACACACAGACATACCTGCAAACTCACACACAGACACACTCACCTACACACCCACACACATCCACTCACACTCATGGGCACGCACACCCACACAGACACAGACACGGACACACACACAAACACAGGTATTTTCACACACACACAGGTGTACACACCTACACACCCACACACATCCACACCCACACAGACACAGACATGGACACACACAAACACAGATATTTTCACACACACACACAGGTGTACACACACCTACACACCCGCACACATCCGCACACCCACACAGACACAGACACGGACACACACACACACAGGTGTACACACACCTACACATCCACACACATCCGCACACCCACACAGACACAGACACGGACACACACAAACACAAACACAGATATTTTCACACACACACACAGGTGTACACACACCTACACACCCGCACACATCCGCACACCCACACAGACACAGACACGGACACACACAAACACAAACACAGATATTTTCACACACACACACAGGTATACACACACCTACACACCCGCACACATCCACACCCACACAGACACAGACACGGACACACACAAACACAAAACACAAACACAGATATTTTCACACACGGGTGTACACACCTACGCACACCTACACACCCGCACACACCCACACAGGTGGATATTATGTGTCGGAAAAGGCTCTGAGGTTTGGCACTGCCCGGTTTCAGGCCTCTGCTGGGTCCTGCCCCTGCTGGCCAGTGATGAAAACCAAACATAAATGGTGGGTGTTTGCCGGTCACTTGCTGCACGTGGCCTCCAAGCATGCACCATTGCCTTTAATTTTCACAGAGCTTCCATGGGATGGCATCCGTGTCGCCACTGGCCAGGCGGGCCCTGTGGAAGGAACATGGGCGTGGGCGGTTCCGGCCTCCAGTCTTGACCCTTGACTGGGTTCCACCACCTGGGATGCTTGGCCCGATTTGTGGCTCAGTGTCTGGGTCTATCTTCACGGGAGCTGCACTTGAGGACGGCCAGGGAATTATCTGGGCCAGCAGGGGCAGAGGCCCTGACACTCTGCCTGACGCCTGACTCAGGCAGGTGGGCTTGTGAGCCCCTCCCAGGGCTCCAGGGCTCGGAAGGCGTCCAACACCTGGGCCGCTGCCCCTCGCATTTTGGAAGTGGAGCTGTGCCCGTGTTCCTGAGCAAAGCCCCGCACATGCAGGGGCAGGTTGGGAGGGGCCCCTGCCAGCGCCTCTGCCTGCGCCGGCCTGGCCATGGCATGTTCTCTCCAGATTTCCTCCAGGAGACGGCCCTGGCCCCTTGCCACAGCAGAAATCATGCCCCACAATTCTCGATTGTGAAACTTGATCTTTTCCTGCAAGCAGCTCATTAAGACTTCAGATCTTGCAGGCTCCATGTCACACGAATGCCCAGGCCTTAGCACAGCTTCTGCGGTGCCAGGGTTCCGTGAATCATGTTGGTGGTGACGGAGTGGATGTAAATATATGCATAAGAAGAAAGGAAGGAGTGGGGACACAGCCCCTTCCCCGCCAGCCTCCCCCAAAAACCTGAACCTAACAGAATGCAGGGGTGGAAACATGAACCTTTCTCCATCTTCTGACCCTGAAGGACAGAGAGAAGGAGCAGGAACTTGCAGACCAGTCCAGCTAAGCCCCCACCGACGGCACGCAGGACCCCCAGTCACTGCAGCACCCATCAAAAAAACCAGCAGGAACTAGACATTGCTCTGCAGGCAGAAATCACAGCTGAGAATCAACTCTACTGTGCTCCATGTGATGGAACTTCTTCATAAGTATAAAAAGTAGTTAACTTGATAAAAACACCTTTCCTGGGGCCCTGAGTGCTGCAATTTGAAGGGGCTGGTAGTGTGAGGCTGCAGAGGGGCTCCTGCAAGCTCTTGGCTGGGCAGGCGGCGGGGAGGCCCCTCCGGTGAGCGTGAAATCAGGGACGCCCTGGGCCCGTTGGGGATGGGGCCTGGACACCATGAGATGTTCAGCAGGTGACACCTGAGGCCCCAGCCAGGGCAGCCCCCACAGAATACTCAGAGGCCGTTGGAAGTGAGGGCTGGTGACGAGAGTGGGAACACTGCCCACACAGCTGTCTAGGTGCCACCCAGCCGACAAGCCACCCCTGCCCTGCCTGGCCTCTCCACATGGCACATCTGCCCTGACACTGTCCAGCCCCAGGCCTGGGTGACTAGGGAAGAGGCCTGCATCAGGGAGGAGGCAGCTGTCTAGGCAGAGCTTCCTGACAGCCAGGCCAGGCAGTGCCAAGACACCCACCTCAGGTCTCACCTGCAAAGCGTCCACACAAGTCACTCACACGGGGCCAGGCGCAGGCTGTGCACACCGAGGGCAGATCCAGACCACACGCGAGCACAGGTGCCCATGGGTGTGCAGGGAGTGTGGGGGGAAAGGAGTGTGTGCTCGTGTGCCTGTGGGAGGGTGTGGTGTGGGTGTGGGTGTGCCTGTGGGAGGGCGTGACCATGAGTGTGAGTGTGCACCGTACCTGTGGGAGGGTGGGTGTGTGGGTGTGGGTGTGAGTGTGTCAGTGTGGGCGTGTGTGGGTGTGAGTGTGCCTGTGGGAGGGCATGACCATGAGTGTGAGTGTGCACCGTGCCTGTGGGAGGGTGTGGGTGTGGGTGTCATTGTGGGTGTTGGTGTGTGTGTGGGTGTGCCCGTGGGAGGGTGTGGGTGTGGTGTGGGTGTGGGTGTGGGTGTCGGTGTGGGTGTGAATGTGGTTGTGGGTGTGGGTGAGGGTGTGGGTGAGGGTGTGGGAGGGTGTGGGTGTGGGTGTCGGTGTGCCCGTGGGAGGGTGTGGGTGTGGGTGTGGATGAGGGTGTGGGTGTGGGTGTCGGTGTGCCCGTGGGAGGATGTGGGTGTGGGTGTGGGTGTGGATGAGGGTGTGGGTGTGGTGTGGGTGTGGGTGTGCCCGTGGGAGGGCGTGACCATGAGTGTGGGTGTGCACCGTGCCTGTGGGAGGGTGGGTGTGTGTGCATGTGCCCGTGGGAGGGCATGTGGGTGTGAGTGTGAGTGGGCCGGTGCGATTCTGTGGCTAGGCTGACTGTGTGTGTGTGTGCCTCTGTACATATGCGTGCATGTGCTGCGTGTCTGCGCTGCGGGAACCGGTAGGGACAACCTTAGGTCCTAATTCTGGGCTGACCACGTGCCGTCCCCCACGGGCCTGCGTCCTCAGTTCCTCCTCTGTGCTGTGGGCAGACAGCAGCCCGGCGGCCCCACGCTCAGACACGCCGGGAAGGGAAGGGATGGCGGCGGGGCTGACTGCAGGCAGAGCTGGGCCCAGCAGACACTGAGGCCACAGGGTCACGCTCTGGGTGGATGTCACCTAGAAAACGTTTTGCCTCCTCCAGGCTTTTAAATCAGGCTCCAGGGGCTACGACGACAGCCCTGGGCTTTCTCCCACCCCTCAGCCTCCCTCCTTAGTGGTTCCACAGCGGGTCCCCCCCGCCCCGAGACCACACCACCGCTGCGTCCTTAGTCCCGGCTCTTCTGCTCTGGCCCGGCCAGCGATCCGGCTGCCCACTTAGGGCCGTTTCTCCTTTGCTGGCATTTTCTCTTTTTCCCTTCTGTCACGCTTTGCTATGTCCTCCTGCAAAATTAAGCCCCAAACGATTTCAGTTACTCCCAACTCTGAGACAAGTTTTAAAATAGCGACAGGATTAACATTGCACCTCCCTGTGAGGGCTGCAGGGGACTGGCAGTTCCGAATGCATTTTCCACTTGCAGACTTGCTAACACAAATCCCATGGGGAAAGGGAAACTGCCGACCTTTCTGTGGGCCGACGTTTCCTCTGATGGGTTTGCTTCCTTTCCGAAGAGCTCAAACGAAGCTCTGCACTCAGGCCTGTGCGCTTCTGCCCCTCCTGTAGAAGTCGACGGTGTGTCTTCTCCGTTGCGTTTATTGATCAAGGCCGAAACCGCAAGTATAAATGACCAGGTGCTCTGATGAGAGACAGGCGGCGGAGGCTGCCTCATCAATAGCACATCTGATGGGAAAGAAGCGGCTCGTCAGAGGGAGGCCGGGCTCTTCGAAGGCTGTGGTTTTCCGTGGAAAGCTCCACCGGCTCTCTGCCTGCCGAGTTCCTGCTCTTGCCCAGGCGGGAAGTGAGAGTGGCTTTCATACCAGACCTGCCGCTCCCCGCACCACGTTGTTTCCATGGACACTGACGTCCGTCTCTGCAGCAGGGAAGAGCCGCCCTCTCCCAGGATCCTGTCGCTGTGGACGCCTCTGTCTGGCACACTCTTGGTGTTAGAGCCCCAGGTGAAGGTCGTGAGCAAGAAGGAAAAGGACACAGAACCCCGTCCCTCTGAACCTGCCAGGTGGAGCTGCCCTGAGATCCTGTAGCATTTCAGTGGGAGCCACTGGGATGCATAAGCAGGGGAGGGTCCATGAGGCCCCAGGGCTGACTCAGGGCATGTGCAGTTTGGGCAGCAGCCAGGGAGGCCTCCTGGGCAGCCGGTTGGAGGACAGAGCTGAGGACATGCAGACTGTCTTCTATGATCACGGGTGGGTGAGGCACAGGAGCTCCAGTGACGGGATGTGGCCCAGAGAACCACAGCAGTGTCTCACCTGGCTTCTCTGCAGGCCTCAGACTCACGTCCTCACATGCAGGTGCCGGGCCCTCCTCCAGCAGTGAGCTCCGGCTGCCTCTCACTCGGGGGCCACTCTGCTCTGACACAGGCTCTGATACCGGCCTGCAGCTCCCCACTCTTGGTGTCTGCCCGGTGTCACCTTCTCCCACAACACCCAGTCCCAGGATGACGGATGCCGAGGGAGATCCATCGCCTCCCCTCAGAGACCACGTGTGGTCACCCCGGCAGCGGCTCCTCCGTCAGGGCGTCCTGAGGAACTGTGCATTTTCACCGTTTCTGGGATGTAAAGAAGGAGGAAGACTTGTCACATAGAGAGAATGCCGGTTCAGGCGGCTGACGGCTCAGATAGAGATGGGGTTGGCTCCAGCCAGCAGCCCGTCCTGAGAACCAGGCTGAAGAAACACCATTCCCCGTGGACCACAGCACCACACCGAGGTGTCCGTGCTGCCGGGAAGGCACAGTAGGTCTCCCTAGCGCGGGGGTCATCTGGAGAGCCAAGCACCTTCCGGGGGGCCTTGAAGTGGGGCACTGCCCCCAGGGTGCCCAGACCTCCTCTCAGGTGGTTTGGCAAGAGCTTCCTTCTGCCTCAGATCCTTCCGGGGTATGGACTGTCTTTTCTTACGATTCTTTTCTGACTTTGCCTCACGTTACTCCGCTCCGTACCTAGATGGTAAGCCCGGTGAGGGCAGGGACCCAGCCTCCCTCGTCTGCGAAGCAACCACAGCCCCTGCCTTGTGCCTGATGGCGGTTGCTCCCCACGGAGGAGCCCTGAGCAGCAGAGCCTGTCAGCTCCCACGTGTACAACAGCCTGAGTCGGACCCAGGGAGCGGCCCACCCAGGAGCAGTCCCTGGCAGCCAGGCCCGCCTCCTGCTCGGGACCCCCCTCAGAGACGCACGCCTGGACAAACCTGGACAGTCACATCCACTTGCAGAACTCTGGGCTCTTGGTCTACACAAGGGGCCGACAGCACTCACTCCATGAGGCTGGGGGCGAGGAGGGAAGAATTATGTCAAATTCTCTAAATGGATAGAAAGTGTGTGGGCTTGTAGTGAGTGCTGTAGGCTCTGTAGTGAGAAATGGCTCTGAACAAATGTTACCGATTTGAGTTCCTTGGCGAAGTCAGAGGTTGTGGTCGCGGCATGTGCCTCACACTCCCCGGGAAGCTGCCGCCTCTGGGCCTTCGCACAGGGCATCCACAGCTGAACGCACTTCCCCCAGATCTGCACCCGGCTGCCCCCTTCCCATCCTCTGCCGAGACCGATCCCGAGGACTCACCAGAGAGTGAAAGCCCCTCCTGCGCCCCCACCGGCCTCTGGCTCCCCCCTCCCCGGCTTTGCAGTCTTCACCATCTCTGTAGTGATCTTACTTACAAGGTAATTGGCTGTCTGCTCCCCACTGGAACCTAAGCTACAGGATGGCCGTCGCGGGTTATGTGGTGCAGGAATAACACCTGGCCACAGGGGCCGCTCAGTAAACATGCGGATGAATTGAGGGGATGAACAAACTGTTGTTTTTAAATCATGGCCAGTTCTTGTTTGGGAAGAGCCACACCCAGCCCTGCCTGCCCCCACAGCTCGGCGTCAGCTCATCCGTACCAAGAGTTGAGGGTCTCTGCCTGCGTGCCCTGCAGAGTCGTGGTGGGAGCCTGTGGTGCTGCTCAGAGCTGCCCACCTGTGCATGTTCTTCCAGGATCATTTCTCCTGCACAGCCATTGCCCCACACTCAGAGATGCAGGGGTGTGCCTGGCCCTGGCAGCACACTTGCAGGCAGGACCCACCGTCCGTGCTCTCCAGAAAGCCTGCTTCTTCTCTGATGAGGAAAACCACGCCACCATTTCCTTGCTTCCTGAGAATTCAAGGTTTGTTAGCATTTCATTAGCTCTTAATTGGACTCCAATTTTAAGCACATTGATGCTTGCACTCTTTGCTACATTTTTATGGGCATTTGTTTCCGCAGATTATAGAGTTCAGCCTAAAAATTCGTTTCAGTGCGATGAGCCTGTTACAGGGGGTTGTAAACCTCTGCACAGTTGCATTCAGAACTGCGGTGCTTAAAAGTAGTCTTATCCACACACGTCCTTCCCTGGATAAAAACAGCTTCTCAACATCACGTAGTCAAACCCTATAAATGTGCAGGAAACGTTCCCCAAGGGTGGAGGGCAGAGGAGAATCGGCATGTGTTCGGAACCCTGGAGGTGTGGTCCTGCCGCCTTTGGCAGGTGCTGGGACGCCTCACTCCGCAGGTGTGTGCACTTGGTCCAGAGGAAGACACAGTTCACATCTGGAGTATTGGTCAGGAGCCGGCTCTGTAAGGCGGGACCCATACACGGTGGCTGTCACAGAGGCAAAGATATAATTGATCGAATGAATCTAACCTTGTAATTCCTGCTATCAAAACAGTCCCTACTGGAGCAGTTAATACTTAGATACCCAGTGGGAAAGAAGGCACGCTCTGACTTGTGGAAAGTCCTGGAAGGGTCTTTGCCATCGGGGATGCTTCGTGGCTGACACGTTTTCCCTCAAGACGTGCCGGTCGCACAGGTGCCCACAGCTGCCTCAGGCCTCCCACAGAACCGGGCAAGGAAAGCTCTGGCTGCCTGGGGTCAGGTGGCAGCCCCGGGAGATGGAGACCTAGTCACACACAGGTGCTTACGGTGGGCACAGCGACTCGGTGCCATCGTCTGAGATCCAGTCATTGAGTCACACACACGTGTTCACGGTGGGCACAGCAACTCCATGCCATCATCTGAGACCCAGTCACACACAGGTGCTTACGATGGGCACAGCGACTCTGTGCCATCGTCTGAGACCCAGTCACACACAGGTGCTTACGATGGGCACAGCGACTCTGTGCCATCGTCTGAGACCCAGTCACACACAGGTGCTTACGATGGGCACAGCAACTCTGTGCCATCGTCTGAGTCACACACATGTGTTTATGGTGGGCACAGTGACTCAGTGCCATCGTCTGAGACCCAGTCACACACAGGTGCTTACGATGGGCACAGCGACTCTGTGCCATCGTCTGAGACCCAGTCACACACAGGTGCTTACGATGGGCACAGCAAATCTGTGTCATCATCTGAGTCACATACATGTGTTTACGGTGGGCACAGTGACTCCGTGCCATCGTCTGAGACCCAGTCACACACAGGTGCTTACGATGGGCATAGTGACTCGGTACCATCGTCTGAGATCCAGTCATTGTCTGAGTCACACACACATGTTCATGGTGGGCACAGCGACTCCGTGCCATCATCTGAGTCACACACATGTGTTTACGGTGGGCACAGTGACTCCATACCATTGTCTGAGTCACACACGTGTTTACGGTGGGCACAGCGACTCCGTGCCATTGTCTGAGTCACACACATGTGTTTACGGTGGGCACAGTGACTCTGTGCCATCGTCTGAAACCCAGTCACACACAGGTGCTTACGATGGGCACAGTGACTTGGTACCATCGTCTGAGATCCAGTCATTGTCTGAGTCACGCACACATGTTCACGGTGGGCACAGTGACTCGGTGCCATCATTTGACATTGGATTGTACATCCACTTGTCCCACCTGCTAGTCACCCACCTTCAGAGATGAATTGATAAAAGTCCTGCCTCCTTTGAGTTGGGCTGCAGGTGCCAAGCTGGAGAGCATTTGCCCTCTCCCACTGCTGCTGAAACAGACACCACAAATTTAGTAGTTTAAACCAGCACAGATTTCTTCTCTTGTGGTGCTGGAGGTCAGAAGTCCAAAATGAGTTTCACTGGGCCAAAGCCAGGGTGTCGGCAGGGCTGGTCCCTCTGGAGGCTGCAGGAGAACACCTGCTCCTTGCCTCCGCCGGCCTCTGCAGCTGCTCAGCACCCAGGACAGCTGCACGGCCTCTGCTCTGTCTGAGCTGCTGCTGTCCCGTGGCCCTCTCTGAACTTGCTGCCTCCCTCTCATACGGGCCCGAGTATCTCCTAATCTCTAGACACTTGTCCCGACTCCGTCCACACAGTGCCTCTTGCTTGGAAGGTAACGTACCCTGGGGGCGTGGATTAGGGTGTGCACACCTGGTGGGAACCCACCTTCAGGGTTTCTTCTCCTCGGACACAGGCTACCGCTGAAGCCAAATGGCCCAGAGCCTGGAGCAGGCCCCTCCCCCCCTTTCCCCAAATGGCCCAGAGCCTGGAGCAGGCCCCTCCCCGCACTTTCCCCAAAGAGGCTGGTGTGGGAGCAAAGCCCGTGTGTGATCAGGAGCTGGGAGGGCAGCTGGAGAAGGTTCTCAGGGTTGAGGTGGAGAAGGTCGGGCCTCAGAGCGCACCTGCTGGTCCTCCTGTCACAGAGGGGAGGGGCGCTGGGATGGGAAGAGAGGAGGCCTGCTGAAGGCTGGCGGGGGGCCATGAGTCTGGGCAGCTGGTGTGAGCTGTTGTCTCGTGCAGCTTGGTCTAGGATGGGGCAGAGGCTCGGCCTCGACCTTTCCCACACCGGGTGCCGTTGGCGCCTCCACTCCAGGTGAGCACAGCTGGAGCAGCAGCTGCCTCGAGGACTGGTGTTAGACACTACCTTGGAGGTTTCCCTGATGGACTTTTCAGGCTTCTGCCAGCGGGGCCCTGTGACGGCACTGCCTCCTGGGAGCCTGCTGCTGGGAGAGGCAGTGGTACCCTCCCCCCTGCCTAGAGTCAACAAGGGGCTTCCCCACGCCGCTGAGCGAAGGCTTCTCTCTGCACCATGAGGCTGCGATCCCAGCTTCCTGCAGCTGGGAAACTCCCAGCTCAACCCACCCAGACTTATTCTGCTCCCTGAGACCTTCGGTCACCATGGCACAGCTCGCCTGGGATGGAACCTCCTGCTATTTACAGCCTCGAGCCCAGGTGAGCAGAGACAAAGCACCAGGACGGCTCGTCAGAGAAGGGCTGGGTAGGACAGACACAAGTGGACAGGGCAGCCAGAGAGGCCGTGAGAAAGCGACAAAACAGAGGGGTGCATTTATCATCCCTTCCTCAGCACCTGACACCAGGCAGGCCCTGTGCCTCCCGAGTCCAACTCTTCCAGGCGTGGCAGGTGCTTGATAATTCCTGCGACTGACCCAAAGGCTTCACAGGTCAGATTCCAGCCAAGCCGAGCCTGTGAAAAGACCTTCTTCAGACAGTCCAGACCGTGGTGATCATGGCCATTATGGTTGGAAATGCAGGAAGACCTGCAGGGCCATGGGCTCTTACCTTGGCCTCTCAGACATGTGCCCTCCTCCCTCGTCTCTCCCTGAGGAGTCAGGGATGGTTCACCTGGTGCCAGGCTGTTCCCTGTCCAGCAGGAGCCATTGAGGAGGAGCAGGTGGGCCCCGCAGACTCAGAGGGTCAGGTCCTCAACCTGGGCTGGCCCCAGCTCTGGAGAAGGGCATTTTAATGAGTATTTTGGCCAATGACCAGTCACTGCGGCTGTGGCCCTCCCCTGTCTCCAAGAAGCCCCAACATGGAAGGCTCAGGATAGAAAATCCCCACAACCCTGCTCACCACCCTTCCCCTTCCCACAAAGCTCTGTCATGGGAGGCTAGATGCAGCCTGTCTTTAAAATGGTCTGCCCGTCTCAGTCTCAAACCTCGGACAGAGCTAACATAGCATTCCATGACCAGGATGCTGAGACTCTGAAGTTTCCCCTGCTAAGCAGGACAGAGCCTCAACAGAGCTCTTCCCCAAGCTGATTTAACCGGTCACTGGGTGGCACAGGCCCTCAGCACCGAAGGCCAACAGCAGAGAGGTAAAGGGATGCAGCATCATTTAGGCAAAAGCAGAATGAGGTATTACCCCTTGCAGATGGCTCCTGGCATTTACCTTGTTGGATCTCGTGTTAGCAACGACCACCAACACTTCTGAACAGCAACACTTAATGAGAGTCTTTTCATTCTCCATGAAAAGAGTTGTCACAGAAAAATTTAATGGAAAAGTGGTTTTAAACTGCCCATATTAAGTAAAAGTCTCCAGGGCTTGGCTGAGCCGGCGTTCCTCCATTTAACTCTTCCATGTCATTGGAGAGCCAGAGTTTGAAAGCACTGGGGCAGAAAAGGACAAAGAAAAGTAAGACAAGGAGGACAAGGGGGAGGGAGAGGAGGAGAATTAGGAGGAGGAGGGGGATGAGGAGGAGGAGAGGGAGAAGGAGGACAAGGAGGAGGTGAAGAAGAAGGAGAATGAGTCGGGGAGGAGGAGAATGAGGACAAGGAAGAGAACGGGGAGGAGGGGGATAAGGAGGAGGAGAAGGAGGACTAGGAGGAGGAGGAGAATGACAAGGAGGGGGATGAGGAAGAGAGGGACAAGGAGGAGAACAGATGAGGAAGAGGAGGGAGAGGAGGGGGGTGGGAGAGGGAGAAGGGGGACAAGGGGGAGAAGAAGGAGGGAAGATGGGGGGACCAGAGAAGGAGGCAGCCACGGTGGCTTGTGTGAGGCGTTGGATCCAGGCCATCCTTGGCTGTTGCCTCCCTCTAGACCTCAGTCTCCTGTCGCATGAAATGAATGGGCACCGAGGACCTGGTGGCATCCCCAGCCCGGGAGTGCTCACCCCCATGGTAAGCAGCATCACTAGGATGTAGAAATACACAGGATTTAAGGCATTTCCAAGCCATTGTCCTAAGTGCAGGCCACATTCCAGGCCCCCCAGAGGCGACGAGGATCCAGTTCCCGGCATAAGCCTCACCATCCTGTTGTCGGCCTTTCCGCCTCCACCCCGGCGGGCGTGCAGGGGCTGCCACAGAGATTTCCAGTACCACGAGGCTGAGCGCCTTCCTCAAACTCGTCCTGATCACCAGGAGGCTGAGCGCCTTCCTCAAACTCGTCCTGATCACCGCGAGGCTGAGCGCCTTCCTCAAACTCGTCCTGATCACCGCGAGGCTGAGCGCCTTCCTCAAACTCGTCCTGATCACCGCGAGGCTGAGCGCCTTCCTCAAACTCGTCCTGATCACCGCGAGGCTGAGCGCCTTCCTCAAACTCGTCCTGATCACCGCGAGGCTGAGCGCCTTCCTCAAACTCGTCCTGATCACCGCGAGGCTGAGCGCCTTCCTCAAACTCGTCCTGATCACCGCGAGGCTGAGCGCCTTCCTCAAACTTGTCCTGATCACTAGAAAGCTGAGCACCTTCCTCAAACTCGTCCTGATCACTAGGAGGCTGAGCGCCTTCCTCAAACTCGTCCTGATCACCGCAAGGCTGAGTGCCTTCCTCAAACTTGTCCTGATCACTAGGAGGCTGAGCGCCTTCCTCAAACTCGTCCTGATCACTAGGAGGCTGAGCGCCTTCCTCAAACTCGTCCTGATCACCGCGAGGCTGAGCGCCTTCCTCAAACTCGTCCTGATCACCGCGAGGCTGAGCGCCTTCCTCAAACTCGTCCTGATCACTGCGAGGCTGAGCGCCTTCCTCAAACTCGTCCTGATCACTACGAGGCTGAGCGCCTTCCTCAAACTCGTCCTGATCACTACGAGGCTGAGCGCCTTCCTCAAACTCGTCCTGATCACTACGAGGCTGAGCGCCGCGCCTTTCCTCAAACTCGATCACTACGAGGCTGAGTACCTTTCCTCAAACTCGTCAGCTGTTTGTGTATCTTCCGAAGTGTTACCCAAGGCTGTCGTCCGTTTTTTAGAGTCAGGTAGAATCTGTTTGTTGTTGGGTTTCCAGAGCTGCTGGTACATTCTTCATGCAAGTCTTTCATCAGGTGTACCTGCTGTGTGCATTTTCACCCAGCGACTTCTCATTTTCTTGAAGTCCAACTTATCAATCTCCCTCCTTCTTCTGTGGCTGGTTTTTTAAGGTGAAGTTTTTTGTTTTAGAGCCATTTCGAGTTCACAGAATTGTTATAAAGAGTGCCGGGTTCCCATATACTTCACACGGTCTCCTTATTATTAATGCCTTACATCAGTTCGGTACATTTGCCAGAATTAGTGAACAAACGTTGCCACATAATCATTAACTCAAGCCCACAGTTCGTTTGGTTTCCTCCATGTTCCTCGGGTGGCCGTTTTCTGGGCCAGGATCCCGTCCAGGATCCCACGTGACATTTGCTTATCATGTCTCCCTAGGCCTCTCTTGGCTGTGACAGTTTCTCAGACCTTCCCTGTTTTCTACGATCTTGAAAGTTCTGAGAAGTTGGGCTCGGGTATTTGGGGGTGTGTCTGTCTGTTGGGATTCGTGTGAAGGCTGTTTTTCATGTCCAGATTCTGGCTGTGGGCTTCACGGAGGAAGAGCAGAGCGAGGCGCTTCCCATCGCACCACGTCAGGGGCCGCCTCGGCCCGGCTCACTGCCGATGTTGACCTCGGCGACCTGGCCAGGTTTCTCCAGCGTGAAGTCACTCTCGTTGCCCTCATACGTTATACTCCAGTTTATCGATCTTCTAGTTTATGGCTTGTGTCTTCTCTATGAAACCCTTGCCTAACCTCTCAGTTTCGAAGGTATGAGAAGGAGGAGTCAAGATTCTTTTTTCTGTCCATGTGGATATCCAGGGTCTTTTTATTTATATATTTTATATTTTAGAGACAGGATCTCACTCTATCGCCCAAGCTGTGATCACGGCTTACTGCAGCCTCAGACTCCTGGGCTCAAGGGATCCTCCTGCCTCTGTGTGCACCTCCATGCCCGGCCTATGTCTCTGTGTAGAGACACAGAGTCTTATGACGTTACCCACGCTGGTCCCAAACTTCTGGGCCCAAGCAATCCTCCCACCTTGGCATCCCGAACTGCTGGGACCACAGGCATGAGCCCCACTGTGCCTGGCCTGATACCCAGTTATTTCGGCTCCATCTTTCCCCTGCGGCTTTGGCCCGCATGTTGAAAACCATGGGATGGTGCCTGTCAGCCTACTTCTGGACTCTCTGCTCTATTCCGGTGACCTATTTCTTTATGGCCTTACTGCTGTGAGATCTGCCATGAACATGGCAGCTCTGTCACCACCCTTGCCAGCTCTTCGGATGGTGCTGGTCCTGCCCAGACGGCTGTGGCTGCCCTTAGACCTTCACTTCTCTATGAATTTTTAAACCATCTTGTTAATTTAGAGGAAGAGTCCACAGGGACTCCAACTGAGATTTCATGGAACGATTAGATCAACTTGTGAAGAAGTAGACATGGTATATTTACAGACGTATCCCTCAGATGATTTTTGGTGTAGAGGTTTTGCACATGTATTGTGAAATTTATCCCTAAGTATTTGATTTTACTATTATAGATAGTATTTTTAGCTTCTTTTTAAATTAGTCATCAGTAGTATATAGAAATACAACGATCTTTGTATATTGACTTGGTGTCCTGTGATGTCGCAAAATTCACTTATTGGTTCAAGCTGATTTTTTGTGGATCCCTTAGGATCCACCATCTCATTTCACCTGTAAATGAGGGTAATTTTACTGATTTCTTTCCAATATTTGTACTTTTCTTTTCCTCGTCTCTTTGCACTGACTGGAACCTCCCAGCCCAATGTGACTGGAAGAGACGAAAACAAATTCAGAAACCTTTCCATTTCTCCCCATTTTAGGGGGAGTTATTGAGTATTTCCTCATTCATTATGATGTTGGCTATAGAAAAAAAAGTCTGTTTTAACAGTGCCAGCCACTGGGAGAGCAAGCACCTGTCCTTGTCTGAAGGCAGGGACTTCTGGAGGCCTCTGTGCTGAGTTCCGGATGACTTCCAGGTCACAGCTGCTCCTGGATGCTTACAACTAGAGCTGCAGAGACAGTCCTGGGTCCCGTGACCCCCGCTGGGCCCCAGGCAGGCAGAAGAGAAAGCAGCGTCCTCAGGCCCAGCCCAGGTGCGTGTCCCACCTCTCTCACTCTGTCAGGGACACCAAGAGCTTGCAGCAATGGTCTCAGCCTCTCCCTGCTCTTTCTCCACTTTATGGTCATTAAGACTAGGTGATTCCCTGCCCCAGGATCTCAATCGTAAAGGATAGAGAAGCATTTGCATGAGGCAAAGGTGGACCAGAAAGCCAGTGTTCATCCCCACTCGGCCTTGTTGCTCCGTCTCCTCCAGGCTGGGACCTGCATGTGTCAGGGAAGCAGCTGGCTGAGCTCGTGGGGGCAGAGAACCACCAATTAGGTGGGGGAGCAAGGGTCATGCTTCATTTGGAGGGGCACACAGTGCACGGGAGGCCAAGCCTAGCCAGGCAAGACGTACATCCTGAGTGAGGAGGGTGAGACCACCTGCATTCAGTGTGCCCCCTGTGTCTCCCCACTTCTCGACTCTTGTCACACACTGGACAAGCAGAGACGTAGGAGAGAACCCCTCCATGTCATGGAATAAACCAGCTTAGAGCTCTGATAAAACCACAGTGAGCAGAGAAGAAAGGAGCCACCATGTTTTCACATGTGACCGGCCTGGGTGCAGCCTTCTGAGGGATCCCTGGAAGCCTCAAAGCTGTTTCATCTCGGGCCAGGTCTGGGGTCCTCTGATATTTGTTGATTCTCTACCATGTGGGAGACCTGAGGCTCAGAACATGAAAAATGTTGGGAGCTTTAAACTACTGTCTTCTCTTCCTTTGGTGTCAGGCATAAGAGCAAAATGTGCCAACGGATCTTATTATATGCAAGATACAGACCAAGGAGTGAAACCCAGGAAGCAAAAGACAGGGCAGACAGCAGCAGGCCAGGGCTGTGTCCAGTCCTCTGAGAACTGCGGAGTCTGCATAAAGGAGGCCTTGTTGCTTCCCCTCGGGCTGCTTGAACCACACACGCCAATGTCAGGAGTGACTAAATCTCCCGTAATTAATAGACCATTTGACCTAAGTCTGAGCAGGGAAACGAACACACCAGCACAGGCGTGGAGCCGTTGCGGCGTGTCGTGGAGAGAGCTGACGCCCGGGTGCTGATCTCGAGGCCGCGTGAGGGCTCCATCCCCGTCCTGGCCACCCACACCTGCCCTGGGCCTGCACCTTCTCATCTGGATAAGAAGAATTCTCGCCTCACGGGAAAGTTGGAGGCAACATTGTTCACTCCCTGTGTGGTCTTGCAGGAGGGCCCAGCAAAAGCCAGTCCCTGCTGCTCTCTGTTGACTTTGACCAAAGCGTCTTTTGACCGAGGTTTGACCGAGCTGCCACCGTCTGACAGTTCTGAGGATTTGATTTATTCTGGACCCCGGCCTTCTCCAAGCTGGTGGCTAAAACAAGGTCCTAAAAGTGTTGTTAGCTGGTGACTGTGGGTCACATACTTTCTCAGAGATTCTGTACCTCTTTGGAGCACTGGCTGGGCGCTGCCTGGAGGAACTTTCCGGTGGTGGAAATGTCAACAGATGGTTAGATGTTCAGGGGCATCGCGCCCACCAGGCGAGCTCAAAGCAAACTTTCTTCTGGAGTGAGTGCATGGGTCCAGGAAGGCCAGGCATGTCGTTATGTGGGGCCCTGAGTCCACAAGGATGAGGTGCTCTGAGTCCACGAGGAAACGAGGGGCCCTGAGTCCACGAGGAAATGAGGGGCCAGTCCCCCAGCTTCTCACAGGGCTGGACCAGGACTCACTTCCGACCAGCTATTAATGGACTGGAGACACGTGACCCATGTGAGGAGTGAGTCCTCCCAGGACACTTGGTAGAATGCCAAAGACAAGCAGTGGCGTGGCCTCTAATGCCAAAGTAGGAGCGGGTGCCCCATGCCCACCCGGGTCGCCAGGCCTTTACTGCAGCCGAGGCACTGCCTCTGTCTGGTCTTGGGTGCTCAGAGGTCGGGACCTCCTGCAGCCTGTTGGATGCAGCTCACGCTCCCTCCCAAGTCTGTGGCAGAAAGCAGGAGGGACTCAGGGCACCAGAAGGCACAGTGAGAGGAAGGGGTCTGCCCTGGCCAGGTGACAGCCTGTGACCGTCCCAAAAGCCGGGATGCCCAGTCGTCCTTCAGCTCTGGGCCTTCCAGCAGGCCAAGGAGGACACTATCAGAACCTCATCAGAGGCTGCTTAAGGCTTAAGTGACATTGACAGGTGAAATGCTGGGAACAGGGGCCCCTTGCAAGCATTCGATAGAGGTCGTGTATTCTCTGCGTGGATGCAGGTGGGGAGAAGCGGAAGGAAGGACGCACGAGAGCCAGCCTGTGACACCAAAGGACAGAAACACCTCCCTCAGCCCAGCCGGCTGCTGACTCCATGCGATGAGGGACTCCAGTCCTCACAATCTCACAGCGTCCTGCCCCTGCCCCTGCCCCTGTGAGGTGAGAACCGTGATGCTCATTTCACAGACGCAGAAACTCAGGGGGCTTAAGGGTGACTGAAGGATGCTACAGGCCTGGACTCGAATCTGTGTCTTTGCCTCCCAAGGCGACGCTCCTTCCATCAAATCCAGGGGGTCCCAGCTCTAGATTCCCCACCCAATCCCCATGGCCCCTACCCACCACCTCCTGTGGCTGCCTCAGCACCTCCAGCGAGAATCCGTGCATCCTTTCCAACGACTGCCTTTCCGACGCAGCCCCTGACCAGCACCCCTCCCATCACAGAATAGGACTCTTACTCCTGGATTTCCTGCAGAAAGTTTCAGAATATTCTCCAGGTTTTCTGTGGGCGGATTCTCTCTCGGGATCTTTCTAAGCGAGTCCTGTGTTTCACCACAGTTTCCCCCACATGGCGGAGCAGCTGCACCATGGGGGGGCTTGGTCCTCTTGCCCCATTCGTGCGATGTCTGTTGTGGGCATGCCAGGGTCCTGACGTCGGAGCTCCACACTGACGCACTCTTGCCGGTTTACAAACCCTCCCAGGACCGGGCCCACTTCCCTCTTCCAGGACCGGCTCTGGAGCTCCAGCTATTAACAGAAACCTTCCAGCCAGATCCCCAGCGGCCCCCAGCCTCCCACACCGCTGTGTCTTCACGGCCACAGCCAGGCCACCACAGTGCTCCTGTCGAGGACCGTGACGTTCCAGCCATTGTCTCTGTGGGCCCTGCAGGGTGCATTCCCATTTCCCCTTCCGTTGGGAGATTTTACGAAGGGCGTTTTCTCTCCTGGCTTCAATGCCAGCGAGACCGTTCACAGCTGTGTCATTTTCAGTTTCTGAGCCTCAGCTTCCAGCACGGTTAACGGTGATTTCCTCCTCCTGTGTTGCTGTCGAACGAAGTGAGGTTAGGCACACACAAGGCAAGGACCTGCGTCTGGCAGGAACAACATCTCGTTCGTCGGCTTGATTGCTTCCAGTTGTGTCTTCCCTCCTGTGTGTGAGATGGGGGCTCCAGGCCCCCCCAACAAAATATGCTTTTCCAGCTTCTAGATGCCAGCATTCCTAACTTCTTGCAATAAATCCCTATCGTAGTGCACATTAAACACGTCATGGCACAATTCAAATCAAATTCAAATCAACAACCCCCGATTATGCCGCGTTTCAACCTTTTGTTGCCATCGACCCTCGAAACAATGGCTTTAATGGAAACACAGGTATGTCAGCTTGGAAGCCACTCAAACATCTCAGTCACTCAGAAATAAAACGCTTGCTGAACACTAGTCTTTGCCAGTTGTATTAGAGTTCTCCATAGAAACAGAACCCATAGGATGTACACAGAGAGAGGGGGGAGCGGGGGTTTCATGTGACTTGGCTTCTGTGGTTATAGAGGACGAGAAGTCCTGCTGCTGTCTACAAGCTGGAGAGCCAGGGACGTTCCTGGTGTACGTCCCAGAGTCCGAAGGCCTGAGAACCTGGAGTTCCGAGGTTTGGGGGCAGGAGAAGATGGATGTCTCGGATCCAGAATAAGGAAAGAATTGACCCTTCCTCTGCCTTTTTGTCCTATCTGGGCCCTCAGCACTTTGGGGAGCGTGGATTTTCCCTGCTCAGTCCCTTGATTCCAATACTGATCTCTTCTGGACCCTTCCTCCCAGACACACTTAGAAAGCTCTCCGGGTTTCCCTCAGCTTAGTCAAGTGGACACCTAAAATTAACCATCCACTAGGCCATGCACTGCCTCGGAATACAGAGCCAGCGAGGGCAGGATCTTCCCAGGCCTCAAGGTCTCTCATCTGCTGAGCAGACAGGCATGAAGCAGACTCTCACAAGCAATTACACGATGAGGTTGGTGGCAAGGGCGACAAAAGAGAAAGGCCTCTGCCAAAGGCAAAGTTGCACTAAGTCCTAAGATAAACCCAAATCTGAAGTGCAGAATTGTGGGCTGTGATGTTCACCCCCACCCAAGTGGCTATGTTGCCACATTGGCTCCAAACACAAGTGAATTTGGGCTGGGTATCAGGAAATGAAGTCATTCTGGGAATGGAATTTTAAGTTTTTTTAGGGGACCGTGAAAATCTGCATTGGAAAACAGACGCTGTGAGAGAACAGGTTCTGCAAATCAGCAAACAGTCCAGACACTAGACTTCTTTGGTGCTCTCTGTCTGGCTGCAGCAGGGGACAGACAGGCAGAGCAGGAGTGTGTCAGAAGGTGTTTTCTAGGGGAAAGAAGGAATGAAAGAAGACCCAGTGGAGATGCGGTGACATCGAGAGGTTCAGTAATTTCCCTACAGTCGAGGGCTCCCTGGACCACTATTCCCCCAGCAGGGACCAGGTGGTGGCTGGCATGGAGGGAGGTTCCTTGGAAGAACCCGGAACTCGTGTATTCCCCCGAGAAGCGTCCTGAAACCTCTCAGACCTCTAATCCCTGCTCCCGCACTGCCCTGGAGCCTCAAGACCCAGCGCTGCTGCTGAATACTGAGAATGTGTATTGAATGTGGTTTTTCTGACTCACTGCAGAGTCAGTAATTTCTAGTTTAAACGAATTTGTTAAATATCTTTCTAGATTATGTCATTATCCAAGGAAGTCTTAGCTGGCTAAACTGGAGCAACCAATTATTTTAGGAATTGGGAGAGCAAGTTTATTGTCAGTCTTGCCGCTGTGACAGACAAACGTCCACGTAGAGAAGAGAGGCCTTTGAGAGGTAGTGAGCCCGATAACTGAGCACCAGAAGGGCCACAGAGCCTGACAGCTCAGCTTTGGGATCCAGCCCAGCCTCTCCTTCCCCACAGTGAGCTCCTGCCAGACTGCAGTGCCCGCCAGCATTCCTTACATGGATCTGACCTGCGGGGAGGACCCAGGACAGACCCAGCACAGCGGAGCGTCTCGGACGCCACGGGTTTCCCGGTAAGCAGCACCTGGGGCAGCACCAGGGGGAGCAGCTTCTCAAGCTCCCAAGGAAGCACGTGGGTCAACGAGCAGCAGCCTCCTCTGACTTCTTCCTGGTAACCTGTGGAAGGAGGAGGCCGTGTTGGCGCTTGGCCGTGTTGACATATGACACCTTGTGCATCCTTTTCTCCAAGTCAGGATTGTAAGGCCCATTAATTAACTTGTATGGATTGCCACAAGCTCAAAACAAAGTAATTGAGGGAAAGAACGGCACTGCTGACGTCATTCATTCAATCATAACACAAAAATTATGAGGGTGTGCCAGGAAATGTCCTCCGCAATGAAGACTAAAATTTTAGAGGGAGGAGACAGGCAATAAACAGCTAAATAATTAAAACATGTGGTGTGCAAGGCAATGCTAAGGGCTTCGAAGAAAAGTAAAGCAGAAAAGGGGTAGAGAATGTGAAAGCAGGAAGCAAGTTCAAAGGTATGGCCAGGGCAGGCCTTCCCCAGAGGCTGTCACCTGCACAGACACTGAGACAGGCGAGGGCCAGTCGAGCTGGGCCTGGGAGAGGAGCCAAGCAGGGAAGCCTGAAGTGGGAGCACACCTGCATCGTTCCAGGAGCAGGGAGGCAGGTGAGAGCCATGAGCTGTGGAAGACGGAGCTGAGAGGGAATGGGCAGGGCCGGCGGGGCCTTGCAGGCCACTTGGAGGCACAGAGAAGTTCCTGGATGTGTGGAGCAGAAAGCTGGCATTCCCTGACCTGTTTTAAGAGGAACATTTTGGCCAATGTATTGGCCACAGGTCCATGCTGTAGACCTGACAAGCGGAAGTCCGACTCCTGTTCCATGCTGTAGGCCTGACGAGCGGAAGTCCGACTCCTGTTCCATGCTATAGACCTGACGAGCGGAAGTCCGACTCCTGTTCCACGCTGTAGGCCTGACGAGCGGAAGTCCAGCTCGTGTCACCACAATAGAGTCATAGCATCTCAATTCTCAGACTTCAGCCACAGACCCAGAGCCCTGGAGGAAGGGCCTAACACGCTGCCGCCTGGTGAAACCACAGAGGCTTCATCTTCCTCCCAGCCTTCCCTGAAGACGCTGTGGCTGCCGTCTCCCCTGTGGAAGGGAACTGATCAGACTCTCCAAGCGTTACTGGACACTGGCTCTGAACAGACCCCAACTCCTGGAAATCCCAGATGTCACTGGTCCAGAGTCGGGGTGGGGCCTTGGGGGTCAGCAGAGTTTCGGCTCAGGTTTGATGCATAGCGGGGCCCACTGGGTCCACCCTGTGGTTATTTCCCCAGTTCCCAGATTCATTACTTGAATCGACATATTCAGCAACGGGCAGAATCCTCACATTGGCTCTCTGGGCCACGGAGCGAGGGCTGTTGTGGTCAGAAAGGCCAAGCAGAGGCCCCTGGAACTGCGTCTTCCTCTGAAAACAGCAAACTGAAGGCAATACTGTATCCCTGGAGGATTGCAGAGATGAAGGCCCCCATCACAGACTTGAGGAGGCAGGGGTGGGAGTCCCACCACATCCCCACACAGCTCACTGACGCGGCCTGCACAGAAGGCACACAGCTCTTGGAGCAGGACTGAGGATCGTCATAAACTTAACTGGGGGTCACTCCAGTTGCAGCTGCTGGTCCAGATGCAGTTTTGTTGCTGTTGTAAATCAGCCAGTCCTCTGGCTCCAGGTCTGTAACGGGCCTTACAGGTCTGGTCACCCCAGGCATGCATGCACCTTGGCTGTTGGTTCTAATTCAGAAATTCCCAAGGAAGGTTCATGGCTGGCCTCGTGTGGGGCAGACCCTCCCAAGAACCAATCGTCCTTGGAGAGGATAGCTGAGCACTTTCCCCGGTTGAGGCCAGCGCGGGGCTCAGAGGATCCTCCCTTAGAGAAAGGTGTCGTTGGCTCCAGAAAGGATGGGACAAGGTGGGTAGAGAGCAAGCTGAATAATAGCTGCCCTTTGCTGAAAACATAAATGAATGAAATGATCAGTGCTGTCCAAAAAAACGCACGAAAAAATCAGAACAAAAGTTCTAATATTACTTTAGTGCCCACTTAGCCACTTTGCCCCAAGTGACCTCCCTAAAAGAACTTTACTGACACCTCAACTGGAAACCAGATGGCAATTAGATCAGATAAATCTTTGTAAATGTTGTGGCCCTCTCAGCAGAGCTAGGATTCGGTAGGTGCCCTGTGGGTGCTCATCCTCTGCCTTCCGCTGGGAGGACCCTGCACCTCTGAGTGCATCTCTCCCTCCTCTCCCTGCACCTCTGAGCGCATCCCCCCCTCCTCTCCCTGCACCTCTGAGTGCGTCTCTCCCTCCTCTCCCTGCACCTCTGAGCGCGTCTCCCCCTCCGCCTCCCTGCACCTCTGCTCATTTCTCCCGACGCTGAGCCTTTCTGCCAGGCCTGTCCATCCCAGCACCACCTGCTGAGTGACAAGTGGGGTGGATTTCAAGAGCGATGACACAGCGAGAGGCTTATGCCACGGCAGCCCCACTCCATCCCCGGGGACTTTCACCCACCGAGGAGCGGGAGCCGAGAGCCAGCCCCTGTGCTGCCTTCATTGCACACACGACGGGTGCCCCGCATCAAGTCTCCAGGCGCCCCGGCAGAGGAATCCAACGGTCGACTGATGGGCCAGTCGTGAGGGAGAACCCCGCAGAGGGACCACCATGTGCGCCCCATTCTGAGAGGTGGTCCTGAGGTTGCAGCTCCCTTCCTCCCTCCCACAGGCGCAGTTGGAAAGGGAAGGTGGTGAGTTCTCATGTGTGGGGAGGCTCTAAAACGGGCGGGGAGGGAAAAGCTGCACACAGTCGCCACGGCCCTAGAGGTCCCCTCGCGAGCGGGTACTGCTCCCTCCCCACTCTGTACCCACATAGTTGTGGGGCACCAGCTCTCGGCGAAGTGTGCCTGGCATTTTTCCTTCCCACGGGGCACCGTTCGGCCTCGCACCAGAGAAGCAGTTAGCGAGCTGGGGCTTGGGGCCATGATGTGTGACGAATACATCTGCTGGCCTGGGGCCGTGGTGCATGATGGATACATCGCCGGCAGGTGCTGGCAGTGTCCCTGTCCCCGTCCCTGCCCAGACACAGTCACCCTCTCCCGCGTCACAGGAGGGAGCTTGCTGGTGTCTCAGTGGGACGAGCCGATGTGCTGGACATGCTGGGGAGTTGATCCCGGGGGGAGGCCTCAAACAGTGTGGGGCAAGGCTGGTGGATGAGTCCTCAAGCTCCCCCCATCACACAACACTGGTGAGAGAGACCCCACGCTCCTCAGGGGTCCCCGTGCTGCAGCCCAGCTGCCCTCAGCAGAGACATGCTCTTAGTGCTCTGCCAGTCGGATTTCCTCCCTCCCCACTCTCTGCACCCACTCACAGAGCAACCCCTGAATAAACTCCTGGCACCCCCAAAATTGACTTGAGATCTCCTTTGGGGAGGAGCTAAGTCCAGGACACAAATGGACTCTTTGAACCCCGGAACTGCCCCACGCTGTTAGGTGCTTGTCTGCTGGCAGGCAAGTGGCTCAGGGCCAGGGGCACCATCCACTGGGCGGGGGCACAGCACGGGGCTCACGCCTGGCACCTGTCGGAACCTGCTGCAGTTGCCTGGTTTGTCATTGGAAACATGGCAGGGATAGAAAGTGGGTACTCTGAGCTGGAGCACATGACCTGAGTCTGTAATCCCAGCTACCCAGGACACTGAGGCCGAGGACTGCTTAAGGCCTGGGCAACATACCGAGACCCTGTCCCCCCAAAAAACTAAATCAAGAAAAGAAAGGAGCACTTTGAAAGTCTTGGAAGAGGTGTGTGAAATCAAGAGCAGGGCTTCAACCCACCAGGCCTCCGCTGCTCAGTGCAGCTCACGCCCCATGACCTCCCAGGACATGAGAAATACCCATCCCAGGAGATCCTGCATTCCACCGTGGTCAGAGCCGAGGAAGGCATCCTCTGTGGCCAGGCCAGTTCACAACCGGCAGATTCCCTGAGTGCACAGGCAGGAGGGGGCTGGCCGCTGCCTTCGCTGTCTCTGAGCAGCACGGCTGTCTGAAGCGTCCAGCCTCCACCCAGCTGAGGTGAGGGATGGTGCTGATGCGGAAAGTCAAGTGAGATTCGTTTGTTTTCAGCTCGGAAGACGCTGTTTACTGTGAATCTGACCAGGTCACGTGCTGCTGTTAGGGTGCATCTTGGAGAGAAGACAAGACGTGGTCAGAGGTGTTAAATGATTCTCACTGTGCCTGGAGAGGCTGGGCTCAGGGGCCTAGTGCTCCTCCCAACCCTGGGTGACTGTGCAGTGGAGGGAGTGTGTGGGCTGCTTTGCCAACCGAGATGTGCCTCACGTCACCAGGAGCCTGGCCGAGCACCACAGTGACCACGGCTGGGTAGAAGGAAATGGACGCCCACTTGTGCAATTTGCTTCCCTTCTTTCTCCAGGGGCCATTTCGAAATAGAATGTAACGGCCCTTTCTTGCTCAGTGTGGTCTCGGATGGAGTTTCTTGCTTTGGATGCAGTTTCCATGGGAGGGGGAGAAGGGTGCCACCCCTGGTTCTTGGCTGGGAACAGGCTCTGTCTGGGCCTGGACCCCCGGGTCTCCCCAACCCCTTGGATGGCCCCTGGCCTCCCTCTCAACCACAGGGCACGCATGCTACTGATTCCCTAGCAATTTGTCTGTTTCCTGAAAGTTGCTGGTGACCTTCACCGTGCTTGGAAGTCCTCTCTGTGCTCAGAAGCACTTATGACTCACTGCAGCAGTGACTGGTCTCAGGGCACCAGTACAGCCGGGAAAGAAACTGAGGTGGTCGGGGTAGGGGATCTCACCAGCGAGTCAGCAGGGTTGGCTCAGGACCAGAGTGCGGGGGAAAAGCTCAAGGAATTAGAATTCTCGCCTGACTGTGCCCCCAGCTGCGGATAGTGGCCTCGGCTTCCTTGTCTCTATGATGACACAGCTGGGAAAGCTGCTCTCTCTCCAGGGTCCCCCGGCAGCTCTGACGGCCGGGAACACCCACAGCCTGGCGCCAGTCAGAGAGGGTCAGCAAGGTCACGCCGGCGGGCTCAAAGCACCCCAGAGCTAAGGGGTAACAGCACGTTGTAGTAGCTGCCTGCCTAGGTGGTGACACAGCACGTTGTAGTAGCTGCCTGCCCAGATGGTGACTAACAGCAGCTCCCAAGGTCATTGCCTCACTGGGCTCAGCCCTGTAATAGGAAACCCCTTCTGTAAGCGTGTGACTGTCCCCACCTGAGGAATCAGGGATATTTACTAACCCCTGTCATGTAAGGATGTGTTCATGTTACAGACAGAAATGCCACATCTTGGCTAAAGGATGTGTCCATTGAATTCCTACCCTTAAGTCTCCTGCGTTACTGTCACTTACTGGGAGGTGTCCAGGTCGGGCCTTGGGGCGTGGCCGCTTGCTCTTCTGTTGCCACTCTGGATTTTTAGAAGCACGCGTCTTGTTCAGTTAGTGCCCCTGACATCTGCTTGTAACAAACTAATTAAAGCTCAGCCTTAGCCGTGGTCCAGTGGGGCCTGGGGAGTGCCTCTGCATGGGATGCACGGGGCAGACCCCACAGCACCTGGCAGGCCAGCACCCGGGGCCCAGCAGCCTTGCTTGGCCACAGCAGGGAACATGCTGCCTCCACTCCTGCCCCGGCTGGACCACAGAGACCCAGATAATGACTAAGCGGAGACTCATGTCCTCGTCGTCTTTCATGGCGTGATTAAAGGGCCCTGCCCTGCCGGGTACTGAGAGCTCCGAGAGGAAGGTCTGCACCTGGCTTCTCTGCTGTGTGCACCATGCAGGACAGGCAGGCTCAGAGTGGTTGGAGCAAAGCAAGGACAGAGCCTCATGACAGCGGGGCAGGTTACAGAGCTGGCTGTGACTTCAGACGGGTCACGCGAGGCTGGCACGGCTGTGATCCCTTGGCATGGAGTCTCCCAAGAAGTAGCAAGAAGAACCCACCCCTCAGAACAGCCTGCAGGGGAGAGCACCCTCCCTGCCTCTCCTCTGTCCAGAGAGCTGCCTCCCACCCCTCAGCAGCTCCACGAGGGGCGAACCGAAGGGACCGGGAGCATGGAGCACTGAGCGAGGAGAAGGGAAGGGGGCTGAGGGGGGCAGGAGTGCACATGTCTGTGCTCTCAGAAAAAGTGGAAAGTGACAGCCCTGGCCCCGCGGGTGTCCAGAATTTAAGAAAGATCCTTGGAATCCACACACACAAGGACAGAAACACACCCAACACCCCTTAGCCCCTGCTGGTCATGAGACTTATTACTGGATACCTGGGAGTCTGCATGTGTCTGATCCCAGTGGTGACAAACCCACTGGGCCCCCTGCCCATCTCACTGTCCGCAGGACAGAGGCATCACCAGGCCTTTGTCCCTCTGCCAGGGCAGCTGGGTTGGTGGGGAATAGAGGGGCAAGGGAGAGACTGGGGCTTCTTCTCTCCAGCGTCACTCTGGGGGGACCAATACACTATGCACTTCTCCTCCCACGATAATCAGACCCCAGGCCTGCCCTGCACTGCAGCCCCCACCTGGTGCCCGGCTGCCTCAAGCCAGCAAGATACCTCAGCCTCTGAGGTGAAAAGGGAAGCTAGCTGTGCCCCTCGTGGAGAGCTGCTGGCTTGTTCCTTAGTGACGGGTCCTGAGTGTTGGCCTGATGATTTTGTAACGACTGATACCTTTCTGGAGCCCCTGAAAACACAGTTTAGTGCCATGAAGCATGTTGTTTCCTTGCTAAAACAGTAAGTTGTTTTCCCCAGCAACTCTAGCAGGCAGAAAACCCCATCTCAGCACATCAGCACCCCTTCCCTGCCCCAGGAAGGTATGAGAAGGCTGCAGGAGAAGGAAGGAAGTGCTGGAAAGCTGGGGCTGCAGGAGAAGGAAGGAAGTGCTGAAGAGCTGCCCTTCCCTGGGAGCCTATTTAAACCCCAGCAGAGGTCGGTCGTCGGTGTCCTCCCGGGAGCCTGGTTCCTGCAGTTCTCACAGCCACGCTGGGTAACGCTGGCGGGGAAGGCAGGCCTCCACCGGGGCAGGGCCTCTGCAACTTCTTTCTCCTGTATTAAACTGTTCTCAATGACAGAGGCTGCCACGAAGCTGACACTGAAGAGCACTGGCAAACACACTAGCTGGGCAGCAGGCGCTGGAACCAGCTGGTGGCAGCAGCCAGGGTGGGCAGGTGCTGCCTGACTGCGGGGGCAAAGGGCCACCTGTCTTCTCTACACCCTCCTGGGATCTCAGAGTCCTGGCCCGAGCCTGCCTTCCTGGGTATTGGCTGTGAGCAGGGAGTCCTTTACACTTGTCCATGTGTGGGTCAGCAGAGAGATAGAATGGGTTCTGTGTTTTTTTACCCCATCCCACCCCATGGCCTACACCAGAAAGTCATGTAGGAATGAGGAAGGTGAAGAGGGTTCTTGCAGCCGACACCGGGCTGCCCAGCTTAGCCCAGCTTAGGTTGGGCCTGACCTCAGGACTGAGCCCAGCCCCCAGGGTAGCTCCAGGGCTCACCATCGTACCTCATGATGCCCTTCTGTGTTCACAGGGGCACGAAGCAGCTCTCCACACACAGAGGGCTCCCAGGACAGGTCCTGCCAAGGGTGTGACTGAGGACCTGCTCCCCCAGTCCAAACTCCTGGCCCAGGGCTCTGAGGGGCACAGCTGGGTCAGATCCAGGCACCTGTGGCAGGGAGGGTCACATGGCACACGCCAGGAGGCCCCTGCCCACGGGGCTAGCATTCACCATCTGCTAACGCTCCCCCTTTCAGGGTGCCTGGCAGTGGTGAGGGTCAGGTCAGGGACGATGGAAGTCATGGCCAGAGCAAGAGGTAAAGAGGATGGAGGTAAAGAGGATGGAGGTAAAGAGGATGGAGGTAAAGAGGCCTCCTGGTCTCGGAGAGTTTGCAAAGTGCCCCTGGGATCTGACACAGGCTGGAGAGCAGAGCACGCGGTCACTACACTTGGTGGCTGCTACTTGTGGGGGCTCCTCGCTGCTGGACCAGAGACAGCTTTCTGGGGAGCCTTCTGCTGCTCACTGATATGGCCAGCCTGGCCTCTGTCTTAGACTGGTCACTGCTGTCCCCAGACCCAGGTCCTGGCCACTGACCACCCAACACCTAGCATTGCTCTGTGTCAAGCAGCAGAGGCACCTCTGTTTGTTACATAAAGAATGGGTTTGTTTCTGCTAACTCCAGAAACAGCCAGTGCACACGAACCACTGTCATTGAGGACAGGCCCCTTCTCCCAGGCTGGCCGCAGGTGGGCACTGCCAGGAGCTCTGACCGCCGTGTTCTCTGCACATGTAGGACAAGGTGAGCAGGCCCAGCCTTCCCTCACGACTGCCGCATGGGGCAGCTCAGCACTCTGAGTCCCCTCCTGAAAGACCCTGGTGGTGCCGTGCCGTCACATCAGTGCCTGTGTGCTTCGCGGAGCACGTGGGCGGCCTTGTGATCCCCGTGGGCCTGGCAGCAGTGCCATCTACTTGTCTGCTGATCTCAGGCCATCTACTTCGTGTGCTGAGCCCTGAAGTGAGCTCTGGGTCCCAGAAAGGAGCTGGAGGGGGACCCCTACCCTCAAGGAGGTCACAGCCTGGTGGGGAGGGGACACGGGCACTTACAAGTCAGACATGGGATCACAGGGTCTTTGAGGAGGAGGCCTGGGCTTCCACGAAGATAGCAGCGCCCCATCCTATTCATAATCTCCCCCGAGGATGCCCCTCCAAGGCTGTCGGGAGGTAGACCTGGAGAGCCGGAAAGGGTCTCCACCCCTTTCGTCAGCGAAGTGGGAACGCAGAAAGGAAGGAGTGAGGATGTGACCCCTCCACAGACCCCAGGCCCCAGGATGGCTGTTGGAGGGCCCTGGCTCAGGGGCCCCTCCTGTCACTCAGGGAAGGGGGCGCTTTGGAGTCCCCAAGCTGCAGGGAGTGGTCAGGCCCCGTGAGGGTGGCAGAGGAACTGGTGTGGGGAGGAGAGTGTGGGGCTGTGCCTGGCCCTGGGGGTGCAAGCAGAGCCTCCCAGAGGGTCACAGGGAGACTTTCAGCCCCGGATGGGGAGTCGCCCAGAAGACCTTTGGGGGGCTTTAATCTTGGCCTTGGCATCTCCTCTGGTCCCAGCCCTAACCCCAGAGAGGGAAGGTGTCCAAGATCTGCATGTCTCTGGCCTGTGGCCTCTGCTGGGCAGGCCATGCACCAAGGGGCCTCATTTATCCGCAAAGACTCCCTCCATCACCAAGACACAGACCCTTCCCTTCCAAGATGACTGGAAAGGACTCGGGGACTGCTCCTTTAAGCCAGAAAACCCTGTAACAGCAAGGCTGCTCTCAGGCCCAGTGTGCTCAGAGAATTACACCTCAGCACCAAGCTCTTTTCGCTAAAAGTCCCTTCCATAATTAGAGCTTGAACAAATGGCACTAAAGTATATAGGAGCTCGCCTACCTAGAACAGGGCTGTCAGAGGAAAGATAAACTTCCTCAGGTTCAGAAACGGCAGCAAAGCACATTCCCCACACTCCAAGGACAGCACCTGGCAGGTTAGCAGTGGGGCCAGGCACGTTGGGGAGGCGCCTCTCTGTGAAGTGGGTCAAGGCAGAAAAGAAGACCTGCCTCTACCTCTCCTGTCCAGGGCCAGGGGCCTGGGATGTGAGGAGGGACACAGGAAGCAGATTGGTGCCAAGCCACAGGCGTGAGCCTCCCCTACCGAAGGGAGCAGGAAAGCCACATGGGGGTCTCCTGAGCCCACAGGGTCACAGGCACTTACTCACTGCTCACCAAGCTCCCTTTAGATGGTCAGTGTGGTGATATGTGGAGCTGGCCCTGGAGTTTGAAAGGGCAGGTCCTGGAGAGTGTTGCCGTCGGGAGCCGTGGGTGGATTTGTGGAGGGATGTGACGTGAGAACTGGCCCTCAGGATCTCCACCTGAGGAGGCCACCTGGCTCCCGCCCATCCTCCAGCTGTCTTGCTCCTGGTCCCGCTCATTTTCTCTCTCAGCCGGCCCAGCAGACTCACCACCAGCAAGACCAGGCCCACCGTGGGCCCTGCCCCGGGACTTGGCCTCCGTGTGCCCCACCTGGAGACAGAGCCACTGCCCGTGGAATGAGGCTCGGGACTCCGTCCAGACATGGGCTGAGCAGGAACAGTAGCACCCGGTATCGGTGACCGAGGAAGGTGTAAAGACCCCGTCAGACAATGCAGGGACGAGGCTTCTGCCCCGGTGACGGTGTGAACCCAGGGCCTGGGCTTGTGGAACAGCTCCTCGAAAGATAATTTAGAGAAAAATAAAACCAGAAACCTCTTTATAAAGTACCCCCACTTGGGACACTGCCACCCCTCATGGCCAGCAGGGACTCTCACCTCCGGAGGCTGCCTGTGCTGAGTCAACCGTGTCCCTGAGCCGGAAGCTCTGTCCCTTGGGTGCCTTGACAGGGCATTCACGCTGAGCAAATAAATCTACAAGGAAACGCCGAGAGCCTTGTCCTCCCAGCATGAGGCTTGCTTTCCCTTGGTGCTTCACTGTCAGTACGAAAACCTGATGCACAGAGATGCTGTCTGCTCCCTGCCTTCTCGAGATCAGGCCACTTCAAATGCGGTAATGAGTCCACAATTTTCTCCCCAGGAATTGTTCTCAACATCCTCTTTGCTGGTGTCTCCTCATTCATCCCAGCCCTGCTCAGATGCTCCCCCAGGAGGTCCCGGGTGCCCGTCAGGGCTCGGCTCAGCCCTGGCATCCTCGTTGACTCAGGTCGCTCAGGATGGACCCCTTTCTAGCCAGGAGGGCACTTTCTACCCAGCTCTCCCCACGTGGAGTGTAGGGGGCTTCCGGTGGGTTTTACTCCCATGGCAGCGTTAGCCACGGAGCCTGAGTTTCCACCAGGTCTGGGGAGCTTGGAGTCATCAAAGGAAACTCCTGTGAAAATCTGGGGCTGCTGTTACTTTGTCTGGGATTTCAAAAGCAGCATTATCCAAAGAAGGAAACTGGACTGAGTCTGAGCTCCATAAATTAGCTCCGCCTGTGTGGATAAGAACAGATTTGTTGAACTCGATGTTGGCATTACATTTGCATAATACTCTAATTTAAATAACGAGGGGAGAAGGTATGGAGATGGGAGACGGGAGGCTTGTGGCCTCTGAGCCTGGGGGCTCCCAGGAGAAGGAGCCCAGGAACAGAGCCGCCCCTCCCACAGTACAACCTCCGCTTCCAGAGGTCACACAGCAAATGGTGTTTTCTTGTTTTCTGGTGGGGTTAGAGGTGGGGGTGAAGAAGTGTGCCCCAAGGCCCAGTCTCTGTGGCCCGTGGTCACCTGGTGGGGAGGTGAAGTCCCAGGAAGGCAGAAGGCTTGGACCAGTGTGAGGTCTGAACGGCATCCGCAAAACCCCACATGCTTCCTCCACGTTGTATTAATCATATTTTTAAAATTTCTGTATTTTATGATGCTCTGACATCCTGGGGCCTCACTGACCAGAGAAGGGACTGCTCCTCCTAGGGCTAATTCCCGGGGACTCCCTGGTGAGTGAACCTTTCGTGTGCAAACCACGCAATCCAAGCCCATGGCTCCAGCTGCCTCCTATGTGGGCTCTTGCACTCCCAGGCCAGTATTTTCCTACCCTAAATCACCCAGGGCCAGGAACCAGACAGCTAGAGGCCACACCTGCAGCCCAGAGCCCTCCAAAATCGCTGAAACGTCCAGCCCCAGGCCTGCCCAGCTGCTCACCCCACCTCCCCAGCTCCTTCCCAGGGTAAAGGCTCTGGGCCTGCTCGCCCCTTGCTCCTGCTGCCTCCTGGCTGAACTGTGGCTTTCCCACATGGCCTTGCCTGTATGCCACGCCCCCTCCTCTTGGGAACCGTAAATAATAAACTCTCCTTTCAAGACAGTTGTCTCCGTGCTTGTCATCTTATCATCCCTAATTAAAATAAACCCTCGGTACGTCTTAAAACACAAGCCTCTGTCACCCTGGCAGCCTGGAATAAACAGGAGATGCCTTACAGGTGCCCAAGCACTGGGCTGATGGCGCTGGTGGGCACAGAACAAGCTGAAGGTGCCAGCCCCAGGAAGGCTGCAGGAACCCTGAAAGGAGTAGCAGGTTCAGGGCCCCCGGCCAGGGATTGAAATAATTGTCACTAACACCATCTTCCAAAATAGCATCCTGCATCTAGATCGGGGTGTCCAATCTTTTGGCTTCCCTGAGCCACATTGGAAGAAGAAGAATTGTCTTTGGCCACACGTAAAATATGCTAACACTAATGATAGCTGATGATGAGCCAAAAAAATCGTGAAGAAAATCTCATAACGTTTTAAGAAATGTTACGGTTTTGTGTGGGGTCCCATTCAAAGCCGTGTCTGGCTTCATGCAGCCCGCAGGCTGCAGGTTGGAGAAGCTTGGTCTGAGTATTGGCCCACGTGGGGACAGCGGCTCTGTCTGCGGAATGACTGTTCCACGTGCACACAGTGGGCTCTTTGTCCGTAAGCTGGTCTGCCTGCACGCAAGCTGTGCTCTGTGCTGAGAGGCTGGCCTACATGCAGACCAGCTCACCTACGGTTCCCCCCGATGCAAAGATGCGTCTCAGGTTGGCTGCGCAGTGGCAACTCACAGAGCTGACATCAAGTAGCTGCTCTGGACCTGAGCTCAGCGTCCATCCCGAGGACAGCTGCTGGCCATGACACATACACGCCAGTTCTCTCACCCTGGACCCCACCAGCTACGTGGGACTCCACCACAGGTGTGGTTCCTTTTCATGCATGCTACTGCTGTTCTCTGTCCATCCTGCAAAGCAGGTTAGAGCTGTCCTAGTTGTCTGTGGAGTCCCCCAGGCCTCCGCCTGTGGCTCTCAACTCATTTTCATGCCATGATGCTGGGCAGCATCCAGGAAGTGCATCTGGGCCTCTGCCAAGCTTTCTGCAGGACAGTGTGGGGAAAACTGTCCGTCCACTTCTGAAATGATGCTGCTAAACGCTTCTGCCTACCCAGCAGATAAACTGGTACTTGCAATATGCTTGCAGCTTTGGAGTGGGAATGGGGTTGCCTATAATGCAAAGTTATATCTAATAAGAAACTAAACTGAAAGCTCATTGCAGTAAACAAGCATTTGGTTTCTCATCTTGGCTCTGAAATGACTGGGAAATCATTGGAGATTGATGCATCCCTAGAGGCGTCTCTTGAACCCAGAGTCATCTGGCCTCCATGTGGCTGTGTCTGCACAGACGATTCTGCTCCAAGGTGATCCTATGGGTCCTGAGACACCTTGGCACAGGGGCCTCCAGACTGCGGAGGCCTCCATGGTCCCTTCTGAAACCCAGGCAGAGAGGCTTGGAGAGGAGTGGCACTGGGGACACATCAGCAATGGCCAACACGAGGAAGAGAGCCTGTGCCTGCCCAGTCACCGTGTGCCCAGAGAGAAGTGTGGGTGTGTAGGGAGGGACACAGTCCTGCCGCTGCTGAGGCAGAGATCTCCAAGGCCACTGCCTGTGGGGGCTGTGCGGAGGTGTAGCCCCCAGCTCTGCTCTGGGCTCCCAGCACCCAGCCTGCCATGGTCAGTCACAGCCTTCCCGGGCCTGGAGGGGAAATCATGAAAGAAGCAGCAGGAGTGCAGACCATGACAGAGGGAAGTGCTGGCGCCCAGAGGAGAGGCTTCAGGTGGTCCTGGGCTGAGGCAGGGGCTGGGTCAGGGGGAACAACTGAGGCTGGAAACAGAAGAGAACAGGGTGAGCGGGCATAAGGCCGGGGGGGGGAGCACTGTTTGTCTTGGATGGAGAGAGTGTGAGTTGGGTGCGAAAATCCTAGAGAAGCAGCTGTGGTCTGAGCTGCCAGGCACCAGGAGCCGGAGCTGTGAGCACAGCTGCAGCCGCCCACCTGAGAACAGCGCCAGCCCAGACCTCATGGGACGTCCTCCCTTTGCACTTGCTGCTTAAGGTCTCAGGGTGTCAGAGACGAGGACGTGTGTTCACGTGAGATCTTCTCCCCAGCGGGTCAGTCATGAAGCAGGGAAGGCTGCCCCAGCTGACGCTGAACTCCCAGAACTGCCGTCGACTAAGGACGGAGACCCTCCCACTCCGGCTGCCTCCGGCCCCACCTTGCCTAGTTCACAAGACAGGAGGAAAGAGAGAGAGAAACAAAAGTAAGATAAATAGCCAGACAACCTTGGCACCACCACCCGGCCCTAGGAGTTAAACAAAGTAATGATAATAACATCAACCCCGACCTAAACTACTTGCGTTATCTGTAAATCCCAGACACTGGATGAAAAAAGCATTGTAAAACTTTCTGTTCTGTTAGCTGATGCATGTAGCCCCCAGTCACGTTTTCCACGCTTGCCCCATTTATCACGACCCTTTCACGTGGACCCCTTAAAGTTGTAAGCCTTTAAAAAGGCCAAGCATTTCTTTTTCGGGGAGCTCGGCTCTTAAGACACGAGTCTGCCGACGCTCCCGGCCGAATAAAAATCCTCTTCCTTCTTTAATCGGGTGTCTGAGGAGTTTTATCTGCGGCTCGTCCTGCTACACGACCAAGCGGGTCTCTGAAAGAGGACTGTGGGCCCCACTGCAGCAAGGGACAAAGCCCGAAGCACCAATTCCCCTTCCATCCTGGAGACCTGAGAGTCCTTCAAACATACAGAGGTTTTTTGAGTTAAAGAAGAGGAGAAAATGTCAAGTAAAAGGAAAGGATAGGAATAAAACAGACCTTGAAAACCCAATGGAAACAAACCAAATTTGGCTTCTGATAGTATAATTTCATAATGCTTCATTGAAGTGTCACGTACTTACAGAAAGTGTTCAGCAGACTTTGATAACCCAAGCTCGCCCTGCGGCCGTTACCCGGACACTGGAGCCGGGTGTGCGCCGCCCCCAGTGCCTCCGTGGTCCCTCCAATGTGGCCTCCTCCAGGGAAAACTCTGTCCTTATCTCAGCAGCATGGACTGATTTCTTCGTGGAATTTCTTTTTCCCGAGGACCACAAAGGAAGCAGGGAGGCAGGGAATGGGGGGCAGTTTGCCTTCTTAAAATGACGTGACTGGAGGGAAAGGGGATACAGGCAGGAACCCTCAGCGAGCGCCGAGGAGCCCCACCGCCATTCAGCGTGGGTCAGGGAGCAGCCACAGTGAGGCCGAAGTTGCAGCTCACATTAAGAACAATTCGCAGTTTAGACCACATTTGCACATTCTTTTTAAAAAATTATGTTCTTGCCTTATTTTTCCATATGGATTTTTAAACATGAGAGTGTTTAAGTCGATTTGATGGAAGTTCAACCTGGTCGTGATTACCTTTGACTTTATGAGTTAAGAGTGCTAAGTCACTCACCTTTCCTTTAATCAGGAAGCAGTGGCCCTGCCTGCGGGGTGGGGGACACAGGCTCAGAGTGGACCACAGGCTCCGGATCACCTCTTCTGGTGCACGTGTCCTGCTCTCAGGCCACACATTCACAGGGTCAGGCCGAGCTGCAGGGAGCACGGCCCCACCCTGTTTCCCTTAAAGTAGGGTACAGAGCACTGACCTAGTGGGGTCACAGAGAGCACCACGAGCCTGAGACCCAGGCTCTGGTCCTACCTTATCACGAACTTACTGTGGGCCTCAGCCTGGCCAGACCTCTCTCCAGGTCTCTGTTTCCCCGTCTGTGTAATGAGGCTGCATCTATAGTGCTGGATGGAAATTGAGTAAGGACTAGAGGGATGGAGGGTGGTTCACCGACTCTGTATCCCTCAACAGAGCAGAAGGACAGCGTCCAGAGAGTCCTTCCAGAGGGCCCTGGGCCCGTTGAGTCCTAGGAGGAAGAAACTCCCATCATCACGGTGTGTGCTGTGCAACCCCACAGGCTGGCTCACTGTGTCCACTGGAACCACCGTCCTTGGGGTCAGCAACCTGGACACAGCCACGCTGTTCACAGAGAAGCAGCCTTTCCTGGTTTCCCTTTCCCCTTACCTCAGGGACGGCAGTGTTAGAACTACACTCCCCTACACCAACCAGGTGAGTGACTGCAGCCTTATGACTTGACAGGTCACCCAGCATGCATTCGTAACAAAATCTATGAAGTGATAAAGCCACAGACTCCGTTGCAAAAAACATTAGCAATCTCCTCTCGATAAATCACAACTTTGATAAAGTGATTTCCATTCAAAAGACATAGTGCAATTATGGTGCAGAGCTGAGATCTCAGCACAATTTCATTTACAATCAACCTGGCGTCTCCAGTGCACTAACAGAAGCATTATCACTGTTGTCTTCCGTGTGAAATATGCACAAAGTATATTTCCTTCCCTTTATCCCACCCAGGAAATAGCATATTCTGGACATGTAGCATTCGACCCTCACACCTGAGAGGATCCTGAGGCCCATGGAGGTGGAGAGACTGCCCAGTGCACACAGCTCATGTCAGTGCCTCTGTGATGGCTTCCCCCCAGTGACTGTCACCCCAACATTTTACTGACACACACAGAGTTCCTGGCTCTGTCCTGCCACCAGTAAACTCTGTGCATTACCAGAGTCTCCTCCCATCTGCTGCACTTGGGGTTTATAAAGAGCACTTAGGCCTGCAGTAGCTACGATTGCACCACTTCACTCCAGCCTGGGCAACAGAGTGAGACTTCATTTAAAAAAGCCCATGGCTAACTTGATGCAAGAGCAGCACCTAAATCATAGACTAGAAAAAGCAGCCATCACATGTGAGAGTGAAGCTTCAGAAACTCCCTTTTGGAGGTAGGAGCAAGGCAAAGATATGCCCTCTACCCTTTCTATGCAATCTCTGGTAGAGTTCCTGGCTTGTGCAATAATGCAAGAAAATGAACTAAATGTGGAACAGTGGGTCAGGAATAAGACGAAAACCATCATTCTTTACTGATACTATGAAAATCTACATTTTAAAAGGTCATAACAAATAAGAGAGTTCAATTGGACACAAGACCAGTAAACAAAACTGCCAGCAGTACCCAATTCATAATTATAAAAAACAATTTCATTTGACATCAATAAAGTTCTCAGTTACCTAGGAATACACCAAGTAAGGGAAGTGTAACAGCTTTATGGAAAAATAAAAAGATCGGTGCAGAATACTTTTGAAGATCTCGATAAAAGGGGAGGTGTGGGGAGACCTGCGGGGTAAAGCGATCAAGTCTCCCCAAGTGAGGTCATGAAGTCAATGCCGTTCCCACAAGCAACAGCCCTGGGGGCACCTTCACATGCATCTTTGTTTACGTGCTTTTTAAAACTTGACTGGCTGACTCCAAAAGCAATACAGGGCAAGAATAACCAAGATAATCTGAAACTAGAAAAAGTAAGTTCAGGATACATTATCCCAGATATGAACACATCATATAAACCCGTTGCAATCACAGCCACATGATATCTTTGTAGAAGAGACAAATAGACCAATGGAAGAGAATACAGAGCACCAAAGAAGACCCTCCCATGTGCCAACACTTCGCCTGTTAGGAAATAAATAAATGTTTGGGAGGCTGGCTCTTCACTTGGAAAAAAGATACCTTTGGAGCTCTACGTCAAGTCACACACAAAGGTTATTTTCAGGCAGACCGAGAAACTTTAGAAATATAGCAAGACTTTTTAGATGAAAATCTAAGAAAATATATTTTGAATACATTTTGTGGATTTCACAAAATACATAGAAAAATCACGTGATCAAAAGATTAATAAAATGGACTAAAATTTAATAATAAATATATCTACAATAAATTTTAAAAAATAATAAAATCCAAACTTTCCCTTCCACAAACGATATGGAGACTAGGATAAGGTATTTGTAGAACATCTTGTGAATGAAGATTTCTGCTGGGAGGACTTAAAGGTTTTTAGGTGGTGCTGGCCCCCTCTTAGGTCAAACAGGTTTCCCTGTACGGCTGAAGCATCGAGTGCCTTTCCACTCCACCCTCACAAGTGTGCAGAGGCAGCTGAGGTGTGCTGTCCCTCAGACTGAGCACAGAATGGGGGACGTGTCTCCCATGACCAGGCAGCAGGAGCATCCACACACCTCAGCAATGCCACTCCCGTCACCAGCTTCCCAAGAAAAGATGGTTGTCTTCAGAACATGCTGTGTTATGAACATGACATAATCCATTATGTTAGTTAGCTTAATGGATTCATTATGAAGTCGTTTTCACTAGTAAATTACTTAACGTAATGGCTAATACTGAGTGTCACCTTGATAGGATGGAAGGACGCAGAGCGTTGTTCCTGGTGTGTCTGTGAGGGTGTTGCCAAGGGAGATTCACATCTGAGTCAGGAGCGGGAGAGGCCGACCGCCCTCCACCTGGTGGGCACCTGCTAATTGGCCGCCAGTGTGGCTGGGATAAAAGCAGGCAGAGAAATGTGGAAGGACCAGACTGGCCGAGCGTTCCGGCCTTTATCTTTCTCCCATGCTGGATGCTCCTGCCCCTGGATATCGGACTCCGAGTTCTCCAGCTTTTGGACTCTTGGATTTACACCAGTGGTTTGCGGGGGGCTCTTGGCCCTTCGGCCACAGACTGAGGGCTGCACTGTCGGCTTCCCTACTTCTGAGGTTTTGGGACTCAGACTGGCGTCCTTGTTCCTCAGCTTGCAGCCTACTGTGGGACTTCACCTCGTGATCGTGTGAGTCAACACTCCTTCATAAACTCCCTTCCACATATACATCTGTCCTATTAGTCCTGTCCCTCTAGAGACTAACACACTTAGGATTTTAAATTGTTCTCCATTTTCATTTGTAACATGGTAAATGTCAGCAGATAAACAATGCTCATCAGGGTTCTCAATCACTTTTTTAAATTGACACATTGGCACATATTCGTGGAGTTCACAGGGGTGCTGCAGTCCACAGAATGAATCGAGGATTAGATCAGGGTGGCAAACACATTCATCATCTCAAACGTGATCATTTCTCCTCCTAGCCATTTGAAACTATAAATTATGGTTAGCTACAGTCACCCTACAGCGCCAAAGAACCACAGAACTTATTTCCCCATCCAGCTGTAGTTCCATATCCTTTAACAAATCTTTCCCTATCCGTCCCCTCTCCCTCCCCTTCCCAGCCTCTAATATCCTCTGTTCTACTTTTTACTTCTATGAGATCAACATTTTTTAAAGTTTCCACATATGAGTGAGAACATTCAGTATTTAACTTTCTGTTCCTGGCTTATTTCACTTACCGTAATGTCCTCCACTTCCATCTGTTTTGCCATGAATGACAGGACTTCATTTTTTTTTTTTTTTTTTTTTTTTTGAGATGGAGTCTTGCTTTGTCACCCAGGCTGGAGTGCAGTGGAGCGATCTCAGCTCACTGCAACCTCTGCCTCCTGGGTTGAAGCGATTCTCCTGCCTCAGCCTCCCAAGTAGCTGGAATTACAGGCACCCGCCACCAAGCCCAGCTGATTTTTGTATTTTTAGTAGAGATGGGGTTTCACCGTGTTGGCCAGGATGGTTTCAAACTCCTGACCTCGTGATCCACCCGCCTCAGCCTCCCAGAGTGCTGGGATTGCAGGCGTGAGCCACCGCGCCCGGCCAAAGACAGCTCTATTGAAGAGGCAGTGCTACAGCTCTGAGACTGCCCCCGCGGAGCAGAGCTACCCTCTCTGTCCTGTAGGAAGAGGAGAACAGCTCAGGGCAGTTTTGGAGTCATATTTAAACCCACATTTAATTTCCTGCAGATTAAGGACAGTTCATGCAGAAATCTCTAAGGAAGGGATGGTAACTTTGGGGTCACTGAGTCATCGCTGTGGAAAGGAGCGGGAACTCCCGGTGTTGCCACAGCAATGGTAAACTCACACGGCACTGGGGGCGTGTCTGAGTGAAAGTGGCTTCTGCTCCAGCCCTGTTTTAGCTAGTCCCCAGTCTGGTCCGGTGTTCGAGCCGCACCTCTGGAGTCAGTCCCACCTCCTACCTCAGTTCTGTTTGTAGTTTTTTGAGGAACCTCCACACTGCTTTCCACAGTAGCTGTACTGGTTTACATTCCCACCAACAGTGTAAAGAGTGCCCTTGGTTATTTTATATCTTTTTGGTGAAAGCCATCATAAATGGGTGAGGCGATATATCAGCATCGTGGTTTGACCCTGAGAGGAAACAGGTTGAGCATCTGTGGTGCTGGGAAGTTCTTGAATGCCACCCTCAGGAGTGACCCTCTAGGGTCATGCTTCTGAGGACGACAGGGGTCGAGGAAGGGCTTCCAGCCAGGGGCAGACCTTACCAACGTGTAGAACCTGGCAGCAGGAGAAGAACTAGATGTGGAGGAGGGGGGTCAGATGGCAGAGGATGCGCTCACGGCAGGTGCCCTACCTGCAGACGCTGCAGTCCTCCCCGCAGTCCAGGCCCACTGCACCACAGGGAGCAGCCTGGCAGCCTTCTCTCAGCTGCGGCCCTGCTCAGCACCTCTTGTGCACGTGGAAGGCGCTCCATGCTCTGCAGAGGAACAGAGGAAGGGGGGATGCAGGGAAACAGAGGGAGGTAGAAAACTAGGTGGGCCACAAATGGCCGGGATCTTCCCTCCACCATCGTGTGTGAGCTGGGTGGTCACTGTCCTCAGAGCCTCGACGTCTGCACCTGTGAGATGACACCTGCCTGCCCACCTCTGAGCATCCCAGAGGTGCCCGCGGCCCCAGGTGAGGGCAGGCTGCTGGAAAGGGCTCCAGACGTTATCACACACGGAGTGGGACAGGACGAGCGTTCCAGCCTTTCACTGAAAGTTCTGTTTATACGCAGCTGCCAAACACCTTGGTGAGTGGACTATTCCTCCAAGACGGGAAGGAACTTGTCCCACCCAAAGTGGGGCAGCGCTGGGGCTCAGCAGGAGACTGTCACCCCCCAACCCAAAGCAGGTGTGTGAGGAGCGGGCAGCAAAGGGGATGCAGGCCCCCACCCCGATGGGTTTCCATTCACAGCAGGACTCCCTGGAGGTCCTCAACCAGGTGGCCCCTGAGTAGGGGCCTGGGGACTGGCTGGAGTCGGCCGACATCCGCTGGAGCTCACGTCAGAGAAACACAATCCACCGGCCTGGAGCTCCCGTCCCTGCCTTGTCTCTAACTTGGCCTTTGATGCCTTTTATTTTTGTTTCCTCAAACGCACATTATTAACTGCAGATGCCCAGCTGAGAAGATGAGAGAAAGTGAATGAAATTACACGAGTGCTTTCCTGAGTTCCCTTTCACACCACCGCTTGTTAAGTTAAAACAGCAGCGTGAAGGGTGAAGCTCTCTGGGAAGTTTCTCTATGTGGCCCTGGCCTCAGGGAGGCTTGTGAGGTGGTCAAGGAAGCCTGGTAGAAGGTGGTTCATGGTGAAGACACCAGTCACACGTGGGCCTTCCTGTGTGGGCCTCGCCTGTGTAGGCTGTTCTTTCCCTTGCTGGTCTCCTGTCTCACGTGCTGTCATCCCTGCTCCTCATCACGTCTGTGGGACTGACCACTCCCTGCTTTGACACACCCGGCTCCTTCCCGCTCCTTGTCCTCCAGCCTGGGCTCAGGGGCACTCTCCCACGGGACTGTAGGGTCATTTCCGTGACTCAGTTCCTGGTTTGCCTGTCACCCCCACCTCCCTTTCTGCAATTGCCTGTCCTCTTCATATCCAGTTTTTATTTCTCATGTTTTTTGTTTATTTTCCCTGTAGGCGTGTGAGCCCTGTGAGGAAGGAAACCCCAGCTCGTGAGACATTGACTAGTGTGTGAGCTTGAGCAAGTTGCCGCCATCGGTCAGATGGGTAACGTGGTGCCTGCCTTTGGGGCTGTGAACGGATTGAACGAGCACAGCTGCATGTTTGTGAGTGTCTAGATGTGAAGTGTGTTAGTCTTAGAGCATCGCGCTGTTATCATGACCGTTGTCGGCATTCACTTCCGTGTACCCAGCACCTGGCACGGGGCCTGGCACGTGGGAACCCCGGCGGACAGAGTCCAGTGCACAGAAGAAGGAGTGAGCGAGCGGAGGAGTGACGGTGCCCGCACAGGGGAGCTCGCCCGGCGTGGTGCAGCCGTGCTGTCAGCCTGAACCTCTGGCATGTAGTTGCTTTTTGTTTCGAGTTCCTCGAGTGAGTAGTAAATTCTTCAACCAGAGTTCTCAAACAAAGCTCAGTGAACATGTGTAGTGATTCATTCAACGTTTACTCTGCGCCTACATAAAGTAGGCTGAGGCTAGAAATGGCAACTAGCACATGTAGCATGCCCTGGGGATCGAAATATAACAGAGGAGACAGCATGTGAAATGAATTTTCCAGGCATTTGAGACCTAAGATCTCAGGGAAGCGGCTGTGGGACTGTGGGGCCACTGGTGGTCCTTCCAGATGCTACAGATGACGCCCTGTGGCCCCTCTTCCCAGAGTGGGTGACTTTTACAAAGTCCTCTGTGGCTGTACCTCAATATCGGGCAGCCCAGCTTGAACCCCAGCCCCTTTACTTCACTTCGTCAACTGTGAAATGGGAACAGGAATGGCAGAGCCTGCTTTGGAGGCTGTCTGAGGACTGAGCGGGAAGCTGCATGCTGTTCACATCTCCTCCTCTTCTCCAATAGTCCTTATGTCGTCCACGGCGGGGGCTGGCCAGCACCGGACCTCAGGGCTTCTGACTGTGCCATTTCAGCTTCAATGAGACTCATTTTTCCCCACTGAAAGCTCAGGTAAGTTCCTTACCTCCCCAAAGCAGCAGCACCCTGTGAAATCGTCTTCTTGCAGCTGCGTCAGACAGTTTGCTTTGTAGGTTTAATGAACGATCTTCTGCATTTATCTCAGCTACTTCCCCAGGGTCTGGGGAAAGGCTGAGGGTGGTCTGAGGGCTGTGCTGGATGCTTTTTCAGGCTGCCAAAGCCTGTTCTTGGAGGCAGCTGATCTCCAAGAACCTCCAAAAGGAGTTCAAGCAAGGGGCTGAGGGGCCGCATCTCCCCAGCAGAGCAGACCCCGGCAATCCGTCTGGCCTTCCTCGCTCAGGCTGGGGACCCCCGCCCCAGCACCCATCCTGCCACACAAGGCTCTGGTCTCTGTGTCTGTTCCTTTACAACAGTTTACTAGAAATGCCCTCAGGGATAGGGAAGCCTGTGGGAAATCCTTCCACTTCTGCCATCCACTGACCTTCTCCAAGCTTAGCCTCAGGACCATTAAGTCTCCCCTGGCTTTGGTGGGGAGGACCAGCTTCATGCCCCACTTCCTCGTGCCTGGGCATGAGATGGACGGGACACTGGCCCCACCATTCCCAGTGCAGGCATCTGGGGCCCAATACTCCCTGGCCATCTTTGACTCTCAGCTGGCTACTCCATGCTGCCCAGGTCTTAAGACCAGGAAATGCTCCATATTTGCCCCTTTCTATTGGCCTTTGCCCGAGTCAAGCTTACAATATGCAAAACCCAAGTATTACTGCAGCATAATTAATCACTCCTATTCCTCCGTCACTGTTAGTAAGATCCCCTAGGCCTTTTCCAGGTCTCAGGCCTAATGAAGGCACCAGAAACACAGGAGAGAAGTAAGATACACTGTGCCAGCCTTTGGAGGCTGCTGAGTAAATGACCCTGGGATGTTCCCTTTTCCACACTGCATTGGACAGAACACCAATTTGATCACTGAAAAGCGCTGAACTGACTAATAAATTTGGGGCAGGCTCCTTACTTCACTTTCACCTTGGAGATGAGCACTCATTTGTTTGTGACAGCTTCAGAGAAGGTTTGCAATAATCAATCATTTTTACTCAGGGTTTCCTGAAATTTCCCGATTATAGAAAACAATTTTTAAAATATTTTTTGTAGAATGATACTAGCATTCCTCAAAACAACTGGTGATCCACAAAACGTGGATCATGGCTTCTGTGGATTTGGCGTCAGAGACAAGGAAACCAGGGCTTCTGAGGCAGAATTCGCTTGGTTCGCCTTGGGGGTCGACTGCAGAGTGAAATGAACCAGAGGGCACCCTCACCCACTCTTAGGTCTGGGCCTTTGTGTCCCCACCCTTTCTCTGTTTTTACTGGTGTCTGCACACTGTATTTGTGTGGAGTGTCAAGGCACGAACCTGCAGGAACATCAAAAAAGTTCACTCTCTGCCTTGGTCGCTCCTATATGCATGTGTGTGTGCACGTGTGTGTGTGGTGGTGCAGTAAGTGAACGGAGCTCATTCAGCCTGCAGCACCCGGAGATGAGCAAGAAGTCGCCGGGAAGGTCACAGGCGGGGATGGCTGCAGGTCCAGGGCTCTTCATGGAGGACGAGGTGTCTGCATGGGGTCCTGGAGGAGAGGCACAAGGACCTCTGTTTTATCCTAGCTTGCTGCAGGCTAGAAAAACTCAACAGGTAACTCCCCAAAAGGGGATAACATGGGAAAACGTTGCCCTTTGACCCTACAAATGGGTTTTATTTCCAGTAGGATGAGCAAGCTGAACTGTCCTGCAGTTGCCTGATGGTTCTTCCCGCTCACTGCACAGACAAAACCAATTCACTAAGACTGTGGTATTGTAGAAAGAAACAGTTTAATTGATGCAGCTAGCCATGTGGGAGAAGGAGCTATGAATCACAACAGTCTCCCAGAAGAATGGGAGGTTAGGGTTTCTCGAGGATTGTTTGATGGGCAGAGGACTAGGGAGGGGGAGCTATTGATTGGTTAGGGATGCAATCACAGGGTGTACAAAGCCGTCCTCTCACTGAGCCTGTGTCTGGATGCGGAGGTGGGAGTGCAGAGGACCCGCTGAGTCCTGAGCCACGCGTCTGGGTAGGGTCAGTCGGTTGGCAGAATGCAGAACTCTGGAAAACAGCTGAAAAGACCGATCTCAGGCTCTACAATAGTGATGATATCTACAGGAGAAATTGGAGAAGGCACAAACTGTGTGACTGATGAATAATAAGGAATTATGGAAACTGTGTCTGCATTTCAGCCGAGTTCATGTTCCACCCGAAAGCCTGATCATGTGGGCCTTTTGTTCATTTTCGGTCCCCAAGCAAGGAGCGCTTTAGTGTTAGGGAGGGACTGTTATTGTTCTTGCTTCCAAGTCAAACTATAAACTAAATTTCTCCCCAGATTAGCTTAGCCTCTGCCCAGGCATGAGCAGGGCAGCCCACCTGTGAGGCTACAGGCAAGGTGGAGTCAGTCACGCGTGGAGGAGTCACTTCCTTCGCAGTCCTAAGCTTTGCAGAGGTGGCTGCAGTCTCTCTCTCTGGTCAGAACACATGGTGCAGCCATCGGATATTTTTGCAAATGGACAGTAGCAAGAGGGGTGGAGAAGGAGACCAGAGTGTGGAGATCCCACCTCACTGAAGGCTGGCGGAGGGCATGGCTTGGCAGGACAGTGTCCCGTGTGGAACACAGGAGGAGCCCCGGCGAAGGGAAACCAGGACGGGAGCATCAGCCATGTGAAATCACGGAGGGAACCCTGTTCTCCCGCTGCCTCCTTGTGTCTGCCGTCTCCCTGTCCCTCAGACCTGTCCCTCCTCGTGGTTTGCTGACTGTACTTTATGAAACTCACACTCACGTTTTCCCGTGTTTTCTGAAGCAGTGGTGAGTCTGGTTCTGGGCTGGTTTTGTTTTCAGATGGTTCCCTTCTGTCTTTTTGTTCCCCATGTCCAGCGGGCACGTGGGTTTCCCAGGGCCTCGGGCGTTCTGTCTGCTTTAGGGGAGGCTGGGACGTCCGGACTCTCCTCACAGAAGCTGAGACATTTGGCTGCACCTTAGGGAATGGGGAGCCGTGGGGAGTCACGGAATCCCTGGTCTCTACTCCACCCCTGAGCCCCTGTTGAGAGCCTCCCTGGGGGTGGCACAGGCCGGGATCTCCCCACCTGGCCCTCCTCGGGGCTCCTGCGTCTGAGACAGACAATCCTCTGCTTGTCGGCTGCTTCCCAGCATGTTTCCGACTCTGGCAAAAAGGACAGGAGAGCTGAGCGTCCCCGCCCGGTGTCTGTCCAGGCACAGTGTCTCAGCACCAGCTCTCAAAGCTCCGTCTGCTCACCTGGGCAGCTCCAGGAGGCGGGGGAGGAGCCAGGAGCGCAGCAGCCCCTGAAACGTCCCAGGGTGGCTTTTTGGGCAGTTATCAAGTTAGTTTTCTCCCTCCAGTTTTAGCCACTGTAGGCCAGTTTGTTCACAGAGTTTTACCAACTTCGGCTCATTTCATGAACTTATCAGAGGGGGGGATTCTGAGGTCCCTAAACCAGAGGCTTTCATGGATGTGGCTCCCACTGCGGCCCTGGCAGGGAGGGCCCAGGAGCCCCAGGCGGAGCCTCTGACCTAAGGCCTTTGGCTCTAGAACCCAGAGCCCCACTGCAAGGACCCACCTGGAGCGGGCTGCTGGTGATCTGAAGACAGCCTCCCCGTAAGATTTCTCTGAGACAAGAAACAATTATGCAAATTATCCTAATTCCGTTTTAAAGAATAGAGAGATTGATTGCAGAGACAATTTGTAAACTTCAGACCCAGAAAATTGATTGTTCTGTCAACTTTAGGTAATTATCTGTCCTCCCTGAGGCAGTAAGCTTAGCAGAAATGGTCTTTCTCTGAATCAGTACTGGCTTTGGATCTCTGTTGGGTTCCCTGTGGAGTCTAAATCAGAGGTCCTCCCAAAGCAGTGGATCAGGAGCCTTCCTCCAGCCACAGTGTCCATCCTGCCTGCAGGAGAATGGACAGAGGGACGGGAGGGCTGTGCAGCCTGGCACTGTGTCCCTGGAGGGGCTGGTGAGGACTCACTGGTCGGGGAACAGGGGAGGCAGAGTCTGCAACTGGAGGACATCATTGCATCCAGAGAGCTTCCCACATGACAGTCTGAGCCAGGGACTTCACCTCCCTGGATGGTGGTTTTCTTTTATGTAAAAGATGTGATTGTAATCTCTGCTTCTCAAGGCTGCTGTGAGAAACGCATAGAATAAGGCCACAGGAGAGTGTGTGGCAGGTAGCAGATGCTCAGGAACGTGAAGCCTGCCCTTCCTCCCGCAGCCTTTCTCTTCCTCTGCTGGGTCTAGACTTCACATTGCCCCATGGTTCAAGATCCTTGATTCATCCCAAGTCTTATCATCATCCCAGAAGCTGGAGGGAGCTCCTGGGGAAATCCAAGTTCACACTCCCACACTGATCACTTCCCCTGGGCCTGGTACATGCAGCTCAGATCCACTCCCCAGGCAAGTCAAGGAAGTTGCTGCCCAGAAACCGAGTGAGGACATTTACAAGAACCGACAGCAGCAGCAGCATAAACTGGATTTGCTTTTTCACCAGAGTGCCCAGATTTTCCTGTGGCCTCGCAAGCAAAAAGGAAGGACGAGGGAGCGGCACAGTCATCCCTTCGTGAAAGACATTCAGGTATCTGAGTGACTCAGCAAGCCCAGGTCTTGGGGAAGTTACGAATACCTGGTTGAAGGGCAGCCTGCTCTGCAGGCAGAGCCCCTGAGACCTGTGGAACTCCAGGGTGTGGGAGCAGAGGAGATTCATGGCCTGCCCGGGGGCAGTGTGCCCCGAGGACTCGCCCTGGCTCGGCTAAAGATTCCCTCCAGAATCTGCAGAGGTGCAAGGCAGGTGCAGCTCTGCCTGAACCGAGCTGGAAACGCAGCCACGTGGCTCAAGTGGCCACTTTCCACTTTCTGTAAAGCAGCCACAGGGACCGGTGAACAGGTAAGACCCTCACTCTGGGTGTGACTGAAGAACTAGAACCCAGGCTCCCTGGTGAGACCCTCACTCTGGATGACTGAGGAACTAGAACCCGGGCTCCCTTGATCTTCTCTCCCAAAACCCGACGACACGGGGACCCTCCCCCAGCTGAAGGAGCAGGCTCGTGCTGTAGAGTGGGGGAGTCAGCGTGGGGGGCACGTGAGTGTTTAGCTCAGGTGTGGGCCTCACGAGAGAGTCAAAACAAGTCAGCCAGGACCGCAGCAGCCTTCACTGTGTGAGAGATGCCGGCACCGTGGCCCCAGCCTGACAGCTGGGCAGGCCACGTAATGTGTGGGGCCGACTGGAAAGTTTGCTCAACATCATGATCTTCCAGGCAGCAGCAGCAGAACATTAAATTATTCTGGGGCCCTTCTGAGCACAGGGCTTGGTGTGACCACGCAGGGATACCTGGCAGGCCAGGTGCAGGGACAGAGCAGTCTGCCCCAAAGCCCTCAGGTCCCAAGTCAGTGTCTGGCACCAGCTGGGCTGGCTCAGTCCCAGGGGACTCCCAAGGCTGGAGGCCTCCCCGGAACATCATCCTCAGGGATTTCCCAACAGGAGCAGCCTCTGGCCTCAGATCTGTCCTTGTTTGACTCATAGATTATCACTCAGACTGAGAAAATTAACACTCAGTGATTCCTGAAAGGGTGCCCAGTGCAATAGATAATTTTCAAAATGAGTTCATCAGGAGATTTAATAGCCAGGCAATGTCCATTAAAACAGCGACAAACATGGGGAGGAAGGGAAAGTTCTGACTGGAAACTCCAGCTGGCTTGACCGTTGTTCTCGGGGGGCAGAACAGAAGTGGGCGTTTTCACTCCGGGGAGGCGTCAGCGATGCCTTCACGCAGCCTCTCAGCTGGTTCCTCCTGGGTCCGGGCCACAGGCCTCCCAGTGTTGCCGGCCTCGGAAGACACCTGTGGGCAGGTTCTCAGAGGGAATCTGAGGCTGTGGGGGATGAGCTGCAGGACCCCATGCGGGGAAAGGCAGGAGGCAGCACCAGCTCCTTCACCAGGACCTGAGGAGACTGTGGCTCGTCAGGGGCCCTTGAGGACCCAGAGACCCCGTACGGTGTTTGAGGAGTCTGGCTACATCGGTTTATTCCAGTTTAGGTGGTTTAGGGGTGTCTCAGTGAAGTCTTGGGGGTTCAGGGTCGCACTGCCGGCCTCTGGGACAGCAGCCCCAGTGTCCCCGGACCCAGGCCTTGCTCTTCACTGCTGAAGAATGCCCACTCCGCTCCTGCCGGGGCCTGGGTTTTTACGGTTTGCCTACTTTATCGTGGGTCGACTGCCTTCGCCGTGTCCACGCCTGCTCCGGCAGGTGCAGCTCAGGTCCGCGGGGAGCTCGGCACCGGGCCGTCGGGGGGCATCTTGGAAAGGTGTCCCCACGGGATCTCTGAGGGTCTGTGGGGTTGGTGGCCACGCCGCTTTCTCTGGAGCCGCGCCTGAGGTCACTGCCCAGACCTTAACGGAAGGCGCGCGTCCAGTCCTCCCACTGCTGTGTGTTCCGGTCAGAACCGAAGTGGTGGCCTCCACTCGGAGCTTGTGTGTGTGTTTGGGCAGGATTTGTCTAAACCGTGTTCCCTCTCGGGCTTTTGTTCTCCGGTCCTGCGTGGACACCGCGACCCAGTTGTGGACACAGTCCCCTTGCAGCTGGGAGGCTGCCCTCTTCGAGTCGCTGTCGTCGCTTTGGGGAAAGGTGCAGCCCCCGCGGTCCCTCTGTCAGGGCGGACGCCGTGCGCACGTCATGCCTGGGGCTCCCACCCGTCCTGTGCGTTTCCACCTGCACCGCAGGCCACTCCCCCGGGAACCTTCGTGGAGCCGGCTTCTCAGCCAGGAGCGCGGTGCTGGCTCAGCGGCCGCAGCTCAGGGTCAGCTTAGGGGACTTTCTTGTGCTGGAGGCTGGTCGCCGGGCAGCCTGCGTTTCCCGGAAACCAGGGCGCTGTCTCCGGGGCCTGGCTCTGCGCCGCTGGCCCCGTCTTCACCATCCCCTTGTTGCAGGTTCGAGGCCGAGCTCAGCCCTGTGGAGCAGAAGCTGAGTGCCCTGCGGTCCCCGCTGGCCCAGAGGCCCTTCTTCGAGGCGCCCGCGCCCCTGGGCGCCGTGGACCTGTACGAGTACGCGCGCGGGGACGAGGACCTGGAGCCTCTGTGAGGCCGCCCAGGGAACCCCACCGCAGGCCCCTCTGCACGTGCCACGGCCAGTGCAGGGACAGCGCGGCTTGTGTAGAAACTCTTGTCTTTTGTGGAAAGTGAGTGCGTTTGTATGGAATGGTAAATTTTTATCTATTCACAGAAGCGTGTGGTGTGAATCGCTGCCGTGGGTTCGCGGCTGGACCTGCCTCCAGCTCTGGGGCCTGGTGGCCCCGCCCGGGGGACACGCAAGGGCCGCTTGGGAGTGGGACAGGCTCCCGCACGGACACCCTCCGTGGTCCCAGGGGCCACGTCTCTCTGGAAAGGGCCATGTGGGCACAGCTGTGACCGCGGCTCCCGGGCACGTCGCCCGTCCCGAACAGGAGCCTCCACCACAGCCTGTGTGTTCTGTGTGAATGCACAAAAGCGTTTCTGGTGATTGCGCTTGTGTTTTTGAACGAATGTTGGGAGGATTTTCAGCCGCGGGCTCGGCTGCCCCAGCCACCGCGTGGGCTTCATTCCGGATCTACGGACGCATTCCGGATCTACTGACGGCAGCGCTGGATGGGGGCCGTGGCCAGGCCACAGGTAGATGCAGCCTGAGCCTCCTCCCCAGCCTGGGGCCGTTCCCTCCCAGAGCCGGGGGCCAAGGCCGCGTTTCAGAAATGGCCCCAGAAGGAAGGAGCCCCTTTCCTTGCACACGACAAAACACTCCCCCTGGAAAGGGACGTGGCCCCACAGCCGGGAACAGGCGGGCGGGGCGGGAACACCCTGAGAGCTGCACACACGCCCCATTCATCCACCACAGCCCTGGCCGTGAAGGAGCTGGACACACAGGGTGGTCCCCGTGACCCCGAGGAGAGACTGTGGGAGCTCGGGGCTGTGGGTGGACCTGGCAGCACCTCCCGGGGAATGGCCGCTGCCCCCAGGGTGTCCCCAGTGTCACCAGGTGTTCCCAGAGGACGCCCCCACCTGGGTCTGCGAAGGGTCAGGGCCCCCCAACAGGACAGGTGCAGGGCAGGAGGGTCTGACGGTGGCCGCTGCAGGTAAATGACACCGGGAGCCACGGCCTCAGGGCCCAGCCTGTCCCGAGCTCAGGGGAGCCCGTCTGGGAGGACAAGTCCGCCCCCCACCACCTCAGCACCCCCCACAGCTATGGTCATGGGAGCGAGGGGGCAGAAGTGGGGGTTCACCTCTGACCAGAACCCTCTGCCTCCCACGCTGACACTAGGAGGCCCCCAATGGGGGTTCACGGCTGGGGGTTCAAAGCTGAGACATCTGAGGGCTCCCTGGGGCCGTGAAAGGAAGGACAGCAGTCCCCCACCCACGTGCCTGGTGAGGCCCCTGCACAGCCTCCGACACCCCCCTACTCACCGCATTCCCCAAGTGCTCCCTCCTTCCCCAGCCATGGCCCCGATGTCCTGGGCCACACCCGGGCCGGCCGTGCACACTCGGCCTCTGCTGGAGAAGCGGGGGGGGGAATCCCCGTGGACGGTGACGCAGCGGGGAGACCCAGAGCCCAGCTCCCACTTGGTCTAGGGGTCCGTTCCCCTGACAGTCGACGTTGAGGGGGACCGGGGGCCCCCACAAAACAAGCACCCAGGTCACCCTGACGGTGGCCAGCGGCCGGCGTCCCGCCAGGACAGAGGCCAGGACGTTCCAGGGCTCAGCGGGGGCGCCTCTGGCGTCCCCACCTCCCTCTGGGAATGGCCGTCCTGGGTGCCCTGCTTGCTGTTCGTGGCCATCACCCCTTGGAGATGCCCGAGCAGGTACTCAGCCGGCCCCGCCCCTCCCTCCCAGGGTCCCTTTGTGTCAGATCCAAGCGCGTTCATGGGGGCAGCCCCGGGTTCACCCAGGAGCCACAGCACGAGCCTGTTCCGGGGAGACCCCGAAAGGTGCCAGCCACGGCCCGGAGGTCCCCGGGCGCCTCCTCCTGGGACAGGACACGCGTCCTGCAGGTGCAGTGGGGGTGACGGGCACCCCAGGCTCCCAGCACTGGCGCCAGACCGGCACCCAGAGCACTGTCCCGAGGGGTGGCAGGGACGGCCATGGGAACACGGGGGCTCCCCAGAACGAGGGGACCCAGCCTGGGGCAGGGGACAGGGCCTGGACGGCCATGAGACGGGGGAGACAGAGGAGACGGAGAAGAGGAAGACGGGGGCGTTGGGGGAGAACTGGGGGCATCAGACGCAGGAACTAGACAGAGCCGGATGCAGCAGTTCCTGGAGGAGACACGGCCCCCGGGGGGGAGCAGGGAGGCCCTGACAACTCTCAGAGCCGGGGAAGCAGCAGAGGCCGGAGATCGTCCCCAGTTCGTGCCCAGGAGCCGCCCTACCCAGGCCAAGGGGTCAGACCCCACGTGGCACAGGGGTCCCATCTGCCGCGGCCTAAGACGCACCCTGTGGCTGACCAGGACGCAGCCCCCTGGCCGGCCCAGACCCCGCGTGGCACAAACGGCCCTGCCCAGCCCGAAGCCGCAAACACGGCCCCTCTCCCGGCAAGATGCTGCTGTGTGGCTCCCGTGGGGGCCTCGAACCCAGTTCCCCGTGACCCACGGGCAGACCCCAGGCAGGGCAGGGGTCTTCTGTAGAAGCCACAGCTCCCCCAGGCTCGGCCGCCGCACACACCACTGGGAGCCTGGGGAGCCGCCGTTCTGATCTCAGGAGACAGCACCCGACCGCACCCCCAGCCCCAGGACGTGTCCGGGTGGGGGCTGCCCCTCGCCCGCCCGTGTCCTCACCAGGGCATAGCTCTCTCCACCGCGGTATCAGGTCCCACAGCAGCCCGGGCCGCCACGAGGGGGTCCTGCCCACCCATGCCCCCAGAGAGCAGCCCCTCTGCGGGGACACAGCTGCCCCGTTTCCCCAGCGCGGCCCTGCCCGACCTCAGGGAGCAGCCAGAGGAGGGGGCGAGGCCCCGTCGGGAAGGAAGACCCCAGGGGTGGAGGGACAGCAGGTGCCACTTGGACAAGCCTTCCACAGGGCTCCAGTCTCGCTCTGTCACCCAGGCTGGAGTGAGTGGCGCTATCCCAGCTCACTGCAACCTCCATCTCCCGGGTTCCCAGCATTCTCCTGCCTCAGCCTCCCAAGTAGCTGGGACTACAGGCGCTGCCACCTCACCCGGCTAATTTTTGTATTTTTAGCTGAGACAGGGTTTCACCATGTTGACCAGGTTGGTCTCGAACCCCTGACCTCGTGATCCACCTGCCTCGGCCTCCCAAAGTAACGGGATGACTGGCATGAGTCACTGCACCTGACCTTTTTTTAATAGAAAACTGGGCCCACCCTCTCCTGCCCAGGCTGGTCCTGGGCTTAAGTGATCCTACCTTGGCCGCCCAAAACACTGGGGTGACAGGTGCGAGCCGCCGTGCGCAGCCCACCAGCCACACAACCTGTGCACACAGGGGTGCTGACCAGAAACTCGACCCAACACACCTGCCACATGCGACTCTAGAAATGCCATGGGGGCCGGGCACGGCGGCTCACGCCTGTCATCCCAGCACTTTGGGAGGCCGAGGCAGGCAGATCACCTGAGGTCAGGAGTTCGAGACCAGCCTGGTCAACCTGGTGAAACCCTGTCTCTACTAAAAATACAAAAATTAGCCAGGCATGGTCGTGGTCACCTGTCATCCCAGCTACATGGGAAACTGAGGCAGGGGAATCACTTGTACCCAGAAGGCAGAGGTTGCAGTGAGCCGAGATCACGCCACTGCACTCCAGCCTCAGCGACAGAGCAAGACTCTGTTTCAAATAAATAAACATGCCACAGACACGGAAACCTGCTCCGTGCTCACCTCCCCCAACGTCAGAGTCAGGGACACAGGCCGTGCCTCACAGGGTAGGGTGACAGGACGCCCACCCGGGCCCTGACCCTCCTGACCTCCCCTTATCCAGGGGTGCCCTGGATACTAGGGACATGGGGTACCCCAACCCTTTAGGACTGTGGGGTACCCTGGACATTAGGGCCATGGGGTACCCCAACCCTTTAGGGCTACAGGGTACCCTAAACATGACAGCCGTGGGGTGCCCCAACTTTAATACTGTAAGGTACCCTGAACATGAGGGCCATGGGGCACCCCAACCCTGTGGGACTGTAGGGTGCCCTGAACATGACGGCTGGGGGGAACCCAACCTTTTAGGACGGTGAGACACACTGACTTCTTAAGACCATGGCTTACCCTGACGCTTACAGCTCTGTGGTGCCCCCGACTCCCCAGGCCGGTGCCTACGGGACGCCAGGCGTACGTGGCGAGGGGGCAGAGGCAGAAAAGCGATGGGGGAGGTGGAGGGCATCGGCTGTCCCTGCCCTGAAGGACAGGATGGGGCCAGTCAGGTAGGAGTGTGGCCAGGACCACCACCCAAGGACTCAAGGGAGAGATGGGGCACGGAGAGAGGAGGGGAGGGGCAGAGAGAGGAGGGGAGAGGCAGAGAGAGGAGGGGTGTGGTGGGGAGAGAAGGGGGAGGTGGGGAGAGAGGAGGGGTGTGGTGGGGAGAGGAGGGGTGTGGTGTGGAGAGAAGGGGGAGGTGGGGAGAGAGGAGGGGGGTGTGGGAGGGGAGAGGTGGGGAAAGGAGGGGAGGGGAGAGGTGGGTGGGCAGAGAGGTGGGGTGGGGGGACAGAGGAGGAGTGGGGTGGTGAGAGAAGAGAGGAGGGGAGGGGCAGAGAGGAGGGGTGAGGGGAGAGAAGAAGCATGATGGAGAGAAGAGGGGTGGTGGGTATGGGGGGACAGTGGGGGGAATGGGGGATATGGATGGGGGGTGGGGAGGGGACACGGGGAGGAACCGGGGTCACATGTGGGGCCGGCCCCCTGACTGGAACGTGGCCTTGAGCCACCTGCCACCAGCCTGTGGGACCTCAGGGACACGGTGAGGGAGCCGGGCCTTGGGGCCCAGCCTGGATGCTGCCGCCTCCCATCCCCCAGCCTCACCGAGGGGCCACTGACATCGTCACTCCACAGGGATCCCGTCCCCGGGTTCTGTGGCCTGCGTGGGAAACACGCAGGTGCAGATGCAGAGCCACGTCCCCACACCACGGGCGTCTGTTCGTATCCCCGAGGGTAGAAAATCCAGGGACGCGTGTAGACGAAGAGCTCTCTGCACGCCTGGAACCCCAGGGCCTTGGGAAGCCGACGTGGGGGGATCACCTGAGCTCAGGAGTTTGAGCCCAGCCTGGGCCACATGGAGAAACCTTGTGTCTAGGAAGAATTACAATCAGATGGACGTGGTGGCAGGTGCACCTGTCACCCAAGCTACACGGGAGGCTGAGGCAGGAGAATCGCTTGAACCCGGGAGGCAGAGGTTGCAGGGCCGAGATGGTGCCATTGTACTCCAGCCTGGGTGACAGAACGAGACGGTATTTCAGAAAAAAACCAATTTAGCCGTTTGCATGATGAAGACCAGAGAATAAAACATGAAGAGAATCTCAGCAACTCACTCTCCAATGCCTTTAGGAAAATGACATGAGAAACATACACACAGGAAGTATTCGGGATTTCTTCCAGTTTAAGAAACAGAATCTGGGGCCGGGCACGGTGGCTCACGCCTGTAACCCCAGCACTTTGGGAGGCCGAGGCGGGTGGATCCCCCAAGGTCAGGAGTTCGAGACCAGCCTGGCCAACATGGAGAAACCCCGTCTCTACTAAAAGTATGAAAAGTAGTCTGGTGTGGTGGTGTGCACCTGTCATCCCAGCTACTCGGGAGGCCGAGACGGGCAGCCATCCTCCCACCTCAGCCTCCTGAGTAGCTGGGACTACAGGACCCATGCCCAGCTCATTTTTTTTTTTAAGAGATGGGGGTATCAGTATGTTGCCCAGGCTGGTCTTGAACTCCTATCCCCACTCGGCCTCCCAAAGCAGGGGGATTCCAGGTGTGAGCCACTGTGGGATGCACACGACCCGGCTCACACCTGCCCCTACACACAGGTATTTCTGACCCCGAATGGCGGGGCAGTCACTGCAGAATCAAAAGGAACCTGAAGCCTGCAGCCCTGCACCATCCATGTGCCACTGCACTGACTTAAAGATTCTCACAGGCCGGGCGCAGTGGCTCACACCTGTCATCCCAGCACTTTGGGAGGCCGAGGCGGGCACATCACCTGAGGTCAGGAGTTCGAGACCAGCCTGGCCAACATGGTGAAACCCCGTCCCTACTAAAAATACAAAAATTAGCCGGGCGTGGTGGCAGGTGCCTATCATCCCAGCTACTCAGGAGGCTGAGGCAGGAGAATCGCTTGAACCCAGGAGACGGAGCTTGCAGGGAGCTGAGATGGCACCACTGCACTCCAGCCTGGGCGACAGAGCGAGACTCTGTCTCAAAAACAAAAATAAATACAAAAAGCTTCTCGTGAACGATGAAAACCAAAATGACCATCGTGTCCGCACCGTACGGATCTGCCTCTGCTATAACCAGCAGGACCACAGCTGGGCTGCGACTCAGTTTCCTTGCGAAAAGCACCAGGGGAGACCGGGAATTAGTCCCCACCAGGTGACACTCACATCCCTATGGATCAAACACAATCCGAGACACGCATCTCATCCCGTCTGTGCGGCCCACACGGTGCTGCCGAGAGCACGTTCAGTCTATGGTTTGGTTTGGGTTTTGCTGTTTTCTGACACAGGGTCTCACTCTGCCTCTCAGACTAGAAGGCAGCGGTGCAATCTCAGCTCACCGCAGCCTCCACCTTCTGGGCTTGAGCGATTCTCTTTACACAAAACATACAGGCCCACATGGACCCTTTCCAGAGAGACGTGGCCCCCGGAACTGCAAAGGTCAGACGGTGTCCATGTGGGAGCCTGTCCCTTTTTTTTTTTTTTTTTTTTTTGAGACGGAGTCTTGCTCTGTCGCCCAGGCTGGAGTGCAGTGGCGTGATCTCAGCTCACTGCAAGCTCCGCCTCCCGGGTTTACGCCATTCTCCTGCCTCAGCCTCCCGAGTAGCTGGGACTACAGGCACCCACCACCTCGCCCGGCTAGTTTTTTGTATTTTTTAGTAGAGACGGGGTTTCACCGTGTTAGCCAGGATGGTCTCGATCTCCTGACCTCATGATCCGCCCGTCTCGGCCTCCCAAAGTGCTAGGATTACAGGGCTTGAGCCACCACGCCCGGCTTTTTTTTTTTTTTTTTTTTTTTTTTTAAAGAGATGGGATCTCACTACGTTGCCCAGGCTGGTCTTGAACTCCTGGGCTCCAGTGGTCCTCCCCAGTTGGCCCTTCCAAAGCGCTGGGATTCCAGGCGTGACCACTGCGCTTGGCGTCGGGTCTGTTTGAAGTTAAAAATGTCACAAGACAAGTCAGGTACCGTCTCATGCCTGGAATCCAGCACTTTGCGAGGCCACGTGCTTGAGCTCAGGAGTTTGAGTTCAGCCTGGGGAGCACAGGCTGAGAGACTCTGTCTCCATGAAAAAAAAATAAACAACAACAACAAAAACCACACAGTAGCCAGGTGTGAAGGTGCACGCCTGTAGTCCCAGCTACTTAGGAGGCTGAGGTGGGAGGATTGCTTGAGCCCAGGTGGTAGAGGCTGAAGTAAGCAGAGATCACACCACTGCTCTCCAGTGTGGGCAACACAGCAAAATCCTGCCTCAAAAAAAACAAAAAGGTTTCCAGGCCAGGCGCGGTGGCTCGCACCTGGCATCCCAGCACTTTCAGAGGCCGAGGCGGGTGGATCACTTGTGGTCAGGGGTTTGAGACCAGCCTGGCCAACACGGTGAAACCCCGTCTCTACTAAACATACAGAACAATTAGCTGGGCGTGGTAGCAGGTGCCTGTAATCCCAGGTACTCGGGAGGCTGAGGCAGAAGAATCGCTTGACCCGGGAGGCAGAGGTTTCGGTGAGCTGAGATCACGCCACTGCACTCCAGCCTGGGTGACAGAGCAAGACTCCGTCTGAGAAAAAAAAAAAAAAGTTTAGAAAACAATATATACAATATGAATTTTTAAAAAATATTTTCCTGAAACAGAATTTCGCTTGTCACCCAGGCTGGAGAGCAGTGGTGCGATCTCGGCTCACCGCAATCTTTACCTCCCGGGTTCAAGCGATTCTCCTGCCTCAGCCTCCGGGTACCTGGGATGACAGGCACCTGCCACCACGCCTGGGTAATTTTTGTATTTTTAGCAGAGACGAGGTTTCACCACGTTGGCCAGGCTGGTCTCAAACTCCTGACCTCCGGTGATCCGCCCACCTCAGCCTCCCGAAATGCCAGGATGACAGGCGTGAGCCATCGTGCCCAGCCATGCATCTGTTTGGTACAATTTTGAGAAACATAAATGTCTATACACAGACATACACAGGTGTATCTATTATCCATGCATGCGTGCCTACAAACGCTCACAAATGTGTGTGTGCATGTGTGTGTATACTTACACATTTTGGTGATATTTGGTGATAATATTCTAGCCCTATATAGGACTGCAGGAACACAACCAAATCTTAATGTTCATCTCAGGGCTGGGCGCGGTGGCTCACGTCTGTCATCCCAGCACTTTGAGAGGCTGAGACGGGTGGATCAGCTGAGGTTGCGAGTTCGAGACCAGCCTGGCCAATATGGTGAAATCCCGTCTCTACTAAAAATGCAAAATTAGCCGGGTGTGGTGGCAGGTGCCTGTCATCCCAGCACTTTGGGAGGCCGAGGCAGGTGGATCACCTGAGGTCAGGAGTTCGAGACCAGCCTGGTCAATATGGTGAAATCCCTTCTCTACTAAAAATATAAAAATTAGCCAAGCGTGGTGGCTCATACCTGTAATCCCAGCTACTCAGGAGGCTGAGGCAGGAGAATGGCTTGAACCTGGGAGGCAGAGGTTGCAGTAAGCCAAGATCGCGCCACTGCACTCCAGCCTGGGCGACAAAAGCAAAACTCCATCTCAAAAAAAAAAAAAAAAAAAGAAAAACAAAAACAAATCTGCAAACCTGTTATAAAACCGCCACCCCCTTGGCCTGACGTGGTGCCTCACGCCTGTCATCCCAGCACTTTGGGAGGCCGAGGCAGGTGGATCACCTGAGGTCAGACGTTCGAGACCAGCCTGGCCAACGGGGTGAAACCCAGTCTCTATCAAAAATACACAAATTAGCCGGGTGTGGTGGTGCATGTTTGTAATCCGAGCTAGCTGGGAGTCTGAGGCAGGAGAATCATTTGAACCTGGGAGGCGGAGTTTGCAGCAAGCTGAGATCGACCACTACTGCTCCAGCCTGGGCGGCCCAGAGTGAGACTGTCTCAAAAAAACAAACAACGGTCACGGTCACGCCCAACCCACTCAGACTGAACCCTTCTCTCAAGGGCTATGGATAAACAGCTCCAAGTTTAAGAACACAGGCTACCACGAGACATGTTCATGTTTTTGTCAGCAGAAAGTGACAAAACTCCAGGACAGGAAATTGCAAACATCTAAGATGATAGTAGGTAAAATATCAGAGCAATCTTTTTTTTAAACACTTGTGAAGGTGCACAGGTAAATGATCAGATTTCTTAGATTTTTTTATTATTATTTTTTTTGACACAGAGTCTTGCTCTGTCTCCCAGGCTGGAGCGCAGTGGCGTGATCTCGGCTCACTGCAAGCTCCGCCCCCCGGGTTCAAGCCATTCTCCCGCCTCAGCCTCCAGAGCAGGTGGGGTTACAGGCGCCCACCAGCACACCTAATTTTCTGTGTTTTTAATAGAGTTCTATGTTGGCCAGGACGGTCTCGAACTCCCGACCTCTAGTGATCCACCCGCCTCAGCCTCCCAAAGTGCTGGGATGACAGGCGTGAGCCACCGCCCCTGGCCTAGATTTACTGGATTCTAAAATGCACAATTCTCTTATATCTTGGTGTGTCTGAAACCAAGGTCGTCTCATCATCCACAGGAATCTTTAATAGTGTGAGATTTTTTTTTTCCCCCAACAGTGATTACATCAATGATACATCTTAAAACTCACTGGTACTTCAAAGTCAAGGAAACAGGAAATTCCCAAAACCAGGGTGTTTCTGCTAAGCGGTCTGCGGCCTCTGATGTATTTCGAGTACCAGCCACGGGGGGGCAGCCGCATCTCACCAGGCAGGCATCCGTAACGGTTTCAGGACCGACTGAGTGGCCAAATCACATATAAAAACCTGAAAGAGGCCGGGCGCCGTGGCTCTCGCCTGTCATCCCAGCACTTTGGGAGGCCGAGGCGGGTGGATCACAAGGTCACGAGTTCAAGACCAGCCTGAGCAACATGGAGAAACCCCATCTCTACTAAAAATACGAAAGTAGCCGGGCGTGGTGGCAGGCGCCTGTCATGCCAGCTATTTGGGAGGCTGAGGCAGGAGAATCCCTTGAGCCCAAGAGACGGAGGCTGCACTGAGCTGAGATCGGGCCACTGCACTCCAGCCTGGGCGACAAGAATGAAACTCCGTCTCAAAAAATAAATAAAAATAAAAATAACTGTAAGAGCCCAGTGTCCTTATACGAAGGCTGGAATGTCACCAAGGCCCACCAAGAGTTTTGCCGAGGCCTTTCCTGGACCTTGAACCATGAAAAGATTACGAAGGAATTCCCAGCAGGACCCATTTGGGTTTAAAGAAGTTTTACTGGGGGGTCTGAAGAAACTCCCCAGGCCTCCACAAACAAGGTTTCCTAGGGTGTAAGGGATCTGTCCAAACCTCCATGGTTTACCAGGAGATAAGGGTAATCAGCACCCCCCGCCCCCCAGACCCACCTATAGTGAGACAATTTACTGAGGCTCCAGAGAAAAGTCTTTAGGACTCAGACCTACATTATAGATTAGAAGAAATTAATGCTTCATGCCTTTTTTTTTCTCCTGAGGCCAAGTCTCAACTCTGTTGCCCAGGCTGGAGTGCAATGGTGCGATCTCGGCTCGCTGCAACCTCTGCCTCCCGGGTTCGAGCGGATTCTCCTGCCTCAGCCTCCTGAATCGCTGGGATATCAGGCACCTGCCACCACGCCCGGCTAATTTTGTATTTTTAGTAGAGACGGGATTTCCCCATGTTGACCAGGCTGGTCTCAATCTCCCGACCTCAGGTGATCCACCCCCTCAGGTGATCCACCGGCCTCGGCCTCCCAAAGTGCTGGGATGACAGGCGTGAGCCACCGCAACCGTCCCACTTACATCTTTGCATGAATGCACACTTTACACATATAGCATACAAGGTACATAAGCTCTGGAAAACTTTGTAATTTTGAGTCTGGTGATAATTTCCAGACCTTCTCCCTGTACCCGGTTACAGAAATAAAACCTGTCCTCTCCCAGTTCATCCGCGTCGCATTGTTGGGCTGTGAGAAAAAGCAGGCCGAGCTTCGGTTTGGTCTGGGAACAAGAGAAGTGACATCATGCCATCATGATCGGTTTTCTTCCCTCTTTTCCTCTATCAGGACATAGTATCAATAACAGAGAAGACAGTAAAACATTTACCACCATCAGCAAGAATGTTAATCCCCACTGTTCCCCTCCCGCATCTCCCAAAACCACTGGAAGAAACGAAAGCAGGGCCAGGCACGGTGGCTCACGCCTGTCATCCCAGCACTTTGGGAGGCGGAGGCAGGTGGATCACCTGAGGTCAGGAGTTTGAGACCAGCCTGGCCAACATGGAGAAACCCCGTCTCTACTAAAAAAATACAAAATTAGCCGGGTATGGTGGTGCCTGCCTGTAATCCCAGCTACTCAGGAGGCGGAGGCTGCAGTGAGCCCAGATCGTGCCGTTGCGCTCCAGCCTGGGCAACAAGAGCAAAACTCTGTCTCAAAAAGAAAGAAAGAATGAAAGAAAGAAAAGAAAGAAAAAGGAAGGAAGGGAGGGAAGGGAAGGGAGGGGAGGGGAGGGGAGGGGAGAAAGGAGAGGCGGGGAGAAAGGAGAGGCGGGGAGAAAGGAGAGGCGGGGAGAAAGGAGAGGCGGGGAGAAAGGAGAGGCGGGGAGAAAGGAGAGGCGGGGAGAAAGGAGAGGCGGGGAGAAAGGAGAGGCGGGGAGAAAGGAGAGGCGGGGAGAAAGGAGAGGCGGGGAGAAAGGAGAGGCGGGGAGAAAGGAGAGGCGGGGAGAAAGGAGAGGCGGGGAGGGGAGGGGAGACGGGAGGGGAGGGGAGACGGGAGGGGAGGGGAGAGAGGAGATCTACATCCAGCGAGAAGCTCCCAACACAGACCACACACCCTGGAAACATCTGCTCCTGTGAGGTTTTTAGAGACAGGGTCTCACTCTGTTGCCCGGCTGCAGTGCACCAGTACAGTCACAGCTCACAGCAGCGTTAGCCTCCCAGGCTCAGGCGATCCTCCTGCCTCAGCCTCCCTAGTAGCCGGGAGGACTAGGCGTCCCACCACCCAGTCCAGCTAATTTTTAAAATTTTCTCAGGGCCAGGCGCGGTGGCTCACGCCTGTCATCCCAGCACTTTGGGAGGCCGAGGCGGGTGGATCACAAGGTCAGGAGATGGAGACCAGCCTGGGCAACATGGTGAAACCCCGTCTCTACTAAAAATAAAAAAGATTAGCCGGGCGTGGTGGCGGCGCCTGTAATCCCAGCTATTTGGGAGGCTGAGGCAGGAGAATCGCTTGAACCCGGAGGTGGAGGTTGCAGTGAGCTGAGATCGTGCCACTGCACTCCAGCCTGGGTGACACAGTGAGACTCTGTCTCAAAAAAAAAAAAAAAGAAAAAAGTATTCTTATAGAGAAGAGGGTCTCACTGTTGGCCAGGCTGGTCTGGAACTCCTGGGCTCAGTCAGTCCTCCTGTGTTGGCCCCCGACGGTGCTGGGAGGACAGGCCTGAGCCACCGCCCGGCCACCTACAGCTTTTTGTCCCCAAATTCAGACCAGGAAGAGGCACAGCTCAGGCGTGAGCAGCCTGAGTCGACGCCAGGTGGCGCCCAGGTCCCGAGCCAGCTCTGTCTGCAACGCAGCCTCATCCCCCGACCTGCACGTCCCCTCTCGTCCCAGAGCCATCATGCCCCCAACCGCAGGGCTCACCCTCCCAAGGACCCCTGGCTGGGGTCTGGGCCTGCGAGGTGGTCCGTGAACTCGCTTACGGACACTCCTTCTGCTCAGCCTCCTGAAGCCCTTGGATGGCTTGGAGGGCACAGGGACCAGGTACTGAAGGATACTGATGGCTACACACACGTCCCTGAGCTCACCCCCTGGGGACGCCCAGAGCTCCTCCCACAGCACCTTCGAAGCTCTCATTCCATCTCTCAGTCTATTAACAGGGCAGACGGAGCCCAGGAGATTGACGGCTACACACACACACGTCCCTGAGCTGTCCACCTGGGGACGCTCTCATTCTATCTCTCAGTCTATTAACAGGAAAGACAGAGCCCAGGAGATTGACAGCCACACACACACACACACACACACACACACACACACACACACACACACGCACGTCCCTGAGCTCTCCACCTGGGGATGCCCAGCGTTCCTCCCACAGCCCCTTCAAAGCTCTCATTCTGTCTCTATTAACAGGGCAGACGGAGCCCAGGAGATTGTCAGCTACACACACACACACACACACGTCCCTGAGGTGTCCACCTAGGGACGCTCTCATTCCGTCTCTCAGTCTATTAACAGGGAAGACAGAGCCCAGGAGATTGACAGCTATACACAAACACACACACACACACACACACCTGACTTCACCACCTGGGGATGCCCAGAGCGCCTCCCACAGCACCTTCGAAGCTCTCATTCCGTCTCTCAGTCTATTAACAGGGCAGACGGAGCCCAGGAGATTGTCGGCTACACACACACACACACACACACACACACACACACACGTACAGAGCCCAGATTGACAGCTACACACCCCCCTCCCCCCCACACACACACACACGTCCCTGAGTTCACCACCTGGGGACCCTCTCATTCCGTCTTGCAGTCTATGAACAGGGAAGACAGAGCCCCGGAGAGGCCTCTGTCCCGCGCTGCCCTGGCAAATCTGCGTTCCGATTCTGAGTTCAGCGGTGTTAAAAAAAATAATAGTCTACATCCCCCACTTAGGGCTACATATAGCAAACCCTGTTTACCCCGGCTAGGCACATCACGATTCCACCTGCAGAGGCTCCCACTACTGTCCTAGGTCCATCCCCAGCTTGGCGACGGTTCCAAATGCCTCCCCCGACCGCCCCCCAGTCAAGGTCTTGCTCTGTCGCCCAGGCTGGAGTGCGGTGGCGCGATCTCAGCTCACTGCAACCTCCACCTCCCACGTTCAAGCAATTCTCCTACCTCAGCCTCTGGGGTAGCTGGGACTACAGGCACCTGCCACCATGCCCAGCTAATTTTTGCATATTTAGTAGAGTCGGTGTTTCTCCGTGTTGGTCAGGCAGGTCTCGAACTCCTGACCTCAGGTGATCCACCCACCTCGGCCTCCTAAAGTGCTGGAATTACAGGCTTGAGCCACCGTGCCTGACCTCAGACACCTATTGGTGCTTCTTGTTTGAGATGCGGTCTTAACTCTGTCACCCAGGCTGGAGTGCAGTGCTGCAATCTGAGTTCACTGCAGCCTCCACCTCCTGGGCTGAAGTGATCCTCTCACCTCAGCCTCGGGAGTAGCCGGGACCACAGGCACCCACCACCATGCCTGGCTAATTTTTCTTTTTCTTTTCTTTCTTTTTTTTTTTTTTTCTCGTAGATAAGGGGTCTTACCATGTTGCCCATGCTGGTATCAAACTGCTGGGCTCAAGCAATCCTCCCACCTCAGCCTCTTTCCCAACGCATAAATGGGGGAGACATTTCTGCACAGTCCCCGCTGTCTCCCCCATTCTGTTTTACAACTACGGTCACATAAAGTAATGCAAAAAGGCGATCCGCGTTATTCCCCTTAAAACGTAGCCTGGAGCTTGCAGGAACCTGGCAGGTGGTAAAGATTCAGAGGCCAGGCCGGGCGCGGTGGCTCAAGCCTGTAATCCCAGCACTTTGGGAGGCCGAGACGGGCGGATCACGAGGTCAGGAGATCGAGACCATCCTGGCTAACATGGTGAAACCCCGTCTCTACTAAAAAATACAAAAAACTAGCCGGGCGAGGTGGCGGGCGCCTGTAGTCCCAGCTACTCGGGAGGCTGAGGCAGGAGAATGGCATAAACCCAGGAGGCAGAGCTTGCAGTGAGCTGAGATCCGGCCACTGCACTCCAGCCTGGGCGACAGAGCGAGACTCCGTCTCAAAAAAAAAAAAAAAAAAAAAAGATTCAGAGGCCAATTGAGATCACACGAGTTTAAGCTAATTCAGGTGATTTTAAGCTAATCAAGGGCCCCTTTCACGCAGGTGACTTTAAACGAATCGAGTTCTCCTTTCACAGAACTAAAAAGGGAGGTTAATTTACACAAATGCGCAGGCTACAGCCACCTGTCCTTCCTAGGAAATTCGGGCGGAAAATGTCACCTCTCACACCGGTAATCCAGGCCCTGCAGGGCTGTTAGGAAGGGAATTAGCAGCTGGGATACCCCGATCCTACAATGAGGGGGGATTAGCAAACCCTCCTGAAATACCAAGAAGGCTAGGGGTTCCTGCAGACGCTTAAGGAACATGCCAAATGCAACGGATCTGAAAAATGCAAGAACTGCTGGTGAGGGCTGGGGTTGCGGGACGCTTTGCACAGCACGGGTCACAGTTTGTGGGGGAGCTTCTCTGGGACCGGCTGCCTCTCACCATCCCCTGGACCCAGTGGGGCGCCGCTCGCATCTTCCTGGCATCTCCCAGGCCCCTGCCCCACTCACAGCTCCTCCGCAGGGGCTCCCGAGGCTGGACTCAGACCCGCTGGATCCCATCCAGGCCCCCAATGTAAACTCAGAGACCCCTGGGATGGACTCGAGGCCCCAAAGCAGACTTCAGGACCCTCAGAGCTGGACTCCACCCTCCAAGGCAGCATTCGGGACCCTCACGGCTGGACTCGAGGCCCAAGACAGACATGGGGACCCCTGGGAGGCGTCCGGGACCCCCAGGACACGATTCGAGGCAGACGTGGGGACTCCTGGGCGGTGTTCAGGACCCCCAGGGCTGGACTCAAGCCCCCAAGGCAGACAAGGGACCCACCTGGGCGGCGTCCGGGACCCCCCAGAGTAGGTCTCCAGCCCCCAGAGCAAAGGTGGGGACAACTGGGCGACGTCCAGGACCCCCAGAGCTGGACTCAAGCCCCCAAGGCAGACGTGGGGACCCACCTGGGCGGTGTCCGGGACTCCCACGGGGGAACGCCAGTCTCCAAGGCAGACGTGAGGACCCCCAGGCGGTGCCTGGGACCCCCGGGCTGGACTCGAGCCCCCAAAGCAGACATGGGGACCCCTGGGTGGCCTCCGGAACCCCCAAAGCTGGACTCATGCCCCCAGGGCAAACGTGGGGACTCCTGGGCGGCTTCCGGGACCCCCACGGCGGCACTCCAGGCTCCAGAGCACACGTAGAGACCCCTGGTCGGTGTCCGGGACCCCCAGTGCTGGACTCGAGCCCCCAAGGCAGACGTGGGGACCCCGGGGCGGCGTTTGGGATGCCCGGGGATTGAAGTCAAGCCCCCGAGGCGGTGTTCCGCACCCTCGCAATCAGACTTGGACCCTACCCAGCGCGGAACGGGGTAGGACGGGAGCGAGAACGAGGTGGGTGAGGGCAGCGCCGCTGGGGCTCGGAGTCTTGGCGCCCACATGGCCGGCGGCTGCACCGGGCCCCGGGTCCGCCAAAAATCTGCCTACGCCTAATAAGAAGCGGCCCGGCCCCACCTCCCCTGCCCGCGGCGCGTGGCAATCACCAGCACATGACGCGGGATGACCAATGAGGAACATGCCCTGTACCGGGGAGTGGCGCTGGGGAGCCCGCCCCGGCCGCACGCCAATCACCAGCACGTGACGCGGGGCGACCAATGAGGAGCACGCCCTGTGCCGAGACGAGGCGCTGGTGAGCCCGCCCCAGCCGCACGCCAATCACGAGCACGTGACGAGGATCGGCCTGTGGGCAGTCCCCGCCTCACTGCTCATCCGCCCGACGCGCCATGTGGGTCCTGCGGGCCGCCGTACGCCCGGTACTGCGGCTCTCCCGCGTGGGCCGCGGCCTCCCGGCTCCGAGGGCTGCCGCGCCGTCCTGTCCCGTGCGCGCGCTCGCCGCTGCCGGCCACAGGGGCCCCGGGAATCTGGAGGGGTTATGGGGCGGAGGGCGGGGTCTGCGGGCGGACGACGGCCGAAGCCGCGCGGAAGACGACGAGGAGGAGCCGGAAGATGCGGACGAGAACGCGGAGGAGGAGCTGCTGCAGGGAGAGCCTCTGCTGCCGGCGGGGACCCAGCGCGTGTGTCTGGTTCACCCTGACGTCAAGTGGGGCCCGGGGAAGCCGCAGATGACGCGAGGTGACCGCGGCGGGGCTTCCAGGAGAAAAACGGGAGCTGCCGATCTGGGGGCGGGGCTCTGAGGGGGAGATTTAGGGGCGGGGCTCTGGTGAGACTCATAGGTGGAGGCGCAGGGGCGTGGCTCTGCAGGGAGGATTTCATAGGCGGAGATTCGGAGGCGGGGCTCGGGAGAATCAAGTGGCGTTTCGGGGGCGGGGCTCGGGAGATTCATAGGTGGAGACGCAGGGCGGGGCTCTGAGGGGAAGATCTCGCCTGGCGACGTAGGGGCGGGGCCTCAGGGGGCGAGGCTCTAAGAAGAGGATCTGATGGGTGGAGATGCAAGGGCGTGGCATTGAGGGGCGGGATTCCGAGGGGACTATCTCCTAGGTGGAAATTCAGGGGCGGGGTTCTGTGGGGAGAATCTCATAGGTGGAGGCAGGGGCGTGGCTCTGCAGGGAGGATTTCATAGGCGGAGATTCGGGGGCGGGGCTCGGGAGACTCATAGGTGGAGATTACGGGGCGGGGATCGGGAGAATCACAGGAGGAGACGCAGGGCGGGGCTCTGAGGGGAAGATCGCAGGTGGTGACGTAGGGGCGGGGCTTCAGGGGGCGAGGCTCTAAGGAGAGAATCTGATGGGTGGAGACGCAAGGGCGTGGCGTTGAGGGGCGGGGCTCTTAAGGGAGGATCTCCTGGATGGTGATGCCCGGGCCGGGCTCTGAGAGGAGGATCTCATAGTTGGAGGTACATGGGCAAGGTTCGGGGGAGGAGCCCATGGGTGAAAGGGTGGGGCTTATGGGGAAGAGGGGAGGCTGTCATAGGTGGAGGTGCATGGGCGGGGCTTCAGGGGGAGGGGCCTGTGGGGAGGAGCACGTGGGGTGGGAAGGATCTTGTGGGGTGGGGTCGAGCCGGTGGGATGGAGCCCATGGGGTGGAGTGGGGTGGGGTGGTTCTCGCTGATAGGACCCCCGTTTCTCTTGCCCTGGGTTAGAGGTAGGCATGGTGTGTTTGGGGTCAGGGGAGGGAGGGTGTCCAGGGGACCAATCCGTGTGCAGTCCCCCCCCACCCCCCGCCAACTCCCCTAGGAGGAAATGCAAATGAGTAAGTCGCTGCATGTGCCAGAGTCTCAAAAATGTTGATTTTTTTCCCTTGGAAGTCCCTGTAGTCGATGAATGGTTTTCCTTTACGGGTGTTTTCCAAAATGGTCAATCCTTGGAACAGGGGAAGCCCCAAAGTGCTCAGAACAGCACGCAGACCTCTTGCCTCTCTCTTCCCAAAACCTGCCCGTGGTTCCTCAGTAATCCCTGAGCACCCCCAGCTCCCCGGTTCCCTGCTGCGCCCTCCAGGAGCCCAAATTCCACGTAAGGCAGGGTCGCCCTCGTGTCCCGCCGTGGCTCCAGCGTCCTTCCCCCGTCAGATTCCTACTTAGAGGACCTACGGGGCACGGAGTCATATCTGGGGACAAACGCCGGCTGGGGGTGCGTTCTCAGGGGCCATTGTCTCAAGGACAGGAGGAGGCCTCCCTGGGCGGGTGTGGATGGGGGCCCCGGGCCTACCCCGAAGGGAAGCATCTCTCACGGTGGTCTTTGTGTCCCCGCAGCGGAGTGGCAGGTGGCGGAGGCCACAGCACTGGTGCACACGCTGGACGGCTGGTCCGTGGTGCAGACAATGGTCGTATCCACCAAATCACCGGACAGGAAGCTCGTCTTCGGCAAAGGAAACTTCCAACACCTGACAGGTGGGTCCGTGCAGACCTGCTCCTTCCCCAAACCTCCTTTCCTGTCCGCTGCTGCCGAGAACAGTCGACCCAGACAGACTGAAAGTCGGGGGTCTCGCTGGGCCAGAGGGGAAACGGCCGCTTGGGGTGCCCAGGTGAGCTGGGAGCACACACCAGTAGGAGTCGGAGGACGCTGAGGCTGCACCTGTGTCGAGACTCACACCCGGCCCTGGAGAGATTTAAACTGGTCAAGGTTAGGTCAGGGCAGTTTTTAGAGTCCAACAAACAGGGTGGGCAGTGGACTGGCTGTAACCCCACCTGCCCCTGCAGCCTCCAGCCAAATCCTCCTTCTAGGTGGCCCCCCGCGCAGTCTCTAAGGCTGGGGTCCTGCACGGGATCCTTGCGCTTTCCAGGTTTTTGACCATCCGGCTTACAGTGCAGAGTGGGGAAGACGCTACTCACTTGCCGAGGTGGGGGGTCGCCTTCCCTGGGTCTCTTGCCAAGATGGGGGTCCGCTTCCCTGCCTGACTCAGATGCATGTCATCCCGGCCGGGATGTGTTCACACGTCTCTGTGTGTGTCGCACCAGAATGTGTTCACCATCCGTGTGTCCACACTGGGATGTGTCCACTGTGCATGTGTCTGTGTGTGTCCCTGTTGGGATGTGTTTACTGTGTGTGTATGTGTGTCCTGGCCGGGATGTGTTTACTGTGCGTGTGTCTATGTGTGTGTCTGTGTGTGTGTCAGTGTCTGTCCTGGTTGAGATGTGTTTACTGTGTGTGTGTCTTTGTGTGTGTGTCTCTGTGTGTGTGTCTCTGTGTGTGTGTGTCTCTGCATGTGTGTCTGTGTTCCTCTTGGGATGTGTTTACTGTGTGTTTTTGTGTGTGTGTCTCTGTGTCTGTCCCTGTTGGGATGTGTTTACTGTGTGTGTCTGTGTGTGTGTGTCTGTTTATCTGTGTGTCTGTGCACGTGTCTGTCCCTGTTGGGATGTGTTTACCATGTGTCTGTGTGTGTGTCTCTGTGTGTGTGTGTGTTTATCTGTGTGTCTGTGCATGTCAGTGTCTGTCCCTGTTGGGATGTGTTTACTGTGTGTGGATGTGTGTGTGTCCTGGCCGGGATGTGTCTACTGTGTGGGTGTGTCCCTGCCGGGATGTCTTCACCGTCTGCATGTGTATGTGTGTAAGGCACACACCCCGAGACACACCCTCTCCCACACCGACTTCCTGGATCCTGGGTCTCGTGCTCAGGAAGTCGGGGATGCCTGTGACCTGGGCACTCCAAAGGACATCGTGGGCTCATCCTGCAGTCCAGGGACCTGGACGGCCAGCCTCTGACGGGACCCCCTCTTTCTGGTAGAAAAGATCCGAGGGTCTCCAGACATCACGTGCATCTTCCTGAACGTGGAGAGGATGGCAGCCCCAACCAAGGTACCACAGAACGTGGCTTGCTGTGTTTGTCCCCGTATTCCCCGTGATGAAAGAGTGGACGTCACCGTGTCCCGCCAGGCGGGGGACAGATGAGGACACGGTGGGGTTAAGGCATGACAGACGTCCTCCTTCCTCTCGAGTTGGCCACCAGCGCCTGGCCTTCCCCTGTGGCTTCTCAGTTGCTCTCTCTCCTTTTGTAGAAAGAACTGGAAGCCGCCTGGGGCGTGGAGGTGTTTGACCGCTTCACAGTTGTCCTGCACATTTTCCGCTGCAACGCCCGCACGAAGGAGGCCCGGCTTCAGGTGGCCCTGGCGGAGATCCCGCTGCACAGGTATCGTGACAGGGTATGCGGGCCCCTCCGTTCTGTACTCACTTGTAGGTCGTTCTGGGGGTACGTGAGGAAGAAATGCATCATGGGGGGCCGGGCGTGGTGGCTCATGCCTGTTATCCCAGCACTTTGGGAGGCCGAGACGGGTGGATCACGAGGTCAGGAGATCGAGACCATCCTGGCTAACACAGTGAAACCCCGTATCTACTAAAAAAATATATAAAAAACTAGCCGGGCGTGGTGGTGGGCGCCTGTAGTCCCAGCTACTCGGGAGGGTGAGGCAGGAGAATGGCGTAAACCCGGGAGGCGGAGCTTGCAGTGAGCTGAGAGCACGCCGCTGCACTCCAGCCTGGGCGACAGAGCGAGACTCCGTCTCAAAAAAATAAATAAATAAAAAGAAAGAAAAGTGCCGTGGGGTCACTGTCTTCAAGGCCTGATGGGCTCCTTTTCCCCGACCGCCGCCACCCCCGCCCAGCTCCCCGTGAGGTAGGTCCCCTCGGCCTGGGACATATGTTACTCACAGTATCTGAGCTACATGCAGAGCGGGGTCCCCAGCACCAGCTCCTCCCTTCCGCCCGGAGGCCCCAGCTCAGTGCCCCCTTCACCTTGGCCTCGACCCCTGCTGGGAGGGAGACAGCGTCCGCAGAGAGCGAGGCACTCTCCTTCCCACGCCAGGTCGAACCTGAAACAGGACGTTGCCCACCTGCACCGGGGACCCGGCTCGCGCTACATCATGGGGTCAGGTAACTCGGGCCGCGTCCCAGGGCGTCCTGGGAATGGGGGCATCCGCGGCAGCCACCCTCAGCCCTGGAAGATGCTGACAGGGTGGGGGCCGGCTGGGGTCTCGTCTCCTGGTAGCATTTGAGGAGATAGGAGAAGATGGTGGTTCTTTGAGGTTTTGGCCCAAACAGGGAGTCACAAACCGGGGATTTAAACAGCAGAAATTTATGCTCTCCCATCCTGGAGACCAAAAGTCTGAGATCTAAGGTGAGGACAGGGCTGCACTCCCTCCAGAGGCTCCTTCCGCCTCTCCCAGCTCCTGGGGGCTCCCGGCGTCTCTGGGCTTGTGGCCGCATCACTCTAGTCTCTGCCTCCGTCTCCACGTGGCCTCCTCCTCTGTCTGTGTCTCCTCTTCTGTCTCTTACAAGGACACCTGTGGTTGCATTTATGGCCCACCCTACTCCAGGATCATCTCATTTCTAGATCCTTCACTTAGGACCAACACCCTATTTCCAAATAAGGTCCCATTCACCGGGAATTAGAATGTGGACAGAGCTTTTGGGAGGACCATAGTTCCGTCCACTACAATTGTACCCAGTGGGGAGGCTCCTTCCTGCCTCTCCCAGCTCCTGGGGGCTCCTGGCATCCCTGGGCTTGTGGCCGCATCACTCCGGTCTCTGCCTCTGTCTCCACGTGGCCTCCTCCTCTGTGTCTGTGTCTCCTCTTCTGTCTCTTAGGACACCTTTCATTGCATTTATGACCTGCCGTAATCCAGGATCGTCTCATCTCTAGATCCTTCATTTGGGACCAACATCCTATTTCCAAATAAGGTCCCATTCACCGGTTCTGGGAATTAGGATGTGGACAGAGCTTTTGGGACAACCACAGTTCCATCCACTACAATTGTACCCAGTTCCCTCCGGAGGCGCTAGGGGAAGCTCCTTCCTGCCTCTCCCAGCTCCTGGGGGCTCCCGGCATCCCTGGGCTTGTGGCCGCATCACTCCAGTCTCTCCCTCTTAGAAGGACACAGGTCATTGCCTTAGGGCCCACCCTAACCTAGGATGGTATCTTGAGATCCCACAAAGAGCATATTTCCAAATCAGGTCCCATTCCCAGGTTCTGGGACTTCGGATGTGGAAGGGGCGTCCCTGAGCCCCGCTCCCAGTGACGTCCCAGGCCAGGCCCCGGTCGGAGGCCTCCGTAGTGCTCAGGCCTTTCCTTTCTCCCCGAGTCACGGGAAGCCCTCGTCGACCTCACAGGGTGGACGCCCGGAGGCGAGATCCCGTCCGCTGAGCACAGCCCTTTCTCATGGAACGGGGCAGCGTTGGGGCCGCTGCTGGGGAAGGCAGGCGGGCCCCCAGACGCCGGAGCAGGAGCAGGCCCCGGGCCCTCGCGGACCCTTGGTGGCACCCCCCGCTCTTGCGTGGCTCACCGCCTGTCCGTCTTGGCTGCTTTTAGGAGAGTCCTTCATGCAGGTGCAGCAGCGTCTCCTGAGAGAGAAGGAGGCCAAGATCCGGAAGGCCCTGGACAGGCTTCGTAAGAAGAGGCACCTCCTCCGGCAGCAGCGGATGAGGCAGGAGTTCCCCGTGGTCTCCGTGGTGGGGTACACCAACTGCGGTGAGCCCTGCAGGGAGGACTGGCCCAGGGAAGGGGTTCCCCTAGTGTCCGTGTGCGGTGCACCAGCTGCGGCGAGAACTTGCCCAGGAGAGGGGCTCCCCGTGGTCTCTCTGGTGGGTATACCAGGGCCATGGTGAGGACACCGTCTACCCCGTCCTCCTATCTAGAGCTTTACCACCCCATCTACACCACAGGCTTCCCTCCGTCTACACCGTCCTCCTGTCTACACAGTCACTACTGCCCCGTCTGTACCACCACTCGTCTACACAGTCCACCCATCTACACCACAGCATCCCCTTCGTCTACACCGTCTTCCTGTCTACACCATCACCTCCCTTCTGTCTACACCGTCCTCCTGTCTACACCATCACCTCCCATCTGTCTACACCATTTTCCTGTCTATACCATCACCACTGTCCCGTCTATACCACCACCCATCTACACCATCCACCCGTCTACACCACAGTGTCCCCTTCATCTACACTGTCCTTCTGTCTGCACTATCACCTCCCCTCTGTCTACACCGTCCTCCCGTTTACACCATCACCACTGCTCCGGCTATACCACCACCCCGTCTACACAATCCACCCGTCTACACCACTGCATTCCCTTCATCTACACTGTCCTCCTGTCTACACCATCACCTCCCCTCTGTCTACACCGTCCTCCTGTCTGCACCATCACTCCTGCCCCATCTGTACCGCCATCCCGTCTACACAATCCACCCGTCTACACCACAGCGTTCCCTTCGTCTACACCGTCCTCCTGTCTATACCATCACCACTGCCCCATCTATACCACCACCGTCTACACAGTCCACCCGTCTACACCACAACATTCCCTCCGTCTACACCATCCTCCTGTCTACACCATCACCCCTGCCCCATCTATACCACCATCCCGTCTACACAATCCACCCGTCTACACCACAACATTCCCTCCGTCTGCACCATCCTCCTGTCTACACCATCACCCCTGCCCCATCTATACCACCGTGCCTTCTACACAATCCACCCGTCTACACCACAGTGTTCCCTTCGTCTACACTGTCTCCCATTTACACCATCACCACTGCCCCGTCTATACCACCACCCCATGTACACAGTCCACCTGTCTACACCATCACCTCCCTTCCGTCTACACCATCCTCCCAGCCACAGCAGCACCACCACCCCCTCTCTACCATCCCACCATCTACGCCATTGCCAGATCGACACAGACGATCCCACTCCCATCCACGCCTTCACACACTGTCTGCACCACCAGCTCCCGTGTCCACACTGCGGCCCTGCTGCATTGGCCCGAGAGCAGCGACGGTGGCTTCGTCCCACGCGTCGTATCCGGCCCGGGGGTGCCCGAGGGGCTCGGGGACCGTGCAGCCCGGGGTGCGGCCACCAAAGAGGGTGTCGTGGTCTCCATTCGGAGGGCCCGGGTGCCACACCAGGAGTTGGGACACGAGGGTCTCTGCGGCGCCCTGACCTCCACGCCCTCCTAGGAAAGACCACGCTGATCAAGGCGCTGACGGGCGATGCCGCCATCCAGCCGCGGGACCAGCTGTTTGCCACACTGGACGTCACGGCCCACGCGGGCGCGCTGCCCTCACGCATGACCGTCCTGTATGTGGACACCATCGGCTTCCTCTCCCAGCTGCCGCACGGCCTCATCGAGTCCTTCTCCGCCACCCTGGAAGACGTGGCCCACTCGGTGAGTGCGGGAACACCAGGGGCCGGGCGCTCAGACACCCACACAGCCATAGGCCGGGCACTAGGACACCCAGTCAGCCAGGGGCCGGGCGCTGGGACACTCACACAGCTACAGGCCGGGTGCTCAGACACCCACTCGGTCCAGGGGCCGGGTGCTCAGACACCCACACAGCGAAGGGCTGGGCACTAGGACACCCAGTCAGCCAGGGGCCGGGCGCTGGGACACTCACACAGCTACAGGCCGGGTGCTCGGACACCCACTCGGCCTAGGGTCCGGGCGCCAGATACCTACACAGCAAAGGGCTGGGCGCTCGGAAACACACACAGCCAGGGGCTGGGCGCTCGGACACCCACACAGCTACAGGCCAGGTGCTCGGACACCCAGTCAGCCAGGGGCTGGGCGCTCGGACACCCACTTGGTCCAGGAGCTGGACTCTTGGACACCCACTTGGCCTGGGGGTTGGGCGCTCAGACACCCACACAGCGAAGGGGTGGGTGTTCAGAAACACACACAGCCAGGGGCCGGGTGCTAGGACACCCACTCAGCCCAGGGGCCGGGCGCTCAGACACCCACACAGCGAAGGGCTGGGCGTTCAGAAACACACAGCCAGGGACCCGGCGCTCGGACACCCACAGAACTCGGGACCAGAACAACACCTGCCTCCTGGGGCTCAGACTGAGTGTCCCCCAAGCCTGCCATGCCCCGGGGCAGAGGCTGAGCGGTTGCTCCAGCCTCACCAACACTCAGGGCCGTGTTCTTGCCGCCGTGAGCCCGTGTAGAAACAGGAAGCCTCATCCCCCTGGGCTGAAGCGATCCCCCACCTCAGCCTCCTGAGTAGCTGAGACCACAGGCACGCACAACTGGGCCTGGCTCATTTTTGTGCTTCGTGTAGAAACCGTCTTGCTCTCTTGCCCAGGCTGGTCTCCAACTTCTTGCCTCAAGACACCTCCCAAAGTGCTGGGGTTGCAGGAAAAGTATTATTTGTCTTAAGTGCCTCCAAACCACCAGAAAGGAGACGTGGATACTCCAGCCGTATACGTGGTAGTAGACACGGCTGTTTTCTTCCCTGTGATTTTCATATTTTGTATCAGGAACCTGCCCGTAAGAGATTTGAAATGCGAGAAAAAGCATCCTTTAAAGACGAAAGATCTGACGGGGATGAAGCTGCCCAAAGCTCTGGAGACCCACCGGGTGGGCGGGTGGTGGTGTTGTCACACACGGCACCCCCTCGTGCGTGGGTCTGGGGGTGCAGAGCTGCTGCCTGCGGCGTGGAAGGCTGGTCCTGGGGTGTCCAAGCGCCCTGCACACAGGGGTACCTCCCACTCCCAGCCTGTCGTTGGGAGCTCGTGCCAGCCTCTCTTCCGGGCCGGTCTGCAAGCTTGGGGTCAGACACCAGGAGCTTCGCAGCTCTGACCGCACGGCCCGGCCCGCAGGATCTCATCATGCACGTGAGGGACGTCAGCCACCCCGAGGCGGAGCTCCAGAAACGCAGCGTTCTGTCCACACTGCACAGCCTGCAGCTGCCCGCCCGGCTCCTGGACTCCATGGTGGAGGTTCACAACAAGGTGGACCTCGTGCCCGGGTGAGTGCGGCCCTGGTGCCCGCAAGCGTCTCCTTCCCCTGCATGCACTGGAGCCGGGTGGTGCGATGCCCCATCTCCTATGAACCGCAGCGGTGGCAGCCGAGATACAGGGAGTGGCCCCAGGCTGTACCCCGTGGGCAGGGCATTCCTGGGCAGGACCCTGATTTCGTCCAGCTGCCCTGAGGCTGAGCAGGGCCTGTGGCATCCCCACCTTGGCAGGTACAGCCCCACAGAACCGAACGCCGTGCCCGTGTCTGCCCTGCTGGGCCACGGGCTCCGGGAGCTGAAGGCTGAGCTCAATGCGGCCGTTTTGAAGGCGACTGGGAGACAGATCCTCACTCTCCGCGTGAGGCTCGCCGGGGCCCAGCTCAGGTGAGCGGCCAGCCGGGGCAGGAGACGGGATGGTGCTGTGGATGTCTGTCTCTGCCTCTGAGATGGGCTTTTGGTGGGTACAAAAAGAGCTGTGGGGTCCCCCGAGAGCTTTAGGCTGTCCAGACGCGATGAACGGGTTTGCATCAAATGGATGTGTGTGACTGCATACAACAGGTGCCTAACCGGTGCTGACAGGCGAGGGATGTAGGTCTCCCTGCCGATAAGCAAGCAAGCTCCAGCTGGATGCAGTGGCACAGGCCTGTAACCCCAAGACTTTGGGAGGCCAAGGCGGGAGGATTGCTTGGGCTGAGGAGTTTGAGGCCAGCCTGGGCAGCACGGTGAGATCCCATCTCTACAGAGAATAAACAATTACGCCAGGCGCGGTGGCTCACGCCTGTAAAATCCCAACACTTCGGGAGGCTGACGCTGACGCAGATGCAGGTTGACCACCTGAGGTCAGGAGTTCAAGAAACCAGCCTGGCCCACTATGTGAAACCCTGTTTCCACTAAAAATACAAAAATTAGCCAGGCCTGGTGGTGGGCACCTTTCATCCCAGCTGCTCAGGAGGCTGAGGCAGGAGAGTTGCTGGAACCCAGAAGGCCAAGGTTGCAGTGAGCTGAGACTGCATCACTGCCCTGCAGCCTGGGCGACAGACGGAGACTCCGTCTCAAAAAAAAAATAGCAGCTGATGGAGGCACACACCTGTCGTCCCACCTACTTGGGAGGCTGAGGTGGGAGGATGGCTTGAGCCCAGGAGGTTGAGACTGCAGTGAGCCATGATCGCACCACTGCACTCCAGCCTGGACTACAGTTGAGACCCTATCTTAAAAAAAAAAGAAAAAAAAAAAACAAGCACAGTGGCTCATACCTGTCATCCCAGCACTTTGGGAGGCTGAGGCGGGCGGATCACGAGGTCAGGAGATCGAGACCATCCTGGCTAACACGATGAAACCCCGTCTCTACTAAAAATACAAAAAATGAGCCAGGCGAGGTGGCAGCACCTGTAGTCCCAGCTACTCAGGAGGCTGAGGCGGGAGAATGGTGTGAACCTGGGAGGCGGAGGTTGCAGTGAGCCGAGATTGCGCTGCTGCACTCCAGCCTGGGCGACACAGCGAGACTCTGTCTCACAAAGAAAAAAAAAGGGAAACAGAACGATCTGATGAATGAATAGTTTGGGCTAAGCTCTTTTTAGCATCATTATTTACTGTGAAACTAAGCAAATACTTACGGGTTCTGCTTGTTTCTGTACAACGCGCGTCTGTCCGCAGCTGGCTGTATAAGGAGGCCACAGTTCAGGACGTGGACGTGATCCCTGAGGACGGGGCGGCCGACGTGACGGTCATCATCAGCGACTCGGCCTACGGCAAATTCCGGAAGCTCTTTCCAGGATGAACGGACCCCCGTGGAGGCCTGGGGAGCTGTGGCGTTGCTGTTGTGTGTCGGGTGCAGCCGGGTGCCCCCTGTCTGGCTCTGGGCCCACCTTGTTGCCAGCCATTTGCTGGGATGAACGCGCGGGCTGGTGTCACGGCCACGGCTGCCCCAAAGCAGGTCTCGCCCGAGCGTCCACTCCACACGATTCCAGCGGGCCCTCGGTGCCTGCCACAAACTGGCTCCCCTCAGAATGTTTCCGTAGCAGGACATTAAATCTTTGTTTTGACTTCCGTGAGCGGCGTTTCCAGTTCCTCCTGCACCTGCCATGAGCCGTGGCCCTGGTGGGCACCGAATGGCCCCTCCACCCGGCTGTGTTCACACACGGTCTCGTGTCCCATGGTGACGTCGGGGCAATGACTGAAAATCAGGTTTCCCGGCAGCACAGAGAACCGTTCCACAAAAGTGTAAGGGAAAGAAAACAGTTTTATTAAAGAAGAAACTTCACACCAGGACGTGTGTCACAGATCATCCGCTAAGAGATGCAGAGATTTCACCTGCGTGTGGCCAGGCCGTCCAGCCGTTACACGTACATTCGCCGTCTCCAACAGGAAAACAAAACGCCTAGTGTGTTTTGTTTTGAGACAACCTCGCTCTGTCGCCCAGGCTGGAGTGCAGTGGCGCGATCTTGGCTCACTACAGCCTCTGCCTCCCGGGTTCAAGCGATTCTCCTGCCTCAGCCTCCCGAGTAGCTGGGATTACAGGCACCTGCCTCCACGCCCGGCTAATTTTTGTATTTTTAGTAGAGATGGGGTTTCACCATGTTGGTCAGGCTGGTCTTGAACTCTTGACCTTGTGATCCACCCGCCTCGGCCTCCCAGAGTGCTGGAATTACAGGCATGAGCCACCGCGCCCGGCCTGAATTAACATTGTTTTTTTTGGAGACAAGAGTCTTGGACTGTCGCCCAGGCTGGAGTGCAGTGGTGCGATCTCAGCTCACTGCAACCTCCGCCTCCTGAGTTCCAATGATTCTCCTGCCTCAGCCTCCTGAGTAGCTGGGATTACAGGTGCACGTCACCATACCTAGCTAATTTTTTGTTTTTAGTAGAGACAGGATTTCACCATGTTGGGCAGGCTGGTCTTGAACTCCTGACCTTGTGATTTGCCCGCCTCGGCCTCCCAAAGTGCTGGGATTACAGGCGTGAGCCACCTTGCCCGGCCACCATACTCAGCCTCACAACTTGATTTTTTAAAACCTCTGACCTGAAAAAGGTGCCCAATGAATTAACTTTTCCTTTTTTTTTTTTTTTTGGTTTTGACTTGGAGTCTCGGACTGTCACCCAGGCTGGAGTGCAGTGGCACGATCTCAGCTCACCGCAACCTTTGCCTCCCAGGTTCTAGCGATTCTCCTGCCTCAGCCTCCTGAGTAGCTGTGACTACAGACACCTGCCTCCATGCCTGGCTAATTTTTGTATTTTAGTAGAGATGGGGTTTCACCCTGTTGGCCAGGCTGGTCTCGAACTCCTGACCTTGTAATCCGCCCGCCTCGGCCTCCCACAGTGCTGGGATAACAGGCGTGAGCCACCACATCCGGCCTGAATGAACATTTTCTTAAGACGCCTCCCGCCTGCCATCCTGAAAGCTGCCAAATCTGTCTTGGCTGCACTGATGGTGACTAAAGTCATACAAAAATTTGACTTTGTCTTCCTTGATTTAAACGATCTGTATGAATTTGGGGATTGTATGGAAACGCTCCCGACAGACCCCAGGGTTTCCCGATGGGGATTCGGGGCCGGTGGAAGTCAGAGAGGTTCCCTGCAACTTCTGCATGTCCGCAGGCCCTTCCCGAGCCCTGATCCAGCAGAGTCGTGGGGCTGAGGCCGCCGCTGCGTGCGCCCCAGGAGTGCGTCTTTCTGGATCTGGGGCACCTTCATTTCACCATTTCCCCGTGGCAACCGGGTACCAAAAGCAGAAGCGGGTTTTTGGAAAATGAGTCATTAGGTCCCAAAGAGAACCTATTCCAGCATGGACTGGATAACCCTCTTGAGGACCATCCTGAGAAATTCTGACGTCTGCTGTTACAGCGTGAAATAAACAGGAGACCTCCTCGGGAAAGGGAAAGAAAAATGGTGGCTGGTGTCCACCGTGGCTGAGAACTTGAACCAGCAGCTCCAACGAGCGACATGTAAAAAATGACGTATAGGCCAGGCGCAGTGGCTCACGCCCGTCATCCCACCAACTCTGGGAGGCCAAGGCGGGCAGATCACTTGAGGCCAGGAGTTCAAGACCAGCCTGGCCAACATGGTAAAACCCTGTCTCTACTAAAAATACAAAAAAATTAGCTAGGTGTGGCAGCGCACGCCTGTAGTCCCAGCTACTTGGGAGGCTGAGGCAGAAAAATTGCTGGAAGCCAGGAGGTGGAGGTTGAAGTGAGCCGGGATTGCACGACTGCACTGCACAATGTGTAACAAGGGTGAAACTCCGTCTCAAAAAATAAATACAAATACAAAATTAATCAGGCACGGTGGCACATGCCTGTCATCTCAGCTACTCGGGAGGCTGAAGCAGGAGAATCACTTGAACCCTGGAGGCAGAAGTTGCAGTGAGCTGAGATTGTGCCATTGCACTCCAGCCTGAATGACAAGAGAGAAACTCCATCTCAAAAAACAAAAGTATTTCCAGGATCGGTGTCTGAAACTAGGAGCCTTCAGGCTTCAGAGGCAGAAAGAAGCCTGCGCTGAAACCAGCGAGTCTCTCACAACGGAGTCGGGGCGCCTTCGGTGGGGAGGTTCTCTCCCTTGTACCCACAGGACTTTACTTCGCGGAGGTGACTGGGGCTAGCACAGAGAGACCATGGAAAGAAGAAATTACTCCTGACCCTTCCTGAGAGAAGAGGCCGCCATGCCACGCAGGGCACAAGGGGATGCCTGGGTTTGGGTTGGGAGGCAGGAATGAATGAGGGAACAGCCCGGGCCACAGCCTTTAAGGGGCTTCCACAGAATGGGGCAGCAGGGTTGCGGAATGGCTCAGGGTTGACAACTTTTGAACACTTCTGCTGGACCCTGGGCTGTGGGGCAGGCTCTACTGGGCTGGGACCCAGCCAGGAATGATTTAGGGCGGGAAATACTGGCTTGAGGCCGGGCGCAGTGGCTCATGTCTGTAATCCCAGCATTTTGGGAAGCCAATGCAGATAGATCACCTGAGGTCAGGAGTTCGAGACCAGCCTGGGCAACACGGTGAAACCTCGTCTCTACCAAAAATACAACAATTAGCCAGGCGTGGTAGCGGGCACCTGTAGTCCCAGCTACTCAGGAGGCTGAGGCACAAGAATCGCTTGAACCCGGGAGGGGGAGCTCGCAGTGAGCCGAGATCGCACCACGGCACTGCAGCCTGGGCGACTGAGCGAGACTCCGTCTCAAACATAGTAATAATTAGCTGGGCGTGGTGGTGTACTCTCTAGTCCCAGTGACCGGGGAAGCTGAGGCGGGAAGACTGCTTCAGCCCAGGTGTTGAAGGTTACACGGAGCTATGATTCTGCCGCTTCTGCACTCCGGCTTGAGAAACAGAGCCAGACCCCATCTCTACAAAAAAAAAAAAAAAAAAAACTGGGTGTGGTGGCTGACACCTGAGGTCCTAGTTATGTCTAAGGTTGAGGTTGGAGAATCACGTGAGCCTAGGAGTTTGAGACCTAATCCTGGACAACATAGCCAGACCACGTCTCTACCAAAAAAATAACATTAGCTGGGCATGGTGGTGCATGCCTGTGATCCCGGCTACTCTGCAAGCTAAGGTGGGAGGATCACTGGAGCCCAGGAATTTCAGACCAGACTGTGCAAATGGCGAAATCCCGTATCTACCAAAAATACAAAAATTAGCCGGGCGTGGGGGTGTGCCCCTGGAGTCCCAGCTACTCGGGAGGCTGAGGCGAGAGGATCACTTGAGCCCCGGAGGTTGAGGCTGAGTGAGCTGTGACTGCGTCACTGCACTCCAGCCTGGGTGACAGGGCAAGACCCTGTCCGTAAAAACAATCTAAAGAAATACTGGCGGCCAGGCACAGTGGCTCACGCCTGTCATCCCAGCACTTTGGGAGGCCGAGGCAGGTGGATCACCTGAGGTCAGGAGTTCGAGACCAGCCTGACCAACATGGTAAAACCCCATCTCTACTAAAAATACAAAAATTAGCTGGACGTGGTGGCAGGTGCCTGTAATCCCAGCTACTCAGGAGGCTGAGGCAGGAGCATCGTTTGAACCTGGGAGGCAGAGGTTGCAGTGAACCAAGATGGCACCACTGCACGGCAACCTGGGCGACAAGAGCGAAACTCTGTCTCAAAAATATATATATACACACACATATATAATACACATATATGTATATACATATACACAATATATATATACACACAGACATATATATACACATATATATATATACACACGCACACACATATACACACATACATGTATTAGGCTTTGGTGTGAGAGCAGCCGAGGGGCTGGCTGGCTTGCACAGAGCAGGCTGGCCCCTAGGTGAGTTGTTCTCCTGTTCGGAATTAGTGAGCTGTGGGAGGGAAGTGTTTCCCTGGATCTGTCAGGGGTCCAGATGCCACAGCAAGGAGAATACAGAAATAAAAAAACACATATTTCGGGCTGCCGTGGTGGTTCCTGCCTGTCATCCCAGCACTTTGGGAGGCTGAGGTGGGAGGATCACTTGAGGTCAGGAGTTCCAGAACAACTGGGCCAACAGAGCGAGAGCCCACCTCTATTTTTTTTTTTTTTTTTTTTTTTGAGATAAGAGTCTCGCTCTGTGACCCAGGCTGGGGTGCGGTGGTGGCAGGATGTCCGCTCAATGCAATCTCCGCCTCCCGGGTTCCAGCGATTCTCCTGCCTCAGCCTCCCGAGTAGCTGGGATGACAGGCACCTGCCACCATGTCCAGCTAATTTTTGTCTTTTTAGTAGAGACAGGGTTTCACCATGTTGGTCAGGCTGGTCTTGAACTTTTGAACCTGTGGTCCACCAGCCTCAGCCTCCCAAAGTGCTGGGATGACAGGCGTGAGCCACTGTGCCCGACCACCCCATCTCTATTAGAAAAAAAAAAGAAAGAGAAAGAAAACATATTATCGGTCCTATGATCCCCAATATTTGGCCCTAACAAAGTCACGATACTTGGAAAGTTGGGGGTGAAACTTCAGCCCCCGCGTCCTGAACCCCCACGTCAGCACCAAAGCAGCTTCTGGTTGAGAGCGATGACGTCCCCGACGAAGCTGTCGGCTCCGATGAAGTCGCCCGCGATGACGTTGGTGCACCGTGAGCCCGGCCCCGGGCGCTGCTCTCGGACCCACGCGCTCAGCCGGGGAAGGTTGGGCAGCGTCATCTTCTCCAGGGACTTGGACGGGTGTGCCAGAACGTACTGCAGGTTCTCCGTGAGGTTGGTGCCGGCCACGAACAACCCTCCTGCAACAGGGCGGTGGGGAACACGTTTACACCGTCAGATGCCTCGCCTGCCTGTTGATCCCTCCTAGTCACATGGTTGGAGGTTCAGATCTCAGGAATTCGAGTTGGAAAGCATCACGGCCAACAAGGAAATCAGGGGAACTTTGGTGGTGGGTGGTGCTGGGCACGGTGGCTCATGCCTGTCATCCCAGCACTCTGGGAGGCCGAGGCGGGCGGATCACCTGAGGTCAGGAGTTCGAGACCAGCCTGGCCAACACGGAGAACCCTCATCTCTACTAAAAATACAGAATTAGCTGGGCATGGTGGCAGGTGCCTGTTATCCCAGCTACTCAGGAGGCTGAGGCAGGAGAATTGCTTGGACCTGGGAGGCACAGGTTGCAGTGAGCCAAGATTGCACCACTGCGCTCCAGCCTGGGCAACGAGCGAAACTCCATCCCCCCAGAAAAACAAACAAACACGTGGTGGGTGGTGCACAACCCCAAAGATGTCCACGTCCTAATCCCATCTGGGAGACAGAATAATGGCCCCAAAGATGTCCACATCCTAATCCCATGTGGAAGAGAGAATGGCCCCAAAGATGTCCATCTCCTAATCCCATGTGGAAGACAGAATAATGACCCGAAAGATGTCCATATCCTAATCCCATGTGGGAGATAGAATAATGGCCCCAAAGATGTCCACGTCCTAATCCCATGTGGGAGACAGAATAATGGCCCCAGAGATGTCCACGTTCTTATCCCCATGTGATACACAAAGAATGCTGTTGTCTGAGGTACTAAGTCTGTGCCATCTGTTATGGAGGCTTATAGAGAGGGTTGACATTGACCAGTAATTCTCTAAGTGGAGCCTCTGCAATAATTAGAAATGCAAATGTTCGGTCTCCACTGAGATCTGCTGAGCCACAATCTCTGGGGGCAGAGGGATGCGGTCTGCAAGCTGTTTGCAGAAGCTCCCCCAGACGTCCGTTCCAGTGCCTCAGTGTTGACCAGCTGGACTGACTCCACGGCCAGAGACAGCAGAGTCAACAGACGTTTATGGCCAAGTTCTCTGAGTGGTTTTTAACAGTTATTTCTAGGCTCACGCCTGTCACCCCAGCGCTTTGGGAGGTTGAGGCCGGGGGATCATGTGAGGTCAGGAGTTCAACACCAGCCTGACCAACCGGCTGAAACCCTTTCTCTAGTGAAAACACACCAAAAAATTAGCCGGGCGTGGTGGTGCATGCCTGTCATCCCAGCTCCTCGGGAGGCTGAGGCAGGAGAATCGCTTGAACCTGGGAGGCGGAGGTTAAAATGAGCCGAGATCGCGCCACTGCACTCCAGTCTGGACGACACTAGCAAAACTCCGTCTTAAAAAAAAAAAAAAATTGTCTAACCTCGTTCACATGTGAGGGCGAGAGACCAAGTTGACAAAAGCTGCTCCTTTGCCCGGCCGGTGAGCTGGGTTTTATGCTGACCCCATGGGATGCAGCAGGACTGAGACAGCCGCACCTGCCACCATCCCCATGGGGAGGACCTTCCTCCCTCCAACCCTCGGGCTCCTGCCAGTGCTGCCTGCACCTCACAGCCCCTCAGTGGCTCTCTTACAAAAATTGTGCTGAAATTCACATACTAGAAAGTTACCTTTTTCTTTTTTCCAAGATGGAGTCTCGCTCTGTCACCCAGGCTGGAGTGCAGTGGCACGATCTCAGCTCACTGCAAGCTCCACCTCCCGGGTCCACGCCATTCTCCTGCCTCAGCCTCCTGAGTAGCTGGGACTATAGGCGCCCGCCACCTCGCCCGGCTAATTTTTGTATTTTTGTTTTGTTTTGAGATGGAGTCTCACTCTTATTGCCCAGGCTGGAGTGCAGTGATGCGATCACGGCTCACCGCAAACTCGGCCACCCGGGTCAAAGCATTTCTCCGGCCTCAGCCTACTGAGTAGCTGGGATTACAGGCGCCCGCTAATTTTTTTTTTTTTTTTTGAGATGGAGTTTCACTCTGTCTCCCAGGCTGGAGTGCAGTGGTGCAATTCAGCTCACTGCAAGCTCCGCCTCCTGGGTTCACGCCATTCTCCTGCCTCAGCCTCCCAAGTAGCTGGAACTACAGGTGCCTGCCACCACGCCTGGCTAGTTTTATGTATTTTTAGTAGAGACGGGGTTTCACCGTGTTAGCCAGGATGGTCTCGATCTCCTGACCTCGTCATCCGCCTGCCTTGGCCTCCCAAAGTGCTGGAATTACAGGCGTGAGCCACCGTGCCTGGCCTGTGCCTGCTAATTTTTGTATTTTTAGTAGAGAAGGGGTTTTGCCATGTTGGCCAGGCTGCTCTCCAGCTCCTGACCTCAGGTGATCCACCCACCTTGGCCTCCCAAAGTGCTGGGATCACAGGTGTGAGCCACCGTGCCTGGCTGACACCAGGAGTTTGAGACCAGCCTGGGCAACTCAGTGAGGCCCCTTCTCTATAAATTATAATTAACTAAAAAAATAAAGAGTGCGTTCACATTGTCCAACTCCAAGCTCTCCCTAGTTCTAAAACATTCTCATTGCCCCAAAAAGGAGACCCCGTTTCCGTGAAGCAGTCAGTCCTCATTTCCCCTCCCCAGCCCCCGGCAACCACTAATCCTCTGTCTCTGCATTGGCCTGTTCTGGGCATTTCGTGTAAACGGATTCACACACTATGTGGCCTTTTGTGTCTGTCTTCTCTCAGTGAGCATGATGTCCTCAAGGTTCGTGCCTGTCAGAGCCTTGTTCCTTTTCATGGCTGCATAATATTCCACAGCGTGGATCAACCACACCTTGTTGATCCCTCCCCCTGCCAATGTGTGTATATGCTTTCTCCCTGGGTGCTTTTTTTTTTTTTTTTTTTTTGAGACGGAGTCTCGCTCTGTCGCCCAGGCTGGAGTGCAGTGGTGCAATCTCGGCTCACTGCAAGCTCCGCCTCCCGGGTTCATGCCATTCTCCTGCCTCAGCCTCCCGAGTAGCTGGGACTACAGGTGGCCGCCACCACGCCCAGCTAATTTTTTGTATTTTTAGTAGAGACGGGGTTTCACTGTGTTAGCCAGGATGGTCTCGATCTCCTGACCTTGTGATCCGCCCGCCTCAGCCTCCCAAAGTACTGGGATGACAGGCATGAACCACCACGACTGGCCGGCCCTGGGTGCTTTTTAAGTAGACATGGGGTTTTATCACATTGGTCAGGCGGGTCTCGAACTCCCGACCTCAGGTGATCTGCCTGTCAGGCCTCTGAGCCCAAGCTAAGCCATCGTATCCCCTGTGACCTGCACGTATCCATCCCGATGGCCTGAAACAACCGAAGATCCACAAAAGAAGTGAAAATCGCCTTAACGGATGACGTTCCACCACTGTGATTTGTTCCTGCCCCACCCTAACTGATCTGTGTTCTTTATAATCTCACCCACCCTTAAGAATTTTCTTCGTAATTCTCCCCACCTTTGAGAAAGTCCTTTGTGAGATCCACCGCCTGTCCCAAAACCTCTGAGAACGAATGGTAATCCCACCACACTTCGCTGACTCCTTTTTTGGACTCAGCCCGCCTCCACCCAGGTGAAATCAACACCAAGCCTGTTCGGTGATCTCTTCACGCCATACACGAAACAGTGCCCGCCTCGGCCTCCCAAAGTGTGGGGATTGCAGGTGCAGGCTTAACCACGCCCAGCTCCTGGATTCCTTTTAAATGGTTTTCACGTCAAAGTGAATGGCCGGGCACGGTGGCTCAAGCCTGTCATCCCAGCACTTTGGGAGGCCGAGACGGGCGGATCACGAGGTCAGGAGATCGAGACCATCCTGGCGAATGTGGTGAAACCCCGTCTCTACTAAAAATACAAAAAACTAGCCAGGTGTGGTGGTGGGCACCTGTAGTCCCAGCTACACGGGAGGCTGAGGCAGGAGAATGGCGTAAACCCGGGAGGCGGAGTTTGCAGTGAGATGAGATCCGGCCACTGCACTCCAGCCTGGGCGACAGAGCGAGACTCCATCTCAAAAAAAATAAAATAAAAAATAAAAAACAAAGTGAAGGCAAGTCTACGTGTAGCCGGCCTCCGGCAGGGCGTCCAGGAGGCCGTGTGGAATCCACCCCCACCAGGCGCGCCCTGGTACCTGGGCGGCCGCAGCTCTTCATGGTCTCCAGGTATCGGAGGAGGGCCTCGGGCTTCACCGTGTTTCCCCACCAGTAAGGGATTCCTGGCCACAGCTCGCAGTGCCGGCCCAGGGAGCTCTCGTCCTCATAGGAGACGATGACCTGCTGGCCCCGGGACCACAGCTGCCGCAGCGTCGGGAGCTCCTGCAAGGGACCAGAGTTAAGGGGCGCGGGGGAAGAGAGGAGAGCTGGGGACACGGGGGGGCACCCAGGAGAGAGGAAGGCCGGGAAGTGGGGACACCGGAGAGGTAGGACAGCCCAACATGTGAGTATAAACCGAAAATGAAATTCTGGCCAGGAGAGGTGGCTCACACCTGTCATCCCAGCATTTTGGGAGGCCGAGGCGGGTGGATCAGCTGAAGTCAGGAGTTTGAGACCAGCCTGCCTGATATGGTGGAACTCCGTCTCTACTAAAAATACAAAAACTAGCCAGGCGTGGTGGTGGGCACCTGTCATCCCAGCGACTCAGGAGGCTGAGGCAGAATTGCTTGAACCCGGGAGGCGGAGGCTGCAGTGAGCTGAGATCACGCCACTGCATTCCAGCCTGGGAGACAGAGCGAGACTCAGTATCAAAAAAAAATTTTTTTTTATTTTAAAAATGTTTAAAAAGGAACATTTGTAGCCAGAAACAGACGTGCACACAGGGGGCCCCACGTACAGAGCGGGGCAGGCACGTGTCTCTGCTGTTCTGAGGCTGCTGTCTGGGCTCCCGTGTGCCAGCAGCCCTGGGGAAACAACACGGACCCTGACCAGGGGTGGGGGCTCCATGGAGCCAGGAAGATGCTCCATGTGTGTGTGTGTGTGTATGTCTGTGTGTATATATATATATATATATATACACACACACACGCACATATATATATACATATATATATATATATATTTTTTTTTTTTTTTCGAGACAGTCTGCCTCTGTCACCCAGGCTGGAGTGCAATGGCACGATCTCGGCTCACCACAACCTCCGCCTCCTGGGTTCAAGCTATTCTCCTGCCTCAGCCTCCGGAGTAGCTGGGACTACAGGCGCCCGCCACCTCGCCCGGCTAGTTTTTTTTTTGTATTTTTAGTAGAGACGGGGTTTCACCGTGTTGGCCAGGCTGGTTTCGATCTCCTGACCTCGTGATCCGCCCGTCCCGGCCTCCCAAAGTGCTGGGATGACAGGTGTGAGCCACCTCGCCTGGCTGGCGCTGCACACATTTCTAAACCCGTCACGGGAAGCAGTTCTCACCAGGGTACCCCCCGCACTGTGGGAGAGCAGGGAGTCCTGTTCAGCGGCTTCACCTGCTACAGGGATCATCGCAGCACCCACACCCAGGGCACAGCAGATGGAGTCTGAGGGTCACGATCCCCCTGCCCTGGGAGAGACATGGGGCCATCCTTCCCCCTCCTCACCCCACGAGGACACAGCATGTCCCCAAAAATATTCTTGATGCAGGCGACCAGGTACTCGTGCAGGTCCTCGCTCAGCCCCTCGAAGTTCCTGCAGGCCAGGATGACCACCTCACGCGGGTGCCGCTCCAGCCACTCCGAGATTTCCGTGAGCGTGTCCTGGGGAAGGGGTGGGGCAAGGCTGAGTCCTGCATGACTCCAACAACACAGTGAAGGCCAGGCGCAGCGGCTCACGCCTGTCATCCCAGCACTTTGGGAGGTGGAGGCGGGCAGATCACCTGAGGTCAGGAGTTCGAGACCAGCCTGGCCAACATAGTGAAACCCCGTCTCTACTAAAAATAGAAAAATTAGCCAGGCACAGTGGTACACGCCTGTAATCCCAGCTCCTCGGGGAGCTGAGGCAGGAGAATCGCTTGAATCCAGGAGGCAGAGGTTGCAGTGAGCCAAGATCGCGGCCGCTGCATTCCAGCCTGAGCAACAGAGCAAGACTCCATCTCAAAAAAAAAAAAAGGCGGCCGGGTGCGGTGGCTCAAGCCTGTAATCCCAGCACTTTGGGAGGCCGAGACGGGCGGATCACGAGGTCAGGAGATCGAGACCATCCTGGCTAACACAGTGAAACCCCGTCTCTACTAAAAAATACAAAAAAGCTAGCCGGGCGAGGTGGCGGGCGCCTGTAGTCCCAGCTACTCGGGAGGCTGAGGCAGGAGAATGGCGTAAAACCCGGGAGGCGGAGCTTGCAGTGAGCCGAGATCTGGCCACTGCACCCCAGCCTGGGAGACAGAGCGAGACTCCGCCTCAAAAAAAAAAAAAAAAAAAAAAAAAAAAAGCAACAAAGAAATCCCCGTCACAGATTCCCAGGGGTCAGCGTCTCCTGTCTGGGTCTGCAGGTGACGTCCCCATCCCATTAAAGGCCAAGCATCTCCTGCCCAGATCTGCATGTGGCTGTTTCGTCCCCACGGGAGCTTGGCCACCTCCGGCTCTCCCCGTTGCGTCCCCCTCAGCCCGGCCGCACCTCCACCAGGGCCGTTGTGTACACCATGTGGACGAAGTGCAGATTCTTCTCCGAGCCTTCCAGCATGTGAGCGATCCGCAGGTCCAGGTACCGCACCCCGGCATCCAGCTGCTCCGTGACGTCCAGCGCCTGTGAACAGAGGCTGCCGTCATGTCGGCCTGGCTGAGTGCCGCGTCTGGGGGCTCAGGAACGGGCTGCGGGGTTGTCCACCCACACGTCCTGCCGTCCAGGGGGACGTGGACGTTGACACAACAGCTGTTTGTTGGTGCTGGGAGCTCTGCAGCCATGGGGACCTGCACTGGGAAAACCTGATCTCTGGGGATCTGGCCTCTTTCAGCAGAGCCTGCAAGACTCTGTCCTGGGGAAATGCACCTGCCCCCACCCTGACACGGGTCTCACCCACGTCCCTGCAGATCCCCAGTCACCGTCTTTCCGGCTGTCACCGGAAGGGGCTGCAGTTGGGGCAGAATCTGCTACGGTCGGTCTTCAGTTCCCAGGACAGTCTCTAGGAAGCATCACTAGCGTGGGGGACACCAGGAGGTGCCGAGACAGCACAGGGGGTGGCCGGGATGGAGACAGCGGGGAGCTTGGGGGGTGAGGCAAGTGGGAAAGTGTTCCAGGAAAAACTGAGGACAGAGAAAAATGCAGGAAAAGGAACCAGCACTTCCCCTCCCTCCACACACAACAGCACTAGGAAATGCAAAATTGTTTTTTCATTTTTTTTGAGACGGAGTCTTGCTCTGTCGCCCAGGCCGGAGTGAGTGGCGCGATCTCAACTCACTGCAAGCTCCACCTCCCGGGTTCAATTGATTCTCCTGCCTCAGCCTCCCGAGTAGCTGGGACTACAGGCGCCCACCAGCACGCCCGGCTAATGTTTGTATTTTTAGTAGAGACGGGGTTTCAGCGTGTCAGCCAGGATGGTCTCGATCTCCTGACCTCATGATCTGCCTGCCTCAACCTCCCAAAGTGCTGGAATTACAGGCGTGAGCCACCATGCCCGGTCTCTACTAAAAGTTTTTTTTTTTTTAAGACGGAGTGTCGCTCTGTCACCCAGGCTGGAGTGCAGTGGCCGGATCTCAGCTCACTGCAAGCTCCGCCTCCCAAGCTTACGCCATTCTCCTGCCTCAGCCTCCCCAGTAGCTGGGACTACAGGCGCCCGCCACCTCGCCCGGCTAGATTTTTGTATTTTTAGTAGAGACAGGGTTTCACTGTGTTAGCCAGGATGGTCTTGATCTCCTGACCTCGTGATCCACCCGTCTTGGCCTCCCAAAGTGCTGGGATTACAGGCTTGAGCCACCGCACCCGGCCTCTACTAAAAGTTTTTAAAAATCAGCCTGGTGTGGTGGTGTACACCTGTAATCCCAGCTGCCCGGGAGGCTGAGAAAGGAGGATCCATTGATCCCAGGAGGTCAAGGCTGCCATGAGCTTAGATCGTACCACTGCACTCCAGCCTGGGTGAGAGAGCGAGACTCTGTCTCTAAAGGAATGAATGAATGTGATTATTAGGGAGAAAGTGTCCTGTGTCCCTGTTTCCCAGGAACGAGCAGTCACCTGACTGCAAACTGCAGAGCCACCTCCCATCCTAAAGACACAAGAAATGAGTCCTTGTCTGTCTTGAGTGCACAGATGAAAGGGGTTGTCTCTGCTGGGATACAATAGGGCAAGACCCTCTCCATCTGCGGCTCTAGGTGGCCACCTGCTATGCTCATTGCATTAGCTTTACATCATTTAATAAAAACACTGGGCCGGGCGCAGTGGCTCACGCCTGTCATCCCAGCACTTTGGGAGGCTGGGACGGGCAGATCACGAGGTCAGGAGATCGAGACCATCCTGGCTAACACAGTGAAACCCTGTCTCTACTAAAAATACACAACATTAGCCGGACATGGTGGCGGATGCCTCTAGTCCCAGCTACGCAGGAGGCTGAGGCAGGAGAATCGCTTGAACCCAGGAGGTGGAGCTTGCAGTGAGCCGAGATTGCACCGCTGCACTGCAGCCTGGTGACAGAGCGAGACTCTGTCTCAAAAACTAAAAAATAAAATAAGCAAATAAAAACAGTGTTCAGGGGAACTCTTCTGCCTTTGGGAAGGGGGCTCCAGGTGGGCAGCAGGTTTTGGTTTTCATCCTGTCTCCCTGGCTGGGATAGGGGCTGCGTTTTGCTGGAAAGCCACAGTCACCATCTGCCTCTTGAGCCCACAGGGCACCACTCAGACCCTACCTGGGTGATGGGCCATGTCAGCACCACGGGGCGCAAATCCACCTGGGTGATGGACCATGTCAGCACCATGGGACGTGGACCCTACCTGGGTGACGGACCACGTCAGCACCGCAGGGCACAGACCCTACCTGGGTGACGACGGACCATGTCAGCACCGCAGGGCACAGACCCTACCTGAGTGACGGACCACGTCAGCACCAGGTGACACGGACCCTACCTGGGTGACGGACGATGTCAGCACCACGGGGCGCGGACCCTACCTGGGTGACGGACCATTTCAGCACCACGGGGCGCGTGATGCAGGGGAAGGCCTTGTTCAGCAGCTGCAGCAGCCGGGACTCCTCGTGCGAAATGGGGGACTTCTTGTTCAGGCAGTAGGTCATGGTGTCGTGGCTCCCTGAGAGCAAAGCACACGTGGACATGTCACCATCGGGCCCGTCCCTGCCACCTGCTGTGAGTCGCTCGGCCGTCCGCCTACAGCACAGGCCCAGGCATGGCGGGAGGGGTGGGTGTCGTCACCCAAAACTCACGTCCCCTGGAACCTGGGAACGGGACCTGTGTGGAAACCGGGTCTCTGCAGATATCATGAGGTTGAAATGAGATCATCCGGGAGTAGGGCAGGCCCCAAATCCAGTGACAGGTGTCCATCTAAGAGACAGAGGAGGAGACGCAGACACAGAGGAGGAGGCCACGTGGCGACAGAGGCAGAGACTGGAGTGATACAGCCACAAGCCCAGGGGATGCCTGGAGCCCCCAGGAGCTGAGAGAGGGAGGAAGGAGCCTCCCCTAGGGCCTCAGGAGGAAGTGTGGTCCTGCCCATATCTTGATTTCAGATTTCTGTAGCTAGAACTGGGAGAAAGTAAATTTCTGTTGTTTGCCACCTCCTAATGTGTGGTCACTTGTCATGGGAGCTGCAAGAAACACAGACCTTTGTGGAGTCTGACTGATGGCTGACGTTTGCATTTTCTGCCTATGCTGATGGCTGATGTTTGCATTTTCTGCCTATGACATGTAGCTGTTGTTTCTTAAGATACATATATTTAAATATACGCAAAAATATTTATGAATATAACATTTAAATATCAATAACATAAATGTGTGTATGTACAGATATATATCTGTATAGAACTGAAAACATATGTATATATGTATATACACATATACATGTATATATACACATATACATGCATATACATACACATACATGTATATATGCACATATACACATACACATATATACACGTATGCATACAAGTATATATACGCACATACAAGTATACATATACGCACACACACATATATGCATATACACATATACATGTATACATACACATATACACGTATGTATATACATACACACATATACACGCATATACACACATATACACGTGCATATACATATACATACACGTATACATACACATATACACGTATACATATAGCTATACATACATATGCACAGATATACACATATATATACTCATATACACATATACACGTATCTACATGTGTACACACATCTGTATATGTGCATATGCATATATGTGTATACATAAGTACAAATGCGTATACATCGTGCATGTGTATGTGCCTGTATCTACATGTGTCCATGTGTAGGTATATACATGTACATGCACATATACCTGTGCGTGTGCACAGGGGCAAGCGTCTATACATATGTGCATGCATATGTGTCTATGTGCATGTATGTACATGTTTATGGATGTATATGAATGTATGTGTATGGATGCCTGTGTGTGCATATGTGGAGCGTTACATATGGATATACACTTGTGTGCAAGTATAGGTGCATCTGTGCATGTGTGCGTTCATAGATGTGCATAAGTATGTGTGGACACATCACATGTGCATCCATATGTGTTTATGTGACCCTACATCCATGTATACATGTGTGCATGAGTATGTGTGAGCCTGTCCATGTATACATGTGTGCATATGTGTGTGCTTATGTGCATGTATACATGTGCCTGCATGGGCCTCCATGTATATGTGTGTGTGCTTCCATGTGCATGTTTGGGTATGTGCATGTGTGCATGCATATGTATGTGTGTGTGTGCATGTATGTGTTTATAGGTGTATGCATGTGTGTGCATGTATGTGTGTGCATGCATCTGTGTGTTTCCATGTGCATATGTGTGGGTATATGCATGTGTGCATACGTGTGTGCATGTGTTTATAGGTGTATGCATGTGTGCATTTATGTGTGTGTGCATGCATCTGTGTGTTTCCATGTGCATGTGTGGGTGTGTGTGTGCATGCATGTGTGCATGCGTGTGCATGAATGTAAGTGTACGTGCCTGAGTGCATGTGTGTATATGTGTATTTGTGTATGCAGGCATGTGTATGTTTCCATGTGTGTGTGGGTATGTGCATGTGTTCATGCATGTATGTGTGTATGCATGCATGTGTGCATGTGCCTGTGTGTGCATGAGTGTATGTGCATGCATGCATGTGTGTGCATGTGTGCATGCATATGTGTATATGTGTGCATGTGTGCGTGCATGTGCATGAATGTTAAGTGTACGTGCCTGAGTGCATGTGTATTTGTGTGTACATGCATGTGTATGTTTCCATGTGCGTGTGTATGTGCATGTGTGCATGCATGTATGTCTCTGCATGCATGTGTGTGTGCATGCATGTGTGCCTATGTGTCCATGTGCATCTGTGTATGTGATATGGTTTGGTGGTGTCCACACCCAAATCTCGAATTGTAGCTCCCACAATTCCTAGGTGTCATGGGAGGGACCTGGTGGGACGTCACTGAATCTTAAGGAGGGTTTTTCTCATGCTGTTCTGGTGACAGTAAGTCTCCTGAGATCTGATGGTTTCAGAAAGGGGAGCTCCCCGGCTTCAGAAAGGGGAGCTCCCCGGCACACGCTCTCTTGTCTGCCACCATGTAACATGTGACTCTGCTCCTCATCTACCTTCTGCCATGACTGTGAGGCCTCCCCGGCCGGTGGAACGGTGAGTCCATTAAACCTCTTTCTTTTATAAATTACCCAGTCTCAGACATGTCTTTATTCGCAGGGTGAGAACAGACCAACACAGTATGCACATGTGTGTGTGCATGTGTGCATATGTATGTGTGAAAATGTGTATATGTGCATATGTGTGCATATGTGCACGTGTGTGTATATATGCCTGTGCATACGTGTACATGTGTGCATGCCTATGTGTGTCCATGTTTGTGCATATCCATGCCTATGTACATATGTGTGTGTCCACGTCGGTGTGATCTGTGGGATTTCCCTACACCCAGGATTGCTCCTACAGTCAGCATCTCCACTGGGGAACGCAGAGGCAACAGCCCCCGCCCCACCCCACCCTGCCCTCACCTGGGATGGAGAGGTGGTGGAGGGGCACATCCCAGAGCCGGGGACACAGTGCCGACATCCAGTCCTCGTTGGCATTTCTGCAGCGCAGGTTGGAGAAGCTGCTGGAAGTGCTCACCTGCCCGCCCATCGGAGGTGAACCCTGGGCAACCTGAAGAAGGAGAATAGGAAAAAGAGGTTTTTTATGGTTAAACTTGTGCTGCTGACACAGGGGTCATGGCTTTCCCTGGGAGGGTCTGGGGTGGTGGAGAGTGTGCGGTGGAGATCAGACTTCCTGAGAAAGGGGAGAGAGGGGCCAGGTGCGGTGGCTCACGCCTGTCATCCCAGCACTCTGGGAGGCCGAGGCAGGCGGATCACGAGCTCAGGAGTTCAAGACCATCCTGGTCAACATGGTGAAACCCCCTCTCTACTAAAAATACAAAAATTAGCCAGGCGTAGTGGCAGGCACCTGTCATCCCAGCTACTTGGCACCTCGTGATCCACCTGCCTCGGCCTCCCAAAGTGCTGGGATGACAGGCGTGAGCCACCGCGCCTGGCCTTCTCCCTTCCTTCTTTGTGGCCTAATAAACTCTCCGCTCCTTAAAACCACTCGACGTGTGTCCACGCCGTTTTATCTAAACTGGCGCGAGAACAAGGACCCCGGCGTCCCTCCAGTCACCGGAGCTGTAGCATTTTGGTGCATTGGCTGGGAATTCATTCATCAGAGCGGTGAGGATGGGATGAATCTCACCCTCAGATCTGTCCTTTAATCCTACCGCAAAGCTTTCCTTCTTTCCTTCCTTCTCTCACTCTCTGTCGAATGCAGGGGAATTTTTACAGCCTAGGGAAGTAATCCTGTTAGGCCACATCAGGAAATGCTGTCGACCAGAGATACAGCTCAGGAAAACACTGTTGCAGTTTTCCAGGAATAGAGTTCTCCCAGGGATACAGCTCAGTCTTCCAGGAATAGGGTTCCCTCCTTTTCCCCTAAATAAAGTTACTTGATACTAATTCTCTAGCAGATGCATAGTATTTCCCTTTTTTTTTTTGAGATGGAGTTTCGCTCTTTTTGCCCAGGCTGGAGTGCAGTGGTGCGATCTCAGCTCACTGCAACGTCCGCCTCCTGGGTTCAAGCGATTCTCCTGCCTCAGACTCTCAAGCAGCTGGGATGACAGGCACCTGCCACCACGCCTGGCTAATTTTTGTATTTTTAGTAGAGACAGGGTTTCTCCATGTTGGTCAGGCTGGTCTTGAACTCCCAACCTCAGGTGATTCGCCCGCCTCGGCCTCCCAAAGTGCTGGGATGACAGACGTGAGCCACCGCGCCCGGCACATGGTATTTCTAAGGCAACAGCGCCCCCTAGTGGGAACAGAAATCCTCTTCGTGGCCGGGCAGCACTTTGGGAGGCCAAGGCGGGCGGATCACAAGGTCACGAGTTCGAGACCAGCCTCACCGATATGGTGAAACCCCATCTCTAGTAAAAATACAAAAATTAGCCAGGCATGGTGGCACACGCCTGTCATCCCAGCTATTCAGGAGGCAGAGGCAGGAGAATCGCTTAAACCCGGGACGTGGAGGTGGCAGTGAGCCGAGATCACGCCACTGCACTCCAGCCTACTGACAGAGCAAGACTCTATCTCAAAAAAAAAAAAAAAAAAAAAACAATAATAATAATAGGCACCAGGAGGAGGCCCAAAAAGAGAAACCTCAGGAGAAGACAAAGCCTCTAGTAGCAGCTTGGCAGGCTTGCAAACTCCAGGATCCCCCCAGGTGCATCTGGCAGTTGCTAAAAGTGTGGCAGGCCAGGACATTTTAGAAAGGAATGGCCGGGCAGCAAGACAGAGTCACCTCGCTCCCGTGCAGCCTGTGGCGAAAAGCAGTGGAGACAGAACTGCTCCCAGAGTTGGAGGTCAGTGGATGCAAACCCCCTGCTCCAGTGGCTCAAAATGCCATCACAGCACACGGCCCCGGGCGATTCCGGAAATGGAAGAAAGGAAAGCAGACCTCCTTCTCAACAGTAGAGCCGTCCTCTCTCCTTTCTCCTCCCTCGTCCAGGCCTCTCACTTCCTATAAGGGGCATCTCAGGAAAAACTCTAATCCAATCTTTTTTTCAATCTTAGTTGTAGTTAGGAGGACCTATTTACATATGTTTCCAAACCACTGTCATGACAGCTCTACTGTCATGAAAAGCCTCCAAGTTAAGCCTAGGAAATAACTGTTTCCACTGCACACAATGTGCCATGACGACTGCCCTCTAGGGGCAGCTCTTAGCCAGCAAACAGCCAGTAAAGCAAGATAAGCCAAGTCACTCTCCAGACACATAAGAGCTCAATTAGCTGATAGCTCTTATAAAAGCACTTAAATTACGCCAGGGAAATGTAGCTAACATGTATGCGGATTCCTAGGACGCTTTCCTGATTATTCATGCTCATGCTGCCATTCAGAAGGAAAAACATCTTCTTACCACGAATGGATCTCCTATAAAATATCACCAGGAAGGCAGGGCGCGGTGGCTCATGCCTGTCATCCCAACACTTTGGGAGGCCGAGGCGGGAGGATCACCTGAGGTCGGGAGTTCTAGACCAGCCTGACCAATGGGATGAAACTCCATGTCTAGTAAAAATACAAAAGTTACCTGGGTCTGGTGGCGGACGCCTGTCATCCCAGCTACTCAGGAGGCTGAGGCAGGAGAATCACTTGAACCCAGGAGATGGAGGTTGCAGTGAGCCGAGAATGCACCACTGCACTGCAGCCTGGGTAAGAATAGTGAAACTCTGTCTCAAAAATATAGACAGATAGACAGATATACAGAGATAGATAGATATAGACAGATAGATATAGAGAGATAGAGATGATAAAGAGATAGAGAGATATATAGAGACACATAGATATATAGAGATAGAGATGACAGATAGATAAATAGATGATGGAGATAGGTAGATAACAGATAGATGGATAGATTAGATAGATAGATAGATGATAGAGATAGGTAGATAACAGATAGATAGATAGATAGATAGATAGATAGATAGATAGATAGATAGATAGATAGATAGATAAATAGGCAGACAGACAGATAGATAGGCAGACAGACAGATAGATAGATAACCTCACCAGGAAATTAGCAGATCATTATTCTCAGTTTTTCTTCCAGGAGAGACAGCAGCCCAAATGAAAGAGATTAGCTGATCAGGCAGCTAAATCAAAGGCAAGGAAGCCTCAAGGCACTAACACACTTCCAGCCCTTCGAATCCAGGAGGACTCCATGAAAGAAACTAAACCTCAGTATTTCACTACAGAAATAGAGAAGACTCCTTCTCAAGGGTATGCTTTTCCGCTGTTGGGCTACAGTCAGGATGGCAAACTCTATTTGCCATCCTCCAGCCAATGAAGGTTTTTGTTTTTGTTTTTGTTTTTTGAGATGGAGTCTCACTCTGTCGTCCAGGCTGGAGTGCAGTGGCACGATCTCGGCTCACTGCAACCTCCACCTCCTGGGTTTAAGCCATTCTCCCACCTCAGCCTCCCGAGTAGTTGGGACTACATGCGCCCGCCACCATGCCCCGCTAATCTTTTGTTGTTGTTGTTGTTGTTGTTTTAGTAGAGATGAGGTTTCATCATGTTGGCCAGGATGGTCTCCACCTGCTGACCTCGTGATCCGCCCGCCTCGGCCTCCCAAAGTGCTGGGATGACAGGCGTGAGCCTCAGCACCCGGCCAGAGGTTCGTAAAATCCTTCACCAAAGCTTTTCACTTGGGAGAGGATAAAACATATCAATGTGCTCAGAGATTTGTTTTCAGACAGAAAAACCTCTCAACTGGGTAAGCATGTAACCTCTCTAGCTCACTTCCAACAAAAATTAACAGAAGTACCAGAGCTGCAACCCCAGGAGATAAAACCACCTTTATCTCACCCAGGAAATTTGGTGTTAGTGAAAACCATCATCTCTCTCCTTCGCTAAGCCAAGCTGGGAAGGGCCCTAACCCTGTTCTTCTCGAACCCTCTCAGCAGTGAAAGATACCGGAATCAACGCCTGGATACATCACGCTCAAGTCAAAGCCTGACCCGCTGAGGGCACCAGCCCTGACAGCCCAGCGGAATTAGGGGATCTTAGGCCAGGTGTGGTGGCCGGCACGTCATCCCAGCACTTTGAGAAGGCTGAGGCGGGTGGATCACAAGGTCAGGAGTTCAAGACCAGCCTGGCCAAGACGGTGAAACCCCATCTCTACTAAAAATACAAAACATTAGCCGGGCGAGGTGGCGGGCACCTGTAGTACCACCTACTCAGGAGGCTGAGGCAGGAGAATGGCGTGAATCCGGGAGGCGGAACTTGCAGTGAGCCGAGATCGCAACACTGCACTCCAGCCTGGGTGACAGAGCAAGATTCCATCTCAAAACAAAAACAAACAAACAAAAAAGAACGGAAAAAGGAAAATACGAGATCTGAAGCTAAACCTCATTAAAAAAAATAGCTGGGCATGGTGGGCGTGGTGGCTCACGCCTGTAATTCCAGCACTTTGGGAGGCCAAGGTGGGTGGATCACGAGAGTTCAGGAGTTCAAGACCAGCTGGCCATCATGGTGAAACCCCATCTCTACTAAAAACACAAAAATTACCCAGGCATGGTGGCGCGTGCCTGTCATCCCAGCTACTCGGGAGGCTGAGGCAGGAGAATCGCTTGAACCTGGGAGGCGGAGGTTGCAGTGGGTCGAGATATCGCCACTGTGGTTAAGAGTTATTAAGACATTATTTTAGGCAGATGGAGACGAAAAGGGGCCAGGGGCGGAGGCTGACGCCTGTATTCCCAGCACTTTTGGAGGCCAAGGCGGGTGGATCACCTAAGGTTGGGAGTTCAAGACCAGCCTGACCAACATGATGAAACCCCATCTCTACTAAAAATACAAAAAATCAGCCGGGCGTGGTGCCGCATGCCTGTAAATCCCAGCTACTCGGGAGGCTGAAGTAGGAGAATGGCTTGAACGGGAGGCGGAGGTTGCAGTGGGCAAAGATGGGGTCCCTGCCCTCCAGCCTGGGCAACAAGAGTGAAACTCCTCCATCTCCAAAAACAATTTAAAAACGAGAGAAAGAGGAAAAGGGGTCCTTGGAGGATGTTTTCGCAGCTCCAAAAAACGTTTCTTGTCTAGCGTCAAAGCCCTGGCTCTTAGACCCGGCTTGGCAACCTTTAATATGCAAATGCGAGCTGTTAGAAGCTGGGTACAGCCAACAGGCCGATTCCCACCGTTGCCGTCTTGCCCTCGCCCCACCTGTGCCCGCCATCCTGGCCGCCCCACGTTCCCGCCATCATGGCCGCTCCCACCTGTGCCTGCCATCCTGCCCGCCCCCAAACGTTCCCACCATCCTGGCCGCCCCGACACGTTCCTGCCATCCTGGCCGCCCCCACACGTTCCCGCCACCATGGCCGCCCCACCTGTGCCTGACATCCTGGCCGCCCCACACGTTCCCGCCATCCTGGCCGCCCCCACCTGTGCCCGCCATCCTGCCCGCCCCCACACGTTCCCGCCATCCTGGCCGCCCCACGTTCCCGCCATCATGGCCGCCCCCACCTGTGCCTGACATCCTGGCTGCCCCTACACGTTCCCGCCATCATGGCCGCCCCCACCTGTGCCTGACATCCTGGCCGCCCCCACACCTTCCTGACATCCTGGCCGCCCCACGTTCCCGCCATCATGGCCGCTCCCACCTGTGCCTGACATCCTGGCCGCCCCCACACGTTCCCGCCATCCTGGCCGCCCCACGTTCCCGCCATCATGGCCGCTCCCACCTGTGCCTGCCATCATGGCCGCCCCAACACGTTCCCGCCATCATGGCCGCCCCCACATACCGCCAGGCGCGTAGAACATCATGGCGCCCTGTATTTGCATATTACGGGAGCTGGGCTGGGCGGGCCAGGTTTTTCCGCGGGCTACGTGAATGACAGGCCTGGTCAGACCAATCCGCTGAGCGCTATGCAAATCAGCCACGCCTCCTCCAGGTGCCGCGTTACCCGGGCTGGTCTCCTCCCTCAGCCCTCCACTTTGGAGCCCCCTGTCCGTCTGTCTCCGTCCGGGGGAGCGACTTCCTTTTCCTTTTCCCCCTTCTTGCCTTTTTTTTTTTTTTTTTTGAGACGGAATTTCGCTCTTGTTGCCCAGGCTGCAGTGAAATGGCGCGATCTCGGCTCCCCGCCGCCTCCGCGGTGCTGGGATTCCAGGCCTGAGCCACCTGCCCGGCCCTCCCTTCCCTTCTTGCCTATTAAACGCTCGGCTCCTTAAAACCACTGCACGTGTGTCCGTGTCGCCTTATTTAATTCCACTGGAGAGGAAGAACCTGGTGTTCCTCCACCACCAGAGCCCATCACCACTGCACTGCAGCCTGGGCGACAGAGCAAGACTCTGCCCCCCCAGAAAACACATATATAAATATATAATATATAATATATATTTATTACATATAAATATATAACATATATATAATATGTAATACATACTATATAAATATATAATATAATTTATATGATACATAAATCATAATTGTTTTTTCTTTTTTTCTTTTTTTTTTTTTGAGACGGAGTCTCGCTCTGTCGCCCGGGCTGGAGTGCAGTGGCCGGACCTCAGCTCACTGCAAGCTCCGCCTCCCAGGTTCACGCCATTCTCCTGCCTCAGCCTCCCGAGTAGCTGGGACTACAGGCGCCCGCCACCTCGCCCGGCTAGTTTTTTGTATTTTTTAGTAGAGACGGGGTTTCACCGTGTTAGCCAGGATGGTCTCGATCTCCTGACCTCGTGATCCGCCCGTCTTGGCCTCCCAAAGTGCTGGAATTACAGGCTTGAGCCACCGCGCCCGGCCATAAATCATAATTTTAATATATTTATTATATGATTTAATTGTATATTATATAAATATGTATTATATAAATATATATTACATAAATATATTATATATTACATAAATATATAAATATATTACATAAATATATATTTATATAATATATAATATTTAATATATATTACATATAATTTTATATATATTATATAAATATGATATATATTATATAAATATAAATATATAAAATATAAATATATAATGCTGAAAAGGGAAGAGACTCTTTTCATAAGGGCATTTTAGAAAGCTTGTAAATTCTTTCTCTGCCTCTGAACTGTATATAACTTTTTGGGTTTTTTCTTTTTTTTTAAATACAGAGTTTCACTCTTATTACCCAGGCTGGAGTGCAATGGTGCGATCTCGGCTCACTGCAACCTCCGCCTCCCAGGTTCAAGCAGTTTTCCTGCCTCAGCCTCTGGAGTCGCTGGGATGACAGGCGTGCACCACCACGCCTGGCAATGTATGTAAGATTTGTAAGGGCTAAATCAGCCTGTTGAGTTTCACATCTCTGCAATGTTCCCTGGTGGACCAGGGGCCTCCTCTTAGAAATGAGACCTGGAGGGGCCGGGCGCGGTGACTCACGCCCCTCATCCCAGCACTTTGGGAGGCTGAAGCAGGCGGATCACGAAGTCAGGAGTTCGAGACCAATCTGGCCAACATGGTGAACATGGTGAACCATGTCACCCAGCCTGGGTGACAGAGTGAGACTCTGTCTCAAAAAAAAAGAAAAGATAAAAGAAATGGGACCCAGAGGAAGGGAAGAAGCCCCTGCCTCCTGGAGAAGAGGAGACAAACTTCAGCTGAAACTGCAGACCCACCTTGGGCACCAAACGCAGGTCTCTCCCTGGGCCGCAGGAAAGGAAGAGATCCTCTGGGTCTGCAGCTCCTGGCGGCTGCCCATGCTGCCTTCTCTTCCATACTCAGGCAGGGCTTCCCAGTTGGCTGCAGGTTTTGTTTTTATTTACATCTTCCCAAAATCCCTTCCTCCCAGACCCAGCAAGCTAGATGAGCTCAGGCCTTCCCAGCTGCCGGGACTGGGAGGGAGGGAGGGAGGGGTGGAGGGAGGGTCCCGGAGCCTGCAGGGCCCAGGAGGAGGAGCCCATTCTTTATCAGCCTCGGGGACGTCAGCTCAGCCTCAGGCTCTTTCTTTTTTTTTTTTTTTTTTTTTTTTTTTTTTTTTTTTTTTTTTTTTTTTTTTTGAGACGGAGTCTCGCTCTGTCGCCCAGGCTGGAGTGCAGTGGCCGGATCTCAGCTCACTGCAAGCTCCGCCTCCCGGGGTTACCGCCATTCTCCTGCCTCAGCCTCCCAGTAGCTGGGACTACAGGCGCCCGCCATCTCGCCCGGCTAGTTTTTTGTATTTTTTAGTAGAGACGGGGTTTCACAGTGTTAGCCAGGATGGTCTCGATCTCCTGACCTCGTGATCCGCCCGCCTCGGCCTCCCAAAGTGCTGGGATTACAGGCTTGAGCCACCGCGCCCGGCCCTCAGGCTCTTTCTTCAAGAGAAGCAACCACACCTGGGCGGGCTCTGGGTCCCCAGGACGGTGCTGGCCCCTTCTCTGCAGCCAGCTGGAAAAGGCCCAGGACGGCGTCCCCTCCCCCTGCACAGCTGTGCAGTGATCTGCCTGGAGCATCCCAGGAGGGCCGCTGTGAGCCTCCGGAGGATGCCCAGGGTCCCAGGGCTGCAGGGTGGAGGGGAGGTTAAAATGCAGGTCTGGGTGGGGCCCGGTGGCTTACGCCTGTCATCCCAAACACTTTGGGAGGCTGAGGCAGGCGGGTCACCTGAGGTCAGGAGTTCGAGACCAGCCTGGGCAACATGCCGAAACCCCGTCTCTACTGAAAACACAAAAGTTAACCGGGCGTGGTGGCAGGTGCCTGTCATCCCAGCCACTCGGGAGGCTGAGGCAGAAGAATCCCTTGAACCCGGGAGGCGGAGGTTGGAATGAGCCGAGATCGCGCCAGTGCACTCCAGCACTGGGGGATAGAGCCAGACTCCCATCCAAACACAAAAAAACCTTCGTCTCCACACCCTCTTATCTTAATACAGATATTCCTTTCTACTAATAACGTGTGTGTGTGTGTGTGTGTGTGTGTGTGTGTGTGTGTGTGTGTGTGTGGAGAGACAGGGTCTTGCTCTGTCGCCCAGGCTGGAATGCAGTGGCACGATCTCAGCTCACTGCAGTCTCCGCCTCCTGGATTCAAGTGATTCTCCTGCCTCAGCCTCCAGAACTGGTGGGATTACAGGCCCCTGCCACCGTTCCCAGCTAATTTTTCATATTTTTAGTCGTGAGTGGGTCTCACCACGTTGGCCAGGCTGGTCTCGAACTCCCAAGTTCAGCTGATCTGCCGCCTCGGCCTCCCAAAGTGCTGGGATGACAGGTGTAAGCCACCGCACCCGGCCTGATAAGAACTCTTTCAACCAATTGCCAGTCAGAAAAATTTTTAAATCTAGTTATGACCTGGAAGTGCGCCTCACTGCCCGTCCAGCTGTCCTGCCTTCACAGATTGAACCCGTCAGGCCTCTGAGCCGAACCTCAGCCTTTATCACCCCCGTGACCTGCACATACACGTCCCGGAGGCCTGCAGGATCCCAGAAGTCGGGAGCAGTCAAAGAAAAGAACGACACAGAAGTAAAACAGCCAGTGCCTGCCTTCACTGATTAACTAAAATTACCATGTTACTATTCTGACTGGTCCCTGCCCTACCTTCGCTGATCCATTGACTGTGTGCCGTTCGTCTTCTGGACAATGCGTCTTAGGGGCTGTCCACCGTGCACCTTGTAACCCTTTCCTCTGCTAACAGTAGATAACCGTGGGGAAAAGAAAGAGAGATCAGACTGTTACTGTGTCTACGTAGAAAGCAGCAGACATAAGAGACTCCACTTTGTTCTGTCCTCGGAGAAATTTTTCTGCCTTGAGATGCTGTTAATCTGTAACCCTAGCCCCAACCCTGTGCTTGCAGAAACGTGTGCTGTGTTGACTCAAGGTTTAATGGATTTAGGGCTATGCAGGATGTGCTTTGTTAAACAAGTGCTTGAAGGCGGTATGCTTGGTAAAAGTCATCGCCATTCTCTAATCTCAAGTACCCAGGGACACAAACACTGCGGAAGGCCAGGCCGCAGGGACCTGTGCCTAGGAAGGCCAGGTACTGTTCAAGGTTTCTCCCCATGGGATAGTCTGAGATACGGCCTCGTGGGAAGGGAGAGACTGACACCCATAAAGGATCTGTGCTGAGGAGGATTAGTGAAAGAGGAAGGCCTCTTTGCAGTTGAGAAACAGGAAGGCCTCAGTCTCCTGCTGGTCCCTGGGCAATGGACTGTCTCAGTGTAAAACCCGATTGTGTGTTCTATTTACTGAGATAGGAGAAAACCGCCTTAGGGCTGGAGGTGAGACGTGCTAGCCGCAATGCTGCTGTTTCATGCACGAGATGTTTGCATTCCAGATGTTTGTATACGAGATGTTTGTATAGATGTTTGTATCCAGAGATGTTTGTATAGATGTTTGTATACGTGCAGGGCACAGCACCTTTCCTTAAACTTATTTATTTATTTATTTATTTATTTATATTTTTATTTTTTTCTGAGTCAGAGTCTTGCTCTGTCGCCCAGGCTGGAGTGCAGTGGCTGGATCTCAGCTCACTGCAAGCTCCGCCTCCCGGGTTCCCACCATTCTCCTGCCTCAGCCTCCCGAGTGGCTGGGACTACAGGCGCCCGCCACCTCGCCCGGCTAGTTTTTTGTATTTTTTAGTAGAGACGGGGTTTCACCGTGTTCACCAGGATGGTCTCGATCTCCTGACCTCGTGATCCGCCCGCCTCGGCCTCCCAAAGTGCTGGGATGACAGGCTTGAGCCACCGCGCCCAGGCCCTTAAACTTATTTATGACACAGAGATCTTTGTTTGCATGTTTTCCTGCTGACCCTCTCCCCACTGTTACCCTGTTGTCCTGCCACATCCCCCTCTCTGAGATGGTAAAGATAATGATCAATGAATACTGAGGGAACCCAGAGACCGGTGCCTGCCTGGGGTCCATCAGCGCCAGTCCCCTTTCTCTATACTTTGTCTCTGTGTCTTATTTGTTTTCTCAGCACCTGACACACAGAAACCCTCACAGGTGTGGAGGGGCCGGCACCCAAGTCAATAAACTGCTTTTATGGCTCCCACGAAGCCTGTTTGGTGGTCTGTTCACACGGACACGCTTGACAGAACCCAGGTTCATCTTACACATTCTCATTCAGGTCTGACGTCTCCTTAAAAGGCATAAAACCAAGGTGTCCTCTGAGCACCTGGGGCCAGGGCGTCAGGACCTCCTCAGGCTGGGTGGTCAAAGACTCGTTCTCAACCTTGGCAAAAAACACTTTTTTTTTTTTTTTTTTTTTTTTAGGATGAAGTCTCGCTCTGTCGCCCAGGTTGGAGTGCAGTGGCACGATCTCGGCTCACTGCAAGCTCCGCCTCCCGGGTTCACACCATTCTCCTGCCTCAGCCTCCCGAGTAGCTGGGATTACAGGTGCCGCCACCTCGCCCGGCTAATTTTCTTTTTTCTTTTCTTTTCTTTTTTTTTTTTTTTTTTGTTTTTTGAGATGGAGTCTCACTTTGCAGCCCAGGCTGGAGTGCAGTGGCGCGATCTTGGCTCCCTGGAACCTCCGCCTCCCGGGTTCAAGCGACTCTCCTGCCTCAGCCTCCTGAGTAGCTGGGATGACAGGTGCCCGCCACCAGGCCCAACTAATTTTCTTTTCTTTTTTCTTTCTTTGTTTTTCTTTTTTTTGAGACGGAGTCTCGCTCTGTCCCCCAGGCTGGAGTGCAGTGGTGAGATCTCGGCTCACTGCAACCTCCGCCTCCCGGGTTCAAGCCATTCTCCAGTCTCAGCATCCTGAGTAGCTGGGATGACAGGCACCTGCCACCACGACCAGCTAATTTTCTGTATTTTTAGTAGACATGGGGTTTCACCATGTTGGCCAGGCTGGTCTCGAACTCCTGACCTCATGATCCGCCCGTCTCGGCCTCCCAAAGTGCTGGGATGACAGGCGTGAGCCACCGCGCCCGGCCAGCAAAACACACTTTTGAAATGTCCTGAGGCCTGTCTCACATACTTTTCGGTTCAGAAGACTCGAGGAAACTGGTGTCTCCTAAGATAGGCCAGACCCAAAGGTGAACAGTCACATCCTCTGTGTCATGAACGGTTCCACCAACTCTGACTGCAGTCATCCTCCTTCCCTCCCATCCTCCTTCCCTCCCATCACAGTCCCTCCCTCCCGTCAGAGACGCCTTCATCACACCCCAGGTCCCCGGACCACTGAGGGGCGTCCCCTCCTGTCCCCACGTCCCCGGATCCCTCCCTAGACATCCCAGGTCCCCGGACCACTGAGAGGCGTCCCCTCCTGTCCCCACGTCCCCCGATCCCTCCCCAGACACCCCAGGTCCCCGGACCACTGAGGGGCATCCCCTCCTGTCCCCATGTCCCCGGATCCCTCCCCAGACATCCCAGGTCCCCGGACCACTGAGGGGCGTCCCCTCCTGTCCCCACGTCCCCCGACCCCTCCTCACACATGACAAAGTGGAACAGGAAGGAGCCCCAGGTGGCCCCCAGTCCCAGCCATGTCTGCCATCTCCTCTGGACAGCACATGGGAGTGGGTTCTGGAGGCTGCCCCGCAGAGCACTGACCCTTCCTGGAGGACGTCCTCTCCACCCCGGTTCTCTCCACCCTGGTCCTCTCCACCCTGTGGCCTTCGCCATCGCCGTGGGACTGCACAGGTGACGGACGGGCCGAGCCGCCCGGTGACCCGCCAGCCCGGTGAGACACCTACACCTCCCCGCCCACTGAGTCCTCATCGCGTCCCAGAGGCGTTGGTGGCCGTGACTCGCACCTGGAACGCACGGGCCGAATAGTTGCTGAGTGAATCCACGAAGGACGGGAGTGCTCAGATCCCAGCATTCCCGCCGTCCCCCGTCCCCACAGTCCCCGCTGCCCCGATCCCCCCATCCAGGCCCCGGTGGCCAAGCGAGGACGTCCGACCATCCAGCAAGCCGTGGTCCCCAGGTTCATTCCCTAACCGTCCCGGGCCGTGTCCACACTGGCTCTGGCCCAGCAGAGAATTCCGGGCCTGCAAGGGTTACAGGCCACGGATCGCAGGCGACCGTCCCCCAGCCCGTGCCCCTGGCTACGGCTCCGGGAGGAGGAGGAGAAGGAACTTCAATGATGGAAAGGCGGGTCACTGATTCCCAGCCCGCAGCGGGCACTGTCCCCGGCCCCCACGTCCCCCGCAGGGGAACTGGCATCAGAGCACGGGGTGGACACACTCACCTTCCAGCCGCGGGAGTCTCAGAGCTCCTGGCAGCTCCCGCCGGGTGTCTGCGGGGGACTGTTCCTAAAACACACCCAGGCCGCTGCGATTGGCGGGCACGGACATTCCTGCCGGAGGAGGAGGGACGTCCCGCCCCGCCACGCGTCTGTCCCCACCCGGCCGGGCAGCAAACACCGCCCCGAACCCCCACGGGGACCCCCACGAGGACCCCGCTGCCCAGCATCAGGGGAGGGGCCGCGGTCCTCACAGACCAGGACTGGGGGCAGGTAGATCCCCCCCGGGAACCCAACAGTGTCCCCGGAGTCCCCCAGTCAGGGGTTTACAGACAGCAAGGACGTCCCCAAGGTGTGGTCAGAGGGGCTCTTGCAGGGGACATTGAGGTCTCTGACGGACGGGTCCCACTCAGGCCACTGGCCGCGGCCACGGTGGGTCCCCTGGAGCCCCCAGGTCGAGGTGAACAGGTGCATGGGACTGGCAGACTGAAGCCTGCAGGCTCTGAGCACCTCAGCCAGCAAACCGACCAGGGTCTTCCTCTGCACGTTCCGACCTCTCCCGGCCCGCGTGGGCCTCGTCTGGGCCCTGAGCAGCCTGTGAAGCCTCCGTCGGTGGAAGTGGGTTCTCCCAGCGCTGCCCACACCTGGAGTCTGTCCCCCCTCCGGTGCTAACCAGGAGCCCGGGTCAGGGGTCCATCCGGGGCCCTGTTCCTGCCTCCGCCCACTGCTTCCCATCCAGTCCACAGGCGCTCCCCACGCACCCTACTATCTCCCACCCCAGGCTGGACCCCCGGACAGGGCCTCAGAGAGTGCATGGAACATTTGGGGGGGCTGCTGTCCTGGCACGGGGACATCTGGTCGGCCGCCGAGCCACAGGCCACCGGCCTCTCTGCCTCTTTCCATCCTAACTCAGGCCCCGGGGGCTCCCCACACTCCGCCCTCCTCCCCCTGCTCCTCCTCCCTCCTCTCCTCTCCCTCCTCCTTCCTCTCTTCACTGAGACTCCCCATCTCTGCCCACAGCCCCCTGCGGCTTCCTCTTGGCCCATCTGTTTCCTCCCTTCTGCCTCTTTCCTCCCTTGCCCTCCTCCCTTCACTGAGGCCCTGCGGGGACACCAGCCTCCTGTTTCCCGCCTCCTTCTCCACAGGTCATTTTGTGGGAGAGCCACAAAATGACCTGTGCCCTGGTGTGACAGGGAGCAGGAAGGCGGCTTCCACGCCTCTTCACACAGTCACGGGGCCCGGCCCTTCCTCCCTCTGTGTCTTGGGTGGCCAGGTGTGGGCTGGACACCAGGTGGGGACATCATGTGAGTTGAGGGACGTGTTGTCCAAGCCGCAGCGCTGCCTCTTTTCTGCGAGCCCAGGGTTGTGAATGGTGCTTGAGTGACGTGGGCCGAGAGTGAGCCCCCGTCAATTGCTGGGTGCTTCCTGGAATGGAAAACCCTCTTCTCCACTAGAAAATCACATGACGCCGGGGTTGAGTTTCGAATATTGAGGATGGGGAGCAACCCTCCCACGGCTAGGAGAGACACCAGGCGGAGATAAAGCTTTGATTATTTACCAGTCCTGGGTCTGCGGCCTGAAGGCCCCCCCGAGGCAGAGATTAAAGGTTTGATGATTTATGGGTCCTGCAGGCTCCACCCACACTGGGCAATCAGGAATGCAGGAGACAGAGACGGATCTGCAGCCACCACCTTCACTGGGCCTAGAGCATTATCCCACCCAGTTTCCGGCAATTCTCAGCTGTGGTTTAGAGCCAGCAGGGAGGGTCTCTGGGAGGCTTCACTGTGACGAACAGAGGGTCCCTGTGGGTCATCGCCGGGAACAGAGGCACAAACCTGGGAGCCCCGGACACAGGTTTCCAACAGCACAGGGCAGCCGGCGGCTCACGGGGCCTCAGGCCGGGCCATGACGGCGGGGGGGCTCAGAGCACAGCTGCGTGAGCCGAGACCGGAGGCCACATGATCTTTGATTCCCGAAGCTGCTGTGTTCTGAGCTGGCTTCTTTAAAACCATCACCAGGCTGGGCGCGGTGGCTCACGTCTGCAATCCTAGCACTTTGGGACTGAGCTCAGCTCAGGAGTTCGAGACCAGCCTGGGCAGCATGGTGAAACCCCGTCTGTACTAAAATACAAAAAAAAAAAAAAAAAAAAAAAAAGCCGGGCGAGGCAGCATGCACCTGTAGTCCAAGGTACTCAGGAGGCTGAGGCAGGAGAATGACTTGAACCGGGAGGCGGAGGTTGCTGTGAGCCGAGATCGCACCACTGCACTCCAGCCTGGATGACAGAGCGAGACTCCATCACAAAAAAAAAAAAAAAAAAAAAAAGAAGGAGTGCCCGTTTCCTCTGGCCCAAGGGGTCACCCCGAACCCAGGTGCACCTGTCCCTGCGAGTCACTCAACTTTGTAGAGAAGAGTCAAAACAGATAGAAACACCTGGTCCAACACACCAGTACTCAACAATAACATAGATTACCGCTTTCCACTGATCAAGTCAACAGAGATTGAAAAACCAGCACGTTTGGGAGGCCGAGGCAGGCAGATGGCCTGAGCTCGGGAGTTCCAGACCAGCCTGGGCAACATAGCGAGACCCTGTCTCTACAAAAAACATATAAATTAGCTGGGCGTAGTGGTGTGGTGTGCACTTGTAGTACCAGCTACGCAGACCTCATCCCTCCTCCTGTAGCCGCAGCTACTCAGGAGGCTGAGGAGGGAGGATCACTTGAGCCCAGGAGGTCGAGGCTGAGTGAGCTGTGATCACACCACTGCCCTCCAGCCCGGGTGACACAGCAAGATCCTGTCTCTACCGAAAAAGGAAAAAAGAAGGACTTCTGTCTACAATATTGACAGTTCCTGAGATTGCCTCCTGACATATTTCAAGTTCGGCCTAAACGTTTCTCTGTACATAGTGAACTGTGACGTTAACAGGAGGTGTAAACAGACCAGAACCTACTCGTGTGCCAATCACTGAATTTCAGCCAAATGTTCAAACCGGGTTCAAACGAGGTAAACGCCAAGTTGCACCCAATGCAGCTGTGTCTCTGCCACACTTCTGCTTTCTGTGTGTGTCCTGTTTTTCTTCCTTCCTTCCTTCCTTCCTTTCTTTCTTTCTCTTTCTTTCTTTCTCTTTCTTTTTCATCCTTCCCTTTTTGTTTCTTTTCTTTCTTCCTTCTTTCTGTTTCTTTCTTCTTCCTTCCTTCCTTATTTCCTTCTTTCTCTTCCTTCCTTTTTTCTTTTCCTTCCTTCCCTCTTTCTTTCTTCCTTCTTTTTCTTTCTCTTTCTTTCCTCCTTCCTTCCTCCTTTCCTTTCCTTCTTTCCTTCCTTATTTCCTTCCTTCTCTTCCTTCTTTCCTTTCTTTCTTTCCTTCTGTCTTTCTTTCTCTTCCTTCCTTCTTTCTCTGTTTCTTTCTTTTCTTTCTTCCTTTTCTTTCTTTCTCTTTCCTTCCTTCCTCCCTTCCTTTGCTTTCCTTTCTCTTCCTTCCTTTCCTTCTTTCTTTCTTCTTTTTCTTCCTTCCTTCTTTCTTTCTTTTCTTTCTTTCCTTCCTTCCTTCCTCCTTTCCTTTCCTTTTTCTTTCCTTCCTTCCTTATTTCTGTCTTTCTCTCCCTTCCTTCCTTCCTTCCTTCCTTTCCTTCCTCCCTCCTTATCAGTGTTCTCACTCTGTATTTATATTTCCACAGTGAGCTTTGCTGGATGGGACATGCACAAGTATAAATATGTCTGCGTACATACCGTGAAAGGAAAATAAATCTTGGAACCTCAAAATCACTAAACTGAAAAGGGAAAAGTCAAGCTGGAGACTACCTGGGGCCAACCTGCCTCCCATTCTTTTCAAAGTCACCCCGGGAAGGTTCCCCGGGACAAAAGCATCTCTGATGGCTTCCTCCCTCCTATGGTTTATGTAAAAATACAGATTCGGAGAGGCAGGCTCAGTTGTTTACATAGTGGCAGGCTGATGAAGGACTCAGAAGAATGCAATCAGTTGACTGTTGGAGGCTGAGGAGGGCGGATCACTTGAGGTCAGGAGTTTGAGACCAGCCTGGCCAATATGGTGAAACCCTGTCTCGACTAAAAGTACAAAAATTAGCCGGGCGTGGTGGTGGGCACCTGCCGTGCCAGCTACTTGGGAGGCTGAGGCAGGAGAATCGCCTGAACCCGGGAGGCGGAGGTTGCAGTGAGCCGAGATCCCACTGTTGCACTCCAGCCTGGGCGACAGAGCGAGACTCTTTCTCAAAAGAAGAAAAAATAATGCAACCTTTTGTGTGTTACCTTACCGCAGTGAACCAGGGTACATCTTACACGTATTGATTCCTGTCTCACGTCTTCCTAAAACGTACACAAGCAAACTGTGCCCCGAGCACCCAGGGCACATCCTTAACCTTTGCAAAATAAACTTTCTTTCTTTCTCTTTTTGAGATGGAGTCTCGCTCTGTGGCCCAGGCTGGAGTGCAGTGGTGCGATCTCGCCTCACTGCAAGCTCCGCCTCCTGGGTTCACACCATTCTCCTGCCTCAGCCTCCTGAGTAGCTGGGATGACAGGCGCCCGTCACCTCGCCCGGGTAATTTTTTGTATTTTGAGTAGAGACGGGGTTTCACCGTGTGTAAAATAAACTTTCTAAATTGACTGAGACCTCTCTCCGATCGTTGGGCTTCACAATATGTATGGAATTTGAAGGACACAACGCTTAGGCTGGTTTATCTAGTTGATTATTTTGTTGCCTAAGTCGTGTTGTTCTAATCCTACTTTCATTTTTTCTTTTTTCTCTTTCGAGACAGAGCCTCACTGTTGTCTGCCCAAGCTGGAGTGCAATGGTGCGATCTCGGCTCACTGCAATCTCTGCCTCCAGGGTTCCAGCAATTCTCTAGCCTCACCCTCCCGAGTTGCTGAGATGACAGGCGCCCACTGCCCACCGGGCTAATTTTTGCATTTTGAGTAGAGACCCGGTTTGACCACACCCAGGTAATTTTTATATTTTGAGTAGAGACGGGGTTTCACCATGTTGGCCGGGCTGGTCTCAAACTCCTGACCGCAGGTGACCCTCCCACCTCAGCCTCCCAAACTGCTGGGATGACAGGCATGAGCCACCACGCCCAGCCTCTAATTCTATTTTCTTTGGGTTCACTCTTGTTTCTCTGTGTTTTGCTGTGGTTCAGTCTCAGCCCCATTTCTGTATGTGGTTTGTGAATTTTGACAGACGGAGTCTCGATCTTTGGACCAGGTGGAGGGCACAGGTGTGAGCGCGGCTCACTGCAGCCTCGACCTCCAGGGCTCAGGCGATCCTCCCGCCTCAGCCTCCTGAGTAGCTGGGACTACAGACGCCCGCCACCATGCCCAGATAATTTTTTGTATTTTTAGTAGAGACGGGGTTTCACCATGTTGGCCAGGATGGTCTTCATTTCCTGACCTCATGATCCACCCGCCTCAGCCTCCCAAAGAGCTGGGATGACAGGAGTGAGCCCCCGTGTACCGATTGTTGTAAAAATGCATTCCATCTTACTCGTCTTCATATATACATATATATATTTTGCTTCATTTTTTTGAGACAAGCTCTTGTTCTGTTGCCCAGGCTGGTCCTAAATTCCTGGCCTCAAGCGATCCTCCTGCCTCTGCCTCTGAAAGTGCTGGGGTTACAGGTGCCAGCCATTGCGCCAGGCAATAAGAACTTACGATAACCTGGCCGGGCACGGTGGCTCACGCCTGTTATCCCAGCACTTTGGGAGGCTGAGGTGGGCAGATCACAAGGTCAGGAGATGGAGACCATCCTGGCTAACACGGTGAAACCCTCTCTCTGCTAAAAATACAAAAAATTAGCCGGGCGTGGTGGCGGGCGCCTGTAGTCCCAGCTACTGGGGAGGCTGAGGCAGGAGAATGGCGTGAACCCGGGAGGCGGAGCTTGCAGTGAGCCGAGATTGCGCCACTGCACTCCAGCCTGGGCGACAGAGCGAGACTCTGTCTGAAAAGAAAAAAAAAAGAAGTTACAATAACCCAGAGAGGAACTTCAAACAGGACCCTGATGAAAGAATCTGCTGCTTACATTTTTTTTGCTTGTGCAAACAGTAGCTCCTAATGTCAGAGGCATTCAAACAGGAGCTGCTCCTTCTGGGGCTACTTTGCTGGGCTTCCCAGTCATAGGACCACATAAGAGGTTGACACGGATACAGGCCACAAAGATCCTGCTGATAAAACAGGTTGCAGGGTCAGGCGCGGTGGCTCACGCCTGTCATCCCAGCACTTTGGGAGGCCGAGGTGGGTGGATCACGAGGTCGGGAGATCGAGACCATCTTGGCCAACACGGTGAAACCCCATCTCTACTAAAAATGCAAAAATTAGCTGGGCGTGGTGGCTCATGCCTGTAGTCCCAGCTACTCCGGAAGCTGAGGCAGCAGAATCGCTTGAATCTAGGAGGTGGAGGCTGTGGTGAGCCGCGATCACGCCACTGCACTCTAGCCTGAGTGAGGGAGCTACACAGAGATGCTATCTCAAAAAAAAAAAAAAAAAATGCTGCCAAGCTTGTGACTGTACTAAACGCCACTCCAGTGCACACTTTGAAACGGGTAAGTGGATATTATATAATTTCACATTGAACAATTAAAACTAAACATGCAAACTGAATGCAAAATTCAGGGATTAAATTGCAAATTGAATGATTAAAAATAAGTATTGGGTATGAATAGGTTCCCTTTTCTGAAGAATAGAGGAGGTAAGAAAAGAGATTCTTTTCCTTTTTTTTTTTTTTTTTTTTTTTTACTTTATAGACATCTTTACTGGGGCATTTTTATTTTTATGTATTTATAATGATTATTTCTTGGAGAGACAGGACCTGGCTGTGTTGCCCGGGCTGGTCTCTCAATCTGGGCTCAAGCGATCCCCACACCTCGGCCTCCCCAAGTGCTGGGATGACAGGCGTGAGCCACTTCACCGGCCTGTTTGCATTTTGAAAATAAGCTTGCATCACCTTTTAGATAAAAATTAACTACAGATAACCTCAACGGACCCCAGCAGGAATTGGCGTCTCTGCTGCCCCTTTGAGGTCCTCGGCTGCCCCTGCTCTGTAGGCAGCCCCCAGGAACAGGTGGGGCCCGCATGGTAACCCCCAGAGACCCCCACCCCTGGCATCCTGCAGGGAGGGAGCCGGCGGGCCGGTCCAGGCAGGTCCCACAGGAAAGGATTGTTCTCCCTGGGCTTGAAACTGCTTTTGCGAAAACAACTTTTTTTGGAGACTGAGTCTGGTTCTGTCCCCCAGGCTGGAGGGCGGTGGCACGATCTTGGCTCACTGCACCCTCCGCCTCCCGGGTTCAAGCCATTCTCCTGTCTCAGCCTCCTGGGTGGCTCGGACCACAGGCACCTGCCGCCACACTCAGCTAGTTTTGGTATTTTTAGTAGAGACGGGCTTTCGCCACATTGGCTAGGCTGGTCTCGAACTCCTGACCTTGTGATCCACCCGCCCCCCGCCTCAGCCTCCCAGAGTTGTGGGATGACAGGTGTGAGCCACTGCGCCCGGCCTGCCAAAATCGTACGTGAGACCATTCGGGCAGTGAAGAGATCTGACCTCACTGAGTCCGTCTTGCCTCGAACCTCCCAGCTGTCCTTCGTCCCTCCTGGGTGTCGGCCACAGCGTCTTTGGGAGGAACTTGCTTTCTAGTAGTTTAGCTTGGAAATAAAGATGATAACAGTCCCTTTTCCAAAGCAAACCTCCTTCTTGCCCGGAGACGAGACTGCGTTTACAGAACTAACAAATTAGCCGCTGGATTAGAAACGACAGTTTCGGACTCAGGCCCCTGGATTAGAAACGACGGTTTCAGGCCGGGTGCGGTGGCTCAAGCCTGTAATCCCAGCACTTTGGGAGGCCGAGACTGGCGGATCACGAGGTCAGGAGATCGAGACCGTCCTGGCGAACACGGTGAAACCCGTTCTCTACTAAAAAATACAAAAAACTAGCCGGGCGAGGTGGCGGGCGCCTGTAGTCCCAGCTACTCGGGAGGCTGAGGCAGGAGAATGGCGTGAACACGGGAGGCAGAGCTTGCAGTGAGCTGAGATCCAGCCACTGTATCCCAGCCTGGGTGACAGAGGGAGACTCCGCCTCAAAAAAAAAAAAAAAAAAAAAAAGAAACGACGGTTTCGGACTCAGACCCCAGGATTGGAAACGATGGGTTCGGACTCAGGCTGCTGGATTAGAAACGACAATTTCAGACTCAGGCCCCTGGATTGGAAATGATGGTTTCGGACTCAGGCCCCTGGATTAGAAACGATGGTGTCAAACTCAGGCCCGTGGGTTGGAAATGATGGGTTCGGACTCAGGCCGCTGGAGGCTCCAAAATTCTGGCCCTCCTCGAATTGCTCCTGGGAAGACATCCCTCTTGTGAAACCGACGGTCATGCTGAGATATATCCCCGCGCTGGACGGAGCAGCTGGTACCACCCAGAGGACCAACTGGCTCCTCTGGTCTGTGGTCCCCACCCAGGAACTGACTCAGCTTCGAGTCCCTGTGATCTCATCTCTGACCCAAGCGATCAGCACTGCCCACTTTCTGACCCCCGACCCACTAAATTGTCCCGGAAAACTCCCCTCCTGGGGTCCCTGGGGAGATGGAGTTGAGGAATAAGGAAACGCCCCCATTGCAGCTCTGTGGTGGTGAGAAATCCCTCTGTCTACGCAGCCGGCCAGGGGAGCCCCTGGGGCGGTGACAGGAAAGACCAGGGAGGATAAAGAAAACCCAGCTCCGGGGGGCACAAGGTCACAGCCGTGGTGCGGGCGGGAACCCCAAGATCAAAGCATAGCATGTGCCGGCCTTGGAAGGGAGCGGCTCAGATTCCACAGAAGCCTCCCGCGTCCTCGTCCCAGGCAGAGGCCGTGCTCCACCTGCAGGTGGTGGGAAGAACGGAGACGTCTTGCCAAGGCCGGGGCACGTCGCCAGAGGGGCACAGGTGCCAGGGGGCCCGGCTGGCCCAGAAGAGAGGGCCCCGGAACCCCAGGTCCACGTCAGGGCCGGAGTTTGCCCAAAACCATTTTCCCTGCTGATTCCCAAGACGTTCTGTGCCCCAGAAAACTGCTTGGAAACCCACACACAGTCTCACTCTGCGGCCCACCCCAAAGCCCATCCCTGGGCTTCATGAGCTATTGTTTTTTTTTTTTTTTTTTTGAGACGGAGGCTCACTCTGTCTCCCAGGCTGGAGCAAGTGGTGCGATCTCGGCTCCCTGCAAGCTCCGCCTCCTGGATTCAAGAGATTCTCCTGCCTCAGCCTCCTGAGTAGCTGGGACTACAGGCGCTGCCACCTCGTCCGGCTAACTTTTTGTATTTTTAGTAGAGACGGGGTTTCACCGTGTTAGCCAGGATGGTCTCCTAATTTGGTATTTTTAGTAGAGACCATGTTGGACAGTCTGGTCTCGAACTCCTGATCTCAGGTGATCCACCCACCTCAGCCTCCCCAAAGTGCTGGGATTCCAGGTGTGAGCCATCGAGCCTGGCTTTTCTTTTTCTTTTTTTTGAGACCTAGTCTCATCTGTCTCCCGGACTGGAGTGCAGTTGTAATCTCAGCTCACTGCGGCTTCTGCCTCCTGGGTTCAAGCGATTCTCCTGCCTCAGCCTCCCAAGTAGCTGGGACTACAGGTGCCGCCACCACATCCGGCTAATTTTTGTATTTTTAGTAGAGACAGGGTTTCACCGTGTTAGCCAGGATGGTCTCGATCTCCTGACCTCGTGATCCACCCATCTCGGCCTCCCAAAGTGCTGGGATGACAGGCGTGAGCCACCGCGCCCGGTCACTTCATTATAGTTTTTATGTGTGTTTCTCTGATGGTCAATGGTATTGAACACCTGTTCATATACCCGTTTGCCATTTGTGTATCTTCTTTCGAGAAATGTCTATTCATATCTTTGGCCGTTTTTACATTTCAATTTAATTTTTTTATATTTCACTTTTCAGTTCAGGGGTACATGCGCAGGCTGGTGAAAGAGGTGAACTTGTGCCGTGGGTTCCTGTTGTACGGATGATTTCATCACCCAGGTATTAAGCCTGGTACCCAGTAGTGACTCTTCCTGACTCTCCCTCCGCCCACCCTTAACCCTCCACCCTCCCATCGACTCCAGTGTGTGCCGTTCCCCTCTCTGTGTTCACGTCATTTAGCTCCCGCTTACACGTGAGCACGTGTGGGTATTTGGTTTTCTGTTCCTGTGTTGCTGAAGACAATGGCCTCCAACTCCAGCCATGTTCCTGCAAAAGGCATGATCTGGTTTTTTTTTTTTTAATGACTTTTTGCCATTTTTTAATCAGATTATAAGATACTTTTCTATTGACTTGTTTGACCTCCTTATACAGTCTAGTATTTTATCCCCCCTGAGGCTGCTGTTCTGAGCCTAAAGACGGAAGGAAGGCCTTGTGAGCTGTGCCTGGTACAGGTTTTTTTTTTTTTTTTTTTTCACATTATACCAGGTTCAAGCGATTCCCCTGCCTCAGCCTCCCAAGTAGCTGGGACTACAGGCGCCCACCACCACACCCGGCTAACTTTTGTATTTTTAGTAGACACGGGGTTTCACCGTGTTGGCCAGGATGGTCTTGATCTCCTGACCTCGTCATCCGCCTGCCTCGGCCTCCCAAAGTGCTGGGATTCCACGCGTGAGCCACGGCGTCCGGCCACAATTAACCGTTTTAACGGGTCCAGTTCACTAGCATTTAGCACGTGGTTCCGCCGGGGGCAGATCTGTGCAAACCACACCCCAGAGGCCAAGGAAGCTGACGGCTGAAGAAAGAAACTGACTGATCCAGATTCTTAGAAAGAAATATGCAGAAATATGTAGGAAAGAAGCCGTATCTGCGAGGAGAGTGGATCCCAGTGCTCCCCGCAGACCCAGGGCTTCACCCCAGGGAGGAAAACGTTGCTATGCGGGTGGGGGGGGGGGCCCTCAGGGACAGGGAAGGTGCCTCAGGGGCAGCCACGTGCACCTGCTAAGGGCAGGGTTTATGGTCCAGGCTACTTTGACCCAAGGGCGGGATTTAGGTCACATTGGAGAAAGTGGCAATCATCTTCGGGACCTTCCCAGAGCAGGGGTTGGTCAGAAGTGAACACACCGATTGGCCTCCCAGACGGAGCTGCTCTCTGTTCCACAAACAGGCGTTGTGAGACGCAGCCCCCACTTCTCTCTAGCTGCCCCCACCTCTCTCTAGCTGCCCCCACCTCTCTCTACCTGCTCCACGTCTCTCTAGCTGCCCCCACCTCTCTCAAGCTGCAGCACATTCTCATAACTTCAAAGGAGACCCTATGCCCCTTAGGCAGTCACTCCGCACCCCTGCCAACCACAAACCCAGGTTCTGTTTCTGCAGCATTGCCTGTTCCTAGAAATGGAACCCCATGCTGTCCTCTTGTGTCTGGCTTCCCTCACTGAGGGCAGTGTCCCCAGGTTCCTGTTCATGGCTGTGTAGTATTCCACTGTGTGGACAAAGCACACTTTGTGTGTCTCTTCCCCTGATGACGACCCAGGCTCTCTCGTGAAGCCACCATGTGTGCAGGTGACCTGTGTGCAAAGCCCTTGCAAGGCAGGTCCCAGAGGCCCTTTGCCGGCTCCCAGGCAGGTCCCCTCCCACCTCACAGGTGACCACACGGAGGCTCAGGAGAGAGGAGGCAGGTTGCGGAGATGAGAGGCAAGCCCAGCCCTACTGGGGCCCGGCTGGGTGCCCGGGTGGCTCACGTCACCAGAGGGGCCTCCCTGCTGCATCTTTGAGCCGAGGGCACTGAGCCCGGGGGGTCTCCGTGAGCTGGTTCGCACAGACACCCCCACACCTGCCCCATGGATGTGGGAGTCTCCGCCATTTCCCCTGGGGGCTCCCAGCCTCTCCCCCGCTAGGGACCCCCTCCCCAGGACTCCCCCCAAGGACTCCCCACCACACCCACTGCAGTGTTGGCAGCTGGAAACCCCCAGGTGACCTGAGGGACCTGGGGACAGGTAGGGAGGGAGGCAACTCCCCTGTGTGGTTCCTGTTTGCTCCGTGCGATGAGGTGTGGACACTACAGGGTCAGGCCGCATCTGCCAGGCTGGCTGGGGGCCGGGGTTAGGGTCGGAAGAGCAGGGTGGTCTGTGGAATCGCCACGTTCACCCCCCACCCCTGAATAGCCTGGGCGGGCAGCGGCCGCACTCAGGCCCCAGCAGCAGAGACCACGGCGCAGGGAGTGGGTGCAGGGGTGGGGCAGGGGCCAGCTGTGCCATCCCAGGTGGTCTTGGGGCCTCTGCCTCCCTCCCACCGTGTTGGGGACCTCGTGTTGAGGACAGGGTGACGGTCTGCGTTCTTGCTGGGGAGGGCGGGGGTTGGCCCCTCGCGGAGGCTCCTCGGTCCTCCCAGACGCCGCCGGGGGCGCCTGGAGGAAGGCCCAGCTTCCTGAGCACCCGTAAGGACGTCAGTGTCCCCGCAGCCACGGGGCGGGCCAGGGAGAAGGCCGAGTGTGTCGGGGTCTTCCCCGGACCTCCCCAGGGAGAGAGAGGAGGCAGCCGTCCCCAGCCGGGCTGGTGAGAATGGTGCCGGTCAGAGGGCAGCAGAAACAGCCCACACACTCCTGGGGCCGGTGGTGTTACCTGCACGTCCCAGGGTGCAGACACTGCTGGACGGTTGAGCTGGGGCTGCCACCATAGATGGCCCCAAACCAGGCAGAAGGGTGCACTGACCGCAGAGACTCATCCGCTCCCCGTCCTGGAGACCAGGGGTCTGAGGTCCAGGAGTCTCAGGGCCGTGCTCCCTCCACAGGCTCCGGGGGAGGCTCCTTCCTGCCTCTCGCAGCTCCTGGGGGCTCCAGGCATCCCTGGGTTTGTGGCCGCGTCACTCCAGTCTCTGCTTCTGTCTCCACGTGGCGTCCTCCCCTGTGTCTGCGTCTCGTCTACTGTCTCTCAGGACACTTGGGAGAATGAGTAAAGTGGTGCACGAACAAGGACTCTGAATGTCTGCGGTGGCCCAGGGCACTCCACGTTCCGTTTCGGGGCCAGGCTGTCTCTGAAGGACACGAACGCTGCCTAGTGGTGTTGGCCAATTTCTGTGGCCTCAAATCCTCCACCACAGCTGGTCACAAGCAAGGAAACCTATGGCAGCACTGGGAAGGAACGCAGGGTTGCCTCTTGCGATCCCCCAGGCAGTGGCAGACACCGGCCCTCAGCCCCCGGGAGGAGTCTCCAGGCGCCCATCTTCCCAGGTGCAGAGTTAGCAGCTCAGAAAGGCTCGGCGGCCTCCTGTGGTCACACAGCAGAGCCTCCCGAGGTGGCCGTCCCCCTCGTGAGGTTCCAGCAACATCCGTGGAGACCACACTCGTCATTAGATGGCGGCCACCCTGAGACTCACGAGGACTTCCAGGGGCTTCGGAGCGGCTGCCTGGGAGACCTGGGTGGGCCAGGCCAGAAGAAGTAACAGGTTCGGAGAAACACGAATGCCAAAACCACACGCCTGGGCCTTGGGAAGGCAGAGCTGGAGGACGCGGTGGGTGGGTGCTATCCTTCAAGAAGGGCTGGGTGTCGGAGTGTGTGTGGGTGTGTGGTGCGGTGGGAGCTGCCCCTCCAGGACTGTGTTCTAGGTTTTGTGTGCGTGTGTGTGCCTGTGTGTGTGCAGTGGGGTGTGTCGCGTGTCTCGTTCTTCACGGAGGCCTGTGTTCCGGTGTGTTGGGGGGGCGGTGGGAGGTGTCCCCCAGGGACGCCTGCGTTCGCACTTGGTGGTGCTGCGGTTTATTCTGAAGGATTCCAGGAAATAGCATCTGAAGTACCTTCCAGTGGGACGATGACTCCCTCAAGCTGACGTCATCTGGAAAACAACACATGGACGGAGAGATTTTTTTAAAAAAAAATTTCTCATCTGACTAAATGCAGGTTCTCCAAAGCGAGGCCGATGTCAGGAGGCCCCTCGGAGAAATATCCGTCTGTCACTTGTGGGGACCAGGATCGATCCAGCTCCCAGTGGCCACAGGCGCTCGGAGAAATATTCATCTATCAACTGGGGGCATGAACTGGGAACAGGAGTCAAACCGGCAGGGGACGAACGGTGACCCTGCTCCGGACGGGCTCTTCCTGGCCCTTTGAGTTTAGGTCCTTTGCTCTCCCAGGCAGCCCGCGTTCCCCCCCATTCCTGCTCCCGGGAAGAAGTGTCTGTCCACTCCAGCCCCACACTGGGTGGCCTGGGCCGTCTCATTCCTGATTCCCCAATGGTCTGAGGCAGGAGAAGCGGGTCTGAGGCAGGAGACGAGGGTCTGAGGCAGGAGACGAGGGTCTGGAGGCAGGAGACAAGGGTCTGAGGCAGGGGAAGAGGGTCTGGAGGCAGGAGACGAGGGTCTGAGGCAGGGGAAGAGGGTCTGAGGCAGGAAAAGAGGGTGTATTTGGCCTCATAGTGTTAGAACGAGGCTGTCAGGGTGCGCCCTAAAGCAACCTGCTGTTCTCATGAGAGGGAAGAGATGCCAGGGATACTTGGGCACAGTGAAAAGACCCTATAAGCACACACCAGATGGCATCCACAAGCCGAGGAGAGGGGCTTCGGGAGGAACCAGCCTGAGGGACGACACCTTGCTCTCAGACTTCAGCCTCCAGGACTATGGGAAGGTAATTTTCAGTTAAGCCCAGCCCTGAACACTCACACAGACGGGTACATTTACTGTCCCTGTTCTTCTGCCAAGGAAATTGAGGCACAGAGAAGTTTAGTGAACTGGACCCATAGGAGAGAACCAGTAACGGTCAAGCTTGGGTTGGAACAAACCACCCTTTTTGCAGCACTCATGCTCTTAGGCACTACACGTTTCCTTGGATACCCTGGAAACACGGAATACTGCAGTACACCCTGAACACGCAACGTCACAGTAACAAAGACGACACTGAGTCGAAGTGTCTTCAGCCACATGGGAATGTGTCAGAAGAGTACGGGGGTCTCTCATGGATGGCATGAATAGAAGACCCCCAGAAAGGATGAGACGGCTCAGCCCACCACCCTCAGGGGAAGGTCTTGGTTCTGCTCCACCACCGAGTAGTTTCCCACCTCCAACAGGGGAAGGCCTCAGTACCTAGGAGACCTCAGTACCTGGAAAGTCTCAGTACCTAGGCGACCTCAGCACCGAGGAGGTCTCAGTACCTAGGAGGTCTCAGCACCGAGGAGGTCTCAGGACCTAGGAGGTCTCAGCACCTAGAAGGTCTCAGCACCGAGGTGACCTCAGCACCGAGGAGGTCTCAGTACCTAGGGGACCTCAGTACCGACGAGGTCTCAGTACCTAGGAGATCTCAGTGCCTAGGAGACCTCAGTACCTAGAAGGTCTCAGGACCTAGGAGGTCTCAGCACCTAGAAGGTCTCAGCACCGAGGTGACCTCAGTACCGACGAGGTCTCAGTACCTAGGGGACCTCAGTACCAACGAGGTCTCAGTACCTAGGAGATCTCCGTGCCTAGGAGACCTCAGTACCTAGGAGGTCTCAGCACCGAGGTGACCTCAGTACCGACGAGTCTCAGTACCTAGGGGACCTCAGTACCAATGAGGTCTCAGTACCCAGGAGATCTCCGTGCCTAGGAGACCTCAGTACCTAGAAGGTCTCAGGACCTAGGAGGTCTCAGCACCGAGGTGACCTCAGTACCGACGAGGTCTCAGTACCTAGGAGATCTCAGTGCCTAGGAGACCTCAGTACCTAGCAGGTCAAACTGAGAGACGAAACGTAGAAGGGAGGTTGTCACGGGCTGGGGGAGGCAGAGTGGAGAGCTGTTCATGGAAAGATGCGAACGTTCTGCAGACAGACGGTGGTGCCGAGTGCACCACGCCAATGTGCTCAGTCCCACCGAACTGCGCCCTGAAAACGGCCAGCATGGCCAATTCCGTGTTTTGTATACGGCGCCACAGGAGGAAACAGTCGTCGGAAGAGAGGGAGGGAGAGGAGCAAGCGCGCCGCGCCGGCCCCGCCCCGCCCCGCCGTGCAGCCCCGTCCAGGCCTCGCAGCTCGCGCAGGGTCGGGCGTCCCCCGGGCCGGGCTGGGCCGCTGCGGGAACGGGGTTGGGCCAAGGCAGCCACGGGTGGCAGCAGCAAGCGCGGTGCGGGCTGGGCCGGGCTCCGTGGGCCCCTTCGCCGCCCTCTCGGTCCGCACAAGGGCCCCGCTCCGGGCTCGGCTGGGCTCCGGGGACGCGGCCTGGGGTCCGGGGGCCGCGAGCCTCCCCGCTCCTCAGCCTGGCGGGCCCGGGCGCTGGCTGGGGCAGCAGGTGCGCGTCAGGGGCCGGGCTGGGCGCCGAGGCCCGCAGAGGGGCGCAGAAGACTGGCTGCGGCTCCGCGCAGAGGCCGCCAGGGGGCCGCGGTGCGCCTCCCACCACCCTGCGGCCTCAGGGCAGGCGGACCCACGGCCCTCCACGCCCTCCCTCGCTCGCGTCCTGCCCCGCTGGGAACTCCGCGGGGTCCCGTGCATTCCGGGACAGGCCGCCGCAGCGCAGCAGCTCACCTCTGCTCTCTTCCCTCACTCAGCTCTTGGCCTTCAACAGCTTCGGCTCTTTTCGTCACCCCTCTTTACTCCTCGTTCCTCTCCGTCACTTTCCGTCATCTCCGATTAGGCTCGGCCTGCTTCAGCTCACCAGTTTGCCTTCCTCTTTGTCGCCTTCGGATAATTTCCGTGACGCTTCGTCAGTGTCCGTCAGTCCCCGTCCCTTTCCGTCAATTCTCGCCACTTTCCGTCGCTCTCCACCGCCCTTCAGCTCCGCTCGGCTCTTCTCCGTCAGGCATCGTCTACCTTCGTCACTCTCCGTCGTTCTCCGTCACTCTCCATCGTTCTCCGTCACTCTCCGTCGTTCTCCGTCACTCTCCGTCACTCTCCATCGTTCTCCGTCACTCTCCGTCGTTCTCCGTCACTCTCTGTCCCTCTCCGTCACTCTCCGTGGCTCTCCGTCGGTCTTCTTCGCTCTCCGTCGTTCTCCGTCGCTCTCCGTCGTTCTCCGTCGCTCTCCGTCTCTCTCCGTCGCTCTCCGTCGCTCTCCGGCTGCTCCCTTCCCCGCGTGCCGGCTGCAGAAAGCCTCACGACCTTTGCCTGCTCTTAGCCCTTTTCCGTCCCTCTCCGACGCTGCTGTCTCTGTGGGTCCCGGGTGATTTCTGTTCGGCCCGTGACTCTGTCTTCCTCCCTTCGCTCCTGGGAGAGTGGCCTGATCCCTCCCTAGACGCCTCTCCCCGCTACCCGGCCTGACTGATGGTGGGGAGCTGGGGTCTGGGGGTGGCCCCGAGGGGAGGAGCGGGGGTCTGGGGGTGGCCCCGAGGGGAGGAGCGGGGGTCTGGGGGCGGTCCCCAGGGGAGGAGCGAGGTTCTGGGGGCGGTCCCGAGGGGAGGAGCGGGGGTCTGGGGGTGGTCCCGAGGGGAGGAGTGGGGGTCTGGGGGTGGTCCCGGGGGGAGGAGCGGGGGTCTGGGGGTGGTTTGCATGGGGGTCTCTCTGTGGTCCGGAGGGTGGAGCAGGGGGTCTGGGGGAGGTACTTATGGGAGGGACAGGGCTGTTTCTCTTTTTGGTCCTGTTCCCATCTGCTGAGCTGGGGGTCCTTGTGATCCGGACAGGTGGGGCAGAAGGTGGACCAAGGTGAGGGGAAGGAAGGAGTGGCGGCCTGGTCCCAAGGGGGCAGGAAAGGGGTTCGTGGTGCGGTTCTGACGTGTGACCCCATCCACAGGAGAAGGGACACCTCAGACTCTCCCGTTCCTGGCCATGGGCATGGCTCAGTAGCTGCCTTCCCTGGCTGTACTCGAGGCTCACTGGAGGAAACTTCTTTTTCATTCTGGCAAAATTTTTAAAAGTCTTTTACAGATCTCAGTGAGTTCAAAGCCGCCCGTGCGCAGCGTCTCACCCGCCACTCAGCAGCCTCAGCGTACACAGCCCCCGCCGCGCGCCACAGTGCCACATGGCGTATGATCAGCGCCGGGCTGGCGAGAGACCCCGCTTAACCCGACGTAGGGCGCGGGGCGGGGCTTGCCGTGACGGCCACCACTCCTATTGGTCAGCGCGAACGGCAACGCCCTCTGCGATAGGCTGTAGATGAAAAGGGCGGGCCTCCACTGCTCTGGGACGGGCGGGAGGGCGGTACAGAGGGAGATGGGCGGGAGGGGTGGGGCCGACATGCGGAAGGAGGCGGGCAAGGTGAGAAGCGCACTCACGGGTAAAAGGGGCGCGGCCGGCTTCCCGAAAGGGGCGGGGTACGGCCAGCAGCAGGATGTGGACAGTTGATAGGAGGGGAAAGTGGGCAGGGGAGAAGTGGGGCGTGGCGAGAGGCGTGTCTATGCAGATGGCGTGGGGCCTGGTGAAGGGCGGGGCTGCGCAGGTGAAAAGAGGGGCTCCTGGAAGGGCTTGCTATGTTGCGCGGGGCTGTGCAAGTGATGGGAGGAGCTTAGTGAGGGGTGGCTCTTTGCAGGTGAGGAGTGTAGCCTAGTAGGCGGGGATGCAGGTGAGCTGGGCCTTGGGGATGGGGCTTGCAGGTGATGGGGTGGAGCCAGTGGGGCGGGGCTGCAGGCAAGCTGCGCCTTGGGGGCCGGACTTGCATGCGAGAGGCGGGGCCTTGTGGGGGCAGGGCTGGCAAAAGAGGGTGGGGCTTGGTGATGGACGCAGCTGTTCGAGTGAGGGTAGTGGCCTTGTCGGGGGCTGCCGGAAGCTGGGCCAGGTGTACCTTGGTAATCCTCTTTGGCCTTGGTCATGTGGCTCAGGCTGTGCCCAGCAGGGAGGCCGGCCCGATCGAGCTGCGGTCTCTACCCTGAGAGCTAGGGCTCCTTTCCCCAGCGCGGGTTAAAAGCACCGTGTGTCCACCTGGGCAGTGGCTGGTCCCAGTGTGCCCTGGAGGGCAGAAACCCTGGGTCCTGCCGCTGGTCCGGGGCGTCTGCTTCCCCTTTCTGCAGTTCCTGGGAGGGTCTGTGTGTCCAGGGCGCTCTGATTCCTGCCTCAGGACCACGGGTGAGGGGTCAAGATCGCCCGCTTTGGAGCTGGCCTGGGTCTTGGTTCTGTGGATCCTCGCTGTGTGGCTCTGGAGCAGTTCTGTCCTCAGGAGAGGGATCCTCACAGCTGCCTCTTGGGGCCCTGAGGAGAATTAATAGGATGACCCCCGGGTAGCTGCTCGTGGCCCTGTGCGGAGCCAGTCCTGTGTCTCCACCAGTTCCTTCCCTCTGTGCTCCCCCACACTGTCATATCGCCAGCCTTTATTTCCTTTTCCTTGGACTCAGGCAGCGAATGCCCCGCTGGCCTTGGCAGCCCCTTCTCTAATCTGTCCTCAAATCACTTCCTGACGGACAGCCCTGACCAGCCATTGGCGTGACCAAAACCCCACAAAATAGTACCCAACTTTCCTATTAAGCTGTGCAGAGCTGTCCCAGCCTCACTTCCCACAGGCTGTCCTCATTCGCCATGGGATCCGTGGTTCTCACCTGGGGCTGGGGGTGCCCCTGGCATCCGGTGGGGAGTGTCAGGGATGTCCCTCCAGGCCCAGTACAGTCCCCCAGCCGGTGGCCAGCAGACAGCAGCACCCAGCCTGATGTCCCTGTGGCTTCCGGTTCCCCGAGGCCAGCTGTGCTTTGCTGCCTCTTCATCTCAGACGGGTGCCCTCTCTCCGCCTTCACTGGTTAGCAGTGTTCCATCCATTAGAGCTCAAAGCACTGCCTCCTGGCAGCGCAGCCCCTTCTCCTGGCCTGCCGTCTGCCTGTGCCCCACCGTCTGCGCCATGTCTTCGCCGGCCCATCAGAGCGAGGCTCCCAGGGACGGAGTGGTTCCTGTTTGTGTCTCTGTCCCACCTTCTCTGGACCTGGCACTGTGCCCTTTGTCGACAGAGGTCTTGGGTTGATTGTCAGCAAAGCAGACAATCTGTATGGCTCTAAATGGCTGTGAACATGCTTGATTGGGTTATTTTAAAAATAATTGGATATGTAAACATTTGAGTGTGACACAGGTGGATTTTTGGGCGAATGGTCTTGTTCTTCAGGGAATAACCACAGGCCCATCCACAAGAACCATTTCTGGCTGATTTATGGAATGCTGTTCTACCTGGTTAATTTTGAACGTTATCTCAGCCTGAGAGGTAGCTCAGCATGTGACGAAGATCACTGGTTTGAATCCTAATCTGCTCCTTAGGAGCTGCACCTTCCATGCGTCCGTTTCTTCCTTGGTTAGGTAGGAAAGGTATGAGCTACCTCAGAGTTGTGAGTGAGGCCTGCATCGAGTGACCACATTAAAGTGCCAAGAACTGCACCCGGAGGGTTGATATTTAAAGACCTTTAAACATTCCGATGTTTCCTTTTAGTACCCGGGTAAAACAGCAAAGTTATTACAGATGCAGATGCAGACCTCGGTGAGGTGGGGGGGCTGATGGCAGAAGGTGGATCACCGACCCTGGAACGAGGGCGTGGTCTGTTCGAGGCTGAACGAAGTGTACGTCATTGCGTGTACCACGGAGGTCCCTCTCGTGAAGTCCTGGAAGGGTCCATGTGGCTGAGCCCTGTGGTCTGTCCATGACGTCCAGCAGGAGCAGAGCTTTCGGGTGCAGCCTTGCTCTTGTGTGCACGGCCCTCAATGGTCACAAAAGTCTGAGGCTTAAAGCAGGCTTGGGGTTTCCTTACACCTCCTGGACATCAATTTGCCTGACAAACATGTTTTTCTTGGATGTAAAGGTGAAGGAGTGGGTGACTGTGGTGAAAGTGTACTAATTACTGCACTTCTGGGTCAGTGGTGCTTGGTTGAAGACACTGTCTGCCCTGGATGGACATCTCTGGGGTGGTGAGAACCAGTGGCTGGATGTCATGGGGTTGCCAAGAAGATGCCAGCTTTTTCCTTTTTCCTCAGTAACAACACCCTACTTTGGCCTCCTCTGGTCAGGGGCCGCGCCCTTGAGCTGGGCAGCTCCGGGTCCTCGCACTCAGGGGCTCAGGGCGGGTGCTGGGTGCAGAGAGAAGGAGAAGGGCGGCGGTTTGAGCCCAACTGTGTTGGCTTCATCTTCTGCCTCTTGTCCCTAAATACATTTGCAAAGTTTTCCAGATGAAAACTCAGAAGGGAATTTTAATGACTGGAATCTGTGAATTCCATGGAAGCCAAGTCTGTCCACCTGTTTCACCCACCTCACTTCTCCCCATTGGGGCGTATTTTGGCAGCGTTCATAGGGGCAGGGACGCAAGGGGTGGTGGCCAACCCTCAGCCCTGCGTCCCTCCCTTCCTGTCCTCAGCACCAGAGCATTTCGGTGTCATCCCCTTCCCTGCAGGCGTCCTCATGAAAACCAAGTGCGGCTGGAGGGAGACGCCTGTGCCTGCTCCCGTGACCTTCCCGGCCAGCCCGGCTGCAGCGGCCCCTCGGCAGGCATCTGTCTGGTGCTGCCTCCATGCCCCTCCCGTCACCTGACGCTCCTGCTCCTGAATCTTCACGCATGTGCTCCATGCAGCCATCTCACGGGCTCCCTGGGAACGGATACAGGGTCTCACGCCGGTCAGAATGCTCTTCTCTGTCCACTGAATAGTCCAACACGGAATCATTCCTCTGTGATTATTGATGCTTTGTTATGTAGAACTGGAATGAAGAAGAAGTGAATTTAGACATTACAGCCATCAGGTTGAAGCTAGGTAATTGCATTAGGGAATTAAATGAGAGCATTTGAGCTTGTCAAGTTCTAATTCCACATCTTCGTATCCCCAGCACCCCATAGCCAGTGACTAACACAGCTCTTGGTCTAGGAATTTCTTGATAAATGCTTATTGAATTGAACTGGACTGAGCTTAACATTCCCACCTAGAGTTAGAAGCCAGTCCCTGAACAAATTGCATTGAGAACGTGAGTTTGACGTTACTGTGGTAAGGGGTATTCTACACGTCATAATTCCTAGTCAGTATCGGGTATTTGGTCAAATAGATTCAAGTATAGAGAGGCATTGGCCCATCTGGCGAAAGGGCAAGGCACGGTGCTTTAGGTCCAGGTCCCCAATATCAACTATGAAAATAAAACGTTGTCAACTCCAATTACAGCCCTGTCCTCAGCTGGTCACTGTTTATACTAACAATTATAAACAGCTTGAACTTGCTGTCCTGAGAGTCAACACACCCTCCATTCTCTCTGCAGTGTAGCTGCCTTGGTGGATGGAACATGCCCCTCCTCCCTCCCTCCCCCTCCTCTCCCTCCCCCCTCCTCTCTCCCTCTCCCCTCCTCTCTCCCTCTCCCCTCCTCTCTCCCTCCCCCTCCTCCTTCCCTCCCCCCTCCTCTCTCCCTCCCTCTCCCCTCCTATCTCCCTCCCTCCCCCTTGTTCTTCCTGTCTTCTCTCACCTTTCTCCCCCCACCTTCTCTCCTGGGTGAGGCACAGAAGAGAAGAGACCTCCGGAATCTTCTGCTTCATCCAAGCAGCTTGGGGGCAGCATCAACAACTGCAATTTGGCTGCCCCCGCAGGTGCCTCAGGGCAGTCTTTCTAATGGGAATCCTGGAATCATGTCTTTCCTTAATGTGTCCTAAAGGCTGGAAGATATGAAGTGAAACAATGCTCCATGCTCAGTCCTGTGATTTTGTGTATTTATTGGACTTACTTTGAAATTAAACTAAATGATACCCAAGGTAGAGCATTAAAAAAAAGAAAAAATAGGCTATGGTGTTTGAAAAACAAACAAAACCATTTGGTTTGTTGGTTTGTTCTTAGACCTTCACAGGCTCCTAGGTCACACATTTCAGTTTCTCAGCGAGTGACGTTCTCTCCGGAAGCCGTGTCAGCCTCTTGTTTGACGATGTCAGCCACAGCAGAAAGAAGGACTCCATAGGCCCCGTGCTCAGCACCTTGGCGTGAGCTCCTGCCATCTTCTGTTCATGCTCATCACAGCTCTGTGCAGTGGGCGTCCTCCTGATCCCTGTGGGAGGATGGAGGATGGAGGTGGAAGGGTGAGTGATGGCAGGACCACATGAGGGGTCTCTCCCGAAGTAGGAGCACAGAAGAACGTGCTCCAAGTGACACGTGGCACATCTCCTTACAAAATGAATCTATCATAGCGGCTGTTTTCAGAGGCTTTCCCAAACACAGTGTGATCTGGAACAAATTGTGAAGCCCACGAGCCTGGTGAAGCTTTCATTATTGAGCACCTGCTGTATACCTCCTTGAGCTGAGGAGAAGGATCAAGAGCTCATGGCCAAGAGGGGACCAGGCCCACCCACAAACACTGTTGATGTGCGGCCCTGAGCTGCGGCAGGGATGTGGCAACGCAGAAAGGAACCAGGTGATGGGCTCCCAGCAATCTGGGGGCCACGGAGACTGTTTGAGTGCGGGGGCGGGGGGGGCTAGGGCTATATCCCTGGTGGTAGGATTCACAGGTGTCGGGCTCCTGGGCTGCATCTGCTCAGTCACCTCCTGGCACTCAAGTGCCTCAGTTCATTGTCCTCATGCCAGTGGTGGGGCAGCCCTAATGCACAGGTCTGAAAAATGCTCAGGTGTACCTGCAGTGTGTGAGAGGAAGGAGGCTGGCGAAGGTGGGTGTGGCCATCTCGCCAGGTGTGGGTCTCTTCTTCAACGAGGCCTGGGAGCGGGAGAAAGCCATGTCCTTCTACCGGGTGAGCTGGTCTGTGGGCTGATGTGGGTGGGCCTCAGGGGGGCACCTGGAGGGCTGAGGCACAGGTGTGGCAGGGCAGAGGCCTCCCACCTGGAGGCAGGGCCACCCATGCACATGCTTCCTTTCCCAGTGGTCTCACCAGGAATGATATTGACCGTGTCCTGGCCTGGGACAAACGATTGAGGCCTGGACGTGGCAATGGCCCTATCCTTGCCTAGTGGTCTCACCGGGAATGATATTGACTGTGCTCCCTGCCCGGGACAAACGCTTGGGCCGTGGACGTGGCAATGGCTCTACCCTTGCCTAGTTGTCTCACCGGGAATGATATTGACTCTGCCCCTGCCCGGGACAAACGCTCGGGTCTGGACATGACAGTGGCTCTACCCTTGCACCTGATGATCTCAAGCAACCATGAGTGGGAAGTCCTGTCCCCATCTTCCAGATGAGGAAGCTGAGGCTCAGAGAGGCACAGGGACATGTCAAAGGGCACACAGCATGTCAGTGGGAGGCCCAGGGCCAGGACCCAAGTCTGCCAGCACCCCGAAGCGGGGACAGCTTCTCCCTTCCTCTGATCTCACGGTGTGGCTCAGCCCTGGGCACAGATAAATGTGTTTTTAGAGCAGAGAGGAGTGCTGGCTCCCCCCAGACCCCCGGTGCCCAGGTGGGAGAGGCTGGTCTGAGGCTGCCGGGTGTAGCTAGATGGGCCTCGGGTGACTCTTCAACCCAACTTGGGTGTCTGAACCGTGCGTTATCCCAGAGCACAGAGCTCTGCGGAGGTGCAGGGGTAACTGGGGCATGGGATGCTCCAAGCACATATTTGAGCTCTGAGGAAGGTGCTGGGCAAGGTGGGTGCTGTGGGAAGCCTGACCCCACATGCCTGTGTGGTAGGACCGGGCCCTGCCCCTGGCAGTGACTATGGGCAACCGCAAGGCGGAGCCGCAGCTGCAGCTGTGCAACAAGCTGGTGGCACTGCTGGCCATGCTGCAGGAGCCCCAGGAGGGCTTGGAGGTTGCCCACATGGCCCTAGCACTCAGCATCACTCTGGGTAAGTCCCCTGAGCTGCCGCCCTGCCAGGATCCACACTTTGCCAGAGCCCAGCCTCCAGGTCTGTAGGGCAGGAGCTGAAACAGCTGCTGGATTTTCCTGGTCTCCTGTCCAGGCAGGCAGATCTGCCTAGCTGGCTTCCCCGTCCGGCCATGCGGCACAGCCCGAGGTCTCTCACGCAGTGCTGAGCTGTGCTTCCTGTCTCTTCCCGCTGCTGACCACAAGGGCCACCCAGTGTGCCCTCTGCCTTCCAGACATGCCAGGCATCTCGGTCCCTGTATGTGCCAGGCTGAGTGGCACATTCCCTTTGTCTTGTGCCCGTCCCACCCTCATCAACCACCCGGCTCTCTGGCTGATGAAATCCCAGTTCCCCTTCCAGAAGCCTGCCCCTTAAGGCCGGGCATCCCCTGGTGCTGTGCCAGGTCGTCTGTCCTCCTCCAGAGACAGGGAACCCTGGGCGGGCCGCATGCCCCAACGCCTTGTGCCTTGGGGCCCAGTACACAGTAGGTGTGCAGCTGTGTGGGAATGTATTGAATGCAGGCTCCACAGCACTCGCCCTGAAAAGGGGAGGACATCAGAGACAGCCTAGGTGGGTTTGTGCATCTGTAGGGGGACCTGGAGCTCAGGCATGCGGTGACTCCCCAAGGTAAGGGGCTCTGATCGTGACACACCCAGGAGGAGTCAGATGTCACGTCTGTGGGCTGCATGGAGCCGGGGTTCCCGGGAGCACCTGGACTGCATGGGTTTTGGGCTCCCCTGGTTAAAACCAGTGAGCAAAGGCAGGTGGCTATGTGTAGGCAGAGCTGGGCCATCCAAGTTCGACTTTGCCAAAGCCTCACAGTAGACAGGGGCAGGCCGTATTAGTTCTGCTTTGCAGATGGGAAAGTCAGTCTGGGAACCCGGCAGGGACTGGCTGTTTGGATGAACGGAGGCAAGATGGTGCACTTCCGGGTTCTTCATCCCCCCCAACTTTTCCCGCTCATGCGCGAAAATGCAGCCGGCGACCCGGGAAGGTGCAGACCAACTAGGCATGCGCCAGGTGATGTCAATCTGAAGAGACCAAGATTTACCTGGTCGCACCTGCGGAACGCCCCCCGACACGCCCGTGCCCCGCCTATTGCCCTCCCACTCCTAGAAAAGCGGCTCCGGACGAACGCCACGCATGGACTTCCCAGCTTCCCCACTGCGGTCGGGACTGTTGGAACTCCGTCCGAGAGCTGCACGGGTGACTCTGTTGGCCTCATTTGCTGGAGGCCAACAGACCTCTCCCTACCCACCTTCTTCCCCTGAAGCTAGGTGACCAAAATAAACTTGCAGTTTTGCTCCTACCCTTGCCTAGTCGCTGGTTCTTTTGTGCCCGCTCTGGTGGTCTTAGAAAAACAAATCACTGGCCAGAGCTGCCCAGGTGACCACAGGTGCCTGGAGGCAAGCCAGGTGCTGCCCGGGGTCTGCATACCTGCTCCTGAGGGGCCTGTGCCCTGACTGCCCCAGGGAGCCACGTCCTCACACCTGCCCCTTTGGCCTGCACCCCAGGGGACCGGCTGAATGAGCACGTGGCCTACCACCTGCTGGCCACCCTGCACCACCTGCTGGACCATGGCAAGCTGGCGGAGCACTTCTACCTCAAGGCCCTGTAGCTCCGCAACTTGCCTCTGGAGTTCGACGAGGAGACCCTCTACTACGTGAACGTGAACCTGGTAGTAGAGCTGGGACTGGCAGACTCAGACCTAGGGTGTCTCCACCCCTCTGCCCAGCAGGCACCCGCCCCTCCTCAGCATCGCACTGGCACCACGTCAGTACTCCTTATGGGCTGAGGGGCCAGGGCGCTCCAGTCCAGGGACCGAGATCTTGGCCTTAGAACAACATGAGGAGCTGGGGCAGCCCTAAGACCCCGCCCCGTATCCCTCACCACAGGCCTGGGGCTGCCTGGGAGGCCCACGCCCAGTGCTGGCGACACCTGGTGGTCAGAAGCGGTCCCTGTGACTTCCCAAGTCCCAGCCAGACAGGGAGGTGCCAGGTGTCAGGCCCAGAGGGACGCTGCTCACCGCTCAGGGGCTCGCCTGGGACCCAGGGGATGGGCCTCCCAGAAGTGGGCCTTTATCTCTCTTGGTCAAGCCTGCCACCCACTCCGCCTGCCCACGAGGAATGAAAGGGCCGAGTAGTACCTGAGAGGCCAAAGTCCATGGTTGGGGTTGAGGGGCAGAGGCCTCCTTCACCTCCTTCTAGTGCACAGCCCTCTGGGCCTCATCGTGACTATGCTGTCAGCCCAGGCCAGCTTCCCAAAGGGAGGCCCCCTCGGAATTCCCCAAGGGCGGCTGTCTTTCCAAGGCCACACCCTCCTCCTTGTATAGGAGGCTCTGGACTGAGGGCCCAGAGGAGTGGGAGAGAAAGTTGGGCTGGATGGCGCCTGAAAGGCTGGCAGAGAGGCAGGGGTAAATGGGCATCCTTGCTGATTGCCTCTAAAATGCGGTCCCCTTTAGTCTACACGTGAGAGTGAGCCCTGGAATAGGGTGGATTAGGTGTGTCCTGGCTCAGCCTGCCACTCACTAGCTGCTGCACACACTACAGGCACATGCAAATGCACACAGACACACACACGGGCACACAAACACACAGGTGCGCACACACAGGCATAGGTGCACACACAACCACATACACAGGTACACATGCACACGCACAGGTACACGCAGAGACATGCTTTGGCTGGCTCCTTCCTGTTTAGTTAGGATGCCCCCACCCCTTCAGGACGCCCTTGCCTCCCACCTCCAGCTGAGTCAGGGGCCTCCTGGGCCCCCGACAGGCTCCTGGGTTTCCCTCTGCCACAGCCCGGGCCACCTTTGTGGTCAGTGTTCAGTCCCAGGTCCCTCTGACTAGGAGCAAGGATATTAGGCTCAGCCATGCACCCAGCACAGAGTCCAGTGTTCGGCTGGGCCGGGGGGCATTGGATGAGCAGTGGCGGTGACTCGGGGCCTTCTCACGCCCCTGCTCCGTGTGTGGGGTGGGGCAGTGAGGGAATGGACTGCTGTATCTTGGACTTTGTCCTTGGCCCTGGGAGCCATCTTGAGACGGTAAAGAGGGACAGGCCAGGCCTGGGTCTTAGAGAGGTCCCTTGGGTGTCCCCCATGTGGAGTAGGCGCCTGGGGAGAAGCCGGGGGGGAGATGGGAGGGTCAAGGTGGAGGTCTGGGAGGCAGCATCCCAACCCAGGGATGGTGAGTTTGAGCCAAAGATGCGTTGAAAATGGGAGTGGATGTCTGGGGAGTCACACTCCGTCAATATTTCCAGGAACATTGCCAGGGAGGACACCTGTGAGATGGTTTTGTGCCTGGCCTGGCCCGTGGAGGGCCTGGAAATGGTCAGCATGGACAGGGGCCAGAGGGGAGCCTGGGTCACTCAACACTGTGCCCCTGCTGTGGCTTGGAGCCACGGGTCCTGCATGGAACTCTCAGAGCAGGCATGATCTGCCCTGACCTCAGCCCATGGGGAAAGCAGCCACTGCCTGCAGACAGGGTGGGACTGGAGCAAGAGGCTTGGGGTGAGTGGAGCATAGGGATAGTCAGGAAGGCTTCCAGGGATTCGGGGTTGTCCCCACCTCCTGCAGCTGAGACCACAGCAGTGTCACAGGCTTCGGGGCTCATGGGGTGAGCCAGCATTGGCTGGCATGTGGAATGACCTGGAGACAGGAACAGCCTCTGGGAAGACAAGCTCAGAGTCCCCCTTTTGCTGAGCATGGCCTGTCCCCTTCGGGATCCGTTTGATGCAGCCGGGTACTACCAGCTGGCACTGGCAGCCGCCGTGGACCTGGGCAACAAGAAGGGCACAGCTAAAGACCTACACGCAGCCGGCCACCATCTCCCACAACTTCCTCCTGGACCGCGAGAAGTCGCTCTTCTTCTACCAGAAGGCCAGGACCTTCACCACAGTGCTCAACGTCTGCAGGGTCAACCTGCCTCCTCTGCCACTCTGCGGGTGGGACCACTGGTTGGCCCCAGCCACCTTTGCTGAGGACAGCATCCGAGGGAGTGGGTTTTGTGCAAGGAGGATGGTCTCCTGCCTCTCCTGGTGTCTCCCGTGTCTCATTTTGTGGGAAATGGAGGCATGAAAGCAGGGTTCAAATAGCAATAAACGGTTTTTTGCAATAACATACTGAAGTCCCCAGGGCATCCTTCCCTGTGTGCTTCCTGGGCTGTGTCTATGGGCCAGCTCCTTCCCTGGTGACAGCCCTCTGATCTTGGGGATGAGAAGGACCCTGAGTCCAACAGACCTGGGCCAGGTCACCATGAGCCTCGGTTTCCTTGGCGGCCAGAGGAGAGATGGTGGTGGAACTCCCTGGGCAGCTCCCTGCTCTCCCTGCTCAGAGCTTTTGCTGTAGGTCTCATGCCACCCTTGCCTTTATCCTTCAGGCCACTGTGCCTGGATGTGGGGACTGCTAGTGCCCCTGTTCGCCATTGAAGAAACAGAGGCACAGAGAGATTAGGTGTCTGGCCCACCGTCACACAGCAGGTAGGGGCAGAGACACAGAGCCCAGTACACTGACCACCACACCACCCTGCCAGCTTGCTGCCAGGAAGGTGTCCCCCCATTAGGACCCAAGGTCAGCTCCTGGACCTCTTTTGTGGTGTCAGGAGAGCCACAGGCCAGTGAGGGTGGCCCCGGGGATCCCTTACTCAGTGTCCTCTGCTCCCAGATTTGGTTGGGCCGAGCCTGGCCACTCCCACCTCTGGCCACCGGTCAGCCCTGCGGGAAGTGAGATGCAGGGATCTCCGCCTGTGTAGACGCTGCTACCCAGTATTGAAAGGCTTATCTGGGCTGCCCTCTATGCCGTCCCCACAGGCCCCCTCCCCTTCCGGCCCCCAGGCCTCATCCCTGTGCCTGGAATCTCTTCCAGGGAACACAGCTCACACGGTCTTTTTGCCAGTTTATAGCAAGCAAACCGAGGTTCAGAGACTGTGGATGTCCCACGTCATTCTCACATACACTGCACTCTCCCAGGCCCCTCTTTTAAACACGTTAAATGAGGTGACATTCACAACGCATGCAATTAACTATTTCAACGTGAATAATGTGGTGGCATTTGTGCATTCACAGTCCTGTGCAACCACTCATGCCATGTAGTTTCAAAACGTGTTCATCTCCCCAGAAGAAACCTGCCATCCTCACTAAGCTGTTATCCCTCCTTGGTATCCCCCAAGCCCATCGTTTAATGGAAGGGGAAACTGAGGCCCGGAGAGAGACTTGCCAGTGGGTGGAGCTCCGATAATAAGGAATCAGGCACCCATCTGCTGCTTCAGTCCTGGGTTGGTTTTCCACCCAGCAGAGGTGACAGAGGACGTTCTGGGACTCCTTGCTTGCAGCCAGAGCCCTGCCCCGAGCTTCCCCACCAGGGGGCAGCAGAGAGCTTTCCAGAGCCGGCCGCGGGGCTGGTGGGAAGCAGCGGGTCAGAGCTGCTGACAAACCTCACGCGGACCCCAGATCGCTTTCTCTGTGGCTTGGGCTTGGGAATTGGAGAGGCCGCCGCATGATTGGAAACGTGAAGACAGCACGGCCTGGCTGGAGGAGCGGGAAGCGCCGTCACGTTTACTGAGGACACAGATCTCCTGCCCGCTGGGCTGGGCATGCAGCCACACTTCTCGGGGTGGGGTCCGCAGATCCGGGTTGCTCTCGGCCCCCGACCTGCCTCAGAGTCCAGGGCCTTTGGAACTGTGCCTCCCCATCTCCACTCACCCTGGCTGGTGCCATGAGGGGACTGGATCCTGGGATCCTGTTCCTCTTGGGCAGCAGAGACTGGGGGACCAGAGGAGATGATGGGTCTTCAAGCCCCACATTCAAACCCCAACCCACCACGCAGTCTGGGTGTTCGTGGTGAGGGAGTTGATGTCTCTGAGCCCCAGTTTTGTCACCACTAAAATGAGGCCGACATACCGGGGCAGAGTGCCAGCCCCAGGGCTAACAGAGGCCTGTTTCCTACTGACAATACTTCTTACTTCTAGGAACAGCTCCAACAACCACACACTAGGGAACACTCAACCCAGGCCAAACTTGTCGTAGGCACGTGAGCCAGAGCGACTCCATCTTGAATGGGGGCTGGGTAAAGGGAGGCTGAGACCTGCTGGGCCGCATTCCCAGGAGGCTAGGCATTCTTAGTCACAGGATGAGATAGGAGGTCGGCACAAGATACAGCTCATAAAGACCTTGTTGATAAAGGAGGTTGCAGTAAAGAAGCCGGCCAAAGCCCACCAAACCCAAGATGGCCACGAGAGTGACCTCTGATTGTCCTCACGGCTCATTATGTGCTAATTATAATGCATTAGCTGCTACAAGACACTACCACCAGCGCCACGACAGTTTACAGATGCCATGGCAACATCTGGAGATTCCCTACATGGTCTCAGAAGGGAGGGCAGAAACTCTCAGTTTCGGGAATTGCCCACTCCTTTCCTGGAACACTCATGAATAGTCCAACCCTTGTTTAGCGTATGATCAAGAAATAATCATGAAAATGGGCAACCAGCAGCGTTTGGGGCCACTCTGCCTATGGAGCAGCCATTTTTTTTTTTTTTTTTTTTTGAGATGGAGTCTTGCTCTGTTGGCTGAACTGGAATGCAGTGGCTTGATCTTGGCTCACTACAACCTCCATCTCCTGGGTTCAAGCGATTCTCCTGCCTCAGCCTTCCTAGTAGCTGGGATTACAGGCACCTGCCACCACGCCAAGTTAATTTTTTGTATTTTAGTGGAGACAGGGTTTTGCCATGTTGAACCAGGCTGGTCTCGAACTTCTCACCTCAGGTGATCCACCTGCCTCGGCATCCCAAAGTTATAGGATTACAGGAGAGAGCCACTGCGCCCGGCCAGAGTAGCCATTCTTTTATTCCTTTTCTTTCCTAATAAACTTGCTTTCACTTTATGGACTCGCCTCGAATTCTTTCTTCTTTGAGATCCAAGAAACCTCTCTTAGGGTCTGGATCGGAACCCCTTTCCAGTAACAAACTTGCTTAACCTCTCAGACCCTTCCTCTCTTCATCTGTAACCAAAGACAAAGCCTCCCCCGAGGTTCCAAAACTGTGGAGAGAATGCATGGGAAACGAGGGGCACAGAGTTGGTGTGCAGAACCAATATCACATACTGGGTGTCAAGCCACTGTCATATTGGAAGTAATATCATGCTCTCCCCCACAAGTTATGAGGAACAATATTACAGGGGTGTGTGTACCTTCTCCGGTACTGGGAGTAGTATCATCATCTCTTCCTTTAGATGACAGGAACAATATCACAGTGTGGGTGTACACCCCGTGTGTTTTTGGAAGCAATGTCATTCTCTCTTCTTCTAGGTTTTACGATTCATATCACAGGCGGGGTGTACACCCCTTGTTATATTGGATGGAGGCTCATCCTCTTTCAACCTGTATCTTTAGAACAATATCCCATGGGGGTTGTGTATCTCTTCAATATTGGTAGTAATACCATCTTCTCCTTTCCTGGATATAAGAAACAATATCACAGGAGGGGTGTACACCCCTTGCAATGTTGGTAGTAATATCACCACCCTCCTGTGTTTATTAAAGACAAAATCCCAGGGTGGCTGTATGGTTCCTACTTTATCGGAAGTAATATCATCCATTCACCCCCTGGATATCAGGAACCATATCACAGAAGAGGTGTCCACCCCCTTCGATATTGTCAGCCATGCCATCTTCTTCCCGCCTGGATATTAGGAACGATACCGCGGGGTTGGGGGCGGTGTACACCCACTGCGATATCGAAAGTGAAATCAGCCTCTTTCCCGCTGGGTATTAGGAACTATATCACAGGTGTGTGTGCACCTTCTGGGATATTGGGAGTACTATCAGCCTCCACCCTGCTGCATATTAGGAACAATATACAGGGGGCAGGGTAGTTACACCCCCTGCGATATTGAGAGCAATATTCTTCTCTTTCCCCTGTACATTAGGAACTACATCACAGGGGTCTGTACACCTTCCACGATAATGAGATTCAGGTTATCCTCTCCCCCAATGAATGTCAAAAATAATATCATAGAAGGGTGTACACCCCCTGCGATATGGCCAGTAATGTCATTGTCTCTACCTTTGGATACTAGGAACAACATCACAGAGTGTGTGACACTGTCCCGCGATATTGGGCATAATGTTATCCTCTCTTCCCCTGGATATTAGGAACGATATCCTTGGTGGTGGCAGGTGGAGTACATTAAGAACAACATCACTGGGTGGGTGTACACTCCCTGCGATATTGGGTGTAGTATCATCCTCTCTTCCCTAGGATATTAAGAACAATATCACATGAGGGGTGTACAACCACAGCCCTTGCATTATTGGGAGTAATAGCGTCTTCTCCCACTCTCGATATAAGAAAAAATATCCCAGGGTTTGTGTACATCCCTTGCGATGTTGGGCATATAGTCGTCGTCTCCCAACGTGGATATTGGGGGTCGTGTCCCGGGGGGTGTACACTTTCTTCGATATTGGGAGTAATATCATCCTTTCCCCCCAGGATTGTGGGCAAAATATCGAAGGGGTTTTACAACTCGTGCGACATGGGCAGTAATAGCATCCTCTCCCCACCTGGATGTTAGGAACTGCATCCCGGGCGGCTGTACACTTCTTGCCATATTGGGAGTCTTATCATCCTCTCCCATCTTGGATATAAAGAAAAATATTACACAGGAGGGGTACACCGGCTGAGATATTGAGAGTAATATTATGCTCTCCCCTTCAGGATATTAGGAACAATATCGCAGGAGGTGTGTACAACCCCTGCGATACTGGGAGTAATATCATCCTCTCCCCCTGAATATAAGAAACATTATCACAGGAGGATGAACCCCCCCCCGTGATATTGGGAGTCATATCATGTTATTCGGAACAATAGCACAGTGGGCGTATAAAACCCCTGCCGTATTGCCACTAGTATCATCGTCTCCCTCCCAGGATATAAGGAACAATATCACAAGGGGGTGTACACCCCTGCGATATTGGGGGTAATATCTTCCTCTCCCCGGCTAGCTATTAGTAATATCTTCCTCTGCCTGGCTGGATGTTAGGGAAAAAACACAGTGGAGGTCTACGCGTCTTGCGATACTGAGAGTAATATCATCCTCTCGCACCCTGGATAGAAGGAACAAGATGATCGAAGGTAAGTACACACACTGCAGTAGTTTCAATAATGTCATCCTCTAACCCTGGCTATTAGGAATAACATCACAGAGGAGTGTACACTTTCTACGACATGGGGAGTAATATCATCTTCTCCCCGCCGCATATCAGGAACAAGTATGTTATTAATATTAATAAATATAATAAAAATAGTAATCACAGATATTAATAATGACAATCAAGATACTAAAGATACACACTGGTTAAAAATGATAATGATTAGTATTAATAATTAATAATATTAACATTATTAAAAATAAAATGTTATCAACAATTAATGTCACTTAAATCAATACTGAGGGATGCTGGCAATAAAATAATTCATGTTAAGAATTAATGATATTGATAAATGACATTAATGTTAAAAATTAATTTTAGGCATCCATCATCATCTATATAAAATAATTATTAATAATTAATGGTAAATTAATTGATAGTATTATTGATAATTAAATTCGATTCTTGATGTTTCATAATTAATTATATCATTGTTCCCTGAGCAATACACTGAAGGTGTGCACCCCTCTGTGAAAGAGGTCATAATTTCCAGAGGGTGAGATGATAATACCCACAATATCCTAAACAGGCTGTGAGTCCACCATGACTCCCAATAGCCAAGGGGGGGAGAGGGGGTGGCTATTGGTCCCCACCTCGCGGGCATTGGCTCATCCCCCTGCGAGGTGGCTCCCAATAGCCAAGGGAGGGAGAGGGACATCTCACGTCCAAAGGCATCTGCAGGTGCCTGCTGCGCGTGGAGTCCAAGCCCCTCCCAGAGCTCAGGACGAATCCAGTGTCCAGGCCTGGGACCGTCACCAGCCAGGAGAGGCGTCCGTGGCACTTCCCAGCGATGGCCACAAGAAACAACAACTCAGGACAAACCCAGTGTCCAGGCCCGGGGCCGTCACCAGCCAGGAGAGGCGTCCGGGGCACTTCCCAGAGATGGCCATGGGAAGTAACAACTCAGGCCCATCAGGGGCTTCCTCACTATGCGGGTGTTAGAAGTAGAGACAGAGGTTCAGGTCTAGTGGCACAAACAGCGACGGACCCCATGGAAATGCGGGCGCGGCCCCTCCATCCCAACAGCCTGCATGGCTGCTCCATTCTGCTCTCATCACACATGTCCCCACCCAACCAAGCCCCTTCTCCTTTTCCCCACTGGATTCATCAAATCAAACCTCACTGTCCTTGACAAATGTACCATTAATTTACTTACCGCACAGTTAAAAAGCACTCTTCCAGTTAACATGACACCCCCACTACGATAGAACAACCTTAATTCAGACGTGACGCAGAGGAACAGGGGGATGGGGTCAAGGGCCGTCCTGAAATCAGCAGCTGTTTTCTGGGGAAAGCCTCTGTCCCACCCAAGCCTGACACTCGGGCCACACTGTCCCCATGGTGTCTGAAAACTCCATGAAGACAGGGTCACTCTGACCCCTTCACACTCATAACGCTAAAGAGGAGCAGGTGTTCAGGAAAAGTCTCCTGCTAGTGCTGAAGACAGGGATAATTCCTCGTGGTGCCCAGAATGTCAGGAGAAAACGAGGCACCATGTGGACACCTTCCAGGTGAATTTTGGAATGACTCCACCGAATGCCAGTCATCCTTTTTCAGAACAAAAGAAAATACCAGAAAACGTGTCGCCAGCAGAGAGATCGTCCCTTTGATGGCTTACACACTTATGTTACACTGAATTTGTGTCAAGCCACCCTCTCTGTGCTAATGTAAACAGTCTCCTTTATTAACCGGTAGCCTTTTTCATCTGGTGCTTTTTAACAAGCAAGACGGTCCTGTAACACTCAGGCATTGTTGAAAACGTCAAATGGAAGCCTAGAATCCTCTTCCATGCAGCTTCACTGCAAAGTATTTTGACGTGAGACAAATCGTGCTATTCCTACATCTCCATAGGAAACTCAAGGCTTCATCAAGGAAACGCAGCATGATTTCTGCTAGGCACAGAAATTGGTGGGGTGGGCATGGGGTTGAGGGAACATGACATAGAAAGCACACCCCGATAATCACTTGCATGAGAGCCACACTGGCAGGCAAGCCACGGTCGGCTCAGTCTCTGCACAATCACAGGCGTGAGGCCTGGAGGGCAGACACCTGGCACTGTTGACCACCCCAAGGTTATGGCCTCTCCCCTTCTCTGCTGCTCATCAGTTCCAAGCTTCTGGCAACACCGCCTGCTGCCCCCACTGCCTGATCGACTCTTCATGAAAAGCAAATGTTGCCAGGATAGCTTATGAGTACATTTGCCAGGAAAGCAGCTCCGATTGACGCTGAAACCCCGTTCTCACACCCCTGGCAGCTCCCTTGCCCCCAATGTGTACACATTTGCAGCTCTGACCTTGCTCAGTGTCCACACAGGCTCTGTCTCCTGGAGAGCCGAATACAGACTCAATGTTGAGTCAGAAATACACAAAGAGGGTGACGGTTACGAACTGCCTGCCTGCCCCCCCAAAACACAGGTTGAAATCCTCACCCTCAATGTGATGCTGTCAGGTGGTCTTTGGGAGGTGATGAGTTCCCGAGGCTGGAGACCCTTGAATGCGATTTGTGCCTCAGAAAGGGGCCCAGCAAATCCCTCACCCTCCCATTGTGTCAGGGCCAGAGAGAAGGTGTGTGCCAACCAGGAAGGAGCCCACACCAGAACCCACCCGTGCGGCACCCTGATGCTGCCTTCCAGCCTCTAGAACTGTGAGAAACAAATTCCTGGTGTTCATAAGCCACTCAGTCAATGGTGATTCGTTACAGCAGCCTGAGCTGCCTGAGATGACGATGCTCACCGCCCTACAGAAACGGCTACTCCCCTCTCCCAGAAAGAGGGGTTTATTTAAAATCCCTGTCTCTCCTCGCGGCCATCACAGATCTCACTCCCCCACCCCGTAAGCCAGCAGTTGCTAGAATTAAAGGAAACGGAGGATCATTTTAGACCAGCCCCTCCATGTCAGTCTGAAGCCTGTAACTTTGCCCACTTCCACAGTGGCCGCGTCACCGCATTGCCCATGTCAGCTCTGTGTCTGCACTGGGTCCCAGGCTCTGCACAGACTCCTCTAGCTGCCCATCCAGCACAGCCATTTCCCCTTCTGCTTTGCAGGTTGTCCTTCGATATCGAACCCTCACCCTTCTGCAACCCAAGGCCTTCTGATCCAGGCATTCGGGGTGAGCTCAGTCATGCACTGGAGTCCTTGAGTCAGGTAATCCAGGCCCAAGGCGTTGGCACCAACGATCTACTGGCTGTGGGGTCTGCACAGCCACTAGCTGCCCCTGCCACACCAGGGCCTGGGAGGGGAGGCAGAGGAATCTGTGAAGCTGCCAACAGCCATCCGGGGACAGGGGCCCCTGGGATGAGGAGGATGCCATGGCAGGAAATTCAGAGAAAGAAAGAGCCCAGGGCTGGACAGGTCATGCCCAAAGCCTGCACTGCTGAATTTTCCAGGTTTCTGAACTCAATCGCTGACCCACACAGCACGTGTTTCCTGTGTGCTGACTCCGTGTGGCATTGGATACGGCAATAAAGCAGGACCCCCACCTCCCCCTTCCTCGCCCCCTTCCCTGACACATACACAGGGCCTCCGTCCTGGCGGGAAATCAGGCCTGGGCGCCCAGCTCGCACCGCGAGCCTGGGAAGGGTGGCCGTTTTAGACGGACAGTGGGTGCAGCCTTGCCAAAGCCCAGCAGTCACCTGCACTGCCACAGCCAGCCTGAGTCCGGATCAGCTGCACAGAAACCTGACCCTCTCAAGGGCACACCTGAGCTCATTAGGGACAGACTCCGTCTCCTGTTTATCTCCAAGACTTTCTCTGCATGTCTAGTTACAAACGGACGACGCAGTCTCGGAAGCACAGCTGTGACTCTGGAGACAGATCCCAGGCCTCCCCCTGCTCCTCTCCATGATGGCATTGATGGGGAGGGACTGCTATGGCCACGAGGCCGCACACCCACAGCCACCCTGCCACGGAGACACGGGCCTTCGACGGTTACTTCTGCCAAAGAACCCTGCTGTGTCTTGCAGCACACCATAGTGGGCGGGAAGCTCCACCCGGAGCAACAGTGATGCTTCTCCCCAGAGCCAATGGAGGGCACCCCCCACCCTGCATTCAGCAGATTACTTACATTCTGGAAAACATCTGAATTAATGGGGAACAGTAAAATGAAAAGGTCATGCTAGAAAGGTTAGAAGGCTGTGTGAAGTCTCAAGAGGTCCAAAGATTTCTGAACCAAGACTGCTGCGGTCAACGAGCTTACAGGGAAAGTTTCCACAGGGGCCTTCAACAAGCAACGCTCAGCAGGGAGGAGCCACGTTCTGTGCAGAACCTCAGAACCAGAACATCGGACACCACAAAGTCACATCAGAGCCAACAGCAACTGAAATACAGCGCTCTCCTAACATGTGTGCGTTACCTGCAGAAAGTCACTACACATTAAGATGGGGGAAGAAAAGGATAAGGGTAGAAACAAATTTGAAGTAATTTCTGCACACGAAAAATTTCTGCATCCACTGGCTTTCTTTCTGGAGTAACAACTTTTAGATGAGATGCACATCCCAGTTGGAAGGAGTTTCGGTTTTCCGTGGGCAGAGGCAAGGGCTCTCCAAGAAAAGTGAACCTTTTCTCACTCACTGAGCCGCGTGCCCTGAGGCCATCCTGGCCTGCCTGAGCACCTCCCTGCTCTGCCTCCAGCCAGCTCCTTCCGGCACTCACCCCGCTGCTCCCAGAGCCTGCACTGGCCCAGGATCTCCTCTTCTGCTGCTGTCAATCTTCCACTTTAGGGCAAATAAGTTGGAAACTAGAAAGTTATAAGACCCCTTGACTTTTTTAAAATTTGTCTTCTCAGAAAACAAAGAATACTAATTCTACTTCCATGGTTTAATATGTTGCCCCTATCTGCATATTCATGGATATGTGTTTTTATATATATTTTAATCAATACTTATAAAAGTATGCACTGTTGGCTACATTCAGTTTAATTACATTTGATGTAAGAAGTTTTAATTTCAGTGAATTCAGACGCTCAAAATTTAAGCCCTCTGATATCTATTAATCAAATGGAAAAATGACAGGTAAATATTACAAAAATCAAGAGAAGTGTTTAATATAAATCCTGGACTTTCAGATTATTTCCACAAATGAAATGTATACATTAGTACACAACCTTGAACATTTTCACAACTCTTTGAACTAAAATTCCATTCTTAACTTTTATAGGTAAATCGACATCCATATGTGATTTTAAGCAGCTCAAACATCAGCTCTGAAAAACAACCAGAAATGCTGCGGGCAAATTCCACCGAGCAGCAAATAACGGAACTGCACCCAACAACCCAGGTACCTCCCCTGAGGCATCTGGAGCTTGAGGATTACGAGTAGCCTTTGGTTTCTGAGGCGCCCGAGTGGGGACTCCCAACTCCCCAAGTCTAAGAAGGCCTCAGCGATAAGAAAAGTGGTCAAAAAGTCATCCCTGCCGGCTCCCTGCCACGGGCTCCCCCCTGCCACGGGCTCCTCCTTGCCCGCCCTCAGTCACATGCTTACAAGATCTCACTTCCTCTCTGTCCCACAAAGCCTGACTCCTGATTCCAGCCCTGCCACTTGCTGGGATGTGGCCATGGACGTCAACTGCACCTGTAAGGGGAGAAGCTGGTCAGGATACAGGATCCTGGCCATCCTGGCAGCGCTCAAGCCGATACTGTAACTTTGTAGTGAGTTACTTAATGCAAAGGTTTAACTTTGAATAATTTAGATATGTGTATTCTAACAGGGAAATTCTGAAGGTAGAACACAGGCCACACCCTCACACAGATGCTGTCTGGCCAGCACTCTTTTGTTTGCCTTTTCAATAGACATCTTTAAAAGCAGTTTTCGGTTCATAGCAAAATCAAGAGGAAAGTACAGAGAGTCCTCACGTATCTCCTTTCCCAGCACAGGCACAGTCTCCATCATTCTCCTGCCCTCACCAGACCAGCATGTGTGTACCACCGACAGACCCGCATCAACATGGCACCACCACCCACAGTCCACAGCTCACACGAGGACTCGGCCTGCTGCTGTTCACTCTGTGGGTTTCACAGACATGGAACGGCACGGATCCCCCATGGAAGCCCCACCTGGAGTTGCTGCCCCACCCTACACATCCCCTATGCTCCTCCCATTCATCTCTCCCTTCCCCAACCCCTGGTAGCCGCTGACCGTTTTACGTCTCCACAGCTTTGCCTTTTCCAGACTGTCCTGTGGTTGGTCTCAGACAGCAGGCAGCCTTTCCAGATTGGAGTCTCACTTAGCAACATGCGTTTAAGATCCTTCTGTGTCTTTTCATGGCTTAGGGGTCCAGTTCTTTTTAGTGCTGAATAATATCCCAGTATCTGACATACCATCGTTTATCCATTTACCTAACTGAAGGGCATCTTGGTTGCTTTCTAGTTTTGGCAATTATAAAGCTGCTGTCAACATCTGTGTGCACATTTCTGCACAGAAGTAAACTTTCAGCTCCTCCGAGTAAACATCCAGGACTGTGATTGCTCCTGTGGTCAGAAAACTTAGTTCCACGGAAAACCGCCACGCTGCCTCCCACAGCAGCTGCCCCACGTCCCCCAGCGATGGGTGAGGGTCCTGATGCCCACACACCCACCAGCACGCGGTGGTGTCGGAGTTCGGGTTTTGGCCAGGCCGATGGGTACACAACAATGTCTCGCCCTATGACATAAGACGCGGGCCATCTTTCCACGTATAGATTTGCCATCTGTGTATCTTCTTTGTTGGGGTATCTGTCCAGGTCTTTGGTCCATTTTTAATCAGGTTGTTGATTTTCTTGTTGAGTTTTGAGGGTTCCTTGCACGGTTTGGATAACAGCCTTTATCAGATGAGTCTTTTACAGCTATGTTCTCCCCGTCTGTGGCCTCCCCTCTCATGCTCCTGAGACACTATGTTTTTTATTTTGAAAAACACTTTAGACAGAAGATGGACCTCCCAGCCCACCACAGTTCTCATTTTGGCCATGGTCACCACTCTCCCAGTCCTGGTTCCCACCTTTCCACTATCTGCTGGTCCTATGGGCGTCAACCCATACTAAGTCCCTAACGTATCTCCAATGATGGCAACGTCAAAGCAGGCAGTTTGCAGGTAGGAAGGAGCTGATGGAGGCCAGTGCAGAGTGTGAAGGCCAGCGGATTCATCCCTGGGGGACCGGCAGGCCTCTCAGATGTCCCCCTGGGTCAACTCCCAAATAAAGTACCTGCTTTGGCCGTGGGCAGGAAGCAGGACCTGGCCCAGATCTCAGCATATTTGACCTGGCACGGCATTTACAGGTGAGCCTCCGTAACCGGAAACTCTACTCTCTGAGGAGAATGCATTTTCATTATCAAGGCTCTTAGGATTTTAATTAAGAAACCAAAGAGCAGTGCCTGGAGTGAGGGACTCTGGGTGACCCGCACGCTCATTTCCACCTGGCGCAGAGGACCCTGGAGTGAGGGTGCAGTGCCTGCTCTGAGTCACCAGCGCACTCATCATTTCTACATAAAGAACCCTGTGAGTCTGTCCCAGGACTTTTTAGCCTAGACCTAAAAATTCGCAGCTCAGGAAACCCTAACCATTTTGGGAACCTGAGGGGTGGGCCAAGGGGATCTCACAGAGTGTGGTGCTGGCTGTGGGGTCAGCAAAGGGCGGCTGGGGCTTCCCGCACGCACTTCCGGGAGGCTGTGCACTGGCCTGAGGCTGGTTCCACCTCCTATCCTCGGTTCTCATGCCCAGCCGTGAGGGGAAACCCCGCTTCAGGAGCAGTCCCTGGCTCCAGGCCCCAACGTCCATGTCCAGGCCCCTGGTAGGGCAGCTTCTACCCCGGGGAGGCTGGGACTGGAGACAGCCTGGAGCTCTAGGCAATCCTGGCAACCACGTGCTTCCCGAAGTGGCTGCAGATGAGGCCCGGAACGCGGAGACACGTTTCGCAGGGTTCCTGCTCACATACAAAAGCAAGGCTAAGAGCAGGTAAATTATTTAATTACCCTCTCATGGTTATCAAGTAAAGTCATAGTCGCTTAGACCTATGTGTGACTGGAAGTACACACATTATGGAAGTGTATATAAATGTGAATACAGACACGCTTATTTTCCTTTTATATACCTTACATATATGTGTATACATGCATATGTATAAAACATGGATGAAAAAACCATAGTTAAGATTTCAAATCTCAGTCACAAAGATCTCAGAAGCAAATTATTATCCTTAAATTCTAAACAAAGACATAACATTTTACATTCTTACAAACAAAATGTTCTCTATTAGCATTTTATTTTAAAAACTAAAAAGGCGGCCGGGCGCGGTGGCTCAAGCCTGTAATCCCAGCACTTTGGGAGGCCGAGACGGGCGGATCACGAGGTCAGGAGATCGAGACCATCCTGGCTAACACTGTGAAACCCCGTCTCTACTAAAAAAATACAAAAAACTAGCCGGACGAGGTGGTGGGCGCCTGTAGTCCCAGCTACTCGAAGGCTGAGGCAGGAGAATGGCGGTAAACCCGGGAGGCGGAGCTTGCAGTGAGCTGAGATCCGGCCACTGCACTCCAGCCCGGGCGACAGAGCGAGACTCCGTCTCAAAAAAAAAAAAAAAAAAAAAACTAAAAAGGCATTGCACTCTCTCAATTTCTATTTTTAACTCAGCTCACAAAGGCCCCTGTACAAAGGCCTCCGTACCGGGGCATGGACTGCGGTGGTCACACCTGTGGCCATTTATCCTCTCTGCATCTAGCTCCTCTCACTGAGGCAACAGCACCGCTGAAGTCACAGTCTGGCCTCCCAACTCTCCCCTCTCTCAGGCTTCTTGGCATGTTGCTCTGCTGCACACACCTCAGCAAATACTGCTGATTAGCCAGAATCACCCAGAAATCTCTTAACCTTGATTCTGGCTGCTTTTGTAATTTGTAATATTTGTACTTCTGGTATGATTTGAGGAACAACAAATTTTAAAATTAGAGAAGATGTGGTTTTTATTCTCTCCTTTCTACTTGCAACCTTGAAAATTCAAGTAGCAGCCAGATTTGTTGAAAGTAACTTCCACCAAATAGAACCTATTACAAATGTACTACAGAGTGTCAAATAACCACATAGATGTAAAATAGAGATGCAGACACAGATATAAAATCCAATGGTTAAACCAAATTGAGAAATGCTTGACAGTTTCATAGGACTTCTAAAACTTGACATAAATATTGGCTAAGGGATACAAGATGTTATGAGACGAGTGAGATGCTTGGCCTAGAACCACAGGCTCTCTCCTCTTTACAGCAGAAAATCCATGAGGAAGTCAAATCTAAAAGAACCAGGTATCATTGAACGGCATACTCAGCTATGCTTCCCCATCCCTGGGCCAGCTGCGGTGACTGGTGGGCCAGTCGTTCACCAACATCCATCATCCATCCTCCAGGCCATGGCTACACTTTACTCCCTGGCATTATGTAGATTAGGTCAATCATGGCCACACTCGCCTTAAGCCTCCCCCCATCCTCAGCGTGGTAATCACCCAGTCCCAACCACAACAAGGACAGCCGTGTCCTTGGGAATGCAGAGCAGGGGCCTGGAAGGAACCTGGATCCCTGAATATCTCATGAAGTAGTCACCAGCCTGGAACATCCTCCCTGATGTGGTACTTCCATGGGGTACTTCAGGGTCAGGATGCCTCTCTTGCTCTGGGCTTCGTTGCCCACATAGGACTCCTTCTGACCCATGCCCCCCATTATGCCCTGGTGCCTGGGGCGCCCCACGATGGAAGGGAAGACAGCCCGGGGGGCATCGTCGCCTGCAAATCCAGCCTTGCACATGCCGGAACCGTTGTCAATGACGAGCACGGCGGTATCATCATCCATGGTGAGCTCATTCAACTGCATAGCCTTTAGAAGATCATCATTCTCTTTTTTCTCACTTTCAATTTCCTCCAAATATTTCTCTTCTCTTAGCTGGCTCTGATGTTTCATCGTGTCTAGCTCCAGTCTTAGCATGGCAATTTCTTCCTGCAACGTACTATTTTCATGCAAGAGATCTTTTTCTTTCTTAGGACAAGGAGAAAGCTGAATAAACAAAGGGAACTTTTAATTAGCACTCAATAGAATGACATATCATGATTTCTTCTGAAATTAAAAAATAACATGTGCATTTGTATAATGAAAGAACCCCCATAGTGGATATTTAACTGGAAAAAAAATTGGACAAAATTTCAAACCTAATAGAGTGCAAATTCCCAAAAGTTTAAGTATTTATTTAAAGACTATGAAAAATAAATCACTAGAGGATTTTAAAGAATCTCAGAATTTGAAAATCCTTTCTCTGAGTTACAAAAAAAACCCAGAGGTTAAAGTTCTTTAACTTCCTTTTACTGAAGAATGTTTTACCGATATTCTACATTTCTAATATTTTTATACTCAGTTATAAGAGTTACATTTATTCATAACGGTTAAATCTAAGCATTGTACCCTTCCACAATGTACACATCTGCATCTAAGCACTGTACCCTTCTACCCTGTATACGTCTGCATCTAAGCATTGCACTTCTACATACAACACTGAACTCATTTAAGATCACGATTCTTAAAAGGAGAGGTCAAAAAATGTATACAAGATGCAGGATTTTCCCCAGGTTTCCTGATGCTACTTCTAGTGATCCTCCACAAAATCACTTCTGTGGTGTAAACACATAAATACAAAAGAAGCCTTTTATTTCAAAATATGAATGGTAAACAAGATAGAACTTAGAGAGATTTTCTTAGAAATCACGAGATTATTTGCCATTGCAATGTCTTTTCTTTCCTCTTTACAATGTTTGAAACAGTAGTAAGTGTGAAATAGGGGAAATACACTGAACTATTTCTCTAGGAATAAACTACTTATCAATAAATTATCACTAAATGTGTAACATGGCACATCATTGTTTTCAAAGCTCTTTGCATTGAAATGAGAAACTTCTTGGAGCAAACTGTTCCTCTCTGCAAAAGCAAGGATCATGACATCCACAATGTGGCCTCTGACCCAGCTATACATTTCCGACTTTCCTATCAGTGAAAATAATCAATTCACTTCTCTATTAATATTTTTAAAAAATAAACTAATGTCCCAAAACTGGAAAATGTGTTTTTACTAGCGAAACTTATTTTTGATATTGGAAAGATCATCAATTCTTATGAAAAATATCAAATGCTTCTCCTTTGGATTGAGGCCATTGTGAAGGTCACTACTCGACTGCTGCAGGCAAATGGAGTTGAATTCAGAACATGGATTTATCCTCTATGTACATATGTAGATATATGACAAAGGATATACAGAATATATACACACATATATATGACTTAAAAATCCTTTATATTTCCAAAATACATCATTTTTAAAATATATATACATATAAAAACATTTGAAAATAACTAAAGAAAATACCTCAGAATTCATTTTCTTTTGAGCCACTTCTATCTGCTTTTGTTTATTAGTCAGAATCTCATCTTGTGATATTCCAGTGCTCTGTTCTTCAGAAATTTGCTTCCGAGTATCATTTTGTTCATCACTAGAACAAATTTTAATTTTCATGAAATACTGGAGGTGTCCCTAAAATGATCTACAGGGCACGATGGCGCCATCAGATGTCATTCACACAATGTGTATCTGCACATGAAGCCTAGACAAGGCAAAAGGGTCTCACATCTGTTAACCCAGCTGCCTCAACCATGTTGATATTGGGACTGGTTTTGTGGAAGATAATGTTTCCAGGAACCTGAGGTGGGGGATGGTACCAGGATGATTCAAGCACATTACATTCATTGTGCACTTTATTTCTACTATTATTCATACATAATGAAATAATTATATAACTCACCAAAATGTAGAATGAGTGGGAGCCTCTGCTTGTTTTCCTGCAACTAGATGGTCCCATCTGGGGGTGACAGGAGATGGTGACAGATCATAAGGCATTAGATTCTCATAAGGAGTGAACAACTTAAATCCCCTGCATGAGCAGCTTACAACAGGGTTCGAGTCACACTCCTATGACAATCTAATGCCACCGCTGATCCGACAGGAGTAGGAGCTCAGGCGGTAATGTGAGATTTGATAAATGAATTCAGTAAAGTCTCAGAAGTTACAAAATAAATGAATACCAATCAGTAGCACCACTATACACCAACTACGACCAAGCTGAGAGTCCTTATCAAGAATCCAATCCCTTTTTTTTTTTTTTTTTTTTTTTTTTGAGATGGAGTCTCGCTCTGCCACCCAGGCTGGAGTGCAGTGGCCGGATCTCAGCTCACTGCAAGCTCCGCCTCCTGGGTTTACGCCATTCTCCTGCCTCAGCCTCCCGAGTAGCTGGGACTACAGGCGCCCGCCTCATCGGCCGGCTAGTTCTTTTTGTATTTTTAAGTAGAGACAGGGTTTCACCGTATTAGCCAGGATGGTCTCGATCTCCTGACCTCGTGATCCGCCCGTCTCGGCCTCCCAAAGTGCTGGGATTACAGGCTTGAGCCACCGCGCCCGGCCTCCAATCCCTTTTAGAAAGGCTGCAAAAAAGTGTGAAATACCTAGGAATATACTTAATGAAAAAAGTGAGTGACCTCTATAAAGATAACTGGAAAACACCACTGAAGAAAATAATAGATGACGCAAACAAATGAAAATCCATCCTATGTTCATGGACTGAAAGAACTGATATCGTGAAAATGACCATAGTGCCCAAAGCTGTCTACACATTTCATACAATTCCTACCAAAGTACCAATGTCATTCTTCAGAGTTATTTTAAAATGCTGACATTTATGAAGGACCACAAAAGAGCCTGAATAGCAACAGATATACGAAGCAAAAGGAACAAATATGTTGGCATCACATGACCTGACTTCAAATTATACTCTAAGGCCACAGTAACAAAAACAGCGTGGCACTGGTATAAAAGTAGATACATAGATCAATGGAACAGAATAGACAACTCAGAAATAAAGCCACTACAACCAAATGATCTCTGAGCAAGGACACAAAAACATACACTGGAGAAAGTACACGTTATTCAATAAATGGAGCTGGGGAAAAAAGATAGCCACATGTTGAAGAATGAAACTGGATCTCTGTCTCTCACCATGTACAAGAATAAATTCAAGATGGATTAAAGGCCTAAACCTAAGACCTAAAAACATTGGCCTAGGCAAAGAATTTATGATGAAGACCCGAAAAGCAAAAGCAACAAAAATGAAAATAAATAAATAAGACCTAATTAAACTAAAAGCTTCAGCACAGCAAAAGAAATAATCATCAAAGTAAACCAACAACCTATACAATGGGAAAAAATATTTGAAAATTATGAATCTAACAAAGGACTAATATCTATAACCTACAAGAAACTCAAACAAATCAACAGGAAAAATACAAAGAATTCCATTAAAAAGTGGCCAAATTACATGAATAGATATTTCTCAAAAGAAGATGTACAAATGGTGAACAAGCATATAAAAACATGCTAAATATCTCTAATCATCAGGGAAATGTATAATAAAACAAAAGTGAGATATCACCTCACTGCAGCCACAATGGCCACTTTGAGAAATCATAAAACAACAGATGTTGGTGTGGATGTGGTAAAAAGAGAACAGTTATACACTGCTGGTGGGAATACAAATTCATACAAATATATGGAAAACAGTATGGGGAGTTCTCAAAGAACTAAAATAGTAGATCCTACCATTTTATCCAGCATTCTCATTTCTGGATACCTACACAAAAGAAATTGTACTCTCAAAAAGACACCCGCATACATATGTTTACTGCAGCACAATTCACAATACGCAAAGATACGGAATCAACCAGTGTCCGTCAACTGATGAGTGGAATAAAGAAAATGGATATATATATATATCTCACATCACATATATATATCATATATGTGTCTGTGTGTATACACACACCATATACATATGTACATACCCGAGACTGGGTATTTCATACACATACATACCTGAGACTGGGTCATTCATAAAGGAAAGAGGCTTAATTGATTCACAGTTAGGCATGGCTGGGGAGGCCTCAGGAAACTTAACCATAGCAGAAGATGAAGGGGAAGCAGGCACCTTCTTCATAAGGCCGCAGGAGAGAGAGAAGTGAAGGGGAAAGAGCCCCTTAAGAAACCATCAGCTCTTCTGAGAACTCACTCACTATCACAAGAACAGCATGGAAGCAACTGACCCCATGATCCAATCACCTCCCACCTGCTCTTTTCTCTCAACACCTGGGAATTACAATTTGACATGAGATTTGCATGAAAACACAAAGCCAAACTACTGGGAGGATATCTTTACTTTTAAAATATCTAAATGTCATTATTTATAATTCAAAAATGGCAATTTTTATTAGTTATGATTTTATTTGAAAATAAAATGATCTGGTAAATTTTCTTCACTTTTAATCTATTCAGTCAAAATATGTAAAAAGCTGGAGTTGCCAGCAGAAAATTGTAACTACTTTTTAATTAGATAAAAATGTATAACAATATCATGATTACTGTACAGAGAAGAAAGTGAACAAGAAAAGAAAAGGAATTTAAAAACAGAGAATATCACTACCGTATATATACATGAACTGACAAAGAGACTAAAATCTCCTACTGGAGATTATGTTAGGATTTGAGCAAAAGCTTATAAAAATACTAAAAACAAAAACAAAACAATTATTTTCAAGAAATAAATTATACACAGAATTCTTCTGGTTAAGATGATGTATCAAAAAAAAAATCATCCTGAGAGCTATTATTAACCAATCCATCATAACCAAAACTGTAAGTCTATAATTCTGGAATATTAAAAAGTTTCATTTTGAACATAGTTAATGGAAGGCAACTTTTGAACAGAAAATTTCTGGTTAAAGTTGACTCAACTTAGGAAAGAACTGACCTGTAGCCATGGTAACAAGAAGCCACCCAGAGCCAGTTCAAAATCTAGTCAATCCATCAATGACCACTGGCCTTGCTCACCAACCCATATCCATGTGAGCAGCTTGCTTCTGAAAGACAGCCCAGCAGCAAAAGCTGCTCCATCAGAATAGACAGTGCCTGACCAGTATACGTCTTACTAGAGGAAGCAAAAAATTCCAACTCTGACTTTTTATTTCAAATACCGAAGGTCCATAATCCCTTGGAAAGAATTTGTGGTCCATTAAATTTACCACTCTAATAGTTTTTAATATAAAATACTAGTGGTCAGGCGTGGTGGCTCACGTCTGTAATCCCAACACCTTGGGAGGCCAAGGCAGGTGGATTGCCTGAGGTCAGGAGTTCGAGACCAGCCTGACAAACAGGGTGAAACTCTGTCTCCACTAAAAATATGAAAATTAGTCGGGTGTGGTTGCATGCACCTGTAATCCCAGCTCCTCAGTTGGCTGAGGCAGGAGAATTGCTTGAACCCAGGAGGCAGAGGTTACAGTGAGCTGAGGTCATGCCACTGCACTGCAGCCTGGGTGACAGAGCAAGACTCTGTCTCTAAATAAATAAAATAGCAGTAAAGTCTGCAATTCCTCTGACTCATTTTACCATAATTGCAATTATCATGATTACCAGTAAAAGAATAGTGAATAACCACAATATTGGGCTTTTCTCCCTAAGTGAAAAAATATTAATATAAACAATGTAGCGTATTATAAAGTGCCAAAAGAATTTTTAAAATGCATATAATCACCTGGCAAAATTGTTAAAATGAACCTTGTCAAACACTTTTTAAGTGAGACTCAATCAAACAACATATCCTGGATAAACTCCACTCGTTCATCCAATAAGTATTTACTAGGCAGCTACGTCTCATATGCTAGGCCTTTTTCTAGGAAGTGAGGATATGGTAATGAACAATAAAACTCTACTCATGAGAGTGAGATAAACACACAATAACAACAGACAGGTAAGACAAAATACATAGTACGTTAGAGGAGAAAAACTAAAGCAGGAAAATGAAATGTTTATGTGTTTGACGCGGAGGGTGGTGGGAAAGTTGGCATGGCCAGGAAAGCCCCTGCTGAGAAAGAGGATTTTTCTTTAATACAAAGAATATTGTATTTGTATATCAAAGACTCTAAAAAGTGACGATGTTAACAGAGTTGATGTCAAGACACAAACAGGTTTGAAGTTAGAGATGATAAACCACTGTTTCATTGAACCGTCCCTTGATTATGTTAGACAGCATCCCTGGTAGGCTCCCAGTTGAATCTTAAGCATGATGTGTCCTGGTGATAGAACTGTAATTCCTTTCTGCTAGTCCTCATTCTCTCTCTTTGTTTCCTTTTCCTTCATTTTCTCTGGACTAGGAATTGTGCTGGTACACGGTTCTTCCTCAGAAAGTGGTTATTCCTTAATGTATTTCTTTTTACTCTTTTTCTTCTTAGAAAGGAGATTTTAAGTAAAGAACTGAAGAAATGGAAAGCTAGACGAATATCCAGACACAGGGAACTTCTAAGGGCAGACAGAGGTGTGCCTGGAGTCTTTAAGCACTAGGGACAGGTAAGGAATAGCAAGAAGTTCAGTGTGGCTGAAGCAGAGCAAAAGAAGTAAGGAACAGAAGTTTAAGCAGGAGAGGTAACATGCCAGATGGTTTACTGCCTTTTAGTTATTAGGAGGAACTCTGCCACATACTCGAAGAGTGAAATGGGAGGCAATCGGAAGGGCTGGGGTAGAGGAATGACACAATTTGACTTATGTTTTAAATCCATCCACTGAGTTAAGAATTGATGAAAGGGGAAGTTTTTAAAAACCAGGACTATCATTTCCCAGTCTATGACACTCATCTAGACTACAGATGACGGTGGCTCAGATGTACAAGATGGCTTCAGGATATATTCTTCAGGTAGGCCTGACATTTACCGAGAGATTAGATGTGAGGTGTCAGAGAGAGAGAAAGATGAGTCAAGAATGACACCAAGGTTTTTGGCAGAGCAACTGGAAAAGTTGCCCTTAACCAGGGGAGGAAAGACTACATGAGCTGTAGATTTCAGGAAGGCATCAGGAGCCCAATTTTGCATCTGACAAGTGTGTGATACCCAATAGGTAATCAAATAGAGATGTCAAGTAGGCAGGCTGATAGAGAGATCTGGAATTAAGGAGAGAGACCTGAGCTGGAGACATACATTTGGAAATCACTAGCATATACACAGTAGAAAACGTCATGAGGGGCAAGGTACAGTGGCTCACGCCTGTAATCCCAACACAGACAGACAGATCACTTGAGGTCAGGAGTTTAAGACCAGCCTGGCCAACATGGGGAAACCCTGTCTCTACTAAAAATACAAAAATTAGCCAGGCATGGTGGCGTGCACTTGCAATCCCAGCTACTCAGGAGGCTGAGGGAGGAGAAGCACTGGAACCCAGGAGGCAAAGGTTGCAATGAGCCAAGATCATGCCACTGAACTCCAGCCTGGGTGACAGAGCGAAACTCCGTCTTAAAAAAATAAAAAAGTTATGAGAAAGAAGATTGAGGACTGAGGTCTGGGAAACAACAACGTCCAAAAGGAAAAAGATGAGAAAGAGCAAGCAAAACAGACCACGATGAACGGACTAGAAAGGCAGGAGGAAAAGCCTGAGGGGGTGAGGTCCTGAAAGCCTAGTGAAGATGCCGTTAGGGAGGAGATGTCCTTCACTGGCTCAAATATTGCTGACAGATTAAATGAAGTGTAAGAAAAAATGCCTAGATTTAATTACAGAAGAAAGTAGCGATAACCTTAAGAAGAACAACTTTGGAGGAGTGCTGACACCGAAGACTTACTGGCATTGAGATCAAGAGTGAATGGAAAGAAAACCTGAGTTCATGAGTATAGACAGTTCTTTTAAGGACATCATACTTAACACAGTCATGACTGAGAATGATGTAATTTTCTTCCACAGTCATGGAAAAGTGATAAACAAGAAATAGGAGTTTTCAAATTGTATATAGCAGGTGGAGTTTTCAAATTTTATATAACAATTACATATTTTAAAGGTTATAAAAATTATATACATATGGCATTAAAAAATTCCAGACTGAGATATTAAAGGTCCCTTGAACATTCTAGATTACATAAGCTGATTATCATTTTGTTCATGCTGATACATAAAGACCAAGAAATACTAAAAGTTTCAAGGAGAGTATTACTTGCTTGATAAAAATCAGCCAATTCTAGGACAGTTGATACTCATCAAATATACAAAGTCATTGATCACAGTAAAATACTGAGTTCTACTAACAGGAATAAAGTGGGAGAAATGCAGAAAATAATCTTATTTTATAAATGAAGTTTTAAAAATTTTATGAAGCCACTGTTGAAAAATATGGTGAGGTGAATACTGAAATATATCCTTTTCTCAAAGGAAAGATAATGTCACACGCAGGGGACTTTTACAAATAAGAGTCACTGCATTAGCAGCACCTTCCTTTTTGCACAAGGGTCAGAAAATAAGCACCTGTGGGCGAAATCCAGCCCACTGCCTGTTTTTGTAAGTCAAGTATCTTGGAACGCAGCCAGGCTTACTGACTCTACAGTCCACGGAGTCAATTAGCTGGGTGTGACGTTGCACACCCGTGGCCCCAGCTAGTAGAGAGGCTGATGGGGAGGATCACTAGAGCCCAGAAAGTCAAGGCTGCAGTGAGCCGTGATCACACAACTGCACTCCAACCTGGGCAACAGAGCAAGACCCTGTCTCAAGAAAATAAATATACATAGTCCACAAAGCCCACAATATTTACTAACTGGCTCTTTGCAGAAAAAGCTGGACGACTCCTGGTTTAGTAGATAAAAGATCCTTTGATGTATTTTAATAAAATTTTTACCCAGTACACTGAAATGTTTATATTAAATCTAGATCCCCACATACGATCCCTCAGCAATATTCAGATTGAGGGTCCAATATTTCAGCACTCAGGCCACTGACAACAAAAATTTAGTCACTAGCAATCTTGTGGCTAACAAGGTACAGTGTCAATGTAGCATGTAGATTCCATTTGCAACACAGCAGATATGCAAGAATTCTAACAAGAATTCTTAAGATGCGTCATCAAACTAAATGCTTTAAATACATTTTCATTGCGAAATACTCAGTATGCTCTAGATCTAACCTCATTTTTAAAAAAATGGTTGCGTACTACCTTATTTTGGGGGTATGGAAATTGAGCTATTTCCTATTGATAAGGAATTAGACTAGCTCCAACTTTTTGATATAATAATGCTATAATAAATATATAGATAAGTATGTATGTAACATATCTATACAAACATCCTTTGCATGTATTGCATATCCTTACTATGTTATATATGTGTGTGTGAATATGCCACTAAATTAATGCTCAAAATATATTTACTAACAGTGTATGAAATGTCTTTTTCAATGAAACCATTTCCTTTGCAGCAACACGGATGGAGCTGGAGGCCATTATCCTAAGCAAACTAATGCAGGAACACAAAATCAAATGCCACATATTCTTACTCATTAGTGGGAACTAAACAATGAGAACTCATGGACACAAAGAGGAGAATAACAGACACTGGGGCCTACTTGAGGGTGGAGCATGGCAGGAGGGAGAGGAGCAAAAAACTACCTTTTGGGTATTTTGCTTCTTATGTAGCTGAAACCTCCATGATACAGTTTACCTATATAACAAACCTGCACGTGTACCCAAGAAGCTAAAATAAAAGTTCACTAAAAAGAAAAGAAAATGCCTTTTCCCTCACATTTGCCAATACTGGCTATTTTTCAAATAAATTAATGACTGGAAAAAAATGGTAACTCATTGTTTGCTGATTTTCATTTTTCTGATTACCAGGCAAGGCTGAATATCATAGTAAAAATATAAAATGTGTTCATCATGAATATTAGCCCAAATTAGGATTAGTTTGACAGCACATGGTTGTCTCCTGTTAAATGTTGCCATAGGCTTACCTGTGACACTCTTCATTCTCAGTGTCAGGAAATTGCTGACTTCCAGGTGTTCTGCTCTTGCTTTGTGGAATTAATCCATCATCACCATTGCCAGCAGCAGCACCATCAGCCAGGTTTTCTGGTAATCCCACATGATTACTTCCGTGCTTCTTCACTTCTTCAACCTTGAGTGGAAGTTTGATATTAAGGATGGTTATCGCTTTATTGAATAGAAAGGATCTTTTCAATTGATTTTATCACTTGAACAAACTGTTCATTATTAAATCATTATTTTAGTCATTAAAAATATTTCACATTTAAATTTAATCATATATACAGAACTATTAGCATATAATTTTATGATATCATTATCATTAGTATCTCACTAAAATTTTTGAAACATTTGCTTGATTTCTGTTTGACTGAATAAAACAGAATTTTCCAAAATGCAAAAAGGGCCCTCCTTCATTTTATGCTTTTATTCCCAACCACTCTTCAGAATCTTATATATGTATTTATCCCATTTGACTCGTGGGAACACACACATAAAAAGACAAAGACGTAAATTGTGGTCTCCTGTCTTTATGTGGTCTCCTGTCTTTACCACCTAGATTTGACATTCAACAGTCAGATTTAGAGGATGAGACACTGTGGGGCTTCAGGAGTGGAAAGGAAGATTGCCCTTTTCTGCACTAAGATACTCTTCTCCCACTGCCTTTGATCATTCCTTTTTCATTTGGTTCCTGGGATATCGAAAACATGATGGTGCTCCCTGAAACACGGGAACAAAAGTTTGCCACAACACAAGGAGCAGAGTGAAACTGCTGAGGTACAAGCGTGGAATTCCAGAAAATGAGATGCTCCCCAGATTTCACATTCAATAGCCATACAATTTTCCAGCTGGAAAATACACAGAATAAGAAACTGTCTTCTTTAGCCACATTATCTATTGATAATCAGACTAAAACCAAGAAAGATAAAACGACTGATCCAAAGCTCCTAAAGTGGCATTACTTAGCATTTTAAGGCACCATTCAGGATTATTCCATAATAATGAAAGAACATCTCTAGGGTTTGCATCTCTTCAAAACTCAGTATACAGAATTATTTCTGAGTTAAATATTAAAATTTTCACTGATGATTTATGCTACTTACACGATAGGATCATGTATGCCTAAACTTACTACACTTTGTTAAGCAATGTAACATAAAAATCTAATTCAACAGAAACATTTGAATATAAAGGTATACCTCTCTATCACAATCCTTATTTATTTCTGGTTCTTCAGACATTTTCTGCAAATGCAAAAACAGAAGGTTAATCTGCTTGCTGTATTTCTGTGATGTCTCCTCTTTTGGAATTCATGTTTTTAAAATAATTTTATTCTTCAGTAATCAAGTATGGACAATGAAAAATAAGAAAATAATTAAAATTAAAATTTAACTGTTAAAATAATTAAATAATTAAAATTAAGAATTAACTTTTTAATCTACATGTAGCTATTGCCACATCATTGGCTTCTAACATGTGAAAAATTATTCACCTTAGACAAAGGGAGAAGAAAAACATGAACCAGCAAACTTAACTTTTCACCATTTGTTTGGACTAAACTTAACTTGTTATGTGTTAAATCTACCAAAAATGAATTAGCAGATGATTTGTAGTGTTCCAAAGGCTTCCTCACTTGAAAAGGGTTTACCTCACGAAACCCTAACTAGTGAGCCCCTACAGTGCACTGAAGTCCTTTTCTAAAAGATTCCTAACTGAACTGTAGGCACGCTTTAAATTATTAGGAGCTGAAATAAACACCAAACAGAAAGAAATGCAAATTCTTAAATTTTAATTGAAATTATATGCTGTAATATGAGAGTGTTATGTATCTAGATTATCTGCTTAAGTCCAGTTCTAATATATTCTAATGTGTACTAATGACAGTGGATAAAACTGTTTAATAATCTGTACTGATTTTCTGCAACTGAGGTAAGTTCGAATGTTACTGTGTTTGTGCCCCAACACCAAAGATCCCATTCTGCAAGATATGATTCTTGGAATAGGCAGTTGAGTTGCTTTTATGAACCTGGTTCCCTCCCTGAACAGAAACGCTGAGGTCAATGAGAGACCTCACAAGGCAGAATATATCTTTAACCTTGGTATCAGTGACTGACAATAGAAAACTGCAGATTTTCAATCACTAGCCATGATTGCTCCTTAACCATGAATTCAGCTCAGGGACCATCAGGATTACAATGTTCATAATTCTACTGCTTAATGATATAATCCAATAATTGATGTTACTTTCTTTTTTTTTTTTTTTTTTTTTTTGAGACGGAGTCTCGCTCTGTCGCCCAGGCTGGAGTGCAGTGGCCGGATCTCAGCTCACTGCAAGCTCCGCCTCCCGGGTTTATGCCATTCTCCTGCCTCAGCCTCCCAAGTATATGGGACTACAGGCGCCCGCCAACTCGCCCGGCTAGTTTTTTGTATTTTTTAGTAGAGACGGGGTTTCACCATGTTAGCTAGGTTGGTCTCGATCTCTTGACCTCGCGATCCACCCGTCTCAGCCTCCCAAAGTGCTGGGATTACAGGCTTAAGCCACCGCGCCCAGCCTGATGTTACTTTCTTTATCATGCTAGGGTGTTTTAAAAATAAAAGAACAAAGTTCTGGAATTTGTTTTTGCCTCTATTCCAAAAGGAAAGATTAGCTATAAGCTAATCAAAAAGGCAGATGAGAATATTTTAAATAAGAATACTGCAAAATTAGAGTATTTTAAATTTTACAGTGGTTATGTTTTTGAAGTTAAATATCAAATGTCAATTAGAATCCATTGATTCTTCTGTTAATGAGATTGCTGAATTAAAATAAATTTTCAGAATCTATTTTAAAATTCTTTTAAAAAAGAATCTATTGATTCTCAAAACCTAGCCCGAAAGGTAATTTCATTTGGACTATCTAATATTATCAAAGCAAAGAAAACAACACTAAGTCAAAAATTTAAATTTAAAAGTTTCCATGCCTCTGGCTGGCTATTTTCACTGCCTTTAAGCCTTTGTGACTGAGAAATCCATGTATTCAGTTAAAATGAACCACTTAGAACAGTTAAAAACTACTATCTTTATAAAAATAGATTTAAGACAACATTTTATTTTATTTCATAAATTCAGGGTTTAGTCTTTCATGAAATAGTTACTTAGGAAATAATTCTCCAAAACTTCAACAAACCACCTGGGGAGACACTTGATGTGATTCACTCACAAATTCATCCACCCAACAGAAATGAACAAAACCACCAGAAACACAACTTTAAAATACAGTAGAAACGTATAAGGTGACACGGTATGTTGTTCTCCACTTCCTAACAGTGAAGCAGTAAATGTAATGAAAAGAAAATTTAGTTTTCCTGCACTTAGCTACTCTGACTCTAAGGATAGCAACAGGCAGGGCCCAGGAAAGGTCGTGGTGACCCTGTCTGAGAAGCCAGAGCCCACAGGTATGGGCTCCAGACATCCCAGAGCAAGGTTAAGAAAACAAATTCCTTTCCCGTCTCCCCTTCCCCTCAGCATTTACTCATACCTATTTTTATAAATGCGTATATTTTTCAAGTTCCTGTTTTCCTTCAAAGCAGCTGCAAGGTCACAGGCTATGCTGGGGTTGCAAAACTGTCACTATATGATAAATTGCCTTTATTCTGCTTCTGGAAGCTTGCCTATATAAGCCAAGCCCCCCCCTTTGTTCAGAGCTCAGCTTTTGGATGCAAATCTGCTGAGCTGATGTGCACCTAAATGAAATCCCCCTGTTTCACCCACAGGGTCTCTCCTGCCTCCTGTTTTTTGCAGCAATAGTACCTTATAAATGATTTCCAAAATTACTACTGACACCTTTATTAGTATACAATGTCTTCCTAACATCTAAAATGTTTCCCGCCAGGATTCTGACAAATTTATTTTTTTTTTCTTTTTAGCTGGGGTCTTACTCTGTCACCAGGCTGGAGTGCAATGGTGCATTCTCAGCTCACTGCAACCTCCGACTCCCTGGTACAAGTGATTCTCCTGTCAAGCCAGGATTACAGGCACACACCACCATACCCAGCTAATTTTCGTATTTGTAGTAGAGATGGGGTTTCACCATTGGCCAGGATGGTCCTGATCTTCTGACCTTGTGATCTACCCGCTCCAGCCTCCCAAAATGCTGGGATTACAGGCATGAGCCACCACACTCAGCCTTATTTTCATCTCTTAAAACAATGCTATGTGAAGTCTTCCTTGATTCTGCATGCCTTTCCCCAAATAAACAGGTACCTCCCTCCCTGAGGCTGCCTTAGTACTTCAGCGATTTTTCTACTGCATCTTTACCACCTGAACTGTGCATTATTCCTCTACGTGTCTGTCCCCTCTGCTCCAAGACTGCAGAGGATAGTCCTGCACATCGTCTTACTCACATTTCACTCAGAAATTTCTTACTGAGTCCTGCTACATACACGCTAGGCATTAGGGTTTAAAAAGAATGAAAATAAGGCATGTCAGGAATGGCTTTTCTAGAACGCATGCCTAAGCCGAGACTGAAATATTGAGGCTAGCCAGATTAAAAGGGCAGAGGCAGGAAAGGGTGACAGCATGCCATGCAGCAGCAAGAGCAGGAGCGAGGCCTGAAAGAGGGAAAGGATTTGCCTGCAATAGAAGGATGAGTGAGCAGGGCATTACCAGCAGCTCAGTCATGCCAGAGAAAGGGCACACAGGGAAAAGGGCTAAAGACGGAGAGTGGGGCAGAAGGCAGATTATGAAAGCCTCACATCCAGGTTAAATACTAGTGTATAACCTGCAAAGCTGGAAATCATCCGACATTTCTCTCTGTGCCCCAAACCTTTCTCATTCAATTATCACTCAATCATATTGACTTTACCTCTTTTCTGCCTCTGCTTTATATTCCCACTACCACTGTGAACATAAACATTCACAAAATGGTTTTTATTTAAAAGAAAATGCCAACTATTAATGCGTTTTTTACATGAAAAAAATTAAGCAAAACAAATGAAAAAAAGCATAACACCAAAAAAAGGCCAACATATTAAAATGAGTAACTGAGATTCTGAACTTTATTTCACCATGGATGGGTGAAAACCTTGTAATACATTGATACTAGTCCAAGGATGTGTGACAAGAAAACTATAGCTCACTACTGCAAAAGCTTCCTTTGTCTCCTGGTTTCTTTACCTGGTTCCCTTCCATCAATCCCAGCAAACTATAGGCCACAGGCTAAATCTAATCTCCGTATGGCTTTGTAAATAAAGTTTTATAGGAGCTCAGTCATGCCTGTTTGCTTACATAGAATCATCGTGGCTTTCACACTACAACAGCAAACAACAGCAGGGTAAGTAGATACGACAGAGACCACATAACCTCAAATATTACCCACCTGGTCCTTTACCGAAAAAGCTTGCTAACCCGTTTTACACCATGACCAGAAGGCCTTAGTACTCAAATTTAATCCTGCGATTCCCCTGCTCAAATGTCTCCAATGAGCCTCTGCAGCAAACACTGTGGGCTCCCTAGCAATAGTCATGCCTTATTCTTCCTTGCAGAAGAAACACAAGTCTATTGGGATATTTATTATCCCAATCCCCCTCCCTCCTCAGCCTCAGAAACAGAAACGTTTATTCTAAGCTAATCACATATTTGCCTTCCCAGTGCCTGGTTTGGGAATGAGCATGTGGTGTGACCCAGCCAATGAAATGTTACAGGAAGCCCCTTGCATGCTTCTAAGTTTTCTCCCTGTTTAAAAGACACATGTGAAGAAAAGCAGCTCTTGTGATGTTGTGCTGTGAGAACAAGATGTTTGGAGCTGCTGCGATTAGCCAACCATGAAAGGAGACATGAATAAAACACTGCCAACAGCACAGCTGAAAGAGAAACAAGTGGGATACCTAAGATATCACTGAACAACCAAAACAACTCTGGTTCCTACTGTTTTAGCCACTGCTCGTCAGTATTTGCAGTCCAAAGCATTCTATCTGGTAAATTTCCCGTGGCCCACAGGATAAGACCTACTCATTTCTACAGTATTAAAAAGTCTACCATAAACTTGCCTTAGCTAAGTATTCACCTCATTCCCAACCTCTGGTATCTCACACTTTTGGTACAAGCAAAAGTGAACTGCTCAGAAACCCTGCAAAGTTCACTCAAGCATCTTGTCTTTTGCACTTGCCGCTCTTTCTGCCAAACAGGCAATCTCGTTAGATGTTCCTTCTGGCAAACACACAAACTCGTCGCATGTTCCTTCTGCCAAACATTATTCTTCTGCTTCTTACCTAGAAAAATTCTTCTCACTCTGCATGTTTACCTTAAATCACACCTGCTTTTTTCCCAAAACTTTTGTTCCTCATCACATATGTCTGGCACATAATCAATATATAATAAATCATAATTATAAGCTTCCAGTGGGCATCTAGCACACAGTAAGCACTGAATAAAGTAGTAAAATAATAAAAATGACAATGATAACCACAAGCTCCTGTCTGTATTTTTAATTGTTTGTGTTGTGTACATTACAAAAATGGTTAGTATCTAAAAGATATTTGATAGTTATTTGTTAAGTGGACAAGTTAAAACATAAATAGAAATGTTTTCTTTGAAAATTCTGTTGAAAAAGCACAGAAATGGAGACAGCTCTATTATGAGCACCTTAAAGATCAAAGCTACATCTGTTCCATCTTTGTCTCCTGCAATTTATAAAACCTACCTTACAGAAGCGCTTCGATAAACAGACAGCTAAAGGTGTCCTCATACAGTTTGGATTATGCAATGTATCAGGTGTCCACAACCCAGTAGCATACTAGCGTTTTTGTTATTGTGAAACATTTTTCTACTTTTATTAGAATCTGCTGAGCCTAGAGTTGGGCAATTTGTATATTTATTATGGCAATCTTTTGGCAAATGGTAGCAGAGCATCTTGTTCTAACAAAATTATTGTCATCATGACAATTAACCAGCAGGTAGAACACATCTTGTTCCAACAAAGTAAATGTATCTCTTTCCAACTTCAAATGAGGAGGAATGAAATCAGTAATAGTGAAACCTTGTTGGGACAAGCATATGTAACACGACTTGTGCTTCAGCATTCTTGTGATCAAAAATTCCTTACTTTCACTTTTTTTATCTATGGTAGGACCACCCAGAGCAGGGGTCCACAACCCCCAGGCCACAGACTGGGACCAGTCCATGGACTATTATGAACCACACCACACAGGAGGAGGTGAGCAGCAGGCAAGCCAGGGAAGCTTCACCTGTGTTTACAGCCACATCCCAAGGCTCATATTACTGCCTGAACTCTGCCTCCAGTCACACCAGTCAGAGAATTTGATACTCATTGGAGCAGGAACCCTGTTGTGAACTGCCCATCTGAGGGATCTACGTTGTGTGTGTGTGCTTCGTATGAGAATCTAATGCCTGATGATCTGTCACTGTCTCACTTTGCCCCCAGATGAGACCGTCTAGTTGCAGAAAAATAAGCTCAGAGCTTCCACGGATTCTACATGATGCTAAGTTGTATAATTATTTCATTATATATTACAACGTAATAATAATATAAATAAAGTAGCACCATAAATGTAACATGATTGAATAATTCTGAAACCACTCCCACCTTCCCTCAGCCCATGGAAAGATTGTCTTCCACAAAACCAGTCCCTGGTGCCAAAAAGGTTGGGGACAACTGACCTAAAGTAATTCACTATCACAAGTCTTACCTGGATTGCTGTTTTCAGAAGAGATTTTTAGCATTCGTTTTTCTTTGTAGTCAGAAAATAATTGGCAAATTCTATGTATAAAATGCAATAAACCAAATTACTATTTTAATACTGACATAAAAAATACTTACCAAATGTAAAATTCTTAGAGTATTTCTAATATCATAATATCAGAACTTAACAGTATTACCCCATTCACTTATGAGTACATTCTACAAACTTCTCTTTAAGCTTCTAATTAAAGAAGAAAACAATGTAAGGTGAAATACTCACAAATCAAGGGCATTGTGACCCGGTAAATTAGCTTACATTATCATGACATAATAGAAAGTGTCCCAGCTCTGCATAAGTCCTAGCTCCATAATGAACAGCTATTTGTTTTTGGACAAGTTGCTTCTCTTAGGCTCAATGCCTTCTTCAACAAAGTGAGGACTTTGCTGCCTTATTTCATATTGCACCAGGTTGTTATAAAGATTTAACAAGATATTTTTTAAATGCTCAGAGAAATAGTAAAGCAATGGAATAATCTGTTCCTAAACTTTATGACTAAAATTATCGTGGAATCCCAAATAAAACCCAATGTGTATTTTGTTCGTAGGTTCTAATATGCAAATGTAGTTTTCAGAAAATGTTATTAAGTGTTAATTTTGCTTTTCAGTTGTCCTACTCCTTATGGCTTATAATTCAGGGCATCTCAACTATGTCATAGTTTGTAACTAAATTTATTCATAAATGTCTCATTAAAGTAGCTAATGTGACCATCCACTATTATGGAGTTGACCAATCACACCAAGGGTAGAAAAACCAGTGGATGTTAAGACCTGGCTTGGACCAATGATCCCTCTCTAGAGACTCCAACTCTGAGCCAGATGTTTGTTAGGATAATGCTTTATATTGATGTTCAATGCCAGCTGGCAGGGGAGACCAAAACTCTACTTTTATTTTTTTTAGTTTCCATGAAGAAGTTGCAAGTTGACATTTTCTAATTTTCGACATACATGCTAACAATATAATTTTGCCCCAAACATGTTATTTGGCTCTAAGTCATCTCATAGACCATCTTACATGACAATTTTTGCAGTGCAAATCACAATTTCAGTATTTTGGTGGCACCCATCTTTTGCTTTGCTTCACAGTGTTTCCTTACAGCTAGTCAGCAAATAGTCAAATGACCTTCCAGTGACTGCACAGAATATGGAATGCTTCAAAAATCTGTGCTGCCTCCTTATGCAGAAGCCACACTAATTTTCTCTGTATTGTTCTGATTTTAGGATATGTGCCGCTGAAGCAAGCACAAAGCCCTACTTTTACACATGATTAGTGATGAGTCATGGACGAGGCTTGGCTCTGTTAAGTCCAACTAACCTACTTGAGATTCTGAGAATTCTCTTCAATGGCTTCCTATGAGGTAGAATTTGAAAATATTTTAAAATCTTGAGCTAGAGATAGAAGTAGCTTGGACGATTTTCATTATCATGTAAAACAGATCACTCAAGGGGCCAACCACAACCGGGAGCCCCTGCTTGGAGAAGGTTCATATGGGACTTTCTCCTGCCTAAGGTTCTCTACAGGATATAAAGGGGCCTCACAGCACAGATCTGGTAGCAAAGAAGAAGAAACAAACACTGATCTCTTTCTCCCACGTTATTTGAACCCCTCTGACCCTTTAGAACAAGCCCACCTAATATCTGCTAGAGAAAAGACCAACAACCGCCTCAAAGGATCTCTTACCATGAAGGTCTCAGCTAATTCTTGGCTAAGATGTGGGTTCCACATTAGGTTCTGAATGTGGGGGGAAGGGTCAATCTGCTCACTTTGCAGATAAAGTCAGGATGCCCAGCAGCCAGAGCAGGGTGCTGGTGCTTTGGGAACAATGGCTAAGCATATAAGCATAGGTATGGGAACTAAAATACGTTGTAACTTCAAAGTCACCGTATGAATTGCCAGGAAGGCTTGAGGGATCTGAATCAGTAAGGGCATCTTGGTGTCAAAGGTCAACCATTACGAGGCAGCAGGACCAGTTTGAGTGGCAACAATGTAGCAACAGAAACAATGGAAACAACATAATGACTGGAATGTCCTTTTTTTCCTCCTCCTTCTGACTTGATAAAAGGGACTGTCTTCCTTGGATTCAGTGAACCCCTTTGGTTCTTGAAAAATTCATGGAGTATGTAGGAGACAGTCCCCAGAAGACAGTACAAGACTTTCTGCTAAACTGGACATTTCAAGACCTAAATAACTAATCAGAAGAATCAAAGATGTGACACCATTTTTTATCCCCTGCATAGGTGTTATACTTGGATGAAATGAACAATGTTGGGATCTCTAAGGATCAAGGTCTTAAAAGTCCTGAGATAAAGAATCGTCCACCCACTGGTACTTCTAACTTGTCTTGCTTTATGTCTGATTTCTGGCTGCTGCAGGGGACTAACTCACTGCCATTCTAAAACTACCTGAACAGAACTATGACATCGCACCTGATATGTAAGATGCAATTGTTACAATTATTTTAAACCTCAATGTAGCATTAACTCGACTTTTAACGTAAACACTTACACATTATGATGACTAGAAACAGCATACTCTCTCGTCGTCTGTCCAGATAGATCTTGAGAAGATACATCAATATTTTGCTCAAGTAGAAGGCTGACTATACTTGCTGATCCACAACGTACAGCAAGTATGAGAGCAGTTCTAAAATGACAGATAATTTCTCCCTTAGGAACTGCAATACAGTTATTTTTAAAGCTAATTTGATATATTTTACCAGTTTAACATCCTGTCTCTCCATGCAGAATCAAACATTTACATGCACCCGAAAGACAGAGCATCTTGGGTGCTCAAGTGTTCATCTTTGTAAAATACCACCAAGGTTAAAAGGAAGGGACAAAAAGGAAACCTCTTATCTCACTGGGGCATTGCAGAGTAGAAGCTAATTTAAAGTCCTTTGATGGGCAAGAAACAATGTTAGGGCCACTTATCTGAAGTGGACAAAGATTTAAGTGAAGATTTCATCACAGCTTCCCTAGACTGATATGCTGTAATAGAAAATCAGCTAGGGATAAGATAAACAGGAGCTCTCTGCATGCTGAAAGCAGTAATAATAATAATGGTAAGAATAGTAGTCACGGCCGGGCGCGGTGGCTCAAGCCTGTAATCCCAGCACTTTGGGAGGCCGAGACGGGCGGATCACAAGGTCAGGAGATCGAGACCATCCTGGCTAACCCGGTGAAACCCCGTCTCTTCTAAAAAATATATAAAAAAAAAAACTAGCCGGGCGAGGTGGCGGGCGCTTGTAGTCCCAGCTACTCGGGAGGCTGAGGCAGGAGAATGGCGTAAACCCGGGAGGCGGTGCTTGCAGTGAGCTGAGATCCGGCCACTGCACTCCAGCCTGGGTGACGGAGCAAGACTCCGTCTCAAAAAACAAAAAACAAAAAACAAACAAACAAAAAAAGAATAGTAGTCACAGGAGTGTCAGTTAATGATGCCAATAAACATGTACTAGGCACTGAATTAAGTGCCATATATATCTCTCTTACTTATTATGCACAGTCAACTTTGAAGGATATATTCTCCTACTTTTCATATATGACAACATATTTGGTAGTAAATAACATTTCCAAGGTCACACACCTAGCAGGTAAGAAAGCTAGGAATTAAACTCAGACTTGTGTGAATCCAAAGCCTAGCTCTTTTCTCTTTATCACCCACCTACAGCTTGCCTTCATGAAAGGAAAAGTGTATCCACTTAAAACTATCTTCACTCCCTCTTTCCATAGCAATTAAAAATAAAAACATCAAAATACACTGGAAATAAAAAAGGAAGAAAGCTGTTGAACCCACAGTATGTGGGAATAGCAATTAATTGTCATGTAGGGATAAGCTAACATTAATATTCTTCAAAGAAAGCAACTTAAAGCAGAGTCATTGAAAAGACAAAAGAATTTTCAGCCCCTGTTTATGTTGACTACAGCATATTTAGTGGAAAAGCATATAAGACACAGAGGTGAAAAACTGGTAGGAAGGGGTAAGAAGTTCAATACTGAGTCATAAAGTAAACTGAAAGTTAAAGTTCACACTTCATAACATTAATATGAAATCCCTCTAGCTAACATAAGATCATGTAACCAAAACATCATACAACAAAGAACATCAGTCAATACAATAAGAGAAGATGAATCTTACTAAAACTGTTCTTTATGTTGCCCAGTCCAAATAATTGTTTTTCTACCTGACTGATTTGTGTTGATACTGATCACTATGTCCCAATAAGTACACATTAATCTTATTAATTTAATATTTATGACTTGAGTGACAGCTATCAATCTAGTTAACAGCACATAGATTAAAAGAAATAACTATACCTTCCATATCTATCAAGTGCATTTAAATTAGCTTTTTTCTTGATTAAAAATTTCACCACTTGCTGTTTTTGTTCATGTACACCAAGTAACAGTGGTGTGAGGCCATGCTGTAAAACAATATAAAGCAAAAACAAATGTAATTCAAAAAAGTACACATTCCTCAACGGAAGCAGAAACTTTATATAAGATCCTACGGACTTACACGTATACAAAGTAAAGAAAATGTAGCTGCTTCCTTCTCAATCTTCTGTGCTTTCCCACATGCTGCTCCTTCCCTTGGAAACACCCCTTCTCTGCCTCACCACATCAACTCTGATCATCTCAAAAACTCACTTTCAACATTTACTGCTTCCAAGACTCTGCTTCTAACCCAGCATTTGGCATGCTATTATTACATGATAATATTTTTCCCATCTAAACAAAGAGCTTCTTGAGGGCAGGGGCTGGATCTTTTGTCCCTACATCCTCCACCCTAAGATAAATTGTTGTGTATAAAGCAATAATTTGCATGGAAAATATTTCTTTAGTTTCACATGTTTTACCAAAAGTTCAAGCTCCAACGTGCAATAAAAATTGCTATTAATACTCATACTGCCCATTTGAAAAAAATTCCCAACAGTTATTTATTTAAAATCTATCTGTATTTAATTTTTCCAGATTGTTAACTAAATAGATAATCAGTTCATAGGACTACTGAAACTAAATTAACAGAATTCCTATCTGTATTCTTAATAACTCCATGGTTTCTAGTGTTTAAAACTGCCATGCTGATTATGCCAAAGCTCTACATACTTAAGAGACACACTGGATAGTCCATAATACAGCTTCAATTGACAAAAACACGGTTTAGAATTTGCTACAGTTCTAATTGAGAAAACTCTGCTCTTAACAACAACTTACTGACCTAAGCACTTGAATGATAACAAAGAGACACAAAATCCTGAGAGGATCATCTCTACTTACTCAAAGACTACTCACCGCACATTTCTAAAGACCTTCTGAATGGCAGCGAATAACTGACAGTAGGAAGGAAAGGGTATTACTCTGTAAGCTGATAGATACTGCCAATAATATTCATTTTAATGTCTCACCACAGAGATAAAAGTCAAACTAGGCCAGGAATGGTGGTTCACACCCATAATCCTAGTATTTTGGGAGGCTGAGGCAGGTGAATCACTGGAGCCCAGGAGTTCAAGACCAGCCTGAGAAACATGGCAAAAACCTTATCTCTACTAAAAAAAAAAAAAAAAAAAAAAAAAAGGGAAATACAAAAACTGAGGTTGGAGGACCATCTGGGCTTGGGGAGGTCGGGGCTGCACTCCAGACTGGGAAACAGAGTGGAACCACATCTCAAAAAAAAAAAGTCAGATTAATGTAATTGGATAGGAAAGATTTAAAGAAATCAGCACATATCCAACTCCAACTCTTCTACAGATATCTTAAGTTTCAGAGATATAAGAATTTACATATTACATTTATGTATTCAGTGGTTCTTAAGCAGGTGTGTATCCAGATTTTGAGAAAATTGTTGTTGTTGTTATTGTTGTTAGAGACAGGGTCTCATTATGTTAACCAGGCTAGACTCAAACTCCTGAGCTCAAGCAATCCTCCCCTCTCAGCCTCCCTAGCAGCTGGGACTACAGCCATGCACCACCATGCCTGGCTTCAAGAAAACATTTTTAAACATACATATCTAGGCTTTATTGGACTTACTCTATCAAAATCTTCAGGAAAAAGCCTAGACTTATTGATTATTTAAAAATTTTCCTCAGGTTACTGGGATGCAAAATTCTAGCTGGAAGCTAGTACAACAGTTACTTCAGTCTCATTTCTCACCCACGTGACCAATTCCCTTTCTCATTTGAAGATTTGGCCAAAAAGAGGAAAGTGTAGGAGACAGACTCATTTGCTGAAAACATCACATAATTTTCCCCGGTAAGAGAAGAACAAGGTCTAGTAAACTCAAAATCCAACTTGATCTTGTTACTTAAAGCTCCTTATCTCCCACCTTTCCATCCAGACACTCTAGATTTGAAAGCAGAGTTGAGACTCTAATTGGCCATTTCTACCAGAATAGGATACTAAGTCAGTTAATTACTTGTTATTCCCTCTGCTCAAGGGTTTCCCATTACATGACCACCTATTCACTGCCTATCTGGTTCTTCAGAGGCCTCCTAAAATTGATCTCTGGGCAGTTCACAACTCACTAACTCCCTCCCCCAAAATGAAAACTGTCATTCTCTAAAATTGAAGAGAACCTTGTCTCACCATACAAAGGAAACAAATAAATGAACAACACACAGATAGAAACACACACACACACACACACACACACACACATGCACACACAACCTCTCCATGGTCTTTTCCCTCTATTACCTAATTCCCAAATTGGCCTTGGTATTTCTGATTGCTCTTTTTCCCTTTCCACTTCTGCCTCATGAGCAATCAGAAATATCTTAAGCCTTGCCACTGAGAGGTGCATCACCTCATATCTATTACTGTCTTTTAGGAACTTGCCAAAGCAGCAGGATTTCTATTCACTGAAACATGTTTAAGTGTTCTTGGAGTTTGCAAGTAAAACCTATTTCAGGGCAAATTTTGCCATTTTACATTCATTAGGGAAAAAAAAAAAAAACCTAGGAGGGAAAAATTCAAAAATAATAAGTATTACCTTTTACCAATTCAGTGTTTTCAAAAAAAGTATTTACCACAAGTGCATTAAAAAAAAAAACTGTACCCTTGAATGCTTCTTTGAAAGTAATAATATTTAAAACAAAATCTTAGATAATTAAGTCATTTCAAAATATTTTCATTCAGGTTATGCTTGAGCTTCCAAATATGGAAAACTGGCCCTTACACAGGTCACTGTTAAAATGAATGCATTTCAGTATTTTGAAAAGAAAACTGGTAGATCTAAACCTTGTTTTTTGATTCAATAGCAGCACCATGTAAAAGCAGTGCTTTGGCCATTAATTTATCTTCATTGTAGACAGCATAGTGTAGAGCGGTATTTCCAAACTCATCTGGAATATTTGGATCAGTGCCATGTTCTAGCAACATTAACGCACATTCATCTTCTTGGCATTGTATGGCCTGTCAGTGTTATACCAAAAACAAATTACAAATGCTAGGAATTCAAAGTAACATTCCACAGCTTTCACCAACCAGTTACATTTAAAGGAGAAAACTCATTTTTATGCTATGTATTGAAATCAAACCCATCTCACGCTGATATAGTTGGCTACTGCATACCTTTGTCAGAGCTGTCCTGTTTTTGTTGTCAAGGACATTAAGTTGACATTGTCTGTCCAGCAGGAGTTTTACTACTTCTGAATTCCCATTGGCAGAGGCCAGATGTAGAGCAGTCCTAGGAGAGTGAGAAGACTTTTTAGGAAATTGTAGTGCACTAGCTACAGGCACATCAATGATTTGTGTAATTGCAAACACTGAATAGCCTCATATTACTCTGCCTTCAAAACAAACATTTAATTTTCCCATGAAGAAAGCACACTATTTATTACCTCTCATTACTCGCTGTATTAATGAAAGAGCAGCCTATCTGAATAGAAAGAGAACAGCCCTTGGATGACATTCAGCTTGGGCTGGAACCCTACTTGAAGCTCTGTCACTTCCCAGCTGTTGCTTAGCCTTTTGGTGTCTCAGTTTCCTCATCAATAAAATGGGAATGAAAATAGTAGCTTTCTCACAGGAAACCACTGTAATGCTTAAATGAGACTCTATGCAGGCCGGGCGCGGTGGCTCAAGCCTGTAATCCCAGCACTTTGGGAGGCCGAGACGGGCGGATCACGAGGTCAGGAGATCGTAGACCATCCTGGCTAACACGATGAAACCCCGTCTCTACTAAAAATACAAAAAAAAACTAGCTGGGCGAGGTGGCGGGCGCCTGTAGTCCCAGCTACTCGGGAGGCTGAGGCAGGAGAATGGCGTAAACCCGGGAGGCGGAGCTTGCAGTGAGCTGAGATCTGGCCACTGCACTCCAGTCCGGGGGACAGAGCGAGACTCCGCCTCAAAAAAAAAAAAAAAAAAAATGAGACTCTATGCAAAAGATATAGAATAGTTCCTAACACAAAGAACAGCTCAATAATTGTTAGATATTATAATTTTTACTAATACCCAAAAGACATTTGAATTAAGTGAGATGATACAATTATACCTACACTTTCAGGTATGTTTTAAAGACTACAGGTAACGTTGTATTTCAGTGATTCTAAGATGATCATTGTCTCCATGTTGTCTCCACTGAAATACCACTTATAATTCATGATTTACTATAATTGGCAGCATTTAAATAATTCTCTTATTGAGACATAAAGTAACGGGGCATCATACAACCCCTGGTGCCTTACATTAAGTAGAATATGTTATAACAGGTCTGGGGTGGTTCCAGTCAGATGACCAGCATTTAGATAAATTTTAGTTCTTAAAAAAACTATGGAATAAGAAGGCTGAGGTGAAAACAAAAACAAATTTCTAAAATAAACTAATTCTTACTTTGGTTTTCAAAAATCTTTAAGCCAAAGAAAACCTGGAAATTCAAATAAATACCATGGGCTCATTTTTTTCAATACTTAGATTTACACAATGTATGTACATCAGATATTTCCAATCTTTCCTATTAGGATTTAAGACTGTTATAAATTTTCTCTTTTTAAAATGGATTTATGAAACTATTTGTGGAGCTTTTCTCAACGTTTACATTCAGGGGTACAGGTGCAGGATGTGCCGGTTTGTTACACAGGTAAACGTGCACCAAGGGGGTTGGCACCCTCAGTGGACAGAGAACCCAGAAATGCCACAAGGCTTGAGCTGCATCCCGAGTTCCAGCCCAGCCATGCCAGACCCAGGGGTACTTTGGGCACTAAGTTGGGATGAGGAGGGGCCAGGTGACACTCCTGTGTTCCAGGATCTGGTCAAGAGGGTGGTACCCTGTCACTGCCTGGCTCCGTCTGGTCCCAGTGGAACAAGAAGAGCAGGAAGCCTCTAGCACACACCCTCAGGGCCACCAACACCCAGATCCACAGCGTGGCCACCTGAGTCAGCACCACCTGCCTTGGGGACCGGAGCATGAAGGCCCAGATATGACCAGCACAGTGGAGCAGAGGATGCAGGTGGGCAGGATGTGCTGTGCAGATCCAAGGAGCCCCTCTCGAGGCTGGGGCATAACCTCTCTATCTTATTGACCCATAATATTTAACTCTTAGTAGGGTACATACAAACGCTTGTTACATGCATAAAATGTGTATTCTGGTTACTTTGAATATTTGCACATAATATTGTTACTTAGTCACCATAGTCTGCTGTCAAACATTACAGCTTATTTCTTCTAACTGTAGGTCTGTACCCAATAGCCAACTTCTCTTCATTCTCCCTTCCACACCCCGTCTTCCTGGCCTCTGGTAACTGCCATCATATTCTCTGTGTCCATGAGATCAAGTTTTTTTAGCTCCCACATGTGAGTGACAACCTGCGGTATTTGTCCTTCTGTGCCTGGCTTATTTTACTCAATGACTTCCAGATTTGCCCTTATTTCTGAAAATGACATGATTTCATTATTTGTTATGCCAAATAGTATTCTACTGTGTATATTTAGCACATCTTACTTACCCATTCATCAGTTGGTGAATACTTGCATTGACTCTGTATCTTTGCTATTGTGAATAATGCTGTGATAAACACAAGCGTGCAAGCTACCCTTTGTTACACTGAACTTTTTCTTTTGGATGAATACCTCCCCCCCAGTGAGATTGCTGGACCATACAGTAGCTCTATTTTTCGGTGTTTTTAGAATTCTCTATACTGGTTTCCATCATGCTTGTACTGATTCGCTTTCCTACTGACAGTGTAGCAGAGTTTCCATTTCTCTGCATTCTCACCAGCATCTGTTATCTTTTGTTTTATTAATAATACCTATTCTAACCGAGGTGAGATAATATCTCGCTGCGGTTTTGATTTGTATTTCCCTGATCAATGATGTTGAGCATTTTCTCATATACATCTTAGCCATTTGTATGTCTCTATTCCTGTCCTTTGCCCATTTTTAATGGCATTGTTTTGTTAGCTGCCCCTGCAGCCCATGGCCCATAGCCACTCCCGCCTAGGGGCCTAGCACAGCAGCTCCTCGCCTGGAATCCAGCATATGCCCTTCTGTGACCCGGGCAGTCCTCCCGATGCTCTGCCCAGCCCCGCTGCGAGGGTAGCCACTGGGTTGGTGTGGCTGCAGGCAGAGACCTTGCCTGCCCTACTCAGCCTCCTGCACCAGTGCCGGGGAGGGTGTCCAGTGCATGGGAAGGTGTGGGCTGGCTTTGAACTCAGGGGAGCTGGAGCGGGCAAGCTGGGAGGGGACCATGGGCAAAGCCTGGTGGGCTGTGTTCAGGAGGAGGTTTGTGGCCCACCAAGCCTGTGGTGGTGGTTAGGGACGTGTAGTTACAGGACCGGGCAGGGCCTGGACCAGTAGCCCAAAGTCGGCCTCAGCATTGGCACAGCAGGACAGGCCTGGGAGGCCCACTGCGAGGACTGGACTGGGTGGAGGGTCTAAGGCCCTGGCCAGAGTCACAATGGGGTACAGAGTAGGGTGGTTGGAGAAGCCTCCTAGGGCAGAATAAGAGACTGAGGACTTAGGACTTAGGGCAGGAGTAGAGGAGGAGTTGGGCGTGCCCCCTAAATCTCACAACATCCCACTAGGTGCTGTGGGGTTGTCCCTGCCCCTACCACAGAGGATGCTGACATATCTGCTGCCTTCGGGCCCAGATGACTCACCCTGAGCCGTTGGAAAAGCACAGGGAAACGCTCATCCTGTGAGAAGCTCAGGATGCCGCTTCCCTTCTCAGGACATCTCCTGAGGCAGCAGAGGCCAGGCTGGCAGGGAAGGTGGGACAGCCAGAACATTCCTGAGGCTGCCCTGACACCTGGTGGCGGCCCTCAGAAACCAGCAGCTGCATGGAGGAAGTGCCGGCCAGCAGGAGTGAGCGCAGGAAGGGGCAGAGAGGAAGGAGGAAGGGGAGTGAGTCCATTCTAGACCAGTGGTCCTCAAACTTGAACCTACAATGGCATCACCCTGAGTGCTGTCCCTGACTCAGGAAACTGCTGGAAAACTCGGAACTGCTAGAGAATCTGCACTTCTAAGAGGTTCCTGGAGGCTGCTGTGCTGCTGGTCCGGGACCAAGCCATGGGTCTGGGAAAGGAATGAAGGGATGTCTGCGCTCCTACCGAGTGCCTACTGGGTGGTACTGTTATTACTATACCTTCCTTATAGAGTAGGCCACCGAGGCTGGAAAGGCCACGTTCCCACACTATCCACGTCCGTGCCCACAGAAGTGATAACCTTTTGAAATCAGTGCAGCCCCAGAGACCTCCCTAGGGGTCCCTGCTGCACATCTGTTGAGCAGGTCACAGCCTGGGTTTGTCTGCACCAGGCAGGCAAGACGGCTCCTGAGAATGGGCCCTGCCCAGCACACCTGCCCAGGCACTGAGCCAGGAACACACAAGCTGCTCACCTGGCCTCTGACAGGTTAGTGAAAGAAGGGGGCAGGGCCTGCCTGGGGTGCTGCACAGGAGCACCTAGCTCACTGCCCTTTGGAGATGACCCTGTTTGAGAACTGTCATTCTGATGACACCGCAGTGGAGGGTCTGGTGGAGCTGCCAGCTCCCCTGGGGCCCAGGAGGAGTTACCTCTGACCTGATTCCCAGTTCCCAGGCAGGGTCACGCTCAGAGAGCCATGCAAAGCCAGTGCTGGGCCCCTTCCTTCCTCCCACTGGCCAGTGACTGTCCGTGGGCTCAGCCACACCACAGGAGGGGAGAAGGCCATACTATCCAGTGTCACTTCTCTCAGCATTGTGCTGAGCTGGAGGGTAGGCTAGGAGGCCTCCTAGAGGAGGGGACACCTGTCCAGCAGCTCAGCAGAGGTCAGTTAGGTGAGCAGGGAGGAAGAGGAGAGAGGAAGGCAGAGGTCTCAGAAAGGGCAGGGCTTGGAGGCCAGGACCAGGGGAGTCAAGGCTTCAGAGAATCACCTGAGGGCAGGTGGAAATGCAGACTCGGGCCACCCCAGACTCCCACAGGACGTTGTGGCTTTAAGTCCCAGGAAAATGCATTTCTAACCTGCTCCTGGCCACTGGAGTGTGGTCCTCAGGATTCCCAAGACCTTGGCAAGGTGGCCAACTTTTGCCCCCAATACCAGGTAAAATGAGAGCAAGGTGCCAGGGTAGCCTCTGCCCCAGCCCAGCCCACACTGCCTGCTCCCTGCCTGCTGGGGTCCCACAGGTCCCAGAGCCAACCACCAAGCCAGGCAGGACCTCAGACCTGTCCAGGTGCCTCAGGGCTGGCCCACCACATCTGTCACCTCATCTGTATGCCTGCATCATGAGAAACATTTATTGTCAGTAGTTACAAAGGTTCCCAGCACCACTCTCTGTGCCTCCCGCCTGTGCTGACTCAGTGAATGCCCATCACAGTCTTCAGGGTGCTCCTACTGCACCTGTCGTAAACAAAAGGGGAAACGCAGAGGCGAGCTGCCCCCCAGAGCACACAGCTGGAAAATGCCTGCTGATGGCTCAGGCCAGACATCACTGCCACCGTGCCTCATTACCCCCGTGTCCACCAGCTTAGGTTAGTGGTTGAAGGGAGAAAGTTCTGCAAGAAGAGTAAAAGTGGGGTATTATGCAAAGACCAGTAAAGGGTCCTGGGAATACAGAAACGCCAAGACTCCATGTTTACACTCCGTGGAGGGGCAGAGGAAGCCCTTCCCACCTGCAAAGCTCAGGCGTGGCCGGGGCAGGGCCTTCTCTGCCCATGAGAACAAGAAGGGAGTGGTCTCATCTTCGAGGACTATGGAGACACCGTCACCCAGTTTTACAAATAACAGAAGAGCAGCTCAGGAAAAAAGGAACAGAGGAAGGGTCACACCTACAGAGGACTCAGCGTGCCCAGCACCGTGCTCAGCCTTCCTACACACTCAGGCCACGTAGTCCTCTACCAGCCCTGTGGGCGTGGCGTCACCCCTCCCCTCCCGTCATTCACAGAGATGAAAAGGCTCAGAAGGGCAAGCCCTGACCCTGGGGCCCCACGTGGTGTGGTGTAATCTGGACCCCACATAGTGGGGTGTTATCCGGACCCATCACTCTGGTGCGGCCTGGGCAGTCCTCCCACTGCCCCCTCTCCAAGTACGGTCTCGCTGATTGCTGTGCCCCCTCACCTGGCACAGCACCCAGTGGCAGCTCATCCTGGTCAGCTTTGCTGTACGGCAAACAATGCTCCCCCTGCCTTCCGTGACATGGAGCCCCTGAGGGGCAGCTGTGAAGGCTCTGCCCCATGAGTCCTATCTGGGACCACAGGGGAGGGAACAGCTCCTGCAGTGGGGAAAAGGATGAGAAGGCTGCAGAGGCCCCCTCTGCTTCCTAAAGCACCTGCTCAAACATGACACACTCACACCCCCTTCCCCCAGGCACGGCACACCACCCGTTAGGCTTGGACTCTGTTCCTCTGGTGGGCAAGATGACATGGACAGGCATTCGGCATCAGGCAGGAACTTACAAGCTGCTCACAGGGAAGGGGCAGCAGGACAACCAGCGACAATAACGCGTCATCCTCAGCATGACTTTAATTTAATAAAGGACAAATGGATGAAGGAACCATATTCCTTGTCGGAAAGGGTGATTATCTTCTCTAGGTCCATCCACACCAGTTGATAAGTAGGGAAAGAAACGATTGAACAGCAACAAAACTATCCGTGACCAAATGACATTTGTGTTGTGTGAACTAACGATCTGCTTGTAATACGCAACCACGGGCTTTATTAATCAGTAAAAACTCTGCAAAGGAAAGTTAGTACAAACCCAGCTTCCACCGAGAATTGACGATACTTGACAATCATGATCTGTCATTAACTACGGCCTGTTGCGTTTACCAGTAGCTGAGGCAAGGGCCATTTCTTCCTGAGCTCAGACAACACCTCCCAGACTTCAAGCACTGAGCCCAGGCCACATGATTAGCTCTCACCACTGGAAGGGGAGCGCCACTCCAGAGCTGAGGATGGGTGTGTCCTCACTCTCTCTTTTTTTTTTTTTTTTTTGAGACACAGTCTCCCTCTGTTGCCCAGGCTGGAGTGCAGTGGCGCTATCTCGGCTCACTGCAAGCTCTGCCTCCTGGGTTCATGCCATTCTCCTGCCTCAGCCTCCCGAGTAGCTGGGATGACAGGTATCTGTCACCACACCCGGCTAATTTTTTGCAGTTTTAGTAGAGATGGGGTTTCACTGTGTTAGCCAGGATGGTCTCGATCTCCTGACCTCGTGATCTGCCCGCCTCAGCCTCCCAAAGTGCTGGGATTACAGGTGTGAGCCACCGCGCCCGGCCTTCACTGTCTTTTCTTCCAGCAGGTTGTGTTAAATTCCCACAGCGGAGTCCAAGGCAAAGAGAGAAAAGCAGCTTTGGTCCCTGAACAACAGCCTGGAGCAGAGGCCTCTCATCCCTTTTGAACCCACAATGGACTGCGACTTGAACAAGAAATAGAGCTTTTCCGTCAGGTGCGGTGGCTCAAGCCTGTAATCCCAGCACTTTGGGAGCCCGAGGCGGGCGGATCACCTGAGGTTGGGAGTTTAAGACCAGCCTGACCAACATGGTGAAACCCTGTCTCAACTTAAAATACAAAGTTAGCTGGGTGTGGTGGTGCACGCCTGTAATCCCAGCTACTCAGGAGGCTGAGGCAGGAGAATCACTTGAACCTGTGAGGTGGAGGTTGTGGTGAGCCGAGATCCCACCATTGCGCGCCAGCCTGGGCAACAAGAAATGCTGTCTCAAAAAAAGAAAAAGACAAGACAAGAAATAGAGCTTTTTCTGCGTTCAGCTGATCTGGGATGGCTTACTACAGCAGTTTACCTCGTGTTAACCTCGTGTGTACAGCGCTGACTTCCGCTTCTAGATCCTGGTGATCCTGGAGGTGAGCTGTGAGCTGCACTGCAGGAACTTTTAGTCACCAACTAGTTCCACACCACACTGAAGAGCCCCCAACCAGCAGTAACTGGTACATCCTAGCATTGTTAGCTATAGAAAAAGTCAAAATGGTATTGGACAAACTATGGGACAAATAAGACGAATAAACAGGTTCTTTAAGTGCCGATACAGAAATAGCAGGTATGTTAAGTGAAAAATTTAGGCACAGAACAACATACAGAGCAGTTTTTAAGGTCTGACCCAAGGACCCTGAGACTGCCCAGGATCCTTTTAAGGGGTCCGCTAGGTGCTCCCTTTCCAACTACACAACAGTATAAGGATGTACATCCTTCATATATCCCAACCAAAAAGCGTCACGACAGTTCGAATGCAAAGATGAAAATCCAGCTGTCTTCTACAAAGCATGGCACTAAAGAAAATTGTGATGTGAAAACAATGTCAGGCTTCACTGATTCTGTTTTGAAGAATAAGTTTTCTACGTTCTTTTAAAATGTCGCTATAGGCCGGGCACAGTGGCTCACGCCTGTGATCTCAGCGATTTGGGAGGCCGAGGCGGGCAGATCACCTGAGGTCAGGAGTTCGAGACCAGCCTGGCCAACATGATGAAATGCCATCTCTACTAAACATACAAAAAAAAATTAGCCGGGCATGGGGGCGGGCGCCTGTAATCCCAGCTACTCGGGAGGCTGAGGCAGGAGAATCGCTTGAAGCCTGGGAGGCAGAGGTTGCAGTGAGCCCAGATCACACCATTGCACTCCAGCCTGGGCAACAAGAGTGAAACTGAAAAGTCACTCTGGGTGGCCGGCACTTTGGGAGACCAAGGCGGGCAGATCACCTGAGGTCAGAAGTTTGAGACCAGCCTGGCCAACATGATGAAACCCTGTCTCTACTAAAAAAAAAATACAAAATTAGCCAGGCGTGGTGGCAGGTGCTTGTAATCCCAGCTACTCAGAAGGCTGAGGCAGGAGAATTGCTTGAACCTGGGGGCAGAGGATACGGTAAGCCAAGATTGCACCACTGCACTTCACCCTGGGTGACAGTTCGAGACTCTTTCTCACACACACACACAAAAAATTAAATAAAAATAAATATCACTATACAATGGGTTTATCATTTTCTAAATCTCAATTTTATTTTCTAATATAATATTGATATAAATCACTTTTTTTTTTTTTTGAGACGGAGTCTCGCTCTGTCGCCCAGGCTGGAGTGCAGTGGCACCATCTCGGCTCACTGCAAGTTCCGCCTCCGGGGTTCACGCCATTCTCCTGCCTCAGCCTCCCGAGTAGCTGGAACTACAGGCACCCACCACTATGCCTGCCTAATTTTTTGTATTTTTAGTAGAGATGGGGTTTCACCATGTTAGCCAGGATGGTCTCAATCTCCTGACCTCGTGATCTGCCCGTCTTGGCCTCCCAAAGTGCTGGGATTACAGGGGTGAGCCACCGCGCCCAGCTGATATAAATCACATTTTAAAAGCTCTTTGGGGGCTCAAAAACTTAGTAGTGTAAAATCATACTGAGATTGATTCAAGCACCACTGTTGTATACCATATACTACTTTTGTGTAAAAAAGAAAGAAAATTCATCTTGTACTAGCTTACAATGCATAAAGAAACCCATTAAGGATAAACCACTATCAGTGGTACTGGGCAGATGAAAGACCTTTCACTGAATGTACCTTTTTGTTGTTAATTTTTGAGCTATGTATAATCTATTCATGAAAGTAAGTTAAAAACAAACCTTAGGGGGCCGGGCGCGGTGGCTCATGCCTGTAATCCCAGCATTTTGGGAGGCCCAGGCAGGCGGATCACGAGGTCAAGGGACTGAGACCATCCTGGCCAACATGGTGAAACCCTGTTTCTACTAACAATACAAAAATTAGCTGGGCATGACAACGTGTGCCTGTAATCCCAGCTACTCAGGAAACTGAGGCAGGAGAATCGCTTGAACCCTGGAGTCAGAGGTTGCAGTGAGCTGAGATCGTGCCATTGCACTCCAGCCTGGCAACAGAGCGAGACTCCTCTCAAAAAACAAAACAAAACAAAACAACACAACACAAAACCCCTAGGGGCCAGAGGAAGCAGGAAGGCCAGCCCAAGAGAAGATGGGATAGGCTAGAAAGTCTGTGTGTGGATGACACCACCTCAGCCCAACCCCTCCAGAAACATGGTCTCCAGTCAAAACATCAGAGGATTCTTGTCTAAACAAACAAAAGCAAGAGACAGAGCCTCCAGGGTGTGGCTTCCCTAACTTAACTGTCACCGGCAAACGCGATCACCACATAGCCAGGGTCTGCAACCTGGGAGGCAGCCAGAAAAGCTAGCCCAGAGGAGAGGGAGGCAATTCAGGAACTAAAATGATTTTTTAAAACAAAAATAACTGGCCGGGCGTGGTGGCTCACATCTGTAATCCCAGCACTGTGGGAGGCTGAGGCGGGCGGATCACGAGGTCAGGAGATGGAGACCACCCTGGCTAACACGGTGAAACCCCGTCTCTACTAAAAGTACAAAATATTAGCCGGGCGAGGTGGCGGCGCCGGCGCCTGTAGTCCCAGCTACTCGGGAGGCTGAGGCAGGAGAATGGCGTGAACCCAGGAGGCGGAGCTTGCAGTGAGCCGAGATGGCGCCACTGCACTCCAACCTGGGCGACAGAGCCAGACTCCGTCTCAAAAAAAATAATAAAAGTTTAAAAATAAAAATAACGAAAAACAAAGTCATGTATCCAAAGATGCTGGAGAAGTTACTGGACACACACTGCCGGGGGATGTGGGTGGGAAAAACTGTCCGTTTTCTCACAGCCATCCCAAGAGTGTGACTACACAGGCCACTCCTGTTTGTGGAAATCTGATATGCACATGGCACAGGGAACAAGAAGGCGTTTTAACCTCAGATGTGGAGACCTGCTACCTGCACGCTCCTGAGTAAATTATTTAACTTCTGGGCCTTGGTCCCTCCAGTGGAACTTGGAGAATACCTCCCTTACAGAGTCACTAAGAATGCAGTGAGTTGTCTCTGATGTGACGATATATTCTAGCATTTGATAGGTTCTCAATAAATGGCATTCTTACGATCCATGACAGCAGAAAAAGCTGAAAGTATGTTACTACAAAGTACTTTTTTAAAGACACAGAAGTCACAAGGAAACATGCTTTAAGGTTAATGCTTTAATGTACTGACATTTTCACTTACAAATGTACAATCTGCATATGTAGGAAAAAATCAGTTCTCTAGACACAACAGAATACTAGAGACGGGAAAGCAAACACAAAAAGATCAACTCTGGGGAGAAAGTGGAACTGCATTCCATGCCTTTATCTACACACACTAGGGAAGGAAAAAGAAATATTACACAGGATCAAAACTTGTGGAAAATACACTTGGCTCATTTTATCTCAACTGCAGGACCTTCTTAAGATCCAGATGGCTGGCTACCTTGAGTCCTGGATAACCTAAAATGGGCAAAGTCTGGCCTTGTTCACAAATGATGATCTGAAACATTAACAGTTCTCCCTCTCCTCTTTAATATCCAAGACCCTGAAGCTGACTCAAGGAATGAAAAGAACAACAGGATCAGCATGTATATAATGTCACTGGCCAACCTCTTCAAGGTATGGATTATTTAAAAGTACACATGAAAGCTTACTCAAACCTGAATAAGAAGTTTCTTCTAACTCAAGTACTTCTTGACTTATATGAAGTGTAGCACTGTAAACAAAGGACATCGTTGAGAAACTGAGGCTATCAAAACATTGGCATCTATGGGAGTTGTGGCCAAGAAATAAAATACCTGAGCGACCTTATCCCCAGTATGCATTTCATACCAGGATCAAGTCACTAGTGACAGTCAAGTTCCAGGCTCATCTATGGCTGCCTAATGAGGCTGGCCCCACTGGGATGGGGACTGGGGAGGGGACACACATGAGTGCCCAAGCTTCAGTCCACACCTCTGCCCTTCGGCCAGAAGCAGCCAAGGGAGCACAGGGACATCTGCCTCAATAGCATTTTGGCAGCAAAAATCAATACTCTGTGGTTCCTGGAATTCTCACCCAGTAATTCCAAGTTCAAAACTACCAGTGCAACATGAAAAACTGTTAATAGTTTTTAAGTAAAGTGTACATACAGCTTTAATAACGATTATAATCTGAAGAAAGTCATTCTTCTTATACAGGATGGAGAATCCTCAAAGCAACATTTTAAACCATGGACACTAGACTTGTCATACATCTATTCAGAGATGAGAGATAAACACACATCCTTCCATGTGGGAACAGATACTCCCATGTCAACAAGTCCCCGAGGATCAGAGAGAAAAGCAGACCCGTGGTCACCACTCAGTTTCTCTGGCGTCTGACTTCAGATGGAGTCCCAGGTAGGTTGGCCTAAGTTGGCCTCAGAGGGAGGTGGCTGAGCAGCAAAGCAAGACAGCATGTGTGTAACCAGCCAGGCAAAATAACAAGTCTGTGCTACCTGGAGTGTATTTTCAGGACAACAGGACCATAAGGAGTGTGGGGCAGGGACATTGACTGTGCTAAACTGCCTCTGTAAAAGCACACTGTTGAAAGCATGCAGGACAGAAAACTGGAATAATTCAGAGCTTAAAAACAAGAAATAACAGAAATGTGAATATTTCAAATACATACTTCATAATATTGAACATAAGAGCATTTGACAGAAAGGCTAGAATGGTTTTTCCAAAGACTCACACATTTTGGGGCTCAAAATTCAATGTTCTAAGCTTCTCTATCACAAAGAGATCAAGAACAAAAGCAAGGCTGGGGATCCTGGCCAGGCTGAGTGGTACCTTGAGCCGGTCCCTGTGTCCTGAGGGTCCCTGGGCCCCATTTTCCATCCATAACCCAAGTCTGCTCAGCTACGGTCTGCCCTGGTGCTCAGTGAACAGCCACAGGGCCCCATTTCTGCACAGGATGGGCCTTCAGAGAGATGAGAGAGCATCTCCCGGACAGTGCAACCCCACGAAGGCCTGAAATGGGAACGCCCTAACTGAGGCTCTCCTTCCACTCCCTCACTGTTCCTTTAACATTACTCCCTCAGCAAGTAGAAAAACAGGCTATCAGGAGGCTTAGGCAGACACACACTCAAACAGCTCTCTTGGAATAAAGCAAATCTGCCTCCACACACCTCCACACACTTGTTTGTTATTGTTCTGGCTTCTCCAAGTTTTAAAGGATAAAGCCCTCAAACTTGCAGGCTCAAATCAATTCCTAATGCGAGAAACGTTCTCCAAGTATGGCTACCAAAACCATACAAGAATAAGGTGAGAAGCAGCAGCTAGAGTCAGGCAGACTTCTGAAGCATCATTTCTCAAAGGCGGGCTGTGCCCCGTCATCCTGAGCCGTAGGCCTTGCCGGGGGCCCGTGGAACCCCAGAGGGCAGGACAGGGGCTCTCACACCATGGCCCCGGGAAGTACCTGGGAGCTTACCAACCCACAACTCCTAAAGTAACAAGCAACCAGTTCTGGTCTGTGGTTTGAAAAAGTTAAATGGAAAGCTATAGCTTTTCTTGCCACAATCACTCATTAGGCATACAACACTATATTACTGGCATAACATGAAAATAAATTAACTCTTAAGCACTACACCGAACTCTAAAAAGAAAATGCCTTTCAAAACAGGTATGCTCAAATAAGGTGTTCCGAGAAGTGCACAAAGACAGTCTTGGAATGAGCCAGTGCCCCGGAGAGCCAGTACCCCGGAGAGCCAGCATTGGAACACAACAGCACAGCTCAAACCTTTCTCTGTGGTACTTATGTGGATTAGTTACAATTATGACATCACTACTTTCAAAGGAACGATTAAAACTATTATTAAAAACATTTGCCACAAACAGAAATGCCCTGCAAATCATATTATTGCACACAGGGTTATCAGAAGCTACGCACATCAAGACCTTGAGGCCCCTAGAAGACCCAAAATAGAGACCCTAAGGCCATGCCCGTGGCTGCTCCTGCCAGCATGCCCAGTGCCAGGTCACTGTCGTTGTCTCAATACCGCTCTCGAATGATGACTTGGTTAGGCTGCTGTCCATAAAGTCCTAAAAAAGAAGGAAAGTAGCAGATCTCTAAGCAGCAGTTTGTGAAGTTTAACATCACGTGAAGTGCCAGTTCTCCTTTCACAAAAGGGATCTGCTGTCTCCTGTCACACTGGCGCCCCAGCCCTCCTCCGTAGCAGGCACATCGTGTGGCCCACATCCCTGAAACCGCACTGGGAGGAAACCAAGATCCTCAGCTCACTAAGGGACAAGGTCCCTAATCTGCAAAGAGTAGAACCCTAAAGAAGCCTTCAGATCCCAGCCTTTGATTTCTACATCAGCCCTCCACACGACACTTACTGGGTGGCAGACAAATGGGGAACACGGGAGACACACGGTGCCCAACAAAAGCCCAAAAAGGAAATGCTCACTTAAAGCAAATTAGCTTCTTAGTATGCATGCAAACCAATTTTTAAATTAAACCTTAAATCTGCACATATAACTTGCTTTTTTTTTTTTTTTTTTTGGAGATGGAGTCTTGCTCTGTGCCCAGGCTGGAATGCAGTGGCATGATCTCAGCTAACTGCAACCTCCACTTCCCAGGTTCAAGCTATTCTCCCACCTCAGCTTCCTGAGTAACTGGGACTACAGGCGCCTGCCACCATGCCCGGCTAATTTTTGTATTTTTAGTAGAGACAGGGTTTCACCATGTTGGCCAGGATGGTCTCAAACTCCTGATCTCAAGTGATCCACCTACCTCGGCCTCCCCAAGTGCTGAGATTACAGGTGTGAGCCACAGCACCCGGTCTACTCTTCTTTTTTTTTTTTTTTTTTTTTGTTTTTTGAGACAGAATCTCACCCTGTCACCCAGGATGGAATGCAGTGGCTCCATCTCGGGCCACTGCAAGCTCCGCCTCCCTGGTTCACGCCATTCTCTTGCCTCAGCCTCCCGAGTAGCTGGGACTACAGGCGCCCGCCACCACGCCTGGCTAATGTTTTGTATTTTTAGTAGAGACGGGGTTTCACCGTGTTAGCCAGGATGGTCTCAATCTCCTGACCTCGTGATCTGCCTGCCTCGGGCCTCCCAAAGTGCTGGGATTACAGGCGTGAGTCACCGTACCCGGCCCAGCCTACTCTTTTTTACTACATGTCTTTATGGAGAAAAAATATTTATGTTAAGACGTGAAAACTTCAAAAAAACAAACCACAGACAAATTTAATATTTAATTTGCAAGACTAAAATTTACAACTGGAAATGTACTTTTGCTCTCTTCCATGCTTCACAGCTACAATGCCTAGTAGCTAAATAGCTTTCAAACTGCTCACGTATTAATAGGGTTAACTTTCCTCCTTGATCCTCTATTCCTTTAATGGTTCAAAGGCTGGCTGGCCAGGCTTGATGGCTGGCACCTGTAATACCAGCACTTTGGGAGGCTGAGGCGGGTGGATCATTTGAGGCCAGAAGTTTTAGACCAGCCTGGCCAACACGGTGAAACCCTGTCTCTTCAAAATTTACCAAAAAAAAAAAAAAAAAAAAAAAAAAAAAAAAAAAAAAAAAAAAAATTAGCCAGGGGTAGTGGCGCATGCCCGTAATCCCACGCTGAGGCATGAGAATTGCTTGAACCTGGGAGGCAGGGGCTGCAGTGAGCTGAGATCCTGCCACTGCAATCCAGGGTCTGGGCAACAGAGAGAGACTCTCTCCCCCCACCACAAAAAAAAAAAAAAAAGAAAAAGAAAAGAAAAAAAACAAACTACTCACTAGTGATGTGCCCATGTGGATGAAGAGCAGAAGTGAAACCCTCAGTGATAACAAAGGTGAACATTTCCAACCACTTGCAGCACTACATACACTGAAATGCTCTTACTCAACTGAGTGTGCTCTTATCCCTATTCTGCAGATGGGCAAACCGAGGCACACAATGGTGAAGGACAGTAAGGGCACACAAACCCAGGCACTCTGGCTAGAGTATGCATTTATACCCACTAATGCCTCAAACACAACAGAGGATGATGAATGACAAAAATCAAAAGGCACAGAGTAGTACAATGAAACCACCGTAAATCTAAGGGCTGACCTCGTACAGGTAACAGTATTGGAAGCAAGTGATTATTTTTGCAATGTTTAAATTTCAAAACTAGGGAATTATGGCATTTACTTTCACAGCCCTGACATTTTAAAACGTTCAGTAATGTTAACTCCAACTAGCCAAATGTAACACGATGGAACCTGTGAGCTGACCTAATGAAAAGCTCTCCTGGAAAATCTGCATTCTCCTGCCCTTGCAGGTCATGCTGAGGTCTGCTGGCTGCAGGACCAGGCCACTCTCCTGTGGCTGCTGCTGAGCTCTGCTCCTGCACTGAACTCAGTCCTTGCCAGAGTCAGCTGTGGATGCTTCCAGGTCACACTATTTTAATTGCCTAATTTAACTAGTACTACATAAATGGTCAAAATGTGAATGAGGAAAAGGCAGACACAGTTTCTACGGCAACTAAGATACTACAGGAAAACTAAATAAAGGAAGGTACTTTTACAAATTACCATCAAATCAGGGAATTGAGAAAACTATAAAAGATGGGAGGATGGGAGCACTATAGTCTCAAAATCTAGAAGTCTGCTCTTGGACTTACCCCTGGAAACTGCAGTGCAATGACGTGTCATGAGGATGGTCTCTACAAGACAGAAATAGAAGACTCCAACCAAAGGAGCCAACTCAAAGCAAACACCTTAACCCCACATTATGAGAGAGCCGAACGAGCACCCACTAGTGGGTGAAATTGCAGCACAATGTTTACAGAACGTCTACAGTACTCTGTACTTTCTCAATTGGCTGACCAACCACTGGTCCCAATCACACTCAACAGAAAGCCTTAACCAGCTCTGTGTGTGACTAGGAGGGTTCTTGTGGACTAGCTCTAGGCTCTGAGACCCTGGCAGACAGGATGGCATGGAGGTGGCAAAGTACCCATCTGGTTGTCAGCACAAGCTGCTGTGTATCAACCACAAACCCACCTGAGCCTTCCACAGCAAGCAGGTCTGGGGGCTGCCTGGTCACCACCCTGAGACAGGCTGCACAGTGCCCACTGATCCAGCCCCTTATGCGGCAAGCATTCCGAGTACTGCCTGTGAGAGTGCTACTTCTACTCTGCTGACAAGAGCTAAGGGCAAGGATGGACTCATTTCCGGAAGTGCCCTAAACAACCACGTCCGCAATATCTGTGCTCTCTGTGCAGGAAGAAAACAGCGGCAACTGCCCTATTCTGTGGGTTGGAAGCTGAGAAAGAGGCTTGCTGGGCAAGGCTGAGGCTTAAAACTCACCACCCCATGGGATCCCAACAGAAAAATGTGCAAAAGGAAAATCATTCATAAAAGGGGATATAAACTAAAGCAACTCGATGATTCCACTTCAGACCTACTGAAGCTATCAAAACTTTCAGAGCACAACAAGCAATCTTTATGAGATTACAGATAAACCACTGCATCAGTAACTGCTAGTAGCATTATAAGTTGGAAAACCATTTTGGGATCAACTTGGTAAAATGCTATCCAGATTTAATGTAACATTAAGAGTTGAAATGATTAAAAATCTGGGATGTCCCTTAAACTAATCCAGAGGTAGAGAAAGGAGGCTGAGGTAGAGATAAAAGATTAGACACGATGTGGTAACTGTTGAAGCCAGTGATGGACATATGATAGTTCATTATACCATCATCCCTATTTTTTTATGTTTGAAAGCGTTTATATTTTTAAATCATATCCAAAAGAACCCTCAAAAATGTCTATGCCTTCTGACATATTAATAGAGATGCTCCTCAACTTACAATGGGGTTACCTCCCAATAAACTCATCGTAAGTTGAAACATCATAGTCAAAATGCATTTAATATGCCTAATCTACTGAACATCATACCTTAACACAGCCTACCTTCAACTGCTCAGAGCACTAACATTAGTCTGTAGCTGGGAAAATCAACTAACACAAAGTCTACTACAATCAAGTGTCGAAGATCTCATGTAACTGAATGAGTACTACACTGAGACTGAAAAACAGAATGGGGGTAGGAGTACCTGAAGTACGGTTTCTACTAAATGTACATTGTTTTCGTACCATTGTAAAGTCAAAAAATCATTAAGTCAAACCATCCTGAGTTGGGGCCTGTCTGCATATAGAGATATATTCTAGTTGGGGGGAAAAAAAAAGGAACTATATTCTAGGCTGGGCAGGGTGGCTCACACCTGTAATACCAGCACTTTGGGAGGCCAAGGCGGATGGGATCACCTGAGGTCATGAGTTTGAGACCAGACTGGTCAACATGGTGAAACCATCTCTACTAAAAACACAAAATTAGCCGGGTATGGTGGCACATGCCTGTGATTCCAGCTACTTGGGAGGCTGAGGCAGGAGAATCACTTGAACCCAGGAGGCAGAGGTTGTAATGAGCCGAGATCATGCCATTGCACTCCAGTCTGGGCAACAAGAATGGAACTCCATCTCAAAAAAAAAAAGAAATATATTCTAATGCATATTCAATAAGAACAAAAAGGAAAATGATTAAAGATGTTCAAAGAAGTATCTACAATAGCAAAAAAAGAAAAAAAAAAAAAGAGAGAGGAAAAAAACAGCCAATACTGGAAGGTTTAGTAATACATCAACCAATATGATAATAGGCAATTACTAAAAATACTTATGAGTATTACGTAGCACTTGGGATTCAATGCATATAATTTAAAAACAAGACTAGAAATACAAATGCATGATTATAAGGAGAAAATATTTTATATGGAGGAAGTACAGGAGGTCCTCAAATAACACTGTTTCATTTAATTTGTTTTCATTATAACATTAATAAGAAGAAAAGAATTGACTCCCCTCTGGGGCACCGCCTGTGTAGAGTGTGAAGGTTTTTTCCATGTTTGCATGGGTTTTCTTGGGATAGTTCAGTTCCTTCCCATCCCAAAGATGTGTCCCTTAGGTGAATCAGCATGTCTAACTGTCCCAGTCGGAGTGAGAGGGGTGTGGGTGAGTGTGCCCTTCAATGAGACAGGATCCTATCCATGGTGCATTCCCACCTTGAGCCCTGAGCTGCTGGGAGAGGGTCCAGCCACCCATGGCCATGAACTGAAAAAACTGGGTAAATAATTATCTTGTCTTTATTAATCTTACATGTATGTATACCTCACATTAATTTCAATGGTTAATATTAAAAGTGGTGATGTTTTTGTGACCAAAAATAATCCACAGAAACTTAACTCTTGTTTATACCAATTAATCTGTGGTAAAATCAGTTTAATTACATGTTGTTTCACTGAAACTCAGAGTTTCCAAGAATCTACTGTTGATGTTAAGTGAGGACTTACTGTAATTCAAACAAAAGTATTTGTGCTAGGCTCACAAGACAATGGACAAATATTTAATGTCATAATTCCTTATTATTTTAAGGGTTTTCAACTTGACATGAAAAAAGGTCAAGCAAAGCAGGATCCTCCAAAGTCCATGCTAGTTGAGTGAATGTGCCTCAGATTCCCAAAAGAGAGGAGTATGAAATTTCTCTATTTCTACTCCAGAACCCATTTTAAGTGCTAAATGCATCAAAAGCCAAAACAACCACCAACAACTACAAGGACACCATCTAGGATTGTAACCAGAGGCCTCCTTGACTTCTCTGGGCACCACTATCAGTGACCCACCCTTCTGGTACCAGCTCACCTCCCACTGCCTCTGCACTGAGACACCATGCTAGTTTTGCTCACAGCCCGGGACTACTACTCCTCCTGCAAACCCCCACATTCCTGTCTCTCCTGAGCTCAGCCTCTGGCTCCAGCCCACCCACCCGTGCATCCTGCGCTATGGTGCTGTGCCCACTGTGCCTGGCCAGCCTCACTTCACAGGGGCCATCGGCCACAGTTCTGCCCTCCCCATCCTCACTGCAGCCCCAGCAGAGGCCAGCATTGTCCCACACCTCCACCCTGCCAACCGCCTTGCCCAGGAGACCCTACATGATACCCCTACACCAGCTACTCAGGCCTGCCATGTGTTTCATGTAAGGTGAAGAACAGAAAGAACAGACTCCAAGCCCAGAATAAATACAAGCCCTTTCCAGGCCTCTACTTCACTGTGAAACAGAACATCACCTCAGTAGTGATAACTTTCCAAGGACCTCACCAGAAGAACAGCTGAAAGGTCCCTCTCATCCCTTAAAATGGGCCTCTCACTCTGGCTGCTTCTCAATGTAAGTGAATCCCAGTAAGTACAAAATTCTCTGAGAACTAATCCGGACACAATTAGCAAAGTTCTAAATATCAAGCCTACTCTAGCTTTGTAGAGCAGTATGAAACTACCAAAGGCTTTTTTAAAGCATAGTAACAGTGATTTGTGGTCTATAACCAGAAAATATAGCTCACTTAACCTTAAACTGAAAAATAAAAATGTTTACAGGTCTGTCTGGTCTACTCAGCAAATGGACAGAAATGAGGAATGAAAGGCTGGCTTGAGTTACCTGCATAGGGGTACTGGTAGGGCACGGCATACGCCTGCCCATTCGCAGCATAGACAACTTGAGTTCCTGGCGGGTACGCACCACTGTATGGCCCACAGCCGTATGCCTGCTGAAAAGAAACAAGCCCATTAGAAACACAACTGTGAAACTTCTAGTAATGTATTAAAATTGTGGTCTCCAGGTTGCAATCAATAAAATTTAACAGTCAATTAAAAAGACAAAACAAAACGTGAAACAGTGTGGTTATGCCCCCTGTTTTAAAACTACTAAAAAACAAACAAAAGCTACAACTGGAGCCCACTTTCAGGCTACAGAATGAAGAAGGCAGAAAAACACAACAAAATAAGAGAACTGGACTTGCATGAGATTTGGATTTCAATTCAGTTGTGCTGTTAACCTGACCTTCAGTAAGTCACCTACCTAGGCCTTCCTTTGCCCATCTGTAAAATGGTAAGATTGGACAAGGTGATAAGGAGATTCACCAAAACCACTATCCTCCAGGCAAAGCCAGCCTAGAAGCAGAACCCTCTCTGGCCCAAGTTCAGCAATGCCAGGCACAATATGGAAGATGAGGGTGTCCTGAGGTGTGGTACCTGGGCAGGTGACTGATGGTTTTCCGGCTGCACACACCTATGAAAAGACATGGCTAGAAATGGGCAGCGGACCCACCTCAACCGGCAGTGAATGCCCACTATGTGCTGAGAAATACTGAAATCAAAGACTGGCCTTCCTGGCATACTCACAGGTGAGAGGAGATCAGACATACTTGCACAATCACTGTCATTCTGTGACAAGTGCTCTGATACAGGGAGAACAGAGATGTAGCCAGGCAAATGTGTGTGTAGATCTAAACCTGTTATCTTACAAAAGCAGGAGACAAGACTCCCACTTCTAGAAGATGGAGTAGACATTCTTTCCTGTATTCCTCCTGCTAAATACAACTACAATCTCTGGACATTGTATACAAAGCAAACACAAGAAGACTGAAGAGTGAGGAGAAGACAGACGGACGAGGAACTTTAGCACCTGAGGGAGGACCTGGGTTTCCTTTTGGCTTCACACATCCCACACTGGGTAATGCGGAAGGTGGCAAGCTGGAAGTGCCAATCAGTGCAGACCAAAAAGACCCTGAGAAGAGCTGCTCTCTTTAACAAAGAATCTAAGAAGGAAAGGAGCAACCTAGCAGGACAGAACGTTTTTAGACAAGAACCTCTCTACTCCAGGGAACCACCACAGAAAAACCTCCAGCCTCACACCAGCAAAGGCCAAGCGTGAAGAGCCTGAATTTCCGTGCTCAGCAGGCTGTATACAGCAAGGCACCGCCGGGTCCTCATAACACCGTCGAGTAAGACTGAGTAGGGGGCTGAGAATTTCTTCCCTGCCAGATGGAAACAAAACGCCCCCATCCCGCTGGGTGGTGCCCACGGAGACCATGTGGGGAGCTAGAACCCCACTCCCACCCAGCAGAAACAAGGTGCCCTCCCTATTCCACTGAGATGGGGTCAGCAGAGACCAAGTGGAGAGTGAGTCCTTTCAGGACGTCTCAGTGGCAACCATGGTATCAGCGGAGGCTCTGGGGGAAGCAGTAAGAAAGAGCCTCTCGGCCGAGCACGGTGGCTCAAGCCTGTAATCCCAGCACTTTGGGAGGCCAAGACGGGCGGATCACGAAGTCAGGAGATCGAGACCATCCTGGCTAACACAGTGAAACCCTGTCTCTACTAAAAAATACAAAAAAAAACTAGCCAGGCGAGGTGGCGGGCGCCTGTAGTCCCAGCTACTCGGGAGGCTGAGGCAGGAGAATGGCGTAAACCCGGGAGGCGGAGCTTGCAGTGAGCTGAGATCCGGCCACTGCACTCCAGCCTGGGCGACAGAGCGAAACTCCGTCTAAAAAAAGAAAAAGGAAAAAAAAGAAAGAGCCTCTCCTATTCTCAGACAGGGTGGTCTCAGTGCAGATCTAGTGAGAACCGAAATTCACAACTCCCTCCACAGCGACAGGAAACCTGGCCCATGGGTGTCAACTGAGGCTCAAGGCGAGCCTGGACTTCCACCTCTACCTGGCAGCAATAAAGCAGCCCCCGAGAAGCAGGTCTACTAAAACATGAGATTTAAGTAAGATTCAGAGTCTTACAGTCCTTAAAATGTCCAGCTTTTGATCAAAAGCCATTCATCACACCAAGAACCAGGAAGATCTCAAATAAATGAGAAAAGACAGCAAAAAACACAAACACAAAGATGGCAAAGATGTTGGAATTATCTGGAAAGATTTTTAAAGCAGCTATCGTAAAAACTTTTCAACAAGCAATTATGAAAATACTTGAAATAAATAAAAAATATAAAATATCAACCATAAAACAGAAAAATCTCAGTAAAAAGTAGGGACATACATTCAATTTTTTATATATCAAGATACAAAGAATAACCAAATAAAAATTTCAGAATACAATAACCAATTTAAATAATTCAACGAATGAGCCCAACAACATAATGGAGATGACAAAAGGAAGGAATCCACAAACATGAATATAAAGGGTAGAAATTACCCAATCAGAACACAACAGAGGAGAAATAGATCGAAGTAAAAAAAAAAAAGAAAGAAAAGAGCATCTCTGGAACACATCAGACTAACAGGGATATCATCAGAGTGCCAAAGGGAGTAGAAGGAGGCTGAGGTTGGAAAAGCACTCAAGAATAATGGTTTAAGGCCGGGCGTGGTAGCTCATGCCTGTAATCCCAGCACTTTGGCAGGCCAAGATGGGCAGATCATGAGGTCAGGAGATCCAGACCATCCTAGCTAACACAGTGAAACCCCGTCTCTACTAAAACACACAAAAAAATTAGCCGGGCGTGGTGGTGGGCACCTGTAGTCCCAGCTACTCCGGAGGCTGAGGCAGGAGAATAGCGTGAACCCGGGAGGCGGAGCTTGCAGTGAACCGAGATCGCGCCACTGCACTCCAGCCTGGGCCACAGAGCGAGACTTCGTCTCAAAAAAAAAAAAAAAGAATAATGGTTTAAAATTTTCCCAAGTTAGCAAAAACCCAGGCCCATATATTCAAGAAGCTGAATGAATACCAAACAGGATAATCCCAAAGAAATCCATACAAATACACAGTACAGTCAAACTTTTGAAAACCAAAGTCCACAGAGCAAGCAGAAGGAAGGAAATAAAAGAGTACAATCAATGAAATTGAAAAACAGAAAATGTGAATAAAATGAAAAGCTATTTCTTTGAAACTATTTATAAAATTAATAAAACCTTTAGTAAACTGTCAAAAAGAGCAAAGACAAATTACCAGTATCAGGAAAGAATGAACTGGAGGATTTTTACTACAGACTCTGCAGACATCACAAGGATAATAAGAAAACACTATAAAGAACTCTACACACGTAAGTCAGACAACTTATAAGAAAAGGAACAATTCCACAAACACTACAAACTATCAAAACCTACTCCATGCAAACTAGAGAATCTGAGTAGACCAGTCACTATTAAGAAAGCTGCATCTGCAGTAGGCCTGGAGGGAAAGGTCATATGAGGATACAGGGAGGAGGAGGCCATGTGCAAGCTCAGGAGGGGCCTCAGGAGAACCAACACTGCCAGCACCTTGATCTTGGGCCTTCAGCCTCCAGAACTGGGACAAATAGATGTGTGTTGGTTAAGCCAAACAAAGGAAAAAGAGGCTGGGCGTGGTAGCTCACGCCTGTAATCCCAGCACTTTGGGAGGCTGAGGCGGGTGGATCACGAGGTAAGGAGATCAAGACCATCCTGACTAACATGGTGAAACCCCGTCTCTACTAAAAAATACAAAAAATTCACTGGGCATGGTGGCGGCACCTGTAGTCCCAGCTACTCGGGAGGCTGAGGCAGGAGAATGGTGTGAACCCAGGAGGTGGAGCTTGCAGTGAGCCAAGATCGCACCACTGCACTCAGCATGGGCGACAGAGTGAGACTCCGTCTCAAAACAAAAAAAAAAAGGAAAAAGAAAACAGATGTTGTCACTAAAACTCTCCCAAAAAAGAAATCTCTAGGACCTGATAGTTTCACTGGAGATTTCTACCAAATTTTAAAGAAGAATTAACGCCAATTCTACACAATTTCTCTCAGAAAAGAGCAGAAAACACTTTCCGATTTATTCTATAAGGTCACTATTGCCTTGATAAAATAAGACACAGCACAAAGACAGAAAACTATAGACCAATATCCTTCATAAATATAGATGCAAAAATCCTTAACAAATATTAGCAAATTTAATTCAGCAATAAATAAAAAGAATCACACACCATGACCAAGTAGACTTTATTCCAGGGAATGCAAGGCTGGTTCAGTATGTGAAAGCCAAACACTATAATCCACCATATTAGCAGGCTAAAAAGAAAAACAAAACCTCACAATCATATTAATTACTGTAGAAAAAGTATTTAACAAAATCACTTTCGGAGGCCGAAGCAGGAGGATCACTCGAGGCCAGGAGTTCAAGACCACCCTGGGCAACAGAGCAAGACTCTGTCTCTATCAAAAAAAAAAATTTTTTTTGCAGCCATGGTAGCTCAGGAGGCTGAGGCAGGATGATTGCCTCAGCCCAGGGAATTCCAGGCTGAAGTGAGCTAATGATAGTACCATTGCACTCCATCCTGGGCAAGAGAGTGAGTCTTCATCTCTGGGTGGGGAAGGAGGGGAGGGGAGGGGAGGGAAGGGTGGGAGGGGAGGGGAGGGGAGGGAAGGGGGAGGGGAGGGGAGGGGGAAGGGGAGCGGAGCGGGGGGGGGAGGGGAGGGGAGGGAAGGGGAAGGGAAGGGGGGGAAGGGAGGGGAGGGAGGAAGGAGGAAGGAGGAGGGAAGGCAGGAAGGCAGGCAGGCAGGAAGGAAGGAAGGCAGGCAGGAAGGAAGGCAGGCAGGCAGGCAGGCAGGAAGGAAGGCAGGCAGGAAGGCAGGCAGGCAGGCAGACAACTGACACCCCGTCACGGTAAACACTCCTGGAAACTAGAAAAAGGGAATTCCTAAACCTGATAAAGAATAAATATAAAAAACCTCCAGCTAACAGCATACTTAATGAATGCATTAAATACTAAATAAATGCATATGTAAAACTAAATTCAATACTAACTAAATACTGAATTAAACAGTACATTAATACTAAATGAATGCATACTTAAAACTGAATACATTGGCCGGACGCAGTGGCTCACGCCTATAATCCCAAAAGTTTGGGAGGCAGAGGTGGGTGGATCATGAGGTCAGGAGATCGAGACCACCCTGGATAACATGGTGAAATCCCATCTCTACTAAAAATGCCAAAAAAATAAAAATAAATAAAAAAATTTAGACGGGCATGGTGGCAGGTGCCTGTAGTCCCAGCTACTCGGGAGGCTGAGGCAGGAGAATGGCGTGAACCCGGGAGGTGGAGCTTGCAGTAAGCCGAGATCATGCCATTGCACTCCAGCCTGGGCGACAGAGTGAGGCTCTGTTTCAAAAAAAAAAAAAGAAAAACATTGAATACATCCCCCCTAAAATCAGGAACAAGGCAAGGATGTCTTATCTCACTACTGCTATTTAACATAATATTTGAAGGTCTAACCAAGGCAATAAGGCAAGGTAAGGAAACAGAAGGCATACAGGTTACAAAGAAAACTGTTCCTATTTGTAGATGACATGACTGCCTATGTAGTATACCCCAAAGAATCTAGAGAAAAAGGAACTACAGTAAGTGAGCTTAGAAAGTTTACAAGTGCCAGCCAGGCACCGTGGCTCACGCCTGTAATCCCAGCACTTTGAGAGGCAGATGCAGGTGGATCACCTGTGGTCAGGAGTTCGAGAGCAGCCTGGCCATCATGGTGAAACCCCACCTCTACTAAAAATACAAAAAATTAGCCGGGCATGGTGGCAAGCGCCTGTAATCCCAGCTACACGGAAGGCTGAGGCAGGAGAACCGCTTGTACCTGGGAGGCAGAGGTTGCAGTGAGCCGAGACAGTGCCGCTGCTCTCCAGCCTGGGCAAGAAGAGCAAAACTCCGTCTCAAAGAAAAAAAAAAAAGCAGCGTGATCCACACAACAGACTTACATACAAACCAGCTCAGTCAGCACCCCAAACACCCCAACAAGAGGACATCCCAAAGTATTTGACATGATTTTTGTAAGGGCTATTTTCCCCAAAATATAGCATTTTTTTCTGACTATAAGGAGAATTCAATTAATTCATTCCATATAAACTACAGGTCATCAAAATCTCATTACCCAAAGCAACTATCATTAACATGATGCATTTTTAGGTCTATCTTAAAAACTTGTTACACATTAATACAGCACATTACAATGTGCTGACCTATATAAAATAGTTGCTTTATTTCATGAAAACAAAAGTTGTTAAGAAATCATCTGTTTTAAGAAGAAAAGGTTTAGAGTACATTTCTAATTTCATTCAAAAAACAAAGCAGGACAGCAGCAGAGACCCCAGGCTTCCCTCACCTAAAGGCTCAGGGTTCTCCCTACCTCGGGGCTGGTGCAGCATAGGCCATGTATGGGGGAGGCGAGGAAACCACGGATGTCTCATCAGTCATGACTGCAGAGCCCACATACGCCTGCGGGAGAGAGGAGAGGGTGAAGGCAGGACAGCTTCCCAGCACCTGTGTGCTCAATGATGCTGTGCATTGTCCCTTTTATTTAGCAAATTAAAAATTTTAAAAGACAAAAAGATATATAGCTCTCTGCAAAATAGGAAAAACTCCCCATCCAGTGGGGGCCCCCAGCCCTAACTCTGGTATCCTCTAAATGCAGGAGCAAAGTGGTCCTCAGTCAACCCCTAACAGGATTACAGCTCTCACAGCCAGGAAGGCACTCAGAGGCCCCACTGTTACCCAATGCCTTTTAAAAGATGTTACTTCAGGCCAGGTGCAATGGCTCACATCTGTAATCCCAACACTTTGGGAGGGTGAGTGAGAGGATTGCTAGAGCCCAGGAGTTCCAAGGCCAGCCTAGGCAACAGAGGGAGAGCCCATCTCTACAAAAAAAAAACAAGAAATTAACTGGGCACGGTGCTTATGGCCCCAGTTACTCAAGGGTCTAAATCTCAAGGATCACTTGAGCCCGGAAGCTCCAGACTGCAGTGAGCCAAGATCGGGTCACTGCACTCCAGCCCAGGCAACAGGGCGAGACTCTATCTCCAAAGAAATAAAGATGTTACAGCACTCTCAACAGTCCTTTATTCACAAATAAAAACCCTATAATCTAAAACGTATCAGAGATATGTCCTATACACAGTCTGTTTTTTACCTTAAAAAACAAAATTCTTCATTAAATTACTCCCCAATGTAATTTAAAGAAAAACATGTTAGCTCTTAAAACAAACAAAAAAAAATGTGGCCAGGTGCAATGGCTCACGCCTGTAATCCCAGCATTTTGGGAGGCCGAGGTGGGCAGATCATGAGGTCAGGAGTTCAAGAGCAGCCTGACCAACATGGTGAAACCCCATCTCTACTCAAAATACAAAAACTAGCTGGGTGTGGTGGCACGCTCCTGTAATCCCAGCTATTCAGGAGGCTGAGAAAGGAGAACTGCTTGAACCCGGGAGGCAAAGGTTGCAGTGAGCCAAGATCGCTCCACTTCACTCCAGCCTGGGCAACAGAGCAAGACTGGCTCAAAAAAAAAAAAAAAAAAAAAAAAAAATTCACACAAAGAATCATTTGTGGAGCTTGCCCTTAACTATATGGATCGTTAATACTAATTTTACCCCAAAAAAAGGATTTTCATGAAGAAAAGGTAACTGCAGCTGTAGAGTAAGCTTAGAATGAAGTTGTGTTGTGCTAACAAAAGAAGAGAACACTGATACTTGGATATTAAGCCTTTTACTTTCTTCTCCCATATGCACACATTCTTCTGTAAGCTTGATCCACCTTTTTCTTTTCTTACAAAGATAAAGGAAGGGGAAATCCCATCTAAAGAATGAAAACTCTGACCAGAGTAACACTCCCTTGATCCCTGACAGATAAAGATGGCATTACAAGGCTCTTACAAATGAGGTTCTCTGTCTCAGTGACCTCCTAAGGCCAGAAACAGGACAAGAGACAAGTACAAGTCACAAAAATGTTTGTTTCACAAGGCTGAGTTCCCATGCATGACAAGGATCCTGCAGTTCTTTCTAAGCCTTTACTGCAAACCACGGCAGAATTCAAAGTGTTGCAGAACTTTGAGAAATACAAACGTTTCTAGAAAGCAACACAGGAACAAGCATGCTTGTGTGAGGAGGGTGCTTCCTGCCAAAAACGTCTGACAAACCCAGCTTGCTCACTGTTGGTGAAAGGCGCCTGCCCAGTGCTACCTGCCCATTCATGGCTGGATGGCCAAGAAACGCATTTTCCCCATTCTCCAATTGTTACGTAAGACCATGTGAAAACATTACTGGTGGCCAGGTGTGGTGGTTCACACCTGTAATACCAGTACTTTGAGAGGCGAAAGTAGGAGGATCACTTGAGCCCAGGAGTTTGATACCAGCATGGGTAACACAGTGAGACCTCGTCTCCACAAAAACATTTTTCTAAATAAGCTAGGCATGGCAGCATGGGCCTATAGTCCCAGCTACTGAGAAGGGGAGGCTGAGGTGGGAGGACCACTCCAGCCCGGGAGGTAGAAGCTGCAGTGAGCTGAGATAGCACCACTGCACTCAAGCCTGGGTGAAAGAGTGATACCATGTCAAAAAAAAAAAAAAAAAATTATAGGTGATTGCCATTAGCAACTTACTGTGTTTGTCCTAGAATCCTGGAGTGTAAATTTCCAGGCCCTGGAGAAAAGAAAAAGGGTACTTTATTTAAGGCAATCCAGTATTTCAATGATTCTCAAACCAGAGTTGGCATCAGAATTCCTGAAAAGATCTGTTTAAAGAACAGGTCTTCAGGCCTTGCCCCAAACCACTTGAGACATGCACTAGGAATATACATTTTTAAAAATTACATCTATAATAGATATATAATATTTAAAACATAATCTATACTATATTTTTTACTTTACTTTTTAATAAATGTGAAATGCACTGCCACTTGCTTTGTCAGTTCATGGCATACACACAGATCTTCTTCCTTTTTAACAGCTATATAATATTCCATGATACAAGTAAATTTAGATTATTAGCAATTTTCAATATTAAAAAGAATGCTGGAGACCAGACGTAGTGCCTCATGCCTGTAATCCCAGCACTTCGAGAGGCCAAGTCAGGGAGATCACTTGAGCCCAGGAGTTCAAAACCAGCCTGGGCAACATAGTGAAATCCTAGCTCTACAAAAAAGACAAACATTAGCTGGGCATGGTGGCACATGCCTGTAGTCCCAGCTACTTGGGAGGCTGAGGTGGGAGAATGGCTTGCGCCTGGGAGGTTGAGGCTATAGTGAGCCAAGATCACACCAGTGGACTCCAGCCTGGATGACAGACAGAGGCTCTATCTCAAGAAAAAAAAAAAAAAGAAGAAGAAAAGAACACTATTAACATCCCTATTACCCCTGCACTCTTATGTAGACATTTCCATAGGGCAAATTCCAAAGACTGAAAATGCCACATCAAAGGATATAAACATAATTTATTTCAGCAGGTATTGCCAAATGGCCCTGCAAAACTATTCTAACAATCTCTATACCTACCTACTTTCCACTATATTGCCAAAAAAACTAGATATCTGAATCTTAAGTATCACAAGAGCTTTCTTAATTGATACACAAAAAGCGGTCTCTCACCTGGGCACGGTGACTCACACCCGTAATCCCAGCACTTTGGGAGGTCAAGGTAGGTGATCACCTGAGGTTAGGAGTTCGAGCCCAGCCTGGCCAACATGGCAAAACCAAGCTTCTACTAAAACACAAAATTAGCCAGGCATGGTGGCACATGCCTGTAATTCCAGCTACTCCAGAGACTGAGGCAGGAGAATTGTTTGAACCCAAGAGGCAGAGGTAGCAATGAGTGGAGATTACGCCATTGCACCCTAGCCTGGGTGACAAGAGCGAAACTCCATCTCAAAAAACAAAAAAGCCTTCTCTTGAGCACTCCCTCACTCCTTTATCTCCTACTTTTTTTACTGACCCTATCCCTCCTATCTTCATCAATTCCTTTTATGTTTTATTCTCATTTTACTATCTCCCTGAGTTGAAAGATGTATTCATTTATTTTCAAGTGTTCTTGCATTTTTCTTTTTTTTGAGATGGAGTCTCACTCTGTTGCCCAGGCTGGCGTGCAGTGGCGCAATCTTGGCTCACTGCAACCTCCGCCTCCCAGGTTCAAGCAATTCTCCTGCCTCAGCCTCCCGAGCAGCTGGGATTACAGGTGCCCACCACCACGCCCAGCTAATTTTTGTATTTTTAGTAGAGACGAGGTTTCACCTTGTTGGCCAGGCTGGTCTCGAGCTCCTGACCTCAGGTGATCCATCCATCTTGGCCTCCCAAAGTGCTGGGATTACAAGCGTGAGTCACTGTACCCAGCCAAGTGTTCTGGCTTTCTGTGGAATGCAGTTAAGTTGCAAAATTCCCCAACTGATTTTGTATGCAGCATTCCACTGTCATTCACTTTGCTAAAGGGTATCATACTGGATTATTCATGTATCTTATATAGATTTTATTGTCATTTCAGGTGGAAGAGTCTAGTGTGGCCTTTGGTCTGCAAATTCTGTTCGATTATTTCAGAACATTTCTCTTGCCCTGAATTTCTAATTACCTCTTTTGGGCTCTACACTTTATGAACATCAATAATCTTTCTGAACTTTTTTTACTCCAACATATCTCTGATCTTTTCATCTTTTTCCCCTCACTGAGAGTATCTCCAATCTTTCCCTCCATGCTAATGATTCACTTTTCATTTGGGGTTGTATGCAAGGGAAGACCACTTTCCTCAGATGATAATGTAAATGGCACCCTCTTGACAGCGACAGACCTTCTAGGTTACAGACACAAAAGAGGAGAAAAGAAACATAAATCTCTGCCCTCACACAGCATATATTCTAATGAAAGTAGATGATGAACAAGATAAACAGCTGGTACATGGTGAGTGTGTATGGGGACAGGGAGATGTAATTTTAAATATGGTGGCCAGGAAAGCATTCCTGAAGACTCTGCTTCTGTTCCTTGGGTTTTATTTTCCTCCACTCTAGGAGCTTTTCCTGAGGCTTGCATTTTCCTTTTCTTATTTTTCCTTCATGGTATATCTGCATAGTTGCCAAGCCACTTCCTTACATCCTGCTCATGTTTAACATGGGAAGTGATATATAAAACTTGTTTGCTCTCATAAAGCATGAGTTATTTCTCCTTGACACTCTTCCTACCTAATCTGGTATCAACTGGTAGTTCCACCCTGTTCCACCTCAGTCCAGCCCAGCAACAGTTTGATGGCTAGGTGTTACCCTCACAATCAACATTCTGTAATATGAGGGCAGAGGGCTAGAAGAGAAGGAAATTTCTTCTGAGAACAGTAAGTCTTTTCTGAAAAATCTGGGTCCTACACTCTCTTCTGGGCATATTCCTTTGAATGTCCCATGCTAGTGCTCACTTCACCAGCCAGAAAATTACCCAACTCCTGTGAGCTTCAGTGCCTTTCAGTGCCCTGCAATGATGAGTCCTGGGAGAAGAATCGTCCAGCCTCTGCTGAGGCCCCAAGGACATCACATTCTCAAGGACTTTTTTCCTGAGCTTTTCCAAAAAGTAACTTACACTTAATCAGCATCACTCCAGACTATAGGGTAATACCAAAAATTTGCAAGATTTAATTACCTCATCTAGTTACTGCTTCTGGGATTCGGGAAGGATTAAAAAACATCTTAGTAGAATCATCTATTTCTTTCTTTGGCTGTTTGTAGTTTGTGCTTGAGATCAAACTTCTTTATTTGGTCGCACCACTGAAATGTTTTCCCCTGAGGGAAGATGATCTAATCCATTTCACTGTCTTTCTCAAAGGTCTCTATTACGAGTTGAATTGAGTCCTCTTGAAAAAGATATGCATAAATCCTAATCCCCAGTACCCTGGAATGGGACCTTATTTGGGAACAGGATATTTGCATATGGAATCAAATTAAGATAAGGTCACAGTGAATGAAGGTGGGTCCTTAATCCATTATGACTGGTGTCCTTTATAAGAAAAGAGAATTCTGGACACAGACACAGCAGAAGAAGGCCATGTGACAACAGAGGCAGAGACTGGAGTGATGTGGCTGCCAGCCAAGGAACACCAAGGACTACCAGAAACCACTAGAAGCCAGGAAGAGGCAAGAAAGGATCCTACCTAGCATCTCAGAGGGAGCAAGGACCTGCTGACACACTGATTCCAGACTTGCAGCCTCCGGAACTGTGAGGCAATGAATTTCTGCCATTTCCGTCACTCAGTGTTCAGCAATTTGTGACAGGAGCCCTAGGAACTGAGTTTCCTCACTCTTTACTTTCTTGCTTTTCTGGTCATTTTATTTCAACTATGCCTATTACCCACTGTGAATCTAATAATGAAAGAGAGCATGATGACCCCATCAAAAAGTGGGCAAAGGATATGAACAGACACTTCTCAAAGGAAGACATTTATGCAGCCAACATGACACATGAAAAAATGTTCATCATCACCGGTCATCAGAGAACTGCAAATCAAATCCACAATGAGATACCATCTCACACCAGTTAGAATGGCGATCATTAAAAAGTCAGGAAACAACAGGTGCTGGAGAGGATGTGGAGAAATAGGAACACTTTTACACTGCTGGTAGGACTGTCAACTAGTTCAACCATTGTGGAAGACAGTGTGGTGATTCCTCAAGGATCTAGAACTAGAAATACCATTTGATCCAGCCATCCCATTACTGGGCACATACCCAAAGGATTATAAATCATGCTGCTAGAAAGATACATACACACGTATGTTTACTGGGGCACTATTCACAATAGCAAAGACTTGGAACCAACCCAAATGTCCATCAATGATAGACTGGATTAAGAAAATGTGGCACATATACACCATGGAATACTATGCAGCCATAAAAAAAGGATTAGTTCATGTCCTTTGTAGGGACATGAATGAAGCTGGAAACCATCATTCTGTGCAAACTATCGCAAGGACAAAAAAAACAAACACTGCATGTTCTCACTCATAGGTGGGAATTGAACAGTGAGAGCACTTGGAAACAGGGTGGGGAACATCACACACTGGGGTCTGTCTTGGGGTGGGGGGAGGGGGGAGGGATGGCACTGGGAGACATACCTAATGTAAATGACTAGTTAATGGGTGCAGCACACTAACATGGCACATGTATACATATGTAACAAACCTGCACGTTGTGCACATGTACCCTAAAACTTAAAGTATAATAATAAAAAAAAGAAAAAAGAAAAAAAGAGAGAGAGCATGATGAGACTGCTATTCCTTTCTGCCATTTCCTCCACAATTCGATAGGCCCAGTCAGTCTCAGAGAGGCAGAAATCAGAATTGGAAAAGCGACTCTTGCATTTCTCTCACACATCCACTGAGTCCCTTATTCTGATGCCTGAAAGAGAACTCCATGCCCATTCTTTTCATTTTTTGGTAATCAGAAGTTAAAACAGAAAATACTTTTTAAATTAAACACGTAAGAAAGCAAAACTTACAAGCAATTGTCTGTGCTTTCTGCACAAAGACTAATTGTTTTCCCATCTCGACAAACAATCTGGAGCATGCAGTCTTTTGACTTTCCATCTGGAGGCTGAATATCTATGAAAAATAAGCAGAAGAAAAGAACTTTTTTCAGGATTTCTTCTTACATTTTCTAAGAACTACCAGCTCAGAGAAGCAAAGGACTAGACAATAAATCAAGCACTACATCTATGAAAGAACCCCCTGCCTTTCCAATAAAGCAGAAAGAACACAGCTAGGCTGACTGACAGGATCAGCTGCCAAGATGACGTCTACAAAATGTATTCGGCTCACTGCAACCTCTGACTCCCGGGTTCAAGCAATTCTCTGCCTCGGCCTCACAAGTAGCTGAGATTACAGGCACCTGCCACCACACCTGGCTAATTTTTTTGTATTTTTAGTAGAGATGGGATTTCACCATCTTGGCCAGGCTGGTCTTGAACTCCTGACCTCGTGATCCACCCACCTCGGCCTCCCAGTGCTGGGATTACAGGCATGAGCCACCACACCCGGCCGACATCCCAGATTGTAAGCAACTGATTGTGGTCACCATCAAACAGAAGCCAGTTTCTGAGTACAAAATCCACACGGTCTAGGGTGGCCTGTGCTTCTTGAGGTTCCCAGCGCTCTGGTTCCCTCTCCAGGAGAAGAAGACACGTGGACTGTGAGTTTAACTCAGGTGAGAAAATTGATTTGCCCCGACCATGTGGTTCACAATCTAAGTGCCCGGGGTGCCACTGTGGCCGCCCCTCTGCGATGGAGCCCTTCTTCAATCTGTTAATGAAAGCAGAACGGGGAAGGAAGAGGACCCAGTTCCCACCGAGACAGAGGAAGAGCAGAAGACAGAAGTTGGCCAAGACAGGCCAGCTCACCCCGACATTCCTGCCCCGTGCAGATGTTGATACAGTCCACTGGCATGTGGACCTTATCCTCGATATTCTGCCGAGTCTGGTCATCATAATAGATTAGGTGACCATCCGACCACAGATCAAACCAGTTCTTCTTCCAGCGCTTCAAAATAGTACCTGGAAAAAAATAGTAAGATTGGGCTTTTTTTAGAGACAGAGTCTTATTATTTCACCCAAGTTGGAATGCAGTTGCTATTCACAAACATGCTCATAGCTCACTGCAGCCTTGAACTCCTGGGCTCAAGCAATCCTCCCACTTCAGCCTCCCGTTTAGCTGCAACTGCAGGCACATGCCGCCATGCCCAGCTGAAAGGTTGGCTTTGAGCCAAAAGAGCAAGGACACAGTCACAGCAGAAACAAAAAGAACTCTTCCCCTGGCCCCTTAATGACACTGGTATAGAATTACCCAAAGCAGTCCCTCAGAATGAAAGGGAAAGCCGAGCCCAGGGCCCACCCACTGGTGCATTAGCAGGCTGCATGCAGCACACACCAGCAACAGAGAATGCTGCCAACCAACTTAGAAGTCCCAACACTTTCAAATTAGGGTATTTAAAAAAAAAAAAAAAAAAAAAAGCTTGCTTTTCAGCAAATGAAACATATCTAACATTTAATTCTCATACAGTACTAAACTTTAAACCTTTCAAACTTTTCACGTTTCTAAATTTCCAAATATTGTGTACATTTGCAAGATCAGAAAATGCTGGACTGTAAAGTCTCTATATGCAAATAAAAATAATACCTACCTCTTTTGAAGAAACACATTTTGGTCAGGCGCGGTGGCTCACGCATGTAATCCCAGCACTTTGGGAGACTGAGGCGGATGGATCACTTGAGGCCAGGAGTTCGAGACCAGCCTGGACAAGACAGTGAAATCCCGTCTCTACTAAAACTGCAAAAAATTAGCTGGGCCTGGTGGCGGGCGCCTGTAATCCCAGCTACTAGGGACGCTGAAGTAGGAGAATCGCTTGAACCCAGGAGGTGGAGGTTGCAGTGAACCGAGATCACACCACTGCCCTCCAACCTGGGGGACAGAGCAAGACTCTGTCTAAAAAAAAAAAAACACAATTTTTTCTTGTCCTTAAGAGCTTTCACAGATACTCTCTCCTACCATTTCCCACAGGAAGCCTACAGTGTGGAAGGCACCCCTGATGCATACACTGGATAAATGAGCACAGCAGGATATAGACCAGGCCCTGCCTGGCCTCTCACGCTGTGCACATCCTACTACCTCACATATTTCTGTCAGCTTGAGCAAATTCAACCTTTCATTTGTGATCTTGGACCAGGCCTTTAACTTTATAAAACAGTAACTTCCTTGACTGCATGAAGGGAAAACCCCTGCAGTGGACTTAGAGGCCAGTTGTAGCTCCGGTCATCTCTGTACCTTCCTCACATCCACTCGCTGCCCACTACACCTTCTGTTCCTGTACACCTCACCCTGTTCTTGGCCAACACACACAATCCCATTTCATGTACTTCCCTTTATGTTGCCGTGCCTGCAACTGGTGTCAACCAGATACATACCATCCAGCTTTCTTGCCAGTATCAGGCACTCTCCTCACCAGGAGGGGTGTCCACTGCACTTGCCCAACTGACCACTAAGTAATACCCAAGCATCCATTTGATTGACTGACTAAGCTGTGCAGAAACTGCCAAACAGGCTGGGCGCAATGGCTCGTATCTGTAATCCCAGCACTTTGGGAGGTTGAGGTGGAAGGATCACTTGAGCCCAGGAGTTTGAGACCAGCCTGGGCTGCATAGCAAGACCCCATCCCTACAAAGAGGAAAATAGGCAGACATGCTAACACAGGCCAGCAGTCCCAGCTACTTGAGATTCTGAGGCAGGAGGCCCACTTGAACCTGGGAGATCAAGGCTACAGTGAGCAGTTATCACGCCACTGCACTCCAGCCTAGGCAACAGGGCAAGACCCTGTCTTAAAAATAAAAAGAAAAGCCGGACATGGTGGCTCATGCCTGTAATCTCAGCACTTTGGGAGGCCAAGGCGGGCGGACCATGAGGTCAGGAGTTCAAGACCAGCCTGGTCAATATGGTGAAATGCCGTCTCTACTAAAGATACAAAAATTAGCCGGGCCTGGTGGTGCATACCTATAATCCCAGCTACTCAGGAGGCTGAGGCAGGAAAATCGCTTGAAGCTGGAGGCAGAAGTTGCAGTGAGCCGAGATCATGCCATTGCACTCCAGCCTGAGTGACAAAGCAAGACTCTGTCTCAAACAAACAAAAAGCCCTACTAAATAGAGTCACAGAAACACAGAGACAGGTGGAACCACTGCGTCAGGGAGTTCTGCCCAAGTATCTCACCTGCCATTAAAGCCCTGGCTGCAGACTCCCAAATCAGGCTGTCCTCCAGAGGCCAGGACCGGGGCCCAACACTATATGTGGCAATGGCAGGAAAAGAAGTCCTGAGGACGGCTTTGCCTACATGTGACCACATCACAGTGTGTCTCTGCTACTTTACAACTCCATGAACGTAATACATCTCACCTCGTTTTACTGGCATTGATATTTCTACTTTCAGGAAAAAAGGAAAATTAACCCACACGTATGGGGATGGGGTTATGTATAGATAAGTCTTCTGAATACACATTTCTGAAACACCTATGGACCAGAATACTGGAAAAGTCTATGTGACTTATTTAAAGTACATCCATTTCATGTACGTCACCATGCTAGGCACTGATGGGGAGCACAACATTGTCCAAAGGGTCATTGATCACTATGTTGACAAAGCACTTACATCGAGTTGTGGCAGAAAAGGGAAAGCTTACCCTCAAACAAGGGTGTGGCAGAGCCCAACGAGAAACACCAAAGGACATCTGAAGGGCCAGCAAAGGAGGGCATACCCTCAAGGTCTGAGCAAGGGTCCCCATGTCCCCTGACTATGGGGAGGCTGGGACCACAAAACCCAAGACTAGGAAACTTGGGGCTCCAGGACTTCCTTTGTGAAGCTAACATTACGACACCTCTGTCTATTCTAAGACTACAGGACTATCACAGACAAGGGGGCACACGGTTCAGCTCCAGGTTGGGACCATGGAACTAGTCACAGACACACAGGCTGAAGGCCGGTCTCCGGGTGCATATAGTGTCAGTGTTGAAATCACACAGTTCTGACTTTGAATGTAGGTTTGTCACCCATAGTTTACACTTAGACAAATTACCTAACCTCACTGAATCTCAATTTCTTCAACTGGAAATAATACCATTTACCTATCATACAGCTGTTGTGAGAATTAAGAATATACACATAAAATCTTCTTAACAGGAACACAAACGATTCATAAACAATAGTTTTTGGCCGGGCGCAGTGGCTCAAGCCTGTAATCCCAGCACTTTGGGAGGCCGAGACGGGCGGATCACGAGGTCAGGAGATCGAGACCATCCTGGCTAACACGGTGAAACCCCGTCTCTACTAAAAAATACAAAAAAACTAGGCGGGTGAGGTGGTGGGCGCCTGTAGTCCCAGCTACTCGGGAGGCTGAGGCAGGAGAATGGCGTGAACCCGGGAGGCGGAGCTTGCAGTGAGCTGAGATCCAGCCACTGCACTCCAGCCTGGGTGACAGAGCGAGACTCCGTCTCAAAAAAAAAAAAAAAAAAAAAAAAATAGTTTTGATAAACCATCTCAGGTATGCCATCAATTCTCAGTGGTAGACTTGACTTTAGCTAATTTCTGAAAGTATCCCTCATAGATAAACTCACATCTCTGAACAATCAATGGTATGTGATACAACTCAGTTTTTGACTAGAATCATAAATGACATAGTAGTCACTTTTCCCTTAACTTCACTCTTTCTAGTATAACAGAATATTCTGCTTGCTCCTTTTTTAATAAATAAGACTGGTTCTTCCCACTTTAAAACACAGTATGAATCCCATCTGGAGTGACAGCCTCACAGATAAGCAGACAGTGTATGAAAGATAGGTTTGTGGAGATAAGCCTAGGAAAGTGGATCTCAATCCCATAAAAAAAGAACTGAGTCTCTTCTCTAGTCCTTTTGGAGACATGAAAGTTTTGGTTTTAGATAAACTCATTGCCTCAGATCAACTCTTCAGCCACATAATTACGAAGACACCAATATCTGAGAATCTGAGTCACTGCTCAATCCCCAGAGGTCAGAGGCAGAGAGACCAGCACCTCTGTGCCAGATCTCAGCTGGGCTCAGGTAGATCCAGGCAGTTCCAGATCCATCATTAATAATAAAGCACATAACTGGGCACAGCGGCTCACGCTTGTAATCCCAACACTTTGGGAGCCAAGGTGGGCAGATCACCCGAGGTCGGGAGTTTGAGACCAGCCTGGCCATCATGGAGAAACCCCTTCTCTACTAAAAATACAAAATTAGCCATGTATGGTGGCACATGCCTGTGATCCCAGCTACTCGGGAGGCTGAGGCAGGAGAATTGCTTGAACCCAGGAGGCGGAGGCTGTGGTGAGCCGAGATCGCACCACTGCACTCCACAACAAGAGTGAAACTCCGTCTCAAAAAAATAAATAAATAAAGTAAAACAAAATAAATACAGCACGCTAGTGAGGAGAGCGAAAGCAGCAGGGACTGCCATTGTTTCCTGGTTCCTATCAACTCAGCAACCAAGGAGGAGCTTGGTGGTGTGCAAGACAGTTCACAGAGATCTAGGGATGTCCAAGGGAAAACTCAAGGCCACAGCACTCATAAAACTTTGTTATTTGTTTTTAAACATGATCAGCTTTAAGCAAACAGAAACAGACACTGCCCTTCAGCAATGCCGATCGCAGGCTGCACATCCTGTACTCACTCTGTCGCAGCAACCAGCCACTCTTCACAAACGCCATCTCTTCACCTACAGAACAAGAACAGGCAGGTTCAAAATCATACCCAGAAAGAGAATACCCTGTCTGGCCGAGTCTCTGTCCTTACCCCCTTCAGATCAGCTGAGGAAGAGCCAAGACCATTTCAGCTCAGTGCCCCCCTGGCATTTAACAAACACCTCCTCAGTGGGGTCCATGTGCCCTGCACTCTATACCCACTCCCTTCCTCCCACACTAGCCTTCAGCCTCAGCACCCAGCCCACCTGTGTCTAACACCACACAACAAACATAAAGCAGCCCCAGGGACACAGCATTTAGCTCTGTCAAGGACATGGAGGATTCTCGTGGCTTGCTGGAGCCCTCAGGTGCCTACATTTGGAGTTCCCAGTGGGGTCCACATGGCCCAGGCAGGGGTGCTACACTGGTGTCAGCAGTGAATGACATGGAGTGGCCAGGTCAGGGCAAAAAAACACAAAAGTCATCAAGAAAAAGGTTCATAAAGTCAACTCCATAAAAATTTAAATCTTCTGTATGGAAAAAAAGCTAAATGTGACTTTAAAACCGATAAATTAGAAGAAACAGTCACAGCTGGGCATGGTGGCTCAGGCTGAGGTGGGCGGATCACCTGAGGTTACGAGTTCGAGACCAGCCTGGCCAACATGGTGAAACCTTGTCTCTACTAAAAATACAAAAATTGGCCGGGCACAGTGGCTCATGCCTGTAATTCTAGCACTTTGGGAGGCCGAGGTAGGCAGATCAGGAGGTCAGGAGTTTGAGACCAGCCTGACCAACATTCTGAAACCCCGTCTCTACTAAAAATACAAAAATTAGCTGGGTGTGGTGGTGTGTGCCTGTAATCCCAGCTACTCAGGAGGCTGAGGTAGCTGAATCGCTTGAACCCGGGAAGCGGAGGTTGCAGTGAGCCAAGGTCACGCTGCCGCTGCACTCCAGCCTGGGTGACTCCGTCTCAAAAAAAAAAAAAATTGCCAGGCGTGGTCGCGGGCACCTGTAATCTTGCTACTCGGGAGGCTGAGGCAGGAGAATCACTTGAACCCAGGAGGTGGAGGTTGCGGTGAGCCGAGACACCACTACACTCCAGCTTGGGCGACAGAGTAAGACTCTGTCTCAAAAAAAAAAAAAGAAACAGAAGAAGAAGAAATATTCACAACCATATGGCAGCAAGGAGCTTATTTCCTTCACTTACAAAGTTCACACACATCATCCAGAAAAGGCAATCATTTAGCAGTTCACAGAAAAGGAAGACAAAGGACCAACAAACTCGTAAAAAGACACTGAATTTCCCACTCAATTCAACAGATACAATTCCAGCTGTACAGTTAACTACTGTACCCAGGTGGGCAGAAATGAAAACCGCCAAGACACCCAGCAAGGAGAAAGTGCAACGGCAGAAAGAAAACTGCTGCAACCTTTCCGGAGAGAAATTTGACAAAATCTGTCGAAACTTTAATAGTTCACATACTTTGACCCAGCAATCTCACCATGAATTTGCCTCACTATGTGCAGAGGTTCACCAACACGTATATACGTATATATATAAAAACACTCGCTGCAACATCACATATACTGCAGAAGCACGCCAACATGCCCCACGACGGAGGACTGCTGAGCGGGCACCTCCACACAGGACAGATCACCAGGCAGGCAAGGCGGAGCAGCAAGTGCTACAGGCTGCCTCCTGGGAGGAATCCTGAAACCTGTGAAGGATGTGTCTCTGGAAACACAATGCAGCGATTCTGTGTGTGTCACACAACAAAGATGGTAACTGGTCCCATTACCCCTTCCTGTACTGTTTAAATTAGTTAACAATTTGCACGTTTGTTTGTTTTGTTTTGTTTTGTTTTGTTTTTTTGAGATGGAGTTTCACTGCGATGCCCAGGCTGGAATGCAGTGGTGCAATCTCAGCTCACTGCAATCTCCGCCCTCCAGGTTCAAGCAATTTTCCTGTCTCAGCCTTCCTGAGTAGCTGGGACTACAGGCGCATGCCAACAAGCCCGGCTAATTTTTATATTTTTAATAAAGATGGGGTTTCAGAATATTGGTCAGGCTGGTCTCAAACTCCTGACCTCAGGTGATCCACCTCCCTCGGCCTCCCAAAGTGCTGGGATTACAGGCGTGAGCCACCACACCCAGCCCATTTCATTTTTTGAAAGCATTAGTTATTATCTGGAAGCTAAGACTATGGGCCATTTTTGTTTTCTGCTTTAGCTTTTTTAGGTATTTCTTTAAGGCGCTAAGGTTTGTAAGGCAAGCAAAAGCCCAAATGGGCACCTCAGAAGAACAACTGTCTCTCATGTAGCTCCTTCCCCATATCTGAGCACGGCTGAATTCTCATCTTCCTCCAAACCTTTAAAAAGAGCTCCACAAGCCTCAGTAACCCCATACTTCAACATCTCCAAAAGCATGCACGCTGAAGCTTCTCGCTCTCTTCGCAGTTTTCTTCAATTCATCCTTCAATTCATCCTTTCTGTCCTTACCAAGAAAGGAAATGTTTTTCATTTTTCCCCTTTCTCTACTGCATTTAGGTTCTCACACACACAATCCCCAGCAAACAAAAGCCAGTCTCCCTGTCTCCCAGATGACGTGAACACTGCGGCTCACTGTGCGGGCAGCCACCTTCTGACCATGAGGAACCCGCTGGGGCAGCCGACCCAGAGACAGCAGAGCTCACGCTGCTGAGCCACTGACTTCACCAACCCCCAAAACCCACCCTTACCCAAGACTTTCCACTAAGCAGAATGATGGGTTTATCACTCAAGATGTTTAAATTTGGTTTCCTGCGACTTACAGCCTAAAACATCCTAAAACAATCATTTTACTTCCAAAAGGGTTTGAGGCGGAGAACTACCAGCATCATATTTTCATTAAACAAATATTCTTAGAGCACCTAATGTGTGTCCAGTCTTGTCCTAGACACTAAGGATACAGCAGTGACAAGGCCAAAATGCTACTCTCATGTAGCTTAATACAGCAGAAGAAACAGGCGAAACAAAAAGCAAAGAATGTTGTAGACAGCATCACATCTGTGCAGTGCTGTTATTAATCCAGAACACAAAAAAAGAGAGGGCAAAATACGTACGCATTCACGTCAAATCCTAGATATTTGTATTCATCCTACAGCTTCCTGCATCCATAATGTGAATTCTCAGTATATTTCATATGAAAAAAAATAAATGAGAACAGGCTAAAAATTACTAGAAAATGTACTGATAACTACCTAGTCACAACAAATACAAAACCTGACTGAAACGCAGCCATACAACTTCGCTGGTGGTTACGGGACGCTGAATATAAAAATGTGGAGTAACAGAAAGGAGTCTCCTGAACGTCTGTGGTGAATTTCTTTACATATCTAATGGGTTTTTTTTGTTTGTTTCTTTGTCTGCGCTGTCACCCAGGCTGGAGTGCAATGATCTCGGCTCGCTGCAGCCTCCACCTCCCAGGTTCAAGCGATTCTCCTGCCTCAGCCTCCTGAATAGCTAAAATTTCAGGCGTGTGCCATCACACCGAGCTAATTTTTGTATTTTAAGTAGAGACAAGATTTCACCATGTTGGCCAGGCAATCTACCTGCCTCAGCCTCTCCAAGTGCTGGGATTACAGGTGTGAGCCACCATGGCCAGCCTTCTAATGGTTCTTGACATAATTTGGCTACATCTGCTATCTTTTTCTTTTTTCTTTTTTTTTTTGGGGGGGGGGGGCAGAGTTTAGCTCTGTCACCCAGACTGGAGTGCAATGGCACTATCTAGGCTCACTGCAACCTCCGCGATTCTCGTGCCTCAGCCTCCCAAGTAGCTGCGATTACAGGTGTCACCACAGCCAGCTAATTTTTGCATTTTTAGTGGAGAGAGGCTTTCACCATGTTGGCAGGGATGGTCTCAAACTCCTGAGCTCAAGTGATCCGCCTGCTCTGACCTCTCAAAGCGCTGGGATTACAAGCGTGAGCCACTGCACCCAGCCTCCTATCATTCTTAATGGTTAAAATGTCAGACTAGTGTAACACTGAGATTAAGAATGGCTTCATTTATTCAAAGGCCTTTAAGAATCTGAGCCCAACAATCCTACATGCCGTAAGATTAACACTACCACCATTAGCACCCATGAGGATAAAGAGTTTTTTTGTTTTTGTTTTTGTGACAGAGTCTCACTCAGTCATCCAGGCTGGAGTGCAGTGGCATGATCTCGGCTCACTACAACCTCCACCTCCCTGGTTCAAGCAATTCTCCTGCCTTAGTTTCCCAAGTAACTGGGATTACAAGCACGCATCACCACACCCAGCTAATTTTTGTATTTTTAGTAGAGATGGGGTTTCGCCATGTTGACCAGTCTGGCCTTGAACTCCTGACCTCAGGTGATCTGCCCACCTTAGCCTCCTGAAGTGCTGGGATTACAAGCGTGAGCCACTGTGCCTGGCCAATAAAGAGTTAAAAGAGAGTTTTAAGTAAAACCTTAAGGACCCAGAGATTTCCTGGTATCTCTGAGTATTTAGTACTAATTGTGTGGGTCAACATCTGATTTGCCAGATTATATGGTTTGGCTCTGTGTCCTCACCCAAAATCTCATGTTGAATTGTAATCCCCAGTGTTGGCAGAGGGGCCTGGTGGGAGGTGACTGGATCGTGGGGGCATCTATCCCTGTTGCTGGTCTTGTGATAGATTTCTCAGGAGATCTAGTTATTTATAAGTGTGTTCACTCTCTCCTACTGCCACATGAAAACACACCTGCTTCCCCTTCGCCTTCTGCCATGATTGTAAGTTTTCTGAGGACTCCACAGCCATGCCTCCTGTACAGTCTGCAGAACTCTGAGTCAATTAAACCTCTTTTCTTCATAAATTACCCAGTCTCAGGTAGTTCTTTAAAGGAGTGTGAGAACAGACTAATACAAGAATGTTGTGCATATGTTTTCTTTGGTGTTTCCTTGAGGCAAGCCTGGGTTTCTCTTACTTTTCAGGCAGTTGAGTCTCAAGGGATGGCAACAAGGAGAAACTGAACGGCAGACTTGGGAATCAATTCAGGCCACTTGAGTAAGATTCAAAAAGAAAAAAGAAATGGAAATGTCTACATCTAGAGGACATTATAAACACATCTTTCGTGTGCCTACATAAAATAACTCAAAACTATTAGAGAAAGGGGAAATCAGATCATGAGACAGAAAAGAACTTAAACTGGAATCAGCAAAAGAAACTCTTGACTTTTTAAAAGAGTAATTCCTCTGCTGACTCAAGTAGCTTCTTATCTCATGTCATCCTATCTCTCCTCATTCTGTGGAACAATCTCATGTACCTCCCAGAGCCCAGATTTTCATCTCTAACACTAGTCTCCTCTAAAAGGAGCCAGTACTCTTTGAAAATGAGCTAGTTACAGTTTAGGGGCAGGATATCTTATTACCAAAAAGCACAGATGCTTTCAAGAGTGCCTTCAGAAAGCATCAAGAAGCCACTCAGGTGAAGAAAGAGCATTTAATGGCTAAATTGTGACACAAGTGTAAAATTCAAAGTAAAAATTACAGTACATTACAAGCAAGGCTGAAAGGCACCTTGAGTATAAGATGACTAAAATGAGATATATTACAGTAGAATGTGTTAGAGAAAAGATATACCTTCTGGTCGGGCGTGGTAGCTCACGCCTGTAATCCCAGCACTTTGGGAGGCTGAGGCAGAAGAATCGCTTGAACTTGGGAGGCGGAGGTTGCAGTGAGTCAAGATCGCACCACTGCACTCTAGCCTGGCAAAAGAGTGAGACTCCATCTCAAAAAAAAAACACATACCTTCTGATAATGGTTTGGCTGTATTCCCACCCAAATCTCACCCTGAATTGTAATAATCACCACATGTCAACAGTGAGACCAGGTGGAGATACCTGAATCATGGGGGCAGTTTCCCCCATACTGTTCTCATGGTAGTGAACAAGTCTCACGAGATCTGATAGTTTTATAAATGGGAGTTCCCCGCACAAGCTCTCTTGCCTGCCACTATGTAAGACATGACTGTGTTCCTCATTCGCTTTCCACCATGATTGTGAGGCCTCCCCATGTGAACTGTGAGTCAACTAAACCTCCTTCCTGTTTTTTTTTTTTTTTTTTTTTTTTTTTTTTTTGAGATGGAGTCTTGCTCTGTCACCCAGGCCAGAGTGCAGTAGCACGATCTCGGCTCACTGCAACCTCCCCCTCCCAGGTTCACACCATTCTCCTGTCTCAGCCTCCCAAGTAGCACGGACTACAGGTGCCCGCCACCACGCCCTGCTAATTTTTTGTATTTTTAGTGGAGACAGGGTTTCAACATGTTAGCCAGGATGGTCTCAATCTCCTGACCTCGTGATCTGCCCGTCTCGGCCTCCCAAAGTCCTGGGATTACAGGCGTGAGTCACTGCACCTGGCCACCTCCTTCTTTTATAAATCACCCAGTCTTGGGTATATCTTTATTAGCAGCATGAGAACAGACTAATACAGTAAATTGGTACCAGTACAGCAGAATGCTACTGTAAAGATAACTAAAAATGTGGAACTGGGAAAAGGCAAAGGTTGGAACAGTTTGGAGGGCCGAGAAGAAGACAGGAAGATGTGGTAAAGTCTGGAACTTCCTAGAGACTTGCTGAGTGGCTCTGACCGAAATGCTGACAGTGATATGGACAATAAGGTCCAGGCTGCAGTGGGCTCAGATGGAGATGAGGAACTAGTTGGGAACTGGAGTAAAGGTCACTATTGCTATGTAAAGAGACTGGTGGTATTTTGTCCCCGTCCTAGAGACCTGTGGAAGTTTGAACTTGAGAGAGATGATTTAGTGTATCTAGCAAAAGAAATTTCTAAGCAGCAAAGCATTCAAGAGGAAGCAGAGCATAAAAGTTTGGAAAATTTGCCAACTGATGATGCAATAGAAAAGAAAAACCCTTCTGGGGAGAAATTCAAGCCTGCTGCAGAAATTTGCATAAGTAATAACCACCAAGACAACAGGCAAAATGTCTCCAGGGCAAGGCTGGATGGTGGCTCACTGTAGGTCATGCCTGTAATCCCAACACTTTCAGAGGCCCAGGCAAGCGGATCACGAGGTCAGGAGATCGAGACCATCCTGGCTAACACAGTGAAACCCCGTCTCTACCAAAGATACAAAAAAGTGGCGCGCACCTGTAGTCCCAGCTACTCAGGAGGCTGAGGCAGGAGAATGGCATGAACTCGGGAGGCAGAGCTTGCAGTGAGCCAAAATTGCACCACTGCACTCCAGCCTGGGGGACAGAGCAAGACTCCGTCTCAAAAAAAAAAAAAAAAAAAGTCTCCAGGGCATGTCAGAAACCTTTGCAGCAGCCACTGCCATTACAGGTCTGGAGGACTAAAAGGAAAAAATGGTTTTGCAGGTCGGGCCCAGGGCCCCCCTGCTGCATGCAGCCTTGGGACTTGGTGCCCTGTCCCAGCTGCTACTGCAGTGGCTAAAAGGGGCCAAGGTACAGCTCAGGCTGTGGTTTCAGAGGGTGCAAGCCCCAAGCCTTGGCAGCTTTCATGTGGTTTTGATCCTGCAGGTTCACAGAAGTCAAGAATTGGGGTTTGGGAACTCCCATCTAGATTTCAGAAGTTGTATGGAAATACCTGGAGATCCAGGCAGAAATTTGCTGCAGGAGTGGGGCCCTCATGGAGAACCTCTACTAGGGCACTGTGGAAGGGAAATATGGGGTTGGAGCCCCCACAGTGAGTCTCCACTGGGGCACTATCTACTGGAGCTGTGAGAAGAGGGCCACTGTCCTCCAGACCCCAGAATGGTACATCCACCAACAACTTGCATTCTGCATCTGGAAAGCTGCAGACACTCAATGCCAGCCAGTGAAAGCTGCCAAAAGGGGGTCTGTATCCTGCAAAGCTACATGGGTGGAGCTGCCCAAGGCCATGGGAGCCCACCTCTTACATCAGCATGACCTGGATGTGAGACATGGAGTCAAGGGAAATCATTTTGGAGCTTCAAGATTTGACTGCCCCGGCCAGGCTCAGTGGCTCACGCCTGTAATCCCAGCACTTTGGGAGGCCAAGGCAGGCAGATTGCGTCAGGTCAGGAGTTTGAGACCAGCCTGAGTGACATGGTGAAACCTCGTCTCTACTAAAAATATAAAAATTAGCTGGACATGGTAGTGGGCACCTGTAATCCCAGCTACTCAGGAGGCTGAGGCAGGAGAATCACTTGAACCTGGGAGGTGGAGGCTGCAGTGAGCCAAGACCGGGTCATTGCACTCCAGCCTGGGCAACAAGAGTGAAACTCTGTCTCCAAAAAAAAAAAAAAAAAAAAAAAAGGAAGATTTGACTGCCCCATTGGATTTCAGACTTGCGTGGGGCCTGCAGTCCCTTCGTTTTGGCCAATTTCTCCCATTTGGAACAGGTGTATTTACCCAATGGCTGTACCCCCATAGTATCTAGGGAGTAATTAACTTGCTTTTGATTTTACAGGCTCATAGGCAGAAGAGACCTGCTTTATCTCAGATGAGACTTTGGACTGTGGACTTCTGAGTTAATGCTAAAATGGGTTAAGACTTTGGGGGACTGTTGGGAAGGCATGATTGGTTTTGAAATGTGAGGACACGAGATGTGGCAGGGACCTGGGCAGAATGATATGGTTTGGCTGTGTCCCCACCCAAGTCTCTCCTTGAATTGCAAAAATCCCCATGTGTCAAGGGCGGGGCCAAGGGACGGTAACTGAATCTTGGGGGCAGTTTTTCCCCCATACTGTTCTCACGGTAGTAAGTCTCACAAGATCGGATGGTTTAATAAACGGGAGTTCCCTCACACAAACTCTCTTGCCTACTGCCATGTAAGACCTAACTTTGCTCATCATTTGTCTTCCACAATGAGAGTGAGGCCTCCCCAGCCACGTGGAACTGTGAGTCAATTAAACCTCTTTCCTTTATAAATTACCCAGTCTTCATTAGCATGTGTTCATTAGTATGTCTTCATTAGTGGCTTAAGAACAGTATGAGTTCAATTTCACACAGTTGAGGACCGTGGGTTTGATTTAAAAAAAAAAAAGGTTGAAACGCCTGAAACACTTTGATAATTGTGTAATAGCCTCTCGTTGGATAATGCAAATGGTTACTATGTTAATAGTAGGGGTCATTTGTTGCATTTACTATCTAAATGTTGGGATTTCCCTTTTAAGACAAAAAGACTAGACTTCTGAGTTGAGAGTTCACGTGTACTGAAACCTGGATAGCAGGGGAGACTGCAGGTGCAGGCTTTGAGCCAGCCTAAACTCAAGCTGCTGGAGAGAAATGGCCCTGGGGAAACCAACCACGGATTCACACAGTAAGGAATACGTTGGTTTTGGGAATATACCGCTTTTAGTGACTTACACCGCTGAGCAAGCACTTACACACCAATCTCCAGAAGTCAGAAGAAACTAAGGGGATATATAATAAAAGTTCTGTGACACTGGACGCCTCCTAAGGTACCTGTGGTACCTTCACCTGGATCGGACAGTATCATCACTTGGACACTGTCACTTGACCAACATGCCTTCAGCCTCCCAGAGACTTACGTATCACTACTGCACAGGCATCCCCTCCCTTCCACCTCCCCATCAGCCTAGACCAATTCCTGGTCCTGATCTGGCTGGCCTGCCCTGCCTGGAGGTTACCTAGGACCCAAGCCTCAAAGGGAAAAACAAAAAAGGCAGATTTGAAACATCCAGCTTTCTGTTCTTCTCTCTCCCTGTGTATTTCTAGAGAATTAATAGTTCTTATCACTCAACACTACAATTCACAGGGGAGTTATTTTAAAAGGGAGAAGACACAAGAGTGGCACTGAAACATGGATCCAAGACATAAGAAACACCAAGCTGGGCGGTGGCTCACACTTGTAATCCCAGCATTTGGGAGGCTGAGGTGGGCAGATCACCGCAGGTCAGGAGTTTGAGACCAGCCTGGCCAACGTGGTGAAACCCTGTCTCTACTAAAAATACAAAAATTAGCTGGGTGTTGTGGCGGGTGTCTGCAATCCCAGCTACTTGGGAGGCTGAGGCAGGAGAATCGCTTGAATCCAGGAGGAGGAGGTTGCAGTGAGCCGAGATCGCGCCACTTCACTCCAGCTTGGGTGAAAGAGTAAAACTCCGTCTCAAAAAAAAAAAAAAAAAAGAAAGAAAAGAAGCACCAGTAATGTGAAGCTCGACATGCAGGTGATTGCTCTATTTCCAGCATTAATGATGAAATTATAAGCAGCACAGATGGCTAGCTCCACTCCCTCCTGAAATGCAACTAAAATGAGAGTTAAGGAGAAAACAAGGCATAAATCCACAAAGAGAACAGCAGCAGACAAAAGCAGATGAGACACAACATTTTGAAGGTTCTAAGACAAACAGACAAGTGGCAACTAACATAAAATATGGCCACTTCTGCTCTGTCATGTGGTAACAGAAGCCAAAACACAGCAAGCCAACTCCTGCCACATAAAAATAGATTCAGAAATTGGAGGTAAGAGAATTCTAAAGGTGGGGGAGAAATCAGGAGAATTAATGGAAAGTCTTCAAAGGGGTCACCTGGCACCCACCCATGTAGACAGGGACCCTCCCTGATCCTGAAGATGATGTCTCTGGAGACTGCGCGTGGCCACACCACACACAGCTCAAAGTGACAGGCCACACTTAGAAGGAGAATATAGTCCGCGCAAGTCAAATTCTCTGTCTTCTTCCTTACTTCCCAGACTCGAGCTCTGAGCAAAGGCACAGTCCCAAGAGGAAAGGTTCACTGATACTGACAACTGGGTGTTCTGTAATGAAAAAGCCAATCTTTGCCTAACACCCTCCAGGGAAGCTCACCAAGAGATAGACTTGAACCAAACACACAGACTTCCAATCAGCTTTTCAGTACCTCTCTGAAGTAGGAGTACAGAGCGAGCATCATCAGTCTGAGTGGAAAAAGATACTATTTTTCCTCTGCTCTCACATCACAACAATCAACATAGAAGACTTCTGTGACCAAATGCGTGAGGGTTTCTCCCCACATACCAAGCAAGAAATCAATTATGCAGCAAGCCCATGCGCAGTGTCGCGTATCTGTAATCCCAACACTTTAGAAGGCGAAGGTGGAGGGACCACTTGAGCTCAGGAGTTTGAGACCAGCCTGGGCAACATGGTGAAACCCCAACCATACAAAAACATACAAAAATTAGCAGGGCATGGTGGCGCACACCTGTAGTCCCAGCTACTCTGGGGCTGAGGTAAGAGGACCACGTGAGCCTGGGATGGGGAGGCTGCAGTGAGCCGTGATCACACCACTACATTCCAGCCTGGGCAAGAGCGAGACCCAGTCTCAACAACAACAACAAAAAATTCTGCAGCGAACACCAACTAGGTGTTCTGCAATTCAACTGTCACACTATCTACCTGGAGATAGCATCAGATCCCACAGGTGAGGCCCAGTCCCACAAGACTGCCCACCCTTCAGACACTAGCTGCAAGCCAGGGCCTCTGGAACATGTGATCAACTAGATTCAAGTCAGTGAGAAAGAAAAGTAGCTCAGAGCAATCTGAAGAACATACAGCCGGCAAAGTGTAGAAAATGGGTCTTTAGTTACCACAGCCCCAACCATACTCAGGGTTAACCGTGTCAAGGGACTTGGAGTTTTTTCTATCTTCCCTTTCCTGTAGTTTCCAGACAAGCTGATAAATTACCAAGACAGTTACTACAAGTTACACAATGTGACCCTCAACCATTTTCTTCATGTTGCTGGAATGTGTGATACAAAGAACAATATACAGCCAACCAATAGTTTATGTTCAACTTAGAAACTCTCCCCATTTTTGCCCTTTAAAATCCCACTTATAACTGTTGCTACTCGAAGCATATATTCAGGGCAACTTGAATCCATGCTTCCCAGGATGCTGTCCTCAAATCTGGCCTAAATAAACTCTCTATTTATAGTAAGTTTTGCTTTAGTTCTTTCTTTAGATCTATTAGAATTCCCATACCTCCCTGTGTTTAATTTGCTAGAGCAGCTCACGAAATTCAGGTAAACAATGACTTACATTTACCAGTTTATTACAAAGGGTATTACAAGGACACAGATGAAGAGATGCATAGGGCAAGGTAAGGTGTTAGTGTTCAGGCACACCACCCTCCCTCCAGGAACCGCCAGGTGTTCAGCTATTCCGAAAGCTCTCTGACACTGGTCACTCACTGGGGAGGTGGGCATGGTGAAAAGCTTTTTTACCCATAGATCTGGGTGAACTCCTTATAAGCCTGAAATGCATTCAGTTGATGCACCAGACATCAGTTACTGAAGCAGCAGAGGCAATGAACTTCCCTTAACATTGACAGAAGTGGATAAATGCATGGCAACGTGCTGATGACTTTAACAATGCAGACACACCCAATGTCAAAATGCCACAGGGCTACCCAGTGCTGCAAGGCTGGGACTGGGTTTCCGTGAGACTGTCTTAAGGCAGTGGGATTTCTGATGGAACTGTGGGCATAAGCGTATGTCCCCATACGCCACTCCCACTACTCACTGTAGAAACAGCAGTGTAACATTTGTCCTGAGTAACGACGACAAACAATCCCCAAGTCCCAGTGCAAACCAACCGTGCTGGGGCCACGCAGTGGCCTGAGCAACATACATATGGGTAGTAACTAAGAAGACATTTCCAAGGGATTGCTATTCCAACAGGCCTGGGGGATGCTCCAGATCACTAATCATCAGAGATGAGGTACCAGTGCCATCACACACTGGTCAGAGTGGCCATTTGTCCTGTCAAAACATAACACGCTGGTGTTGCAGCAGAGAAAATCAAACACAGCTATTCTCTTGGAGGTAATACAAACTAGATCTCAAACTATGGAAACCAATCTGAAGATTTCTGGAAAAAAAAAAAAAAGGATAGAAAGCAGAGCTATGCTTTGACCCAGCAATCCCACCCCATGCATCTACCCAAGGGAAAAATACATGCATCTATCAAAAAGACACTGACACTCACATGTCCACGGGAGTGTTACTGACAGGAATAAAGACATAGAACTGACCTAGATGCACATTAACAGAAAATCTGATTTTTAAAAATGTGGCACCTATACATCACAGAATGCTAAAAAGCCACTAAGGAAAATCAAACACAGAAACAAAATCATGCCCTCAGTAGGAACATGGGTGGAACTGGAGGCCACTCTGCTAAGCAACTGAGGCAAGAACAGAAGATCAAACACTGCAGGTTCTCATTTGTAAGTGGAAGCTCAACACCCAATACACATCAACATAAAGATGAAATCCACAGATGCTGGGTATTACCAGACAGAAAAAGAAGGGAGGCAGGGAGCCTTGGAGGAAGACAGACCCAACTGGTGTTATGTTCACTATCTGGGTGACGGGTACTTTAGGACCCCAAGTATCAAAATTCTACTGCATAACCATGTAGGGAAGTGAATCTGCAGGTGTACCCCTTGATCACAATAAAAGTAGCTATCATTTTAGAAAACCCAGCTTTGGAAACAGAAATAGAAAAAAGGAAGAAAACACACAAAACAAAACAAAAAGCCTAGAGTGGCCCAATCCACCCATTAGCGGCATGAACACAGAAAGATAACCGAATGGACACAACGAAGGAGCCAAATAATCAACCCAAAATTATGAACACTGAACCCATGGGATTCTTGTTTTCCCCCAAAAGCACACCAAAGGCGCAAAGGTTGAGGAAACTGGGGGGTCACGTGCAAAGGACTGAAATAAACCCTTCCTCTACGCAAGACACAAAAAGCGACACGAAATCCACTGAACACCTAACTGCAATTCTGAAACCAAAAATCTCCAAGGAAAACGCATAGGGTGCGTGTCCACTGTGGGGAAACCCGAACCTGTGAACCTAAGCTACAAACAGAAAAGGAAGACATAGGAACCAAATACCCATAGACCATACAATGGCTTCTCCATCTCGCTTTTCTTCTCAAAGGGACACAGAAATCACTGCTAACAAAAGCTAATGTAACCATGTGAGACTAAGGACAACTTCAGAGCTGCACACAGCTTCAACAAAGGAGAGAAAATAGTGAACCCAAATAAAGGGCATCCTGCAGACTGGAAGAAAATTATGGAAAACTGGGATCTGGAAGGGCTTCTTACCTAACATATTCGAGGAACTAATGGTCCTAAGTGGACAAAAACATAAAAACCAATACACACGCTAAAAATGCCCAGGGGACTGGCATAGGCATTTCTGAAAAAACCTCAAACAGACTCTCGGGTAACAGAAAAGTTTCTCCACATCAGTAATCATCCCCCAAATTGTAAATCTCAACCACACTCAGATACTGTCAAACTCCCCAGAGAACGAGTATGACCAGGAACAGCAATACAACTTTGTGAAGATAAGGGCAGTGTAGATTTGCTGACACAGGAACTCCTACATACTACTGGTGAGAATGCAAATTCTTATACCCACTGGGAGAGACAGCTGGAGGTTTCTGAAACACCACAACTACCAGTTCCTCCAGCCATCCCAACACTGGCCATACCTGCAAAGCCAAGGAAACCTACCTTAAGGAGGGATCTCCCTTCCCGTGTTTCATGAAGTACTCTGGACAATAACCAAGGTGTAGAATCAACCCACTTGTCTTTCCACAGCTGAAAAAATGCAGGAATGGAAGGATTTATGCACAACGGTATACTCTTCAGCCATCAAAATTCCAGACATCAGTTCACTACCAGCAAGATGGAGAAACCTGGAGGACATTAAGTTAAAAAAAATGAGCCAGGGAGAGGAAGACAAACACAAGTACTGCATAATCTCATGCACATGGAATCTAACAAAGTGAATCTCATAGAACAACAATGTCAACAGTGGGTACCAGAGGCTGAGGGGAGAATTGGAAATGGCTACAAAGGGATGCTCAGATGACATGCAGGTACTCTGGTGTTCCACGGCACAGCAGGGTGACTAGGCTTAACAATATTGAAGCATAATATTCAATACTGCTGGAGGATTCAGAATGCTCTCTCCATCAAGAAATCCTCACTGTAGCATGAAACAGAGATGCTAGGTCCTGCAGTTTCATTGATTCATGTAAAAAGGTCCCTTGCACCCTTGACATAAAAACACAGACCATGTGATATTTTTGTTTTCCAAACAGGAACAACACACTACTAAAAATCCCATGGGACGATGAAGTGCCGCGCATTCCCAAAGCAGTTCCTACACATACGAAGTCTAGGGTAGAGTCACACTCTTCCATTTTAAATTACTTCCCAAAGCTTTAGTTACCCAAGCAATTTGTGATGGGCATTAACAGAGAAACACAGGAGGAATGAACACAGGAAACAATGAACACAAGGAGGATGCCCAGCAGCAAACTCAAAAGAAGGTGTTAGTTAATTTAAAAAGTTTATTTTGCCAAGATTGAGGACACACTCGTGACCCAGTCTCAGGGTCATGACAACATGTGCCCAAGGCGGTCAGGGCACAGTTTGGTTTTACACATTTTAGGGAGACATGAGATATCTATCAATATATGTAGAAGTACATTGCTTTGGTCTAGAAAGCTGGGACAACTTGAAGCAAAGGAAAACTGGAGGCAGGGAGGGAGCTTCCAGGTCACAGATCAGTGATACACAAATGATTACATTCTTTTGAGTTTCTGATGATTCTCCAAAGTAGCCAATCAGATACACATCTATCTCAGTGAGCAGAGGAGTGACTTTGAATAGAATGGGAGGCAGGTTGGCCCTAAGCCGTTTCCAGCCTGAGTTTTCCTTTGTGATTTTAGGGGCCCAAGATATTTTCCTTTCACATTTTCCCCCTTTTCTTGTTAAAAAATCTTTTAGAGAAAGCATTTTACAAGAAAATGAGTCTCTGGTCTCGGGTTTCATCTGATCTCTCATGGCCAGGAGGGTTTATTCCTAGAAAGGTCCCAAAAGCTCATTTTTAGCAGGTTGTGAAGTCTCACATCCTGTGAAGTTAAAATAGGCGGGAGGGAGGAAGGGAGAAAAAACAACAACAAACCAAAGAGCAGTCCTGGAAAAATAAACATAAGCCACATTACTCTGCAGTCCATACATCAGTAGGCAGGTATGAAAGTGGCTTATGTATGTAAACAGGTTGCTGTTATTTTCTTCTCAAGTTTAAGTTGTTTGGCTTCAGTTCTCAGGGTTTTAAGAAACCACAGCTTAGTTTAGGACTAATTGAAAAAAAATTGAAAACACTATTTTAAAGACTTGTAGCCAAGAAAACTTAGAATTCGGTCCAAACTGCAGAAAATAATAAAAGTTGAAAAAAAAAATTAGGTAAGACCAGAATCTAAAAACAGGTCTACTGTAGTTTTGAAACAATTTTTTCCCTCCAGTTTTCCATTTTTACTAAAGATAAATCATGTTAGAACTGATTTGCTTTATTATACTTGGCCTAATTATTTGCATACAGTGCAACAATAATTATTTTTTACCTAGGCTTTTAAATTGGCTTTGACACAACTTTGTTCCACAGGAGGAATCTTAGATAACACTTTTTTTAAGCCAAGCCCAACCATGGATTTCTGCCATCAAATACCTATGATTTCAGTGAATTTCCTCTTCTCTTGAGGTTCCAAGATAAACCTGGGGCTTCTGCACCTGTCAGCAAGTGACATTCTTTATTTACCACAGGTCAGAACCCTATACAGGGACTGTGTACACAAAATATGAGGCCAGCTTTTCGAAGGGCTTTATTGGCTTCATAAGTCAGGTTTGATTCCTTAAAGGAAAGCACACCATTTCAGTCAAACCCTTGATAAAATAACCAAATTCTCCAACTGTGTCTTACTGCAAAATAAAACAGATTCTTATTGCACTTATGCAAATAACTATATTGCCATAAATTTACAATACTCAGAGTCTCCAAATTCTGGAGAAATTAGGTAGAGAGCAACAAATACGCTCCAAATTTTGTGCACAGGAATATACAATAATTTGTTGTTAAAAGCTGTAAATAACTTAAAAAGTTTCTTAATTCTGAAAAACTAAAAGTATCAGCAATGTTTTAAGCAAAAAGTCAAAAAAATTACTTCAGTTTTCTATTGACTCAGTTATTTCAGTTAACTCCTGTTCTGTTTGATAGTCATGAACATTTCAACTCTCTGTGAGAGTTTTGAAATTTTTTGCTTTATTCCAATGTAACAATTTCCAAAATTATCAGAAAACCAGAACTTAAGTGCATCTATTAGAGTCCTATAGCTGATTATAAACCCACCTTATAAACAGGGTTTAAAACAAGACAACTATCTGTGGATGAAAAAAAAGTTAAGGCAGCCATAGTTAAAAGACACAACCGACAAGTGAATTTGTTACCTCTGAGGCACACAATAATTTTAACATAATTATGATTATTACAAACAATGTACACTAAGTTGTATCAGAATTACAGGAGTTTCCCATCATTTTGGAAACATACCAATAACGTATTTATACAAATGGATCGGAAAGAAAGCCAAACACCATCTCATATTTGACAATGTTTCCTGTATACATTTTATACCACATAAGCCAAATTACACTATTTTTAGACTTTAGAGAACCTAATGTCTTAAAGGATTATTTAGGATAGAAAAAGACATAATATATAATTTGATTTTGGAAAGTCTGTCAAATATAAAATATTTAAAACACTTGATATTAAAAAATAGAATTACAGGTCATTGTAAAGTCATTTATTTAACCAAAGTGATAATTCAAGGATTTTTTAAAAAGTGAAAACCTTCATTCTTTGAGACAGGAGACTTAATTTTCTAAAGAAGAGGCCATAATAAAAACAGCATAAAGCCAATTACATTTGTTTTTAAAATTTTTGTAAACAATCTATAAAATGTAATCCTGATTATAAAATATAACTTCCATGAGCCTTTTGTAACCTGTAGTAAGGAGCTGGTTAATGCTTCAAGAAGACCTTGTTCATCTGACACAGGGGTCCATGTACTGGTTTTGCATCAGTGTGCCTTTGACATTAGTAATTAATGTACAGAGAAACTGAACTTACCTTACCTTTCAAAATTGGCCCTTACAATCTTAAGCTCCCACCTCTTTCACTGTAGTCCCTGGGTCTCGAGGAGTTGAATAGCTTTCATCATTTCTTGCCCTGGGTCTCAGGAAGGCAGCAGTTTATTTAAATTGGCATCTTCTATGGGGCCTGAAAATGAGGCTTTAATTGCTGTGAGTATTTTTTAGCAGGACTTAGTGTCCCCTTTTGAGACCTAGGAGGTAAAAGCCTGTAACTCAATGTTACAAGGATTTTGAAAGCATATACAGGAAGATACACAGATGTAATAACCTCGGATTTTAAAAATCTCAGTTTTTCCTAAGCAAAGCAAAACTTAATATGACAACTTTATTATATAAAAATTTTTGGGTTTTTTAAATACATAAATCCTTGTTGTGACTTTACACTGACTGTTCATGACATGGTCAGACTTTCTGATGTGTTCTGAACATCCTTTCTTTTTAAACAACCAGTTATTTTATTTTAGGACCAAACTTACTATACAGGAGTCTTTCTTATACAATAGTATCTCTCTTTAAGCTCTTTTTACCTCAAAAACCACCTCTTTACAACTTTCTTTAAATCTACTTTTTATTTCCTGGTTCATTTTACCTTGCTTTATATATAACTGTAAGGTTTGAATTAGACAAAACTTGTTCATCTTTTTTTTTTTTCTTTTTAGAAAAGACACACTTCTTTTGGCAAGAATGTTTTCCTACAAGATATGTTTATTGTAGCATACCCAAATAATGAAATATCTATTATTTAATTTAACTTTCTATTCTAAATCATGACCAGTTTGTCTACAAGTATTTATCCCATTATATTTACCTGTTTACCTAGATTTATGAAATCTGTGATAGTCATGATTTAAAGTTATAAAACCACCAATGCAAAATTGTAACTGAGACAGTGAAAAAAAGATTTGACCTAACTGGCTCCATCTTGCTCATCATCTCCAAGCTGTCCTTGTCCATTCCTGGCCATAGGCTGAACTAACACTGGGAGGAACCTGGTTTCTAATTTAGCTTTGAAACAAAGGCAGTAACCGTCCTTTCCTCATTGTCTGTGGACTAGACAGCCAAAAGTCACAGGATTAGAAGTGCTAGTAATCTTACTAAATTCAACATGCAGCTATTTTTATTAAACCCATATCGGCCGGGCACAGTGGCTCAAGCCTAGTAATCCCAGCACTTTGGGAGGCCGAGACGGGCGGATCACGAGGTCAGGAGATCGAGACCATCCTGGCTAACATGGTGAAACCCCATCTCTACTAAAAAATTAAAAAAATAGCCGGGCGAGGTGGCGGGCGTCTGTAGTCCCAGTTACTCAGGAGGCTGAGGCAGGAGAATGGCATAAACCAGGGAGGCGGAGCTTGCAGTGAGTCGAGATAGCGCCACCGCACTCCAGCCTGGGCGACAGAGCGAGACTCCGTCTCAAAAAAAAAAAAACCCGTATCAATGTCTTACTTATTAAAAATTACTCAAGTAAAGATAATTCTGTTTTGGGCTGGGTTTATAGTTTTGAAACCCCAATGCCAAATTTTGACACCTTATAGTATTTGGCAGGAATATGTATGAAATTGGTTGATTACTAAATGTAAACAAAAATGTATGCTGCCAATTCTTAAGACATTTCTAATATTATTTTACCAATAATTTTAAAGCTAGCTTATTTATTAAAGGTTTTACTAAAGTTACATAAAGTTGAAAAAGCATTGGCCTAGTCTTTTTTAGTATCTAACTTAAGCGCTTTTATTTTTCTTTAAGCCAATTAATTAGAGCTCTTTTATGTATTTTTAGTAGTGGAACAACACACAAATACATATAAAAATCTATTAGGCGTATTGATGGAAGTCCTGAAACCGCCTTTACAAAATTATAACCAAGGAAATTATGACAGTGAAAGAAATGAGAGATAACCAACTCTCTGTCTTGCTTCTAACCCGTAAGCTGTCCTTGTTCATTCCTTGGTGTAAGCTGAACTAACTTTGGGAAGGAATTTAGTTCACAGTTTGACTCTGAAAGCAAATTGGTAACAGCCCTTTCCTGAAAAGAACCCCTTCTTGCCTGGGGAGCAGTCTGTCTTTGCAGGACTAACATACTAGCTTCAAGATTAGAATTTACAGTTGAGGGGTCATGCAGTCTCTGGCTCCAGAAGTCTGAACCTCCCCAAATTGCTCCTGCGGGTAACATCACATCACTATTGTAAAACCTAAGATCAGGGCTTGATACGTGTTGCAGACCCTGCCCAGGCCGGTAATCTGGCCCAACCAGTTGTGCCATCACACCCATAAATGGAAGACAGCAAGAAAACCCAACTTCAACCCCCTATGATTCCATCTCCAACCTGACTCATCAGCACTCCCCATGTCCCAAGCCCCTAACCCACCTAGTTATCTTTAAAAACTCTGATCCCCAAATGCTCGGGGAGACCGAGCTGCATAATAAGCTTTGGTGTGCCACACAGCCGGCTCTATGTGAATTACTCTTTCTCCACTGCAATTCCTCTTGATAAATCGGTTCTGTCTAGGCAGCAGGCAAGGTAAACCCATTGGGCTGTTACAGTACATTTTATAGATTTAAAGACCCCCCTTTTTTTCTGTCTTAGACTTTCAAATTCTTGATAACTTGTTTCACAACCCTAGGCAGTTGTCAACTGATAGCCTGAAATTTGAACATTAAAGGAAACAACTCAGGTGAAAATCAAATAGCCAAATTTACTTCATAAAGTAGAGAAAGAAAAAGTCTAGCGGTGCTAGAGGGAGACACTAATATTTTTCTGAGCCAAATTAAACATAAAATTAAACTACCTTCTTCCTTAAAAACCCAAGAGTGGCCTCTGTTGCAATAACTATTTCAGTCAAAAAAAAAAATCAAGTGAAAACAGAATTCAGTCAACTGAGAAGACAAGTTTCTTGTTTCTTGAAAGCAACATACAGAAACAATGCTAAAATTCTCGTGGGACCACAAAATGCCCTGAAACTCCAAAGCTCAGATAGACAAAAGGCTCACTCTGCAATGAAGGGCACTGGGCTAGGTGCCTAGCCACACGCAGATGAGTAACACTGGAGCCTTAACTCTCATCAGATGCAAAAACTAACCCAAAGTGAATGAAAGATTTCAGTAGAAGATCTCAAACTATGCAAGTCCCTACAAGGAAACCTTGGACATATCTTTCTCAATACAGGCTTTGGAAAGCATTTAGACAAAAAGCAACAGCAAGAAAAACCAAAAGGACAAGTTGGGCCCAAGAAACTGTAACACTGCCAGATAGCAAAATATATCACCAGCACAGTAAACACACAGCCTACGGGATGGGAGAAAATGTTCCCAAACTATGCTTCTCAGCAAGGTCTAATAGCCAGACTCTAACATGACCTTAAAAAAAATCAAGAGGCAGAAAAACAAACAAGCCATTCAAGCAATGGGTAGAGAACATGAACAAACACCTCGACATCACTGATCATCAGAGAAATGTAACTCACACGCACACGGAGATACCATCTCCCATCGGTCAGAATGGCCACTTGTCCTAAGTCCAAACATTTACATGGTAGCAAAGCAGCGGAGGAAAGCAAACACTGATACTCTCTTGGTGGGAATAAAAACTAGTTCTCACGCTATGAGAAATGGTTTAGAGGTTCCTCAAAGAACTTAGAACTACCATCCAAATAAGCAATTGCGTAACTGGGTATCTACACATAAAAAATTAATCATAAATCCTTCTTTCAAAATGACACAGGCATGGGTATGTTCTTGGAAGTGCTATTCACATGGAAATATAAAATAACATCCATCTATGTTCCTCCTTAACAGTTGATTAGATGTTTTAAAAGTGCTGTACATAGACACCACAACATCCTACAAAGCGTAAAAAAATTCATGTCCTTGACAGCAACAAGGATGGACCTGCAGGTCACTATGATAAGCAAACTAAGGAAAGAACAGAAAACCAAACACCTCATGGTCTCACTTATGGGGAAAATACCTATAGACAATACAATGACTTTGTGATCTTTTTTTCCTCTCTGATTGGACACAGAAATCCCTGCTGACAAAAGCGAATATAAACCTGTGAGACAAACACTTTAGAGCTTCTGCACTGGGGAGAAAACAATGAACCCAAAGAGAAAGCATCTTACCTTGGCGGAAAGAATGATTGGGTTAAAATTGTGGGAAATCGTAATTTTGGAAGGTGTTGTTATTTAACATATTCAAGCACTAAAGCTACCAAGTGGGGAAAAGATTAATACACAAGCTAAAAATATGCAAAGGACCTGAACAACCACTTCTGCAAAGGACATGAAACTGATCCACAGGTGAAACTAAAGATTCTCCACATCACTAATCACTCCAAACATGTAAGTCAGAATCATACTCCGATATCAGATACCATCAAACTCCACTGAGAATGAGTATCACCAAAAACAGCAATAGCATTTTTGGAAGGTAGCAGTCAGTGCAGACTTACAGAAAGGGAAACTCTGATATGCTATTGATGCTAATGTGAATTAGTGAATATACTGTGAAAAAGTTGGGGTATTCCTCACACTGCATATGCATCTAAAGCCAAGGAAACCAGTACCTGAAGAAGTTACCTGCCTTCCCATGTTTCATGACACTATTTACAATACAGAAAGTATGGAATCAACCTACCTTTCCATCCACAGATGAAGGGATGAAGAAACTGCAGTATTATCTGCAGAACACAATACTCTTCATCTATAACAACGTAATTTTCATTTGGAGCCATATAGATGAACCTGGAAAATATGTTAAATAAAATAAGCCAGGCATAGAAAAACAAGCACAGATTCATCTCAGTTATATGGAATCCAGAAAACTTTGCCTTCGATAAGTAGAAGGCACAGTAGCGGTTTTCTGAGGAGAGAGAAAGGAGGGAATGGGAGGATTGGTTATGGAAACAAAGTTGCAGTTAGTTGGGACAGATACATTCTTGTTCTCTATACCACAGCTCAGTAATTGTGGTTAACAAAATACTGTATTTTTCAAAAAAGCTAGAATGGAGCAATTCCAATGTTCTCACAAAAGAAGGATGCCTGTATGAGAGAACAGATGTGGCAAGTACCCTGATTTGATCAGTAGTAAAAATATACATGAATCAAAATATCCCAGAGGAACAACAGTCCCAGCATACTCTCTAATTATATACTTTATTATGCACAGAAATTTAAGAAATGTGAATACACAATGCTAATGGTCATACAGAACCACAAATGGCCTGGAATGTCTAAGGAATCCTGAGAAACAGAAACTAAGTTGGAGGACTCCCAATCCCTGATATGCCACTGTGCTCCAGCCTGGATAAGAGTACGAGATTGTCTCAAAAAAACTGTTAGAAAATTGGAGGGAATCATAGAAGTGATAACCACAGGGACTCTGTCACTTAGGCTGGAGTGCGGTGGCATGATCATGGCTCACTGCAGCCTTGACCTCCCCGGCACAAGTGATCCTCCCACCTCTGCTTCCTGAATAGCAGGAATTACAGGCACACACCACCACCCTGGCTAATTTTCTGGTATTTTTCGTAGAGATGAAATTTTGCCACGTTGCCTAGGCTGGTCTCAAATTCTTTGGCTCCAGTGATCCCACCTCAGCCTTGCAAAGTGCTTGGATTACAGGCATGAGCCATCATGCCTGGCCATAAGAAAACATGCATGGCTATATCAAAGTGAGAAGTTTTTGCAAGGAAAAGGAAGTAATGAGCCCAAAGAGAAAGGCTGGGAGAATGTTTTGAGGAATCACATATTGGCTCATGGGGGTTGTTACAGAAAATATGCAACACATTAACAGTCCTAAGTAGCAACAAAAAAAACAGTGATTCACCCAAAACTGAGCAGAGACCCTGAACAGACATTTCTGCAAAGAGGACATTAAACCACATGCAAGGTCCCTTCCCCCGGTCAGGTGGCCATGACTAGAGGAACAGAGTCAGGCAGGCACTGCAGGGAGTGAAGAAAAGTGACCCCTATGTCCCAACGGCAGGGACACAGATTTTAAAATTCAGCAGACTGGGCGCAGTAGTTAATGCCTGTAAAGCATTTGGGCAAGTTAAGGCGGGAGGATTGCTTTGAGCTCAGAGGTTTGAGACAAGCCTAGGCAACATGGTGAAACCCCGTCACTACCAAATATCCAAAAAAAAAAATAGCTGGGCATGGGGCATAGGCCCAGATACTGGAGAGGCTGAGGCTAGAGAATCCCTGGAGCCCAGTAAATGGAGGCTGCAGTGAGCTGACATCCACCACTGCACTCCAGCCTGGGTGACAAGGCAAGACTGTATCTCCAAAAAAATAAAAATAATTAAAAAATCAGCAAACCCTGGAGTTTAAGTTGGATCCTTTCCTTCCACCTGAGGCTTGAAAGCGAGGCAGCCAAACTGCAGCCTGGCCCCAGCAGCCCACCTGCGCTGGGCTCCCCCTTCCTCCCACAGCCAGAGGCTTCCTCTCTCTCCATCTACATGGGGAGTCTCCCTCAAAAACAGCCCTAAAGCCTCCTACACGTTCCAACCTCAAAAGCCCTCAGGGAGTAAATACTACTGTAAAATTAATGCTAAGGTATCAAGAGAGAAAGAAGAAAAGGAGAATCTAGCAGAAATACACAGAACATTCCAGAAAACGAAAGCTTCTGTACTCCCCATGAAAGAAAAACACCCTAAAGAAGCTGGGCCGTGGAGAAGCCACACCGAACTGCTATCCTCAGCAGTCAGCGCCATGGACAGGAGGTGTTTCCTCCCCAGGATGTGCCCTCAAGTTATCCCGAAGCTGCCGCAGCACCCAGTGGCTCCTGATAATTCTAAAATTCATATGGAATCAAAAAAGAGACCACATAGCCAAAGCAAGACTAAGCAGAATGAACAAATCTGGAAGCACTGCATTACCTGGCTTCAATCTACTACAAGGCCATAGTCAGCAAAACAGCATGGTACTGGTATAAAAATAAGCACGTAGACCAATTGAACAGACTAGAGAATTCAGAAATCCAAATACAGCCAACTGGTCTTTAACAAAGCAAACAAAAACATAAAAGTAGGAAAAGGACACCCTATTCAACATATGGTGCTTGGATAATTGGCAAGCCACATGCCAAGAAATGAAACTGGGTCCCCATCTCGAACCTTATACACAAGTCAACTTAAATCTGAGACCTGAAACCATAAAAATTCTAGAAGATAACATTGGAAAAACCCTTCTACACATTGGCTTAGGCAGAGACTTCATGACCAAGAACCCAAAAGCAAGCGCGACAACAACAAAATGAAGATAAATAGGTAAGAATTAAACCAACAAGTTTCGGCACAGCAAAAGAAACAATTAGCAAAGTATACAGACAACCCACAGAAAGGGAGAAAATCTTCACAATCTATACATCTGAGAAAGGACTAATATCCAGAATCTACAAGGTACTCAAATTAGCAGGAAAAAAACCAATTCCTTCAAGTAAGGAACTAAGGACTTGAATAGAAATTCTGAAAAGGAGATATAAAAAATGTCCAACAAACATGGAAAAATGGTCATCATCACTAATGATCAGGGAAATGTAAATCAAAACCACAATGTCAGGCCGGGAGTAGTGGCTCGTGCCTGAAATCCCAGCACTTTGGGAGACTGAGGCAGGCGGATCACGAGGTCAAGAGATCGAGACCTCGCTGGCCAACATGGTGAAACCCCGTCTGTACTAAAAATACAAAAATTAGCCAGGCATAGTGGCGGGCACCTTAGTCCCAGCTACTCGGGAGGCTGAGGCAGGAGAATCACTTGAACCCGGGAGGCAGAAGTTGCACCATTGCATTCCAGCCTGGCAACAGAGAGGACTACGTCTCAAAAAAAAAAACAAAAAGAAAATCCACAATGTCATGCCACCTTACTCCTATGAGAATGGCCATAATCAAAACATCAAAAAATAAAAAATACTGGTGGGCATTTGGTGAAAAGGGAACACTTTCATATTGCTAGTTGGAATGTAAACTAGTACAACCATCATGGTAAACAGTGTGGAGATTTCTTTTTTTTTTTTTTTTTTTTTTTTTTTTGAGACGGAGTCTCACTCTGTCAGGCTGGAGTGCAGTGGCGGGATCTCGGCTCACTGCAAGCTCCGCCTCCAGCGTTCTCGCCATTCTCCTGCCTCAGCCTCCCGAGTAGCTGGGACTGCAGGCGCCCGCCACCATGCCCGGCTAATTTTTTGCATTTTTAGTAGAGACGGGGTTTCACCGTGTTAGCCAGGATGGTCTCGATCTCCTAACCTCATGATCCACCCGCCTCGGCCTCCCAAAGTGCTGGGATTACAGGCGTGAGCCACCGCAACCGGCCGGAGATTTCTTAAAGAATTAAAAGTAGAACTACCATTTAATTCAGCAATTCCATCACTGGGTATCTACTCAAAGGAGAAAAGAAAAGATGCTTGCACTCGCATGTTTCTAACAGCACAATTCACAATAGCAAAAGTATGTAACCAGCCCAAATGCCCATCAGTGAGTAGATTAAAAAATTGTGATATACATACTTATACACATACATATATATCTCTCATGGAATACTATTCAGCCATAAAAAGGAAAAAAATAATGGCATTCATGGCAACCTGGATGGGATCAGAGACTATTATTCTAAACGAAATAACGTTAAGAATGGAAAAGCAAACATTGTATGCTCTCGCTTCTTAAGTGGAAGCTAAGCTGTGAGGATGCAAAGGCATTAGAATATTACAACAGACTTTGGGAACTTGGGAGAAAGAGTGGGAGGAGGGGAGGAATAAAAGACTACAAACTGTATACAGTGTATACAGTTGAATTTTTGCATGAGTGAAAAATCAGACCTTGCCAATGACCTTCAGCAGTAGGATGTAAGTAACTCCCTCATGCTTAGCATTCCAATAACGGAACACTAGGCATAAGGGGTTTAACATGATCATGAAAGCATAGCTAAAGTAACTAATTGTACAACTGATTTTTTTCCTCATCCCTAAAACACAGTAAGGAACCAGTTATTTTAAAATACAACACAATGACAATTTTGGCTTGTTTGTTAAGGCCATTGGGTTGGCATAAAGAAAACAAAAACAGGAGAAACAAGAATAGTAACATGAAATAGAAACAGCAGCAACAGAAAATGAAGAGGAACAAGATGAAAAGAAAAAAATAGAGACCAAAAAAAGAAAAAAGAACAGGTGCAGCAATTAGAAGACCTATGATACCTTTTATCCCCTCCCCAATTCACGAAATTTGAAAAAGTTCAAGACTATCACAACAAAAAACAAGGAAAAAAGGGCCGGGCGCGGTGGCTCACGCCTGTAATCCTAGCACTTTAGGAGACCACGGTGGACAGATCACGAGGTCAGGAGATCAAGACCACCCTGGCTAACACTGTGAAACCCCGTCCCTACTAAAAATACAAAAACAAAATTAGCCGGGCATGGTGGTAGTGGACGCCTGTAGTCCCAACTACTCGGGAGGCTGAGGCAGGAGGATGGCATGAACCCAGGAGGCGGAGCTTGTGGTGAGCCAAGGTCTGCCACTGCACTCCAGCCTGGGCAACAGAGCAAGACTCCGTCTCAAAACACACACACACACATACACACACACACACACACACACAGAGTCACTCCCTAAATTTTGTTAACAATGAGACAATGCTGCCACTCACGTCTGGCTCAGTCACCAGCAGGAGGAGGGCACCCTCCATAGGTGATTACAAGAGATGGGGGAGAGAGAACTCCTTTCCCTAGATGTACCTCCATGACTGCCAGGGGCCCACAGTACAGCACATGCAGATTCCTCCTCACCCGAGGTTGGGCTGGGCCCTGCAGCGCTCCTACTCCCCCTTCCCAGCCCCGAGACGTGCTGCCACTACCACCACTAGCACTGATGCCAACACGACTGCTGTTGCCCTCGATGCAGCACCCCGCCCCTCAATGCAGCAGCCCACCCTACAAAGTTCCTACCACCTTGCCCCCGCAGGCACCCTCCTACCACTCCAGTCGAGCTGCAGTCTCCAGTCACCACCAATTGCATGAGGCAAGCTGCAGAGTCACGCCATATGCAGGGTCTAGGTGTACCACACGTGACTCCTCCTCCTCCTCCTCCAGTCTGGCTTGAAGCAGCTGGGCACGCAAAACCAGAAAAGCCTAGAAAGGGACGCAGGGAGTGGTAGCGTTAGAGCCTCACCTTGTCATGCTGGCCACTGAGTGGCAGGGACCAGTTTCAGCGAAGGCACTCACACCCACGCTCCAAAGCCCAGCCTCTCTTTCTGGCAAAAGCTGACCAGGAACTGGGCCTGGAATGGGTGTGAGTGCCTTCGCTGAAACCACCACCGGCCAGCTGCAGGCGTCCAAACATTGCTGGGCCCACCAGGGCTGCACTCCTAGGGCAGCAGGAATAGAAGAAAGTCAGACCCAGCCAGCCCTCCCCACGCAAGTGCTGGTTCCCGTTCCTGACGCCTCCAGCCACAATCCCCTGTGATGCCCACTAATCCCTAGCCGTAGTCCCAGGTTGGTCTACGGGTCCCACAGAACATGGGGGTGCCGGCCGCAGAACCACGGTGGGTGTGGGGGCCCTGCCACACTCAAGATTGCACGAGCAGGAGATCACCCTCTAGAGTCTGGAGTCTGAGAATGAAGAGAATCATCAGAATGGAAGGAGACCACAGTTGTTGCTGTGGCTACCACCTCCGCATCCCACCAATGCCACTAGCCTCCGATAGCACCCCTAACCTGGCCCCTGCCGACTGCAGTGTAGCCCCCGAATAGGACACCCAACACACCCCGTACCAATTGCAGCAGTGTAACCCCAATACCCCCCCCAAACCACCCCCTCCACACGCAGTGTAGCACCCAATAGTGCCCACAACCTGACCCAGCCACAGGTATTGCTGCACAAGATAGCGCCCCAAAATCGCCCCCCAGCACCCCGCCATGGGCAGTGAAGCTCCTGATAGTGCACAGTAAGGACAGTGCAGCACCCGACAACACCCCTAAACCACCCCCCACTACCAGCATTGTAGCTCCAGATAACCACCCAACCCACCCACTGCCCCGGGCAGTGCAGCAAAAAAATAGCACCCTTAACCCATCCCCCGCCACCACCAGTACACGTTAGTGCGCACAACCTGCCTCCCCCCACCACCCCCACGATTGCGGGCAGTGTAGCCCCGAGAGCCAGCCAATCCCTCCTCTGCCAGCAATGCAACCCCGGAGAGTGCCCCCCAACCAGCCCCCTGCCACAAGCAGTGCAGCCTTAGGCAGTGACCCCAATAGGACACCCAACCCCTGCCCCCACAGGCGGCCAGTGCAGCCCCAGAAAACTCACCTACCCCACGACATTGCTACCACTCTGGCCTAGCTGCAGTGTCCGATGTCACCACCAATCACAAGCGAGTCGAGCCGCGGTGGCGCAGGCTCCAGCCTCCAGGATGCATCGATGCCTCTCCCGTCTACTCGTCTTCCTGCCGGGCAGGACAACCTCCCGCTGCCAGTCGCCCTCCTACCGGTGGGTCGCCCTCACCAACCGCAGCAAACCAGCGCCTGAGGCTCCAGGCACAAACAGCTGGCAGCCGGTTTCCCTGGCTCTCCAACTCGGGAACTGAAGGCCGACACCGAAGAGCCTGAACTGACCCGAGGCAAGCCTCAGCGTGCTTTATATACATGTAGTTCCTGGACTACATGTTCTGATTGGATGAGAGGAAAACCTCTAGGCCTACGCTGATTGGACTTTATTTTCATGCTGTGATTGGTTGTCTTAAGGCTTGCTCTCATCTAATCAGAGCATGATAATAAAGTACAATCCGAGTAAGCCTGGAGGTTTTCTCTCATCCAATCAGAACATGCAGTTCAGGAATCCTCCTGTATATAAGCTCGGTGCATGACTGATGCTGAAGGAAAGTCAGGCCCTTCCAGGTTCACGTATTTTCGCGTAGAACTGCTCGGTGCTCGGCTTAGAGGACGCGGAATGGGTAATTACAGGCCTATGCTGGAGGCTGGAGCCGATGTCCCGCGGCTCGCCTCGCTGAGGTTGGTGGCGGCGGCGGCGACGGGAGACGGCAGCGCGGCTGGAGCGGTAAGACCAGGAAAATAGTTTTGGGATAGATGGAGGGAGGTAAAGAGGGTGATTAGTGCCAAAGGGAAAAGAGGATAGCGAGCAGGAGTACGCGTTGCAAAAAGACGGTGGGGAAAAGGTGGTGGGAAAAAAAGTTTTTGGTTAGATGGAGGGGAAAACAGGATGGGGAGCAGGAGGGAGGGAAGGTTTTGCAGAAAGACGGTGGGGAAAAAGTTAATGGGTAGTTGGAGTTGGAAAAGAGGGTGGCAAGTGGGAGGAGGAAAGAGAGGGTGGTAGAGGGGGAAATGGGGGCAAGCAGTAGGGAGAGAAGGTTTTGTGAAAAGACAGTAGGGAGAAAAGTTTTTGGGTAGATAGAGGGAGGGAAAGAGGGTAACAAGCAGGGGAAGGAAAAAGAGGGTAGGCAGCGGGAGGAAGACAAGGTTTTGCAAAATGATAGTGGGCAGAAAAGAAAGACGGTGTGGAGAAAGAAAAGACGGTGGGTAAAACGTGTTTGGGTAGATGGAGGGGGAAAAGAGGGTGACGAGGAGGAGGACAGAGGGTGGCAAGAGGGAGCGGGGAAAGAGGGTTGGAAAAAAATGGGAAAGTAATTTGGGGTAGATGGAGGGCAGAAAAGAGAGTGGCAAGCAGGTAGGGCAAAGAAGACGACGAGTGGGAAAGGGGGGAAGACTGAAAGACGGTGGGGAAAATTCTGGGGGGTCGATGGAGCGGGAAAAGAGGGAGGTGAGCAGAAGTGGGGAGACGGCTTTGCGAAAAGACTGTGGGGAAATGTTTTCGGGTAAATGGAGAAGGGAAGGAGGGTGGCAAGGAGGAGCGGAGGAAAAGCCGATGAGGAAAAGTTTTTGGTAGATGAAGTGGGGAAAAGACAGTGGTGAGCAGCAGGATTGGGGAGAACGCTTTGGGAAAAGGCGGGGGAAAATGTTTTTGCTTAGATGAAGGAGCAAAAGAGGGTGTTGACAGTGGGACGGGGAAAAAGAAGGTGGCCAGGGAGAAGAGGGAAAGACGGTGGGAAAAAACTGGGGAAAGTGTTTGGGTAGATGGATGGGGAAAAGGGTGGTGACTGGGAGAGTAGAGGCGGCTTTGAGAAGTGGGGAAAAAATGGTGGGGAAATAGTTTTGGGGTAGATGGAGGAAGAAAAAGGGTGGCGAGGGGGAGGGGGGCGAAGACGGTCGAGAAAAGAAGGTGGGAAAATAATGATGGGGGACAAAGGTTTGGGGTAGATTTTTTAAAATCAGATTATTTGTATTTTTGCTTTTGAGTAGTTTTAGTTATTTATGTATTTTGTGTATTAACCCCTTGGCTGATGCAGTTTGCAAATAGTTTCTTCCGTTCTCTGAGTTGTTTCTTCATTCTACTGATTGCTTCCTCTGCTTTGCAGAAGCTTATAAGTTTTACGTAATTACGTCTTTGCTTTTGTTGCTTGTGCTTTTGATAAGTTTAATATAATGACATCTTTGCTTTTGTTGCTTGTGCTTTTGATGTCTATTTGAAAATTCCTTGTCTTAATCAATTTCATGAAGCATTTATCCTGTGTTTTCTTCACTAGTAGTTTCATAGTTTGAGGTCCTACATTTAAATCTTTATTTTGAGTAGATTTTTGTGTATGGTGAGATAACAGCCTAGATGTATTCTTGTATATGTGGGTGTTGGTTTATTGAACAGATTGTCCTTCCCAAATGTGTGCTCTTGATGCCTTTGTTAAAAATGACCATAAATGCGTGAATTTATTTCTGATTTCTCTATTATTTTTCACTTGTCTGTGTCTGTCTGTCATTCCTTCGTTTCTCTGTTTCTCCCCCACCCCTTTTTTTGATAGTACCGTGCTGTTCTGATAGTACCATGCTTACTACAGATTTGTAGTATGTGTTGAAGTTAGCTGTGATGCCTCCAGGTTTTCTTTTTATTCCAGATTCTTTTGTCTATCTGAGGTATTTTGCATTTCCATGTGAATTTTAGGATTTTTTTTTCTATTTCTATGAAGAATGTCTTTTGTAATTTAACACGGATTGCATTGATTCTGTAGATCACATTAGGTGATATAGATATTTTATGAATATTCTTCTAGTGCATGGGCACGGGATACCTTTCCATTTACTTGTGTCTGCTTTAATAGCTTTCATCTATGTTTTATAGTTTTCATTGTGGGATCTTTTGTCTTTGGTTAAGTTTATCCCTAAATGTAATTTTTTTGGTAATGAAATAGCTTTCTTGATTTCTTTCTTAGATATTTCACTATTGGTACATCGGTGTGCTACTCATTTTTATATGTTGATATTGTAATTTGCAACTTGACTAAATTATTTCTAGTGGGTGATTTTGTGGAATCTTTACGATTATATATATGTGTGTGTATATATATATATGTACACACGATCATGTCATCTGCAAACAGAGACGGTTTGACTTCCTTTTTTCCAATTTGGATGCCTTTTATTTCATTGTCCTGTCTAATTGCCCTACCGAGGACTTCCGGTACTATGATGAATCAAAGTGGTATAAAAGTAGCCACCCTTGTTCCGGGTCTTAGAGGAAGAGCTTTTAACCTTTCCCCACTGATTACGATGTTAGCTGTGGGTTTGTCATATATGGCCTTTATTGCGCCGAGATATGTTCCTCCTGTACTTATGTTGTTCGGGTTTTGTCATGAAGGAATGTTGATTTTTATTTTTTTCAGCATCTGCTGAAATGATTATATGGTTTTTGCTCTTGATTCGCTGAATGTGATATCGCACATTTAATTATTTGTGTTTTATTGAATCATCCTCATATTCCTGGGATGAATCCCACTTGATCAGGGCAGATCATCTTTTTATTGTGTTGTCAAATGCAATTTTCAAGTATTTTGCTGAGGATTTTTTTGCATCTGTGTTCATCAGGGATATTTAAAATGCCTGTGGTTTTCTTTCTGTGTTGTTTCCTGGTCCGGTTTTTGTACCAGGGTCATGCTGTCCTCATAGAACAAGTTTGGAAGACTTCCTTTCTCTTCATTTTTTGGGGAATATTTTGAGTAAAATTGGTATTAGCTCTTTTAAAAATGTTTGGTAAAATTCAGCAGTAAAACCGTGATTGTGTTTTGTTTGACGGAAGACTTTTTATTACTGCTTTAATTACATTACTCATTATTGGTCTGTTCAGGTTGTTTTCTGTTTGTTTGTTTGTTTGTTTGTTTGATACAGAGTCTTGCTCTGTCGCCCAGGCTGGAGGGCAGTGGCTTGGTCTCAGCTCACTGCATTCTCCGCCTCCTGGGTTTACACCATTCTCCTGCCTCAGTCTCCCAATTAGCTGTGACTACAGGCGCCCGCCACCATGCCCGGCTAATTTTTTGTACTTTTAGTAGAGACAGGGTTTCACCATGTTAGCCAGGATGGTCTCAATCTCCTGACCTTGTGATTCACCCGCCTCAGCCTCCCAAAGTACTGGGATTACAGGCGTGAGCCACTGTGCCCAGCCTCAGGTTTTTTATTTATCATTCTATCTTGGGAATTTGTTATGTGTCCAAAAATTTATTCACTTCTCCTAGATTTTTCAACTTGTTTTTACATAAGTGTTTTTAGTCATCTCTTAGAATCCTTCATATTTCCATGTTATCAATTGTAATGTCTCCTTTTTCATCTATGATTTTGTTTTCTTTTTCTTTTCCTTAGTCTAGTTAAAGCTTGTCAATTTTGATTTCTTTCTGAAAGATCCAGCTCTTTGTTCCATTGAATTTTTGTATTTTTTGTTTCTGTTTTTAAAATTTCTTCTCTAATCTTTATGATATTCTTTCTACTAATTTTAGCATTTTATTTTACTCGTTTTTCTCATTACTTGAGGTGTGCTGTCAGATTGGCTATTTGAGGTCTTTCTACTTTTCTGATGTAGGCATTTATAGCTGTGCCCTTTTCAAACTCTTACAACTGCTTTTGCTGCATCCCACAGGATTTGTTATGTTGTGTTTCTATTCTTTTTTCAATAAATTTTTTATTTATTGGTTGTTCATGAGCATGTATTTTAATTTCCATACATTTGTAGAGTTTTTCCTGCTGTTACTGATTTCTAGTACTATTCCACTGTGGTCAGGAAAGATACTTGATATGATTTCAGTTTTTAAAAATGTGTTGTGACTTGTTTTTTGGCCTAACGCATAGTCTATCCTGGAGAATAATCCATATACTATTCAGTGGAATGTGCATTGTGCAGTTACTGAGTGGAAAGCTGTGTAAATGTTAGGTCTGTTTGGTATAGAGTACAGTTTAGCTGATGATGTTTTGTTGTCTAGATGATCTGTCCATTGAGGATAGTGGGGTGTTGATTATAGTGGAGTGTTGAGGTATTCTATTACTGTATTGCAGTCCATCTGTCCTTTAAGGTCTGTTAATATTTGCTTCTGTATTTAGTTGCTTGAGTGTGGGTTGCATATGCACTTACAATTGTTATGCTGCTGTTTACTTCTTTCTCATTTTATAATTATCTCTTTTTTTCTTTTTTATGACTGAAAGTATATATAATCTAAGTACAGCTACTTCTGCTTTTTTTGTTTCCACTGGTATGGGATATCTTTTATCATCTCTTCACTTTCAGTCTTTGTATGCCATAGGTGAACTGAGTTTCTTATAGGCAGTATGTAATTGGGTCTTGTCTTTTAATCCATTCAGCCACTCTGTCTTAATTGGAGAATTTAATTCATCTATATTCAAAGTTATTACTAACAGGTAAAAACATACTACTGCCATTTTTTACTGGTTTTCTGGTTGTTTTGCTGCTCTTTTTTCTTTTGTTCTTTCTCCCTTCCTTCCTCTTTTCTCTCAGATCTGTCTCGCTCTCTTTCTTTCTTTTTTTTCCTCCTTCCCTTCCTTCCTGTCTTTATTTGTAGTGAGGTAATTTTTTCTAGTAGTGTGTTTTAATTCCTTACTTTAAATTTTAGGGTGTCTATTGATTTTTGTTTTCTGATTACCATGAGGCTAAATAATGTAATTATAACAAGTTGTTTTAAACTGAAGAAAACAGCTTTGATTTGTCCCAGCTACCCAGGAGGCTCAGGCGGGAGGATTGCTTGACCCTTGGAGGCCGAGGTTACAGTGAGTTGAGATCGCGCCACTGCACTCTCCAGCCTGGGTGAGTGACAGAGTGAGACCTTGTCTCACAAAATAGATAAATAAACAAACAAACAAACAATAGCTTATAATGAATTCTGATTGTAAATTTTGAGCTGATGATTGATAAGGTATAAAGAAGACAATGAAAATCATTCATAATCTCATTACCCAAATATAACTACTCCTAATGTTTTGGTACATGTGCTTCCTAATTCATAACCCTCCCTCTCTCTCTCTCTGTCACACACACACACACACACACAAAATAGATAACATTTTACACACAGATGCAATTTTATTGTAACATTTTCAGAAAAATGGCTTTGTAATTTTTTGTTTAAAACTATTGTGAATATCTTTTATGAATAATACTCATATAAAATATTATACATCTTAGTTTCAAGATTGTGGTTTCTGATCTTTGGGGTGGCAGGTACACTGCTTGCTAAAATGAATCATCTCGGTGTCTTTGATTTTCCTTCTCTCCCTTAGGCTATTGCTTTTGGAAGTAGGGCCTGGATCTCCCTCCTGTTTGCTTGGGGGTAAACACATGGTATCATGGGGTTATGAACACATGTTGCCTACGCCAGATAGCAACACTGGCTCCAGTTTTGAAAATAAAGGTAATGTAAGAGTTTTTGCCCTCTGATTAATACTAAGATGTAAATAGAGTGGGTTTAGATCATTGTAGCAAATGATTTAGATATAACTCTGTGTTCCTTTTAATTAAGAGCTCAAGATTTCTATACAGTATGTGTATTGTGGGCTTTATCAGTAAAAGTATAAAAGCTGATACTGGGTGAGGTAAGAAAATGGATAGGTTTTACTGTCACCAGGAAAAGGTATCATCCATACACTCTTGCCAAGGAGACATAAATTACTTAAATTGACTTCTGGATATTTGAGTTTGAGTATGATAGTGTTAAGTTGAATTTTTTTGTTTGCTAATAGAATGTCAGGTTTTACTGCTTGATAATATTTCTTTTAGTAATTGATTGTGTGTGTTAATGAACCTTCCTGTCAAAAGCAAAATCCTGAAGAGGTTCAAGGGAGCATGAATTATTAACATCTCCTTTAAACAAATAGGCTAGATTTTTTAAAAATTTTCTTTCTGAGACAGAGTATTACTCTGCTGCCCAGGCTGGAGTGCAGTGGCAATATCTCTGCTAACTGCAACCTCTGCCTCCCAGTTTCAAGTGATTCTCCCGCCTCAGCCTCCTGAGTAGCTGGGATTACAGGTGCATGCCACCACGCCCAGCTGATTATTGTATTTTTAGTGGAGATGGGGTTTTACCATGTTTGCCAGGCTGGTCTCAAACTCCTGACCTCAGGTGATCTGCCCTCCTCGGCTTCCCAAAGTGCTGAGATTACAGGCATGAGCCACCGCGCCCACCCGTCACCTTCTTACTTGGAGTCTTGTGTGAAACAGCACGGAGTTCACGTTTACTTACAGCTGGGGGAAGCTGCCACCTTGTGTGATAAGGTTGGAGCCTGTCTGCCACACCTCCCTGTGTGTCTCCACATGTCCTCAGGCCTGCTGGGGGGCTCCCTTGCCCTGGTGTCTCATGCAGAGGAAGGACGTGGCATACGTGGAGAGCCAGCCTGGCGGTGTGCGTAGTGACTGCCCAGCCAGTGGAAGCTGCTGCTTTTGCCTCTTCGGACCGTCCCTCCCCTGTCCAGGACCTCACTTCATCGAAACACCGCAGGTTGAGCCCAGTAGGAAAATGAGAACTGCTCTTTTCCTTTCTTTCTTTCTTTTTCTTTTTTCTTTTTTTTATACAGAGTCTCACTCTGTTGCCCAGGCTGGAGTACAGTGGTGTGATCTCGGCTCACTGCAATCTCCACCTCCAGGGCTCAAGAGATTCTCCTGCCGTAGCCTCCCAAGTAGCTGGGACTACAGGCACGTGCCACTATGCCCAGCTAATTTTTGTTTTGTTTTCTTAGTAGAGACAGGTCAACCTAGTCTTTAACTCTTCTTCTTTTTTTTCTTCTGAGACGGAGTCTCGCTCTGTTGCCCAGGCTGGAGTGAGTGGCACCATCTCGGCTCACTGCAAGCCCCACCTCCCGGGTTCACGCCGTTCTCCTGCTTCAGCCTCCCGAGTAGCTGGGACTACAGGCGCCACCACGCCTGGCTAATTTTTTGTATTTTTAGTAGAGACGGGGTTTCACCGTGTTAGCCAGGATGGTCTCGATCTCCTGACCTTGTGATCTGCCCACCTCGGCCTCCCAAAGTGCTGAGATTACAGGCGTGAGCCACCGCACCCGGCCTAGGCTTTAACCCTTGACCTCAACTGATCCATCTGACCTCAACTGATCCATCTGCCTTGGCCTCCCAAAGTGCTGGGGTTACAAGCATGAGCCCCTGTGACCGGCCGAACTTCCCTTTTCTTTCCTTTTCTTGGTATTTTGAAAGTGAGCAGCCATGGAACAGCTTTTTTTTTTATTTTATTTTTGGTAGAGACAAGGTTTCCCTAGGTTGCCCAGGCTGGTCTCAAACTCCTGGACTCAGCAGCCGGTGTTTTCAGCTGGTGCAGATCCAGCTGGTATGCTCGTTAGGTATGCTTCTAGCTGAAGGAAGTGTCCACTGTAATCTCGCTGGCATCCCATCACCTTCCAGAAGCAGGACGTCCGCCAGCTGTGTGTGCTCTTGGCCCATGCTGAGCCTGTGCTCGGGGTGCTGGTCTGGCCTGTTTCCCAACCCCTTGTTTTAGGTGAGATCCCTGCCCAGCTGGCACGGGAAGGAGGATGGGGAGTGGTCACCACTGTGGTTTGTTGCACAGTGAGTTCGGTGGCTGTCCTGCCTGGGCCCGGCACCCATATTTCTCCCGCTTGGCTGCAGCTCCAGCCCTTCTCCGTCCCCCGTAACTTCCTGCCCAGTCCCACACCACAGCACCAACCGCACAGAACTCCAGTGTCCCCTCCCCTAGACTTTTACCCGGGCCTGGTAAGTCGGGCCCGGTAAGTCGGGCCCGGGACCCACAGCTCCATAATGTGAGCTGTACACGGCCTGGCGGGTTGAGGTGCTAAGGTCACCCCTCACCTTTACGAGGCCTCAGCTTATACCGGGTGTGCGAGCTCTGGGGCCCTCACAGCCCAAACTGAGGGTCTAGGGCTGTGGCCTCACCTGCCCATAGTCCTGCAGTGACCTCTGTCATGAGTCCAGCCGGCTCGAGCCGGGCGCGGAGCAGCAGTACCTGGACACGCTGAAGCAGCTGTCCAAGCGCATCAATCCCCCGCACCGCGTGGTCAACAAGATCGACAAGAACGACGGTGGGCTGCGGCCGGGGTGGGGGCCAGCGCCCTGGGGATGCCACTGGGCTCGTGTCTTAGTGTCCCCTCTGCTGTCCCAGACAGAAAAAAGGACCTGAGCACGATGAAGAGCCATCTAGACATTGTGACAGACCCCTCTAAGCTGTGAGCTTTGCCCACAGCCCAGGGACGGTCCCCAAGGGCAGGGGTGGCCCAGCTGTGGACGGGCACTTGGTGGCGATGTGGGTTTAGCAAAGGCACCAGGCAGCTCTTTGGGCCCTGGACAGAGGCCTCCAAGGCTCCACTCTTGTGTGTGCTGGGGCTTTGAGTCCAGGCTTCATCTTGGCCAGTGCCCAGCCTTTGCCCTACTCCTGACCACGCTGTGGCCCTCATGCTGGCCCATCACAGCCAGGCCTCGTCCAGCCAGTAGCTGGGGGCCCAGCTTGCAGTGGCCTGACCATGAGCTGGCTGTGATGGGCCTGAACCTGACCTGGAGTTCTGCCCCTGACTTCCCAGTGACTGTGGGCAGCTGCATCTCATTACCCCATTTGCAGCCCGTGTGTGCTGTCGTGAAAATGAAACAAGACGGTGCCGGTGAGAAGCAGGTGGAAGGCGGGGCCCCTGGCCACAGGCTGCTGTGAGCTCAGGCAGCACCTCAGAACTGCACGGGCATTGGCCTGTACCTCCCTCATCTAAACTCAGGCTGTCCCCGCACCCCCACCTAGAAGCGTCTCTCTGTTCTGCTTGTCTGGATAGAGTGCCAGTCACTACTGGGTGGTCCTCCGGGCCTTCCTGAGTTGATCCTTAGGGTTATAGGACTGGGTGGGACAGGGATTGGCCTAGATGCAACTGAGGCCTTCCCAGCCTGGTCAGGGGCCTGGCCACTGTCCCTTCTCTTGACCCCTTGCCTCACTGCCAACAGGGATGGGCAGCTCCTGAGGGTGAGGGCCGCCTGCCTAGACTCTGGGTCTGGGAACAGCTGGTCAGCTGAAGGGAGCTCCTGCAGAGGTTTCTGAGGGCCAAGCCCCAGTGGCGCTGGTTGGGATCGCAGATCCGAGCCTGAGACCAGCCATGTCTCCCAGCCCTCCAGCACGGAGCTCAGCCTAAGTTCCCTCTCTCTGCAGGTCCCCTGAAAACCTTGCCAAAGTGTGACATCACCCTGGAGAAACACAAGAATGACGTGGCAGTGGTGAGTGGGATGCTGGGGACCCCTAGGGGAACTGGGGCTCCCCCAAGAGCTCTTGGGAGCACCGCAGGAGGGTCCTTCCAGGTCAGCGTGGCTGGGTGGGGGCTGGGCCTGACCTGAGACCCTGCCCACCAGGCTTCTTCCAGGCCAGGTTTGCTGTGCTGGGTGGGAACATGGGAGAAGTCACCCTCTGCGGCTCCTATGGGTGCCTCTGCCACCCGGCCCAGAGGAGGCAGGGACTCTGGGGAGGACAAGGCTGTACACCCAGGATCAGCCAAAATTGTCTGCACAAGGGTGGAGGCTGAGAGAGAGCCCTCGGGAATCAGGCTGTGAGTGAGGACGGGCCTGGGGTGGGAAGGCCCCCTAAATGGGGAACCCTCGGGTCCCGGGCTGCTGACCGTGCCCATCTTGCCTCCAACCCACTGCCCCTGGTGCCGCTGACCAAACAGCAGCACCTGTGCCAGCAACTCCTGGATGCCATCCTGGCCAACATCCACTCACCTGTCTTCAGCCATTCCCTGCGCATTCACTTCAGCCATGACTGTCATCCACAGCCCACTCATCACGTACATGCAGCTGGGCTGGGCTTTGTGGAGGGCAGCTGGCCAGCCCTGGGCCATATGTGCCCAGTGTGGTCACCATGCTGCCTTCTCAAGGCCCCGGTGGTATGCACCCAGAAGCATAGGCTTGAGGACGACCAGCGGCAGAGCACCCCCAGCGTGCTCCAAGGCGAGGTGGCCAGGCTGGACCCCAAGTGCATGATAAACCTGGACCCTTCTCACTGCAGCAACAATGGCACCGTCTGCTTGATCTGCACGTTGGGCGAGTGTCCAGGAGCGTCAGGCTGGCGCTGGTTAGCAAACCTTGACCGCAGCCCCCGGCCTCTGCCATTTGAGCTGGAGGGCACAATGCGCAGACCCCACCCTGTGTTCATGCTCCGGCAGGCTGTCTGCCCTGTCTTCACATACACCGAGCCCAGGACAGACTGGCCATGTCTCTGCCCCCACTGCCAGAGCCCACGAACCCTCACCTCCGCAACACAGATACGGCTCTGCTTGCCTGTGGCCCTAGGGAGGTGGTGGGCAGGACCTGTGGGTACCCATCAGTGCGGGGCACTCCGGGCTTCAGGTTTGGAAATCTGAGAGTCAGAGAGACCTCCAGGGTTTGCCACAAGCCTCACCAGAACCTCCTTGGGTGTGAAAAGTCCTGTTCGGGAGTGGAGTTGTAAGGCAGGGCAGGCCGGGGCTTGTCCAGTCACAGGTACAGCCTTGTGTGCTGCAGACGACAAGGACCTCCCAAGTGTGCCACCACGTGCCCACCAACTGCCGTGCCCAGAGTCCGCTATGGATGGACCGACAGTGGCTGTACAGTGGGCAGACCCTGAGGAGCTGTCTGGGGGCTCAGGGCAGGCAGGGGTCGTTCGGGAAGACCAGGCTTCCAGTGCGGCAGGGACAGCCTCTGTGCACTCCAGCCCCTCCCAGCTCAGGCCCCTCCATCCCCTTTCTGGCTGCCCCGGTGCTGACAGGAGCGGGTTGTCCAGTGGTCACCTGAGGAAGAGGGTCTCTGCTGTCTCCTGTGTCCTTTTGCCCCTTCATCTTGTGTCAGGTCAGCTGTCCAGGGTGGCTGTGTTCAGTGGCTGAGGGGTGAGAAAGCTTCGGCTCAAGGACAGACCCTGCTCTTCCCAGAGCCCACTTGGGAGCTCAGCGCAGCTGACGTGTCCTACCAGTAGCTTGGGCACACAGGGCCCCATCTAGGTGACGTGGCACCAGAGAGCCACGTTGACAGGGATCAGTCTCCCTGAGACCAGAGCTGGCACACAGCAGAGCTGGCACACAGCAGAGCCAGGGCTGGGTCCCCAAGATTGTCAGAGGCAAAGCCCTGGGCTCCAACTCCCATTCAGATTCAGTTCTTCACTGACGATGAGGCTCTGGAAGGAGAGCCCGACAGCCAGGCAGGCAGCGTGCAGGGCTCCTTCTGGTGCTTCAGCCAGTCCTGGTGTGCAGGGCCTGGGTGCGGTGCCGACTGCCTCAGGCTCATGCCCACTCTTCTGTTGCAGGCACCAACCCCTTCCTCAGGTCGGTGCACCGCTGCGTGACCTCCAGGCTGCCACAGCTCCTGGACAAGCACTCGGTTACCACCTTGCTCAACACCTGTGCCCGGAGCATCCACCAGGCCTGCCTCCCGGCTGCCTAGCCAGGACTGCAGGGATGGCCCGCAGCCTCATCGGGGCCAAGGACACATGCCTCCTGTCAGACACTTCTAGGTGTTGGCCTCCATGGAGAGCCTGGAGTTAGGTTAACTTTCCTCCTTTTCTCTTCTGCCTTGGGGAGCTGCCAAATGAAATCCCACACTTGCGCAGACTGAGACGGGCGCAGTGGAGCGGGCTGCCTGCAGGGCGATGGCCGTCTTCTTGGAGAAGGCGTTCCATGTGACTTCCTCCACAAAGCCGGACACGGTCCCCAGCCACCGTCCTCGGGCTCCTCTCACCGCGGCCTGTCCAGGGTCCGGGTCTGTCTCAGCAGCATCAGGGTGTTAGAGCGTCTTGTGTGTGCTCGACACACCCCTGCTCCTTTCTGTAGGAGAACACAGAGGACATAGGAAACCTTCAAACACACATGGGATTCTCTGCTCAGAGTTTGGGGTTCAGGCTGTGCTGCTTTGGGCAAGTGGGGCACCCCTGGGGAAGCCCCTGAGTCCAGGGCACAGGCTGCCTATCGGAGGGAGGGCTGGCCGATGGCTGCTGCCAGCTCCCTGCCAGCAGCTGGGCTTCAGCCCTTGTGGCATTCCTGCTGAGCACTGTGGGGCCCCCAGGGAGCAGGGGCATCAGGGATCGTGCTGCCAGCACCCCTGTGCCACTTGTGTAAGGGCCGTGTCCCTATTGTGAAGGATGAAGAGCGAGGCCCTCAGGACCCGCGTCCTCAGAACACCACGCGCTGCACCACCCAGAGAGAGCCTGGCAGTGGGCAGGGCCCCCATACGGTGAGTGCCTCCCTGTGTTGCCCGCTAACCTCGGCACCGGCCAGCAGCCCTTTGGTGATAAGAGGTCCTCCCTTTTTATGTGTACTACCCCATCATCTGTGATTGTTATAATCTTGTTATTCCTGTGTTTGTCAGGAGTTGTCATTGTGTCCCCCTCTCCGTGAACCTGGGCCTGCTGTCCTGTTAGGATGCTGTCAGCCTTGGGGCTGGCACTGTCCACTCTGGCCCCGGGCCTCAGCTGTCCTTTCTAACACACCATCCCATTCCTTGGCCTGGTTCATCCCCCAGCTTCCTGGCAAAGTTCCTGCTCCCTGAAGCAGGGAGAGGCTGAGATTAATGCCAGGGAAGTGGGGCCATGGGCTTGGGAAGACTGTGTGGCTGGGTGAGGGTGGGCACTAAGCTGGCCACCCCACCCCCGACAGTGGACATGGCTGTGCTGTGGTGGAACGGGTGGTGCGGGCATGTCCACACCATTCTGGAGACGGCCCTCCAAAGAGGAGGGCCAGCCTGGCTGGACCTCTTTGCGGTGCTGTGTCAGGGCAGGAGAGGACAGCCTCTTGCCCCCAGGAGCGTGTAGTCTGGGCAGGAGACCCAGAGTGATCATGTGTTTGGAACGCAGCTCCAGCCCAGCCAGGGCAGCAGAAAAGCCCTCCTGCCTCCAGGGAGGATGTGCACAGCTCTGCCAATGTGCCTCTCCCAGGGCCGCTGGCAGGTCCCGGGATGAGCAAGACTGGGCTGCCCAGGCAGGTCTCTGCAGACAGCAGGGGCTGGGCTAGGAGCCAGGGGCTGGGAATGGGAAGGGACACGACGCCTGATAGCCAGTGAGGAACCAGGCACACAGCTTGGAAATAAACGAGCTTTATTTTCAGTTTCAACAGGTAAAGCGATACCTACTTCATCATGTGCTTTTTATGTAAATGCTAAATAGCAAAATAACAGAAAATAAACGGTTTGTTAGTTTAGAGATCAAGTACTTTATCTATTTTAAGTGTCATCTATCTTGGAATTTAGCCAGGCCTAAAAGTAGTGGAAGTATCAGGAAATGCTATAGAGAACCAGTCTCCAGCGGCAGGTTGGTGGGCCTGCCACTGACCAGATGTGGGTGGCTCAAAGCACTGAGCAGTGCAGGCGCCGTTTCTGCATTGCTTGCAGCCTCTTCTGCCTCTCGGCAAAGTTGTTCTTCGGGGTCTGCTTCAGGGCAGGCAGGATGGCACGCTGCGCCACAGGTGGGCTCAGAAGCAGGCTGGGGGCGGGTAGAGGGACGGTCACTGTGGGCATCCCTGGGAGTGGAGTGGTGTCCGAGTGGGGCCTGCATGGCCCTCACCGGGACCTAGAGAGGCCTCCGCGTGCTCTGCTTCTGCGCCGCCACCATCCCTTCCCCACTCCCTCCCTGGGGCCCAGGCTGCAGGGCTGCCCCACTGTCCCCATGCCCATGGGACTCACCATTTCTTCGAGAGGCCCTTCGTGGAGACCTTAGGAAAATGCATGACTTCCTGGTCCCGCCGTGAAGGAAGAGTCAGCAGTGAGCTGTGGACAGGTGCCCAGGGATGGGGCAGGGGTGCACCAGGCACTCACCTGGGAAAGCTACACCCAGCCTCCTCTGGGGCCGCCTGGGGCCTCTGGCTCCCTTCCAGGAGGGACCTGAGGTGCTGCAGCTGAAAGGCAGGGGCAGGGGCGTGGTGGGGCCTGCAGTGGCGGCAGACTGCACAGGGCCAACCCTAGCACCCAGGGCCTCACCTCCTGGGTCTGCAGGAGGTTGGTGTTCCACAGCTCGCGGATGAGCACTTCGCACTGCTTCAGTGTAGTGGGTTTTCGCAGGTGAAGGGGCAGGGTCATTGGGGGGTGTGCCCCCGCCCCCATCATCTGCCTGCCCTGGTGCTGGCTGCTCCCCATACAGGCCGCTCCTGCGTTAGAGGCCTCTGCTTTCTCCTTTCTGAAACTGTCACTGCAGCAGCCAGAGCTGACCTGCCCAGGTGTGTAACCACTCACCCAGGATACCTCCCCAGGCAGCGTCCAGGCCCATGTGGGGAAGAGGGCCTGGGTCCCTCCTCCCAGTCAGCAAGGTGCTCTGGGCACCAGGTGGGGGTCTCTGGGACTGCGGCCTGCCCCTTTCTCCCCTGCCCCTTTCTCCCCTCTGAAGGTGCCCTAAGGGTCAGATGGGCTTCAGTGGGTAACCAGCTAGCTGCCAGGCTGCTCTTGGTCGTGACCCCACACCCAGTGGGGCATCTTGTTCCAGACCTGGTCTCGGGATTCGCAGAGATGTAGGAGCCTGTCCTGCTGCTTGCGCTGCTGAAAGTGTGCACTCTAGCATCCCAGGGCGGTCCCAGAAACTCAGGGATCATCAGAACCTGGTCCTGCTCTGTCCTGCTGGCCTAGTGCCCTCCAAAGGCAGGCTGTGGCCAAGGGACAGTAGGAACGCAACTCACTTTTCTTGGTAAGAACAAACTTTCCTCTGAGAAAGTGTTTTAGGGCCTTCTACTGGCCCCCCTTGTGGGCTCAGGTCGGCACAGGTACTCTGCAGGACCACCGGGGGAGGGAGGAAGACAGCGCCCACTGATGGGTAGAGCGTGGCCGTCATCCACTGTCATGAGTCCTGGAGACAGGCCCCTGGAGCTAGGGGCAGAGCAGCTGGCTGACTGCAGGGCGTGAGCCTCGTAAATGCAGTCATGGGGCCCTTCGGGTGCAGGCAAACCTTACTTGGCCTGCCCTTGCACCCCAGGAACACCCAAGCCTTACCTGGCCTGGCCTTGCACCCCAGGAACCTTGTCTAGCTTGCTGTTGTGAAGTAGGGGCTCCTCTTCCAGGTCTGCCTTCTGGGGGGCGTCAGCTTTCAAATCTTGCTTGTTGAAGGAGCCGGGCTGGGGCCTGGCCTTGCCTTGAGAGTTGGCTGCAAGTCAGACCCTACAAGGCCGGTCACTGCAGGCACCAACAGTCACTGCCCAAGTTTTCCAGGATCAGCTGTGTGTACCCAAGAAGCCCCTGTCCCTGCCTGTTTCCTCCTCTGTAAAGGGAAGCCTGCCTTGGATGGTGCTGGGGGGAATCAATGAGCTGCTGAGGGTGAAGCCCATGGGTGGTGCCTGTGAACACTCTAGAACAACGAAGATAGTGGAGGCTGGCCCCATTTTGGGTAAAATGAAACTGCATGAGAGGCTTGGGACCCAGCCTGCGTGGGTTTCCTTGGCAAGGACAAGGCCCCTCTAGCGCCTGGCCCATCACAGGAATGGTGCGGGTGAGGGCTGGGCTGAGGAAAACGTCTGGCCTCCAGCGGAGGCACAGTGGGGAAAAGAGGCTCTCTGCTCCCGGTTCCCTTGCAGAAGGTGCCATGAGCCCAGGGCTCTGTGGGCAGTGCCATCCTTCCTGTGTCCTGCCTTCCTGTGGCAGGAATACGGCCAAGCAGGGCTCCTGCTGGGCAGCCAGAGTATCCTCCCTAGAAGGCCCCCGGGGGAGGCCCCTCCTGCCTGCCTGTTGCCTTGCCTGGGGTGCCCGCCCTGAGGCCTTACTGCCCTGTGTCTGGCCCCCGGTCCTGCCCACCGTCCCTTAGGCCCCTCCTGGTGGCTTCAACTTGCAGGGCTTTTCCGCTGCCCCTTCACCCCTAAATCCTTGAGCTTGGCCCAGCAGAGGGGGCCTGGTCAGCACCCCTAGTGGCCACCCAGGCTGGGGTCCCCGTGGGACACTCACCCCTGTGAGCACATGGACGCCAGCCTGCTCACCTGAGTTAGAGATGGACTTGACAGACTGGAAGCTTGACGTGGAGAGGCTGTCTGCAGGAGAGCGCAGTGTCGGTGCTGCCGCCCGCAAGATGCCCATGCTTACCTCCTGGCCTGTGTGTCCGTGAGGGGCCCTCCTTCAGCCTGGCAGGGCTGTGTCCTCCCAGCTCTACCCACACTCCACGGACGCAGACCCAGCAAGCACCCAAGGGAGCAGAGGCCCCGGAAAGGTGGTTTCCTGAGGGGCCATCTGGAAAGCAGGAGGGCTTGGGACACATGGAACAGCAGGTCCCGAGGGAGAGCATGGCCTCTTCCTCTGTCCCCTTCCTGTGTCCTGTCAGGGTCCCCGGCACCGCAGGGTTGGGGCTGCTGGCTGGGCCGTACTTTGCCCAGAACAGCTCACTGGAGTTGCTACAGCGGCTAGGGAAGGGCCCTCCCTCCACCCCATTCTCCGTGTCTCCCTGGGAAGGGAGAGCCCTAGGCACTGGCCCAGCTGTGGTGTTCCCAGGCCGGTTCCATCCACCAGTCAGATGTCCTGGTGTCATCCCCGGCCCCAAAAATAACCAGGAGTGAGCTCGAGACCACAACCCAGAATCCTGGGCTGGGTGGGGGCCACCGTCGGGATGGGGAAGTGCCTTGGACAAGTGGCGAGGAAACAGGACTCTGCTTCCTCCCTTTGTCCCCATGGTTGCTACCCAGGTGGCAGGAAGGGATCCCTGGATGGAGTGTGTCCAGAGCCCCTCCCACAGGATGTCAGGACTCAGAGCCACAGGGCTGGAAATCCTGGGCCTGGCCACAGCAGCAATCTGAGGTAAAGACCTAGCAGGGCAAGGGCTGTCTCAGGGGTTCCCTCCCATTTCAGCTCTGCTTGGAGGAGGGAGGGTCTGGGAAGCACCCTGTGCCCACCTCCCCACTGCGATGATCTCAGGCCCTGGGCTGAGAGCAGCACGTGCTGTGCTTGGCTGCATAACATCGTCCAGCCACGGCTAGAGGTAGCAGCATCTGTCCAGGTCCCCCAGAACCTGTCCCCACTGGGTTGGCATACAGGGGCAAGTGCAGCCAGGTGGGCAAGGACAGTCTGCAGGCACTTCCCTGGGTGGCAGGAGCATCCCCTCAGGCACTGAAGGGCCCAGTTCTCACCTTTCTTCTGTGATGTCTGATTCATTATGAGCTTGTAATGGAGATCTGGAAGCAAGCACAGGCTCTGCTCAGCACTTCTGAAACCACAGCCATTCTGAGAAAAGCCTGACCTCTCCCCGCTGCTGAGCCTGAAGAGTCCTGGCTCCCCACCTGGCTGACCGGGCCCTGCCCCACGGGTCCCACTCTCCACCACGCCTTTGCCGTGGGCATCAGGCCAGGAATGCCCCTGCCTGTTCCCTAGGCAGAGTCCACCTGGCATACCAGCCTCATCCATCTGAGATGACTGGAGGGCATCAACACCGTCAGGCAGGGCCTGGGCTTTAGGGGTGCAGAGGTGAATTCCAGAACCCCTGGCCCTGGCGGGGTCATGATCCTGTGGGCATCAGGGACTGGGGGGGAAGCTCAAGAAGACATGAGGAAGTGGGGTCCTCAGGCTCAAGAAGACATGGGGAAGGGGGGTCCTGACAAAACAGTCGCCTGGTGATGGGATACTCGGCACTCAGGTAAGGCAGCACTAGGGAGTGGAGCGGGAGAGGCAGCTGCGGGCACTACTGCCCCTGCTGGAGCCCTCCTGAAGCAGAAGCGAGGAGCGAAGCCACATCCCACATCCTGGCAGACCCTCGTTCTGCTGGGGGAGTGGGGTGGGGTGGGGGTGGGGGGGTCCATGGGGGTGAGGAGCTGCTAAGGGTGCAGTTGGGAAGGCCTAGCCCGAGGACAATGTGGGCACAGGTGAAGCGGTGTGGGGGCATGCCTGCTCCTGATCCCATGTGTTTAGCTGGTGGAAATTCACTGAGCTGTGCACTCGCACCTGGGCACGTTTCCCTCTATAAAGTTTTTGTTTGTTTTTGTTTTCTGTTTTGCTTTTTTGAGACGGAGTCTCGCTCTGTGGCCCAGGCTGGAGTGCAGTGGCCGAATCTCAGATCACTGCAAGCTCTGCCTCCCGGGTTCCCGCCATTCTCCTGCCTCAGCCTCCCGAGTAGCTGAGATCACAGGCGCCGCCACCTCGCCTGGCTAGTTTTTTGTATCTTTAGTAGAGACGGGGTTTCACCGTGTTGGCAAGGATGGTCTCGATCTCCTGACCTCGTGATCTGCCCACGTCGGCCTCCCAAAGTGCTGTGATTACAGGCGTGAGCCACCGCGCCCGGCCCCCTCTGTAAAGTTTTTAACAGGTGTGTCTGACCCTGCCTGGAGAGGACTGGCGGGGTCGGCATCGGAAATGACACTGCCCCAGGAGACAGGCAGACAGGGTCGGCACTGCCCGGGGCCACGCGGGTCTCCCTCCGGGAGGAGGGGACAGCTCGGCCTGGCAGGACCCGGGGCGGACTTGCTGTCCTGTGATTTCCGAGCCCAGGCGTGTGCGGAGTTCATGGCTGTGTTTCTGCGCTGCGGGAGCAGCAGTGTTAGGGTGCCTGGGGAGGAAGGGCTGGCCTGGGGTCCCACCCCAGCTCACCCTTGTTCTCCCGCTTCAGGTGCTCGATCTCCTCGTGGAGCTTGGCCAGCATCTCCGAGTGCTCCTGCTGCAGGAACTGCAGGCTCTTTTCCAGGTCCAGGTTCCGTTTCTGCGGGTCGTTCGGCCTGAGCTGCGGGCTCTGCGGCCTCAGGGACTGGACGCCCACGGAGGGGCGCTGGCGCCGGCGCCGGGAGCCCGGGGTCGGCGAGCTGGGGGGGGCGCGTCCCAGCCACCACCCCCGCGACGCTCATCTCGCCATCGCCAGGAACCCTCCCGCAGCCGCTGCACCCCGGCTCGGTGGCCGGGCAGCCCCAGCCTGGCGCCCGTCACCATGGAAACGGGCAACGGAGGCCAAAGCGGTTGGCGTGGGTGGGGCCTGTCGCTGCTCCTCCTGGGTGAGGAGAGACCTCCAAGGCGTCCAGGGCCAGGCGCGGGGGCGCACGCCTGTAACCCCCGAACTTGGGGAGGCCAAGGCGGACGGATCACTTGAGGTCAGGAGTTCGTGACCAGCCTGACCAACATGGCGAAACCCCGACTCTACTAAAAATACAAAATTTAGCCGGGCGTGGTGGCGGCGCCAGCAATCCCAGCTACTTGTGAGGCGGGGGCAGGAGAATCGCTTGCCCCGGGAGGCAGAGGGTGCAGTGAGCCGAGATAGGTGCGCAGCCCTCCAACGTGGAAGCAGAGTGAGACTCTGTCTAAAAAAAATTAGACAAATCATAATAATAAAAGGCATCCAGGCATCCTTTCCAGCCTGGATGGAAAGTGAGACCCCGTCTCTATAAAAATTAAAAGAAAAAAAACCCGGGCATGGTGGCTGGCCCCTGTAGTCTCAACTACTCGGGAGGCTGAGGCGGGAGGATCGCTGGAACCCCGGAAGTCGAGGCTGCAGTGTGCTATGATGGCACCACTGAACTCCAGCCTAGGCGACAGAGTGAGATGCTGCCTAAAAATAAGGTCGGGCACGGTGGCTCACGCCTGTAATCCCCGCTACTCAGGAGGCTGAGGCAGGAGAATCACTTGAACCCAGGAGGCAGAGGTTACAGTGAGCCAAGATTGCGCCGTTGCACTGCGGCCTGGGCGGCAGGGTGAAACTCTCTCAAAATAAATTAATTAAATTAATTTAAAAATAATAAAAATAAAAAGAAATACGTCTTTTTTTTTTTTTTTTTTTTTTTTTTTTTAAACAAGGCCTGCCCTGAAAAAAAAAAAAATCACAGCCAGGCCAATCATGATTTTAACAAACCTTGGAGGAAGAGAACCTAACCCCAGCCTGCTCTGGCTCCCCTTCCCCACATCTTACTGCCACATCGACAGGGCTCCTGTATAATAACGGGATACAAGTGAAAGAACTGCTCATCTCAGAGCTTATTTGAGAAATCTCTAGGAAACCCTAAAGACAACAGGGAGACAAAAACTAACACCAGAGATTTAAGCCTCTGACACCTACAGTTAACAAACAGCACACATGGCACAACCCCTAACCAGACCAACATAAAACTTCACACAGAAAGTCCATTTACCTCTTCCTGGTTCAGCACCACCAGCCCTCAACAAAAACTTGTAAGGGATAATAAAAAACAAAAAACACAGTTTGAAGACACAGCAAACATCAGAGCCAGACTTAAATATGGCAGAGATGTTGGAATTATCAGACCAAGAAATGGAATACAACTATTATTAATGTGCTAAGGGCTCTAATGGAAAAAAGTAGACAAAATGAGATTACAGACTGATAATGGGAACAGTAGAGGTGGACATTCTAAGAAATAATCTAAAGAAAATGTGAAGGCCAGGCATGGTGGCTCATGTTTGTATCCCAGCACTTTGGGAGGCCGAGTTGGGCAGATCATTTGAGGTCAGGAGGTCAAGACCAGCCTGGCCAACACGGTGAAACCCCATCTCCACTAAAAAATACAAAAATTAGCTAGTGTGGTGGCATGCACCTGTAATTCCAGCTACTTGGGAGGCTGAGGTGGGAGGATCCTTGAACCCGGAGGTGGAGGTTGCAGTGAGCCGAGATTCATGCCACTGCCCTCAAGCCTGCGCAACAGAGTAAGACTCCATCTCAAAAAAAGAAAATAAAGAAAGAAAATGCATGAAGTTGGCGGGCGCAGTGGCTCACACCTCTAATCCCAACACTTTGGGAGGCCAAGGTGGGCAACTCACTTGAGGTCAGGAGTTCAAGACCAGCCTGGGCAACATGGTGAAAACCCATCTCTACTAAAAATACAAAAATTATTGGGAGGTTGAGGCGGGCGCATCACAAAGTCAGGAGATCGAGACCATCCTGGCTAACATGGTGAAACCCAGTCTCTACTAAAAATACAAAAAATTAGCAGGGCATGGTGGT